>NC_080424.1:62397062-63018312 GCF_029873635.1 Malania oleifera
TTCTCAAGTAATAATGGCAATGAAGGTGCAATCGTATAAGGTTAATAAGTGTCTTACTTAGGAACAAAGACTTACACAAGGCCTCCCAACTAAGAATCCATTAGGTTTTAATGCAGCTCTAATAGAAATCGTAAAGACCAAGCAACAAAATAAGGAAAGCACCCTATTAAAACACAACCTCAAAAAATACCGTACTATGCAAATGATGTAGCAATGATCGCTTGCCAGTTATGAGAATACAATGAGTCCAAAACACAAAAGTAAATAATGGAGTTTGAAAATGATTAATATTTTCAGAGACATGCTTCCCTCCTCCAAGATGGCTAATCCTCTTTCAAATTGTTCTACAACTGAAAGTCAAAATAACTTATAGAACCAAAAATGGGAGCAACCTATAGCCCATTAATAGAGAACGGTGCCCACTATTAAGAGGGAAATATTCTTATAAGAAATGTTTAATGATGTTTAAAGCATTTTAACCCTGTTTAAAAATATTAACTGCGGTAAAAAATTAGGGCAACCCGAGAGGTCCGGTCGACTAGAAATGTCTTAGTCGACCAGGACTCAAATGGTTCAGTCGACCAGGGGACTTTTGAACTGAAAGCTTGGTCAACTAGGAGAGGGCGATTCCTCAATTTTCCAAGTTTCGGTCGACCAAGGCATTTTGAACTGCATGGTTCGGTCGACCAGACAGTTGGGAATTCTCCTGAGGACTCTCCGATTGACCAGGTAGTTGGAGTACAAAAGTGGTTGGTCGACCGGGAGGTCAAAATGTTGACTCTCAGGTGGTTCGGTCGACCGGGGTCAAATGAACTGTAAGGGCTCAGTCGATCAGGGTCTTGGTCAATAGTTGACCCGAATCGGTTTCGATCGACCAGGCCAAGATGTACTGGCTTGGCTGGTCGACCGAAAGTGCAATATGTGTGCATTTCGGTCTTGTTTTGAAACAAACAAGCCCTATTCAAGTGCCTAACAAATATATGTGTACATATGTGTGTCTTAGGGTCACTTGGGTCCAAAATAGACACCGAAAAAGTCCGGTGTCAGTCGACCGAAGGGAAAACCCTAAGGTCTTTTAATGGTCATTTTCTCATTCATGGTTTGTTTGAGCTTATGTAGTAAATCATACATGTGATGTGTGTGAGCTTATTACAAACCAAGTACATGCTTACTATTACAGACTAATTGAATATATTACATTATGAAATAAAACTTGGTCTTCGGGCTTTACTTGACTTTGTGCACATCTTTATTTTAACACTCTTAGTTCCTGCACAAAACCTCAAACACTCATTAGATACAATGAGTATTTATCATAATCAAAACCAAGCATGACCAATAAGATCAACATATATATATATGTACGCAGATATTTATTCAGATCAGTACACATAGTATTTACAGGATGTTATGTTTTACTAAATGCCATAACACTCAAAGTATACATACAAATTACACAGATAGATAGTATAGACAGATTATACAGTTATAACATCAAGATGCTATAGATATTACAGTATTTACAGTTTAGATTAATTATGTTATGTTTATTTTGAAAACATAATGAAAACAGTAAAAAAAGTATAGTATATATGTATTTCTATATATAGATAGAGTGCAACCACAAATCTTAGATAGTGTGTGGCTACTGTTAACCGTGCTCGGAGAGTATGCAGCTCCCTAGTTCACTGGGTTGAGGGGGTTGATTTGACGAGGTAGCAGCCAGTCCTGTGCCTAAGAGAGTATGCAGTTTGGCTGAACTGAGGCAGTGTAGAGTATAATAACTTATTTGGAGGGCTGACCAGATTAAGCCCCGCCTACGGGCCGCACAACCTAATCCTGAGGGGTCAAATCATAACATATAGAGTCGTAGGGAAAGAGCACAATTATGTATATGTATATATGTATACAGTTTTATAGTTTTTGTCGTAGGGAAAGAGCACAGTTTGATACATGTGCCACCCATTCCTTTATATCGGCGGGATATGTGAAAATAGCTCGAATAGAGACACAGCCATTAGATATAGAACTGTTTGTGGGTACGCTGATGGGGTCTGTGGTAAAATGCAGGAAGGTGCTACGAAATTTTCCAGTAAGTATTCAGGAGAGGGTGCTGTTAGCCGATCTTGTGGTCCAAGATAT
This sequence comes from Malania oleifera, assembly GCF_029873635.1. Lineage (NCBI taxonomy): Eukaryota > Viridiplantae > Streptophyta > Magnoliopsida > Santalales > Ximeniaceae > Malania > Malania oleifera. Next base: position 62,399,205 of record NC_080424.1, read on the forward strand.
GCAGGGGTTTGATGTGATACTGGGCATGGATTGCCTAGATACTAATTATGCTAGCATAGAGTGCCCTCAGAAAGAAGTGATTTTCAGACCCCCGAGCGAGCAAGAATACAGATTCGTGGGTTCACATGTCCGTGCCACGACACAATGGGTGTCGGCCATTCAGGTGAGGAGATTGCTACAAGGCGGTTGCCATGGGTATGTCACATACATAAAAGATTTTCTAAAAGAAGAATTGAAACAAGCTGACATACCTCTAGTAAAGGAGTTTCCAGATGTCTTTCTAGAAGAATTATCTGGTTTACCACCTGACCATGAAATTGAGTTTACTATAGATCCGTTGCCGGGATTTGCACCAATATCTAAAGCACTGTACCGTATGGCTCCAGTCGAGTTTAAAGAATTGAAAGATCGGCTACAGAAATTGTTGGATAAGGGTTTCATTAGGCCCAGTGGGTCGCCCTGGGGAGTGCTAGTTTTGTTCGTGAAAAAGAAAGATGGAACCATGAGATTGTACATCGATTATAGGAAGATAAATAAACTGACAGTTAAGAATAAGTATCCTTTACCTAGGATCGAGGATTTATTTGATCAGCTTCAGGGGACTTAGGTTTACTTAAAATTGACCTGCGGTTGGGTTACCATCAGGTGAAAGTTAGAGTAGAGGACATTTCAAAGACCGCATTTCGAACCAGATATGGGCATTACGAATTCTTAGTGATGCCATTTGGGTTGATTAATGCACCAACAGTATTTATGGATTTAATGAATCGAGTGTTTCATCAGTATTTGGACCAGTTTGTGGTTATCTTCATTGATGATATACTGATCTACTTGAGGAGTTTTGAGGAGCTTGAACATCATTTAAGGCTGGTGTTGCAGATATTGAGAGAGAGAAAATTGTATGCAAAATTCAAGAAATGTGAGTTCTGGTTAAGACAAGTTACTTATCTCGGCCATGTGATCTCTGAAGTAGGAGTATTAGTTGATCCGAGTAAGATAGAGAATGTGGTGAGTTGGGAAAGGGTGGGAAGTATTCAAGAAGTCAGAAGTTTTCTAGGATTGGCAAGCTATTACCGACGCTTCGTAGATGGCTTCTCCAAATTATTCGGTCTATTAACACGGCTTACGAGGAAAAATGCAAAGTTTAATTGGATCGACAACTGTGAACAGAGTTTTCAGGAGTTAAAGTGGCAGTTAGTTTCAGCTCCAGTATTAGCTATTCCATCAAGGGAGGACAGATTTGTAATATACAGTGATGCCTCTTTGAAGGGTCCTAGATGCGTGTTGATGCAGCACGGTAGGGTTATTACGTATACGTCTAGACAACTTAAAGAATATGAGAAGAATTATCTTGTCCATGATTTAGAGCTTGCTGCGGTGGTGTATGGTCTCAAGATCTGGAGGCATTACCTATATGGTGGAAAGTGCGAGATTTTCACGGATCACAAGAGCCTGAAGTATTTCTTTACTCAGAAGGAACTAAATATGAGACAAAGAAGGTGGCTAGAGCTTATTAAAGACTGTGACTACACCATTAGTTACCACCCAGGGAAAACGAATGTGGTAGCTAATGCTTTGAGTAGGAAATCAATGGGACAAGTACTGGCAGCCATGGAGATTCCGCATTCAATTTTGATAGATTTAGAGAGGCTCAGCATAGAATTAATAGAGGAAAGTCCTCAGGTAGTCATTTCCACTCTAGTGGTTTAGCCTATGCTATATGAGAGGATTAAAGTAGCTCAGAGTGATGATGCAAAGTTGGCAAGAGGTAATGGCTAGGGTGCTAGATGTCAGGGTGAGGAATTCAGCATATCAGATAATGGAACTCTGCGGTTCCGTACTAGGCTCTGCGTTCCTGCAAATATTGAGATCAGGAGAACTATATTGGAAGAGGCTCACAGATCCCTGTACACTGTACATTCAGGTAGCACTAAAATTTATAGGGATCTGCGAGAGTACTTCTGGTGGAGTGGAATGAAGAGGGAGATAGCTGAGTTTGTACAGCAATGCTTGACATGCCAGAAGGTTAAGGCTGAACACCAGAGACCAGTAGGGCAGTTTCAGTCGTTGTTCATTCTAGAGTGGAAGTGGGACCATGTTTCCATGGATTTTGTTACGGGATTATCGTCAGTGTGTCAAGGATTGAATGCAATTTGGGTGGTTATTAATCGTTTGACGAAGACTGCCCATTTCATCCCTATTAAAATTGACTATTCCATGGACGGACTGACAAAGATAGATGTTCAGGAGATAGTTTGTGTTCATGGAGTACCAATATCCATAGTCTTAAACCGAGATCCTCGGCTTACTTCACGATTCTGGAAAAGTTTTCAGGATACTATGGGTACACAGTTAGCATTTAGCACTGCTTTCCATCCCCAGACAGATGGACAGACTGAGAGGACAATCCAAACATTAGAAGATATGCTTCGTGCATGCATGCTGGATTTTAGGGGTAGCGGTACTCAGTTTCTACCACTAGTTAAATTTGCTTATAATAACAGCTACCAGGCTGGTATCGACATGGCTCCATACAAGGCATTGTATGGTAGGAGATGTCGTTCTCCTCTCTTCTGGAATGACGTAGGCAAAAGGCGAGTTTTGGGTCCAGAGATAGTACAACAGGCTTGTGACAAGGTCCGACTAATTAAAGAAAGAATCAGTACTGTGCAGAGTCGGTAGAAAGACTATGCGGATACTCGCTGCTGGGAATTAGAGTTTGAAGTGGGAGATTGGGTATTCTTGAAAGTAGCACGGTATTCCTTCGCCATAAGTGAGGGCAGGTAATAAAATAAGTAGACCCTTTTCCTTTACAGAATGATAGAGTGTATAGATGGTGTTCAACCCAGATAGTAAATTTTGAGGACGAAATTTTAAAAGGAGGGGAGAATGTAATAACCCGAGGAATTTTTCAGCATCTCGTCGACGAACATAGAGGATTCGTCGATGAGGATATAAGAGGAGCTCGTCGATGAGGACATCTTTTGTCGACGAGAAAATACCGAGAGAGGTTTTTGGGGCAGTCTGAAATTCATCAATGAGGGAGGAAATTCGTCGATGAAATTCCTTAAGGACTCGTTGACAAGATGACATGTCTCGTTGACGAATCCGGCCCTACAAGTAGTTGAAAACTAGATTTTTTGATGAAAATTCAGCGCAAGCCCTCTCTCTCTCTCTCTCTCTCTCTCTCTCTCTCTCTCTCTCTATAAAACGCACCTTTCACCTTCTCTCTTCGATTCAGGCACCATTTTTCACCGGATTGAAGATCTGAGGCCACCACGACGCTCCTAGAGAAGTTCTCTGCTAAACTACTGGAGCTGATCGTTGGTGGAAGCGGTTTGGAATTCATCCTAAATTCAAGGTAAGTTATTTTATTCAAAATCTGCTTTCCCTGCAATTATAGGAAATGTTGTATGTAGGAAAGTACCAATGTTTTGTTCTGGAGGATGTCGTTTTCAGGGTGTTGAGTGGAGAACCCCGCGGGTGTGGGGCCAGAGTTCAGTCAGGACTTTTCAGAAACTAGGTAAGGGAGATATGCTATGTTAGGAGATTTGATTATATTAACAGGAATTTTACATATGTGCATGTATACCAGTTATTATGTAGCTTTTACATAATACAAAATTCTAAAGTAAGTGTGGCTTGAGTAGATATTATTTAATGTAGAATTTTATATAGCTTTTCCAGTATATGATATTATACAGACATATATAAGTACATATACAGTTTTTATTCAGATAGCTTCACAGATATATATATATATATATATATATATGTGTGTGTGTGTGTGTACACAAATATTTATTCAGATCAGTATACATAGTATTTACAGGATGTTATGTTTTCCTAAATGCCATAACACTCAAAGTATACAGACAAATTACACAGATAGATAGTGTAGAAAGATTATACAGTTATAACATCAAGATGCTATAGATATTACAGTATTTACAATTCAGATTAATTATGTTATGGTTATTTTGGAAACATAATGAAAACAGTAAAAAAAAGTATAGTATATACGTATATAGTATCAGATCCCTATGGAAAGATTTTAGACAGATATAGTTACAGAGCACGGTACCGCTTCTATATACAGATAGAGTGCAACCACAAATCTCAGATAGTGTGTGGGTACCGTCAATCATACTCGGAGAGTATGCAGCTCCCCAGTTCGCTAGGTTGAGGGGGTCAGTTTAATGAGGTAGCAACCAGTCCCGTGCCTAGGAGAGTATGCAGTTTGGCCGGGCTGAGGTAGTGTAGAGTATAGTGACTTATCTAGAGAGCCGACCAGATTAAGTCCCGCCTACGGGCTGCACAACCCAATCCTGAGGGGTCAAATCATGACATATAGAGTCCCAGGGAAAGAGCACAATTATGTATATGTATATATGTATACAATTTTATAGTTTTTGTCGTATGTAGTATAATATAGCAGTATGAATGATAGAAAGTTTTGATGATACAAATGTTTTAAGCTACTATACATGTGTTTTACAGATTTTCCAGATCATGCAGTTTTAAATACTATTATTATAGTTTTACGACTCGGTCGCCACACACTAGTAATATCATATTTCCACTTACTTAGTGTTGTCTCAACCCATTACTTTACCACTTTTTAGGTGAGCCAACTAGGAGAGCAGATCAGGTTCGCGAATAGAGAGTTGATTTGGTTACCCTGGTTGTAGGGTAAGTTTGTACAAGGTTTTGTATTTTTGGGGTAGATGATAATGGAGGGAGTTATTGTATATGGCTATAGTTTGAATGTACTAAATTCTGATATTGTTAGTATATATGGTTGCATGACTTATATTTCCGTTGCTTAGGTATGGTTATATAGATATTATAAAAAAAAATGGTGTAAATTTTGAGGATGTTACATTTATACTATTGAATTTGATGATTTTGAAACTAATGATGTGAAATGCTTTGCCGCAACTCATGAGTCTAGTTGGTTATGGCATAGGAGACTTAGTCATGCTAGTATGGACTTTTGCAAAAATTGACTTTTAAGGATTTGGTTGATGGTTTACCTAAGGCTAATTATGTTAAGAATAAAGTATGTGATGCATGTCAATATGGTAAACAAATCAAGCCCTCTTTCAGGCCTAAAAAGCAAATTTCTACATCTAGGCCTTTGGAATTAATTCATCTAGATTTTTTTGGTCCTAATGATGTTGCAAGCATTGGTGGAAAATTATATGCATTTGTGATTATTGATGTTTACTCTAGATTTACATGAGTGTTATTTCTTGCAAAGAAAAGCGATGTAGTTAATGCTTTTATGAAGTTTTGTAGCAAGGTTCAGAGTGAGAAAGGGCTCTCCATTATCAACCTTAGAAGTGATAGAGGTCATGAGTTGAAGAATCAATAAATAGAGAATTTTTGTGATGAGCATGGCTATGGACATAATTTCTCAGCACCAAAAACTCCACAATAGAATGGAGTGGTTGAAAGGAAGAATTAGACACTTAAAGAGATGACATGGACAATGCTAAATGAACATGGTCTTTCAAAATACTTTTGGGCCAAAGCCGTCAATATCGCATGCTATGTAAGTAATTGTTTGGTTATAAGGTCTATAATTGCCAAAATTTTACATGAGATTTGGAAGGGCCGAAAACCCAATATTTCTCACTTTAAGGTTTTGGGTTGCAAGTGTTTTATCTTCAATAATAGAAATTATCTTGCAAAATTTGATCCAAAAGCTGACAAAGGAATATTACTTGGTTATGCTCTAAATAGCAAGGCTTATAGAATTTTCAATAAAATAACTCAAACTATTCAAGAATCTATTCATGTTGTTTTTTATGAAGCTAACCCCTTTGTTCCCAACCCTATTGTGCATGAGGATAAGGATTGTTAGCCTTGGTGGCTACATGTTCTAAATTGTCTTGTTTTGATAATAACAACCCATTAGTGGTTCTAGGTAAGTTTATCTTTGTATGTCAAGTTATGGTAAGTATAATCACAAATGCAAAGATTAAGTAAATTCTTAATAGGTTATACATCATCAAAAAGGGGGAGATTGTTAGTCTGCGTGGCTACACTATCATATTTAATGTGTTTTGATGATATTAACCTATTTGTTGTTCCTAGTGCATTCCATCTTTACAGATCATTTTTAGTACAGGTACAAGTGACAAATTCATGAAGTACTAGATCAAAGGCAAAGATCGGACCAAGTAAGGCGTCAAATAGGAAAAATCAAATGGACACTCACTCGGAAGGACCCAAGCACAACCAAATGAAGCTCAATTGTTAAATTATATGTAATAAGGGTTGTGTGAGGTATGGAAATTTTGTAACTCTTGTGGTTTTTTTTATTACATGATTTCTGAGCAAGAGTTGAGGAAGTTGCATCTGCATATTAGGACACGTGAGTTTATAGGATTTCACCTAAAGTCACAAACTCAACATTCATAGTTTTCAAAGTTAATTCAAAGAGTTTGTCAAACGAATCCTAAACTCAAATATGTTTCCATAAGGGACAAGTTTTAAAAATCTTGCTTTTATAAACATTTACATACTTTCTCCCAATTTTTTAAAAACGAGTTTTATGTCCTAAAGCCTCAAGAAAGTCAAGTATATTTTTATAAAAGACATACTATGATATAAGATATCAAAATGAGCTTTCAAATGTGTTTTCATAAATAAGATATCTTATATTCAAAAGAAATTTCATAAGGACAAATTTTAAATTATATTAGTGTTATAATCTTTTACAAACTTGGTCCTAGTTGGGTTTAAAACCTCAGTTATGCACCTATAAAATTTCTTGAACACCTTTTGATATTTGAGGCATAACTTTTGTTAAAAAAATTCGAAAAAGGATGATCTTAGTGTCTATGGAAAGTTAAGAAAAAATCCCATAACTTTCATGTTGATGACTTTTTCTAATTTGGGGCAATCGTCGACAATTGGGTGCAACTCGCTGATGATTCTAGGAAGAATGTTAACGATTGCACCACTAGTCAACGAGTGTGGGCCACTAGTCAGCGAGTGGGGGCCACTAGTCGACGATGTGCATCATGAACAGTGCATCAACAGCTGGAAAACGGCTAGTTTCTTTTGTAATTTGCTCCCAACGGTCCAATAACGGCTAGTAGGGGTTTTTGGTTATAAATACAAGTCCTTAGACTTGTTTAATATAGTTTTGAGGATTTATACAAGTTCATAATGAAAAAAATATCATTTTATATAAAACCTAGGCACTTTGCATCTTTGTTATTCATTCACAAGTGCTCAATCTCTCTTGCCCATTTATCTTGTTTGAATCATTCCTTGAGAGAGTAGTCTGAGGTTCGCATTGTATTTGATATCAACTCTATAAGGAGCATTTTATTGTAATCATCTTCTTATATTAAAGGTTCTTTGTGAATTGTTTGGTGAAAGCTCTTGGTGAGCGTGGTAGGGATTTATTCCCGAGTGTAGGGATTTGTTCCCGAGTTGTAAGGCTTATCCACTGGTGAAAGAGTATCCTTAGTGGACTGTGGAATCTTTGGCTTGGTGCTAAGGCATGGACGTAGGCTTGGTGCCGAACCATGTTAAATATCGGTGTTAAGCTTCTCTCTCCCTACTCTTTATTATTTGTCTTGTACTTGATTTTTTACCTATATTGTGATATAATTGCTTGAATCTTACCAAGTATTTTATTTTATGGAGAAAATCGAAATATGCAAAACAAGTCCATTCACCCCCCCCCTCTGACTCTGTATACTCCCAAGTAAGGACGATTAACAAGTGGTATCAGAGCGAGGTGCTTGCATTTTTCGGAGTAAAATCCAGAGCGTAAAAGATCAAATGGCGTATTTGATGGTCACCTCTTCCCAAGGACAATTCATATATCAACCACCGATTTTCAACGACTCTAACTACTTGGCATGAAAAATTCGTATGGCCATATTCATTCAAGCATGCAATTTGAATATGTGGTGGGTCGTTTGAAAGAGAGACTATATCTTCAAAAATGAAGAAGGGGAACCAAAAGAAATAGAGGAGCTATCATTAGCGAAAAGAGGTTAGTAGAGTTTAATTTTAAAGAAAAACACTTTATTTTTTGTGTTTTAAATGATAGTGAATATAGTCGTGTTTGCGGATGTGAAACCACAAAAGAAATGTGGGATTTGCTTTAAAGCACCCATGAAGAGCCTAAGAAAGAAATATACCTCACCTTAGATTCATCTAGTACTACTCACCAAGACACATTAGGAGAAGCACATTCTTGCTTCATGGCCAATGAACAAGTGGAAACTAGTTTGAATGATGATGATGAATATATTCCTTCATATGATGAAGTTGTGAATAATTGTGCTAAATTGTTTGATGAATTAATTTTAGTAAAAAGGAAGAACAAAAGGAACTTACCTTGTTTAAACATAGGGAATCCTCATTGATAATGATTCTTTTAAAAAGAAGAATGCGAAGCTTATTTTAAATTCTCAAAATAAGCATGAAACTCTGAAAGTAAAGATAGAAATCTTGGAGGAAAAATTGTCAAAATGCAAAGGTAAGGAACCTTGTCTTTGTTCTATCTTCAAAGAAGAAAATAGCTATTTGAAAAATAAAAATGAAGAGCTTGTTTCAAATGCTCAAAAAGACCATAAAATTTTTCAAGAGCAAGTAGAGAATTTGAAAAATCAAATTGAAAATATTTTGAAGGAAAACACTCTCTTGAAAAAGAAAAAGGAAGATCATGGCAAAACCATTAAAGGAAAAGAAAACTCTAAACAAATTTTGGGAGTTAAGAAAAATGGTTTTTGCAAAAAAGAATTTTAAACCATACGGTCATACCTTGACAAGAAAAAATAATGCAAATAAGTTAAGACCCTCACACGAAAACAAAATTTGTTTAAATTGTGAAAGAAAGAGTCACATAAGATATTTTTATCTTTTTAGAGGAGACAGAGGCAAAGAAAGGAAGTTGGAATGGGTAGTAAGAAGAAAAACCCCTTGGCACCCAAGGAAGAGTGGGTACCAAAAGGAAACACATGTTTTTTGAACCATTGCTTCCTTTGAACCTAGGATTAAGAAATAAGATTTAGGTAGACTTGACAATGCCTAGGTAGAAATAAAAAGGAAATATGATGACCAAGTAAGTGTTTATTAGAAACACTTCCATGATTGTGCTCAAACTATAAAAAGCCAAGAGTATGCATTTTAAATTGTTTAATTTCTTTGCTGAGAACTTTAGAGATTCAAGCCAATATTGATGGATGAAAATGTTAAAACCAATATGATTTCTTAAATTGTATATATCCTTATTGATTTGTTTAATTTTTGTTGAAAGTATTTGTGTAAGAACCCGACTTGAGGTATGTAAATTGAAGAAATAACAAAAGGGTAAAAAGGTAAATTTTGCAGGCTTCATCGACGAAGAGATACCGAATGCATTGCAAAATATCGGAATAGGGTTCATCGTCAAAGGATCCGGTTTGTCAACGAAATGCATGGATGATTCGTTGATGAAGACGCCATCTTGTCGATGAGGTTGGCCGAGTCAAAGGCTCCATAAATATCCTATTTCATTGCTTCTTGGCTAAGAAAGCCAAAACTCTCTCTTTCTCTCTCTCTCTCTAGAACCAGCGGGAACTCTCTCTCTCTCTATCTCTTTGATTCTTTGTTGTTCGTCACCTAATTCGACGATCCGATGTTACTGCGAGGATCGAGGGAGGAATATCTTTGAGAATAGTGGATCCGATCCTGGTTTCGAGGATTTTCAGGTTTTGACCCAAAATCAAGGTAAGGCTCTATTTTCATTTTCATTTGGTAGATCTATAGAGAATGGAATTGTAAGTATGTATTGTACTGTGGTTTATAGGTTTTGGGAACTCGGTACGCAGTTTAGGAGCCGTAGAGTTTGTGGTTTGATTTCCGGGGAAAGGTAAGGGGATTCTATTTATATTAGTTTATTTTTGAAATCAGGATTGATAAACCTGTAGGTTACGATCGTATGTATGTTTTGGATACTTATTTGGGAAAATCTATCAGGTGAAAATGCGGGATTTTTGGGTTTAAATTTTTGAAAAAATTTAGGGGTTTCGGGTATCATCTCTATCTTGTTTGGGAAATCTTATGTTGTATTAAAATTGTAGTATTGAGATGACCGTACCCATATTTGAATTAAACTGTATTCTTGAACTGAAAATGATATGATTTGCTGTATACCAAATAAGTGTGGAATAAATGGTTGTATGTAAATGTTTTAGGTATTTTTGTAAAAACAGCTAGTGGTGGCTAATTACCGTATGCTGATGGGTATAGGAACATGAGTTCAAAAATGGTTCTAGGTTTTGTGAAATCAGCTAATGGCGTCTAATTACCGTACGCTAAATCAACTAGTGGTGACTAATTACCGTACGCTGATGCCATGTCTTGGCTAATTATTGTGGGCGAGAGTGTCCGACTCTATATCTGAGGGTGTGAAATATCGCCTGTTCTTTTCGGCTGGTCACTGATGGGTGTGAGCTACACTGTACTGGCAACAGTGTCATTGTGAGGCTTCGGTTATAATAGGGTATCGGGTGCTTGAGTGTGATGACACTAACCGTATGTTTGGATATCGTATGTGCTGGAACGGATTTGTGAAAAATACTGGAACTATATGGAAATGTATTGAACTGTGTCATATGTATTGTATTATATTGTGTTATGTGTTATGCCGAAATAACACTCATATGCCATACACTGATATAACCTGCTTTCTTCCTTACTGAGAGGTGTCTCACCCTGAATATACAAATGTTTTTCAGGTCTTTTGGGTTAGCCGAAACTAGCATCCTAGCGTCTGGAAGCGGGGGTGTCGTTTAGCTAAATTTAGTACCTGTGTTGGTACGAGTTTTGTAACTGGGTTGTCAGTGTTGGGTTTTGTAGACACCTGGAGTATGTATTGTGTTTTCGGAACGTATATTTTAGTCCTATATAGACTCCAGTATGGTATGATATATGTATAGAAAGAAATTTTTCTGCTGTGTATTTAATGAGTATGGTTATGTATGTATATATGTATAGGGTTTTCATGTACCCCACAGGGTCAGACTCTAATTCAATATTGTATCTTATATGTTTAATTGATACAAAGACAGGTTAGGTTACTATATTCACACCTGGGGCCCATCCGCGGGTTCAGGGTGTGACAACTTGGTATTAGAGCTAACCAAGTTGTTAGGTCTTGTAGACTTGGTTAGGCGTATTTATGTGTACATACCAAAGTATAGGATGTAGGAAATTGGTAGAGTAGGTTGAGGGTTGTTTTATTACTAGACGGGGACTCATTGGTGGTGTTCTGTGGTTTTTCCTAGAATGATGATTTTAGTAAAATCACGGCAAACCATTGATGGATTCGTGTCGGTGTGATAGGACAGACCTGGACCCGTAAGAGTAATAGTTGACATGATTAGTTTTAATGATTATGTTAACTGTGTACGATATAGGAATTCTAACCGATTCCTATTCTATTTTCAGAATGGAGCCCAAGGATAACAACTTGGATAGTGGCTCCGAGGGGACTGAGAGTGATGAGTCTCCTTTTGTGCCTTGAGGTTTGACGAGGTAGGTTATGCGAGAGATCTGGCGGAGTGTTAAGAGGCATGAGCACTCTCCTACGGCTACAGGTTGTACAATAGAGAGGTTCACCCGTATGCATCCTCTGACGTTTATGGAAGGACTCGATCTGATAGTAGCAAAAAACTGGGTGTAGAAGACCGAGAAGATATTGGAAGTTCTGCATTGTACTGACCAGCAGAAGGTTCTTTATTCTACCTTTCCATTGGCAAGAGAAGCGGAAAGATACTGGACGGCGGTGAGTCTGCTTGAGAAGCAGAGAGCAGGTCCATCTGGTATGATGTGGAGTTGCTTCAAGGAGGTATTTTTTTAGAGATACTTCTCGGCTTCTAGTTGTGATGTGAAGGCCGATGAGTTCTCGAGCCTAGGGTAGGGAACCCTGATGGTGTAGAGATATGCGTCCAGATATATTGAGCTATCTTGTTTTGCACTGTACTTGGTTTCAAATGAGTATGAGAAGGCTCGGAGGTTCGAGAAAGGTCTAAGGAAGGACATTCGCCGGCTTGTGTGGATGCTACAGATCCGTGAGTTTTCTATTCTAGTGGATAAAGCCACCATAGTTGAGACCGACCTCTAGGGAGATGAGGTAGTGCAGGAACAGAGGAAGAGGCATGTATCTTCTGGTCCTTAGACTGGTCCTCGATAGGGACAGTGGAAGAAGAAGAAGAACTATACTTTGGGTTATCGGCAGAATACCGAGCGGCAGAGTTCTCAGGGGGATTTATCCTCCGTACCGTGCGCCAAGTGCCATAAATGGTATGATAGTGAATGCCCGCCATTCTGGGGTAACTGGTACAACTGTGGCAAAATCGAGTCACATGTCATAGAGCTGTCAGGCACTGAGGAGCGATATGCCCGAACAAAGTTAGAACTGTGGGAGTAATCAGATGCCTCAGGGAAACTATTAGGCAAACATGGCTCCAGCAAGGGTGTATGACATGTCTGGGTTTGATGTCATACTCGGGATGGACTGGTTATTCTCTAGCTATGTGGTCATTGATTGTCGTAGGAAGGTAGTAGTGTTCAGAACGCCTGGGGAGTAGGAGTATGAATTCGTGGGATCGTGTGTGTGTTCGATGCCATGGATTCTGCCAGCTATACAGGTGAGAAGGTTACTCTTGGGGGGTTGTCAGGGATACCTAACTTGCATGACGGAACCACCTTAGGAAGATGTGAAACTTGAAGATGTCCAAGTGGTTAATGAATTTTTGGATGTATTCCTGGAAGACTTACCCGGTTTATCTCCTAATCATGAGGTAGAGTTTGCTATTGATCTGCTTCCAGGTAAAGAGCTGATTTCTAAAGCTCCATACCAGATGACTTCAGTTGAACTTAAAGAGTTGAGGGAGCAGTTGCAAGAATTACTAGACAAGGGTTTTATCTGACCTAGTATTTCGCCCTAGGGAGCTCCAATTTTGTTTGGGTAGAAGAAGGACTGGTCGATGTGCATGTGCATTGATTACTGTGAGATCAACAAGGTGACTCTGAATAATCGTTACCCGTTGCCTCGTATTGATGATCCCTTTGTCTAGCTATAGGGGACGCAGGTCTTTTCGAAGATCAACCTACGGCCAAGGTATCATCAAGTGAGGGTTAGATCCGAGGATGTTGCGAAAACTACTTTTCGAACTAAATACGACCACTATGAGTTCTTAGTATGCCGTTTGGATTGACTAATGCTCCGGCAATGTTCATGGATCTGATGAATTAGGTTTTCCATGAGTACCTGGACAAGTTTGTGGTGGTGTTTATCGATGACATTCTAGTACACTCGAGGAGTCCGAAAGAGCATGAAAACCATCTGAGGTTGGTGCTACAGATTCTGCGAGAGAGGAAGTTGTATGCCAAGCTGAAGAAATGTGAGTTCTGGTTTAATTAGGTTGCATTTTTAGGCCATGTGGTGTCTAAGGGCGGTATCTCAGTTGATCCTAGCAAGATTTAAGCTGTGGTCAACTGGGTGAGACCGAAGAGTGTGCAAGAGGTTCGAAGTTTCCTAGGACTGGCGGGTTATTATCATCGGTTTGTGGAGGGATTCTTTAAGTTGTCTGAGCCTCTGACACAATTGACCAAGAAGGGTGTGAAGTTTGATTAGACTGAAGATTGCGAGCGGTGTTTCTGGGAGTTGAAACAGCGACTGGTTACAACTCCGGTCTTGACCATTCCTTTGGGGGATGACGGTTTTGTGATCTATAGCAACGCATCTCAGAAGGGTTTGGGATGTGTGCTTATTCAATAGGGTAAGGTAATTGTTTATGCTTCTTGGCAACTCAAGGAGTATGAGAAGAATTACCCTACGCATGATCTGGAATTGGCTGCTGTAGTTTATGCACTGAAGATCTGGCGACACTACCTTTGTGGTGCTCAGTGTGAGATTTTCACTGACCATAAAAGCGTCAGGTACTTTTTCATGCAGAAGGAGTTGAATATGAGGTAGAGAAGGTGGCTTGAGCTGATCAAGGACTACGATTTCACCACCTATTATCACCCGAGAGAAGCTAACATGGTAAGTGATGCGTTGAGTCGGAAGTTAGAGCATGCAATAATATTTGCAGTTGTAGCTCAGCCTCATATTGGACAGGATTAAGAAATCTTTGGCATAGAGATAGTGGTTGGTGATCCTCAGGCTTTTGTTGCTAGCTTGGTGATCCAACCAACTTTGTTTAAGTGTATTAAAGTTGATCAGGCTGGTGATGCGGAGTTAGTTAATACCATGGAGAAGGTGCAGCTGGGGTTGGCTGTGGATTTCAACATCTCTAAGGGAGGTGTGTTGAGGTTTGGGACCACGTTATGTGTTTTGAACGACAACGAGATCAGAAGGACGATTATGGAATAAGCGCATCATTCTTTGTATACAGTACATCTTAGTAGCACGAAGATGTATTGGGATTTGTACGAGTCCTTCTGGTGGAGTGGTATGAATAGAGATATTGCTTGGTTCGTGGAGTAATGTCTGACGTGTCAGCAGGTGAAAGTTGAACATCAAAGGCCGGTAGGGCCATTGCAACCTTTGTCTATTTCGGTGTGGAAATGGGAGCACATTTCCATAGACTTTGTTACTGGATTGCCGCCAGCGCTTCACGAGCAGAATGCCATTTGGGTAATCATGGATAGGTTGACAAAATATGCTCATTTTGTACTAATGAAGGTTAGCTATCCTTTGAGTAGGCTAGCAGACTTGTACGTGCATGAGATAGTCAGAATGCAAGGGGTACCAGTGTCCATTGTGTCAGATCGAGACCCAAGTTTTACCTCTCGATTCTGGAAGAGCTTGTAGGAAGCACTAGGGATGAAGCTTACTTTCAATACAGCATTCCACCCTCATACTGATGAACAATTGGAGACAACAATGCAGATCTTGGAGGATATGTTACAGGCTTGCGTGTTAGACTTCGGTGGTGGTTGATGCAGTTTATGCCACTAGTAGAGTTTGCCTATAACAATAGCTTCCAGGCTAGTATCGGGATGACACCGTTCGAGACTCTATATGGTCGGAGGTGTTGGTCTCCTCTGTATTGGGATGAGGTTGGTGAACGTCAGGGTTTAGAACTTGAACTCGTGTAGCAGGTGTTTGGGAAGGTGGGTTTGATCCGGGATAGGATTAAATTGGCTTAGAGTCGGTAGAAGAGTTATGCGGATGTTCGCCGCCGTGAGTTGGAGTTCGAGGTGGGGGATAAGATATTCCTGAGAATCGCTCTGATGAAAAAGGTGATGGGATTCAGGAAGAAGGGCAAGCTGAGCCCAAGGTATATCGGACCATTCAAGGTTCTTGAGCGAGTGGGTCTGGTAGCCTACAGAATTGCACTACTCCCAGCACTCTCAAGGATCCATGATGTATTTCACGTATCCATGTTAAGAAGGTACGTGCCAGATCCCTCGCATCTGATTAGTTACAAGTCCTTGGAGATTAGGGATGCCTTGGCGTATGAGGAGGTACCTATTCAAATTCTGGATTGAAAAGTTCAGAAGTTGCTTACCAAGGAGATATCGTTAGTGAAGGTGCTGCGGCAGAATCATACAGTTGAGGAAGCTTTTTGGGAATTAGAGACAGAAATGCACCAGAAATATCCGCAGTTGTTCTGAGTAGTAGTTTTGATAGCAGGGTTGGTATGAGTATGTATGTATGTATGTAATAATCTATTATGGTAGTAGTATTGTGTGGTTAGTCTCAAAGAGAGTTTTGTAATATTGTGAGCTCTCAAGAAAGCATATGTATGTAACCACGGTATTCCTCCACTATAAGTGAGGGTATGTATGTATTTGGGATGGGGCTGCTATGTGGGTGGCCCGTGGCTCTTCCTAAGAGTCAGGTATACGTATGGGTATGTAGAGAACTAGGAAAATGAGAGATTGCAAATTTCGAGGATGAAATTTTTGTAAAGAGGGGAGGTTGTAAGACCCCGATCCGAGGTATGTAAATTGAATAAATAACAAAAGGGTAAAAAGGTAAATTTTGCAGGCTTTATCTACGAAGCCATAGTCCTCGTCGATGAAGGCCCTCATACTTCTCATCGCCGAAATTCAGAGTCTCGTCAATGAAGAGATACTGAATGCATTGTAAAATATCGGAATAGGGTTTGTTGACGAAGACGCCATCTTGTTGACGAGGTTGGCTGAGTCAAAGGCTCTATAAATATCCTATTTCATTGCTTCTTGGCTAATAAAGCCAAAACTCTCTCTCTCTCTCTCTCTCTTCGATTCTTCACTATTCATTGCCTGATTTTACAATTCGACATTACTGCGGGGATCAGGGGAGGAATATCTTCGAGAATAGTGGATCAGATCTTCATTTCGAGGATTTTTGGGTTTTGACCCAAAATCGAGGTAAGACTTGATTTTCATTTCCGTTTGGTAGATCTATAGAGAATGGAATTGTAAGTATGTATTGTACTGTGATTTATAGGTTTTGGGAACTCGGTTATCTGTTTAGGTGCCATAGAGTTCGTGGTTTGATTTTCAGGGAAAGGTAAGGAGATTCTGTTTATATCAGTTTATTTTTGAAGTTAGGATCGGTAAACCTGTAGGTTACGATTGTATGTATGTTTTGGATACTTATTTGAGGAAATCTATCAAGTGAAAATGCGGTATTTTTGGGTTACAGTTTTCGAGAAAATTTGGGGGTTTTGGGTATCATCTCTATCTTGTTTAGGAAATCTTACGTTGTATTAAAACTGTAGTATTCAGATGACCGTACCCATATTTATATTAAACTGTATTCTTGAACTGAAAATGATATGATTTGCTGTATACCAAATAAGTGTGGAATAAATGGTTGTATGTAAATATTCCAGGTATTTTTGTAAAAATAGCTAGTGGCAGCTAATTACCGTATGTTGATGGGTATAGGAACATGAGTTCTAAAATGGTTCTAGGTTTTGTGAAATCAGCTAGTGAAAGCTAATTACCATACGCTGAGTCAGCTAGTGGCGGCTAATTACCATACGCTGACGCCATGTCTCTGCTAATTACCATGGGCGAGAGTGTCTGGCTCTATATCCGAGGGTGTGAAATATCGCCTATTCTTTTCGGCTAGTCACCAATGGGTGTGACTTACATCGTACAGGCAATGGTATCGCTGCGAGGCTTCAGTTATCACAAGGTATCGGGTGCTTGAGTGTGACGACACTGACCGTATGTTTGGTATCGTATGTTGTGGAACAGATTTGTGAAAAATACTGGAACTATATGGAAATGTGTTAAACTGTATCGTACGTATTGTATTATATTGTGTTATGTGTTATGCTGAAATAACATCTGTATGCCACACACTAATATAACTTGCTTTCTTCCTTACTGAGAGGTGTCTTACCCCGAATATATAAATGTTTTTCAAGGTTCTTCGGGTAGCTGAAACTAGCATCCTAATATCCGTAAGCGGGGGTGTCATTTAGCTACATTTAGTACCTGTGTAGGTACGCGTTTTGTAACTAGGTTGTCAGTGTTGGGTTTTGTAAACACACAGAGTATGTATTGTGTTTTGAGAACGTATATTTTCATCCTGTATAGACTCTGGTATAGTATAATGTATGTATAGAAAGAATATTTTTCGATGCGTATTTGATGAATATGGCTATGTATGTGTATATGTATAGGGTTTTCGTGTACCCCATGGGGTCAGACTCTCATTCAGTATTGTATTATGTATGTTTAATTGATATAGAGACAGGTTAGGTTACTATATTCACACTTGGGGCCCATCCGTGAGTTCGGGGCGTGACAATTTGTTAGCCTTGATGGCCACACTATCATGGCTTATTGTGTTTTGATGATATTGACCTACTTGTTGTTCCTAGTGTTTTCTATCTTTGCAAATCATGCTTAGTATATGATCCAGTGACGAATTCATGAAGTACTAGATCAAACGCAAAGATTGGACTGAGTTTTCGATCAACGTAGGAAAGATCAAAAGGTCACGTACTCGGAAGGACCCAAGCATGACCAAAGGAAGCTTAATGTAGTCTTATACGTATTTGGGGAGTGTTTGAGGTAGTCTATGTTGTAACTCTTGTGGGTGTGTTTCTTGCATGATTTCTGAGCAAGAGTTGAGCATTGCATATGCATACTAGGACACTTGAGTTTATAGGATTGCACAAAAAGTTACAAACTCACATTCATGGTTCTCAAAGTTAAATTCAAAGAGTTTGTCAAAAACAATCCTAAACTCAAAATATGTTTTCAAAACGACAAGTATTTAACATCCTAGTTTTAAGAAAATTTTTATACGTGGTCTCGATTTTGTCAAAGCATGGTTAATGTTCAAAAGCTTTAAGAAAGTTAAGTATATTTTTGTAAAAGGACATTCTAGGTATATAAGATATCAAATGATCTTTCAATTGAGTTTTCATAAATCAAGATATCTTATATTTGAGGAAAAGCTCACTTGGACAAGTTTTGAACTTCATTAAACTTAATATCTTTCTTATATTTTGTCCAAGAAATGTTTTTAAGTCATTAAAATACTTTTTGATAAGGAAAAATAGAGCAATCGTCGACTAACATAGTGTAGCCTCGAGTCCTGAACACCTTTTGGTATTTGGGGCATAACTTTTGCTAGAAAAGTATAAAAAGGACAATCTTGGTATCCCTAGAAAGCTAATAAAAAATAACACAACTTTCATGTTGATGACATTTTTTGATTTAGGGCACTCATCTAAGAGAATAGGATATTCGTCGATGAGTGACAAGTTGACACTAGTCAACGAGTGCAGGGGACTAGTTGACAAGTCCAACGGGCAGAACTGCTCCAACGGGCGGAAAACGGCTAGTTTACCAAATAAAATATCTTTTCTTCCCCCTAAAGACTAGTTAATGGCTCCTTTGGCTCTTGTGCTATAAATATAAGTTATTATACTTGTATTAACATAGTTTTGAAGGTCTTTGATCATTCTTAGTGAAAAAACATCATTTTATACAAAACCTAGGACACTGCATATTAGTTCTTCATTACATGTGATCATTCTCTCTTACTCACTTATTGTGTTTGATTCAATTCTTGAGAGAATAGTGTGAGGTTTGGGTTGTAATTTATATTTGCTCATTTAAGGAACATTGTGTTGTATTTCCATCTTCTTGTAAGGTTGCTTGTAAGGTTCATTGTGAACCATTTGGTAAAGGTTCATTGTGAATCGAAGTGAAGGCTTTTAGTGAGTACGGCAGGGATTTGTTCTCGAGTATAGAGTTTGGTACCCGAGTTGTAAGGCTTGCTCCTCCGGTGAAGGAGTACTCATAGTAAATTGTGGAATCCTTAGCTTGGTGCCAAGGCGTGGACGTAGGCTTGGTGTCGAACCACGTTAAATTTCCGGTGTTAAGCTTTCTCTCCCTTTATTATTTTATTTATGTCTTATGCATGATTTATATTTCATATATTGTGATATAATTACTTGTATCTTGCCAAGTATTCAATTTTGTAGAAAAATACGCATTCCGCGAAAAGAGTCTATTCATCCCCCCTCTAGACTACATACTCCCGGCTGGGACGATTAACAGTATTGGCTATTGCTTATGGGATGAAAAGCTTGCTACTTAGAAATAAATTTGTTTTAATTGAAATTAGGAATAGCTTCCCAAGAGGGGGGGTGAATTGGGTTTTAAAACTTTCTTTTAACTTCTTTTAAGAATCCTTAACTTCTTTAAACACTTAACCAATTCTTTAAGTTATTTGTTTAATTTCACCAATCACACAATAACTTAATTAAACAACCGATCAATTAAACACAATCTTCAAACCAAACAATCAATTTACTTTCCAAGTACAAGTCAAACAACAAACAACCAAATCAAGATATAAAGTATTCAGCACTTCGGTAATATAACAACTCAAGATGGTTGTTTGTTTATATTTGTCAAATTTGAACCAAGCCTTGTAATGAATGAAAATTTATGTCTGCTGATGTAAAGCCCTGTATAGATGAATCAAATCACTCTTTCCAAATATTTAGAACTCAAATGAACTCTTGGTAAATGTATCTTTGGGATGTTAACCAAGTAACGTACTCCCGTAAGGTTTCCGCAAGATATGTTGTAACCAACGTACTCCCTTTTGGTTTCCGTAACCCAAATCAAAATTAAACCTTAAGTTTGTTTGATTTCCAAATATATGTAGTTTATATGATTTTCAAATTTAAACTATCCACACAATTTAAATATACTGAAAATAAAGAGTAAGGGAAAGAGAGAATGAGACGGAGATTTTTACGAGGTTCAGCTTATACTCAGCCTACGTCCTCGCCTTTGGCAAACCACCAAAGGATTCACTAGTTCAGTTTCGTTGACAGGTGAAACAACGCCGATTACAACACTCCTTGGTTAAGGCTAGAGCCCGCCTTCTCCAAACAATATTCCCTTGTTTGGTCACTCCTTACATAGGCTAGAGTCCGCCTCTCTAAGCAATATCCCCTTGCTTAGCCAACGATCCAAATGACCCTTGGAACATCAAAGAACTATAAGAAACATAAGATAAGATTTGCATACAAGTATACTCTCTCAAAGAGCAAGTTAGTACAATTTCAGCACTATATACTTTGAATGTAAAATACCAATATGAAATACAATGAAGCTCAAGTATAGAATTCACCAATATCCTTCTTAGAAGAGGATTAGAAGTAGGAATTCAAAGGAGGAATAATTAGCACTTCAGAATTTCTCAACAAAATAGATTTGCAATGAGTGAGCAAGAGAGCTTTTGGAAGAACAAGAGTGCTTTCAGCTTTACAAGCAGATTTTTCAATTCTTGGATGAGTTTTGATTTTCAAAACCATGTATTTATAGGCTTTCAAACTTGTTTTCATGTTGCAAAAGTT
This sequence comes from Malania oleifera, assembly GCF_029873635.1. NCBI lineage: Eukaryota > Viridiplantae > Streptophyta > Magnoliopsida > Santalales > Ximeniaceae > Malania > Malania oleifera. The sequence continues at coordinate 62,420,066 of NC_080424.1, forward strand.
TCCTTAGAGAGTTTCCCAAAATGTTAGAAAGTTTAGAGCTCAAACGGCTATATTTTAAAACATGAGAAAAAAAATTTTTGCCTGTTGAACAGTGTTCAGTTGACTGAAGTTACAAGTTCAGTCATCTGAACTGCTACTGCCTGCTGTATATTCTGTCCAAAAAATCTTCAGTCGACTGAAGTTAATCTTCAGTTGTCTGAAGTCATCTGTTCAGTCATCTGAAGTCCCTCTGTGAACAGTGTTCAGCTGACTGATAGCAGTGACCCCACTTCAGTGTTTTAGCCATAACTTTTTATATATAACTCCAAATTATATGTTCTTGGTGTCAAAAGAAAGCTAAGATAAAATCCTAAAACTTTCATGTTCATCACTGTTTACAATAATGAAGTTTTGATAGTGAAAAATAAACCTGAATACGGCTATGTAAAAACTGACAGCAAACAGAAAAACCCTTTTTGGTGCTTGTTATTCCAAAAATGATTCTAACCCTTTGAAAATAATTTTTTACTTTATAAAATTATTTTACAGATATTTTAAAAGGTATTTAGGTCCAAGAAGTTAACCTAAGAGTTTCAAAATATTGCAAACGATATTTTAAACATTTAAAGTACTTACATGAAAACTTCTAAAACTTTTCTCATTTTAGGTTCTTGAGTCTTCATGTTTTGTTTCTTCAAGCTTCAAGCTTTCATATTCTTTGAGATTTATCACTTTGCTTTTCTTTGGCTCTTTGGACTTTAATATGCCTTGGCTTTCAACAACTCATTTATGTCTTCATATTCTTCAAGGTTTAATATATCATCTTTAAATCCATGCTTGAACTCTTTTAAGCTTCATTTGATCCTCTTGAGCACTTTGACCTTTGCTTTCTCATATATGAGCCCTGAAATATCATTACTCACACAAATACATTAAATTTCACTTGTTTGTTAGCATCAAAACAAGATAACAAGGTTTTAAGCCTTGTAAGGCCAACAATTTATATTTCAAATATTGTGATATAATTACTTGTATCTTGCCAAGTATTCAATTTTGTAGAAAAATACGCATTCCGCGAAAAGAGTCTATTCATCCCCCCTCTAGGCTACATACTCCCAGCTGGGGCGATTAACAGTATTGGCTATTGCTTATGGGATGAAAAGCTTGCTACTTAGAAATAAATTTGTTTTAATGATATTTGTTCAGCTTTAGCTATCCCATACATTTGAGTTGAGCTTTTATGAATCTAATCATAACAAAACAACAATTGGAGAATTCATATTGAATAATTGATCAAACAACAAGTGGTATCATTCTAAATCATCATTCATGAGTTCGTTAGGAATCCAATCTAGGAATGTTATGGTTTGCACCAACATTTGGCATATGTGTTTAGCACATACTCCCCTAAACACCATGGAAACTAATCTTAAGGAGGAGAAATTTTTTTTAGATAAATATCAGCACCTCTCTTTTTGATGATGATCAAAGGGGGAGAAGTTTTGTGGTGTTATATCTTTAATGTTATATATGTGGGGGAGAAATGAAAATATATGTGGGGTAAAATGCTTGTGGTTGTATGAAAGTTCAATTGCTTATTGTCTTATCTAAAATGAACTTTCTATTTTTTTTTTATTGCATGATAGAGCTCCAATGGATATGAAATATTTTTATGCCTTATATGCATATAGTAAGGGGGAGCCTATTTTGGTATTATCTAATAATATGCACAAATTGATGGGGGAGCTTTAAAATATACCCTATAAAGAACACCAATGGTTTGCCATCATAAAAAAGGGAGAGAGTGTTAGCCTTGGTAGCTATATGTTCTAAATTGTCTTGTTTTGATGATAACAACCCATTAGTGGTTCTAGGTAAGCTTATCTTTGCATGTTAAGTTATGGTAAGTATAATCACAAATGCAAAGATTAAGTAAATTCTTAATAGGTTAGAAATCAACAAAAATGGGGAGATTGTTAGTATAATGCCCCCAACTCAAGAGTGGGCCTAGGGTGTTATTTGTGAATAAAATAAACTCGAAAACCATAATACCACCAACCGCCCTTACAAGGAAAAACTGGATGGTCCTACCATAATTAAAAGTAAAATCATACAGCGGAAGAAAACACTTCAATCATATTACCAGAGTTCTAACTATCCCCAAATGTACATATAAACTTCCTGTCAATATATTACAACCCCAAAATAATAACATATGATAACTGGTGTCTCACCAACTCTAATTACTACAATTAACCGTCTAGTCCCAGCCTCGAGGTAAGTTAGGCACGGTTCCCTATAGGACCTAAAAAATGAGATGGATAATGGGGTGAGACACTTTTCAGTAAGACAGATTAGACTATTATCAGTGTGTGGCTAATATGAGTTTTCCTATAAATATAAAACTTCCATTATTTAACTGTATCTGAAATGACATTTTAAAACTACACTGATCTGTAATACTGAAAATACATAATTTATGAATAATGTACTGTCGGCTCAGTATAGCCCATTAATAGTAAATTTGCCCATATATGCATAAAAGAAATCACCCTGTACTGCTGAAGTAGCATCGTCATGCTTTCTCGTCGACATGCTTCCCCCCTTGATGGGTTGTGCAGCCCGAAGGTTGGACTTAGCATATGGCCGGTAGACCATAGCTAAGTTAGAAAAAGGTAGTAAGTCCGATTGTGCCTACCGTATACCCGGAACTACATTGGGAGGGTCACCCGGAACTAGATCGGGAGGGGTCCGAGGAGAGACTGAACAGCGGTGAGTATAGTACTGTACCCAGGTCACAAATGTCGGGACGATCCCACATATCGGCAACGTTCCATCCCCGTGTGAATTGCACTCACTGCGAAGACACTTACTATGTTACCGTGGCTTCATAAAAACATAAATCTGGATTATCCTTAGGGTTATTAATCATATTGGCAATTTAGAAATATAAAAAAACTGAACATTTTATAATTTCAATTTTCAAAAAAAACTGTATAAAAAAACATAAGTTGTTTCATAAAAGGAGAGCAAAAAAGCGGGCAGGAGAGGGGCGGGGGGATGGAAAAGCAAAAGGCAGGGAAACAACACGGGGTGCTTAGCCATCATATCAAAAATTTTGGAATTCTAGCCGTCATATCAAAATCTCGGCACCCTAAAGTTTATATTATTCAAATTCTCGGGGCATTCTAGCCGTCATATCAAGAAAAAATTTCGGGCTGCTTATAACTGTTATATTTCAATTCTGGTAAATCATCTGATTTAAAACTTTATCATATTTTTAATTTAGCCCTAAAAACCACAGTTCTGTAGGCCACCAAACAAATTTTATTAGATACAATATTAATGTACTAAAAACTTTACTTGGAAAAACAAATATAAAAGTAGCTTTTAAAATGGGGTATGGATCATCTCCAAAGGTTTTTTTAAACTAAAACCTATACATTTTTACCCTAAAAAAATAGGAGATCATCAACACCATTTACTCAGGTTCCCCAAAAACAGCATTGAAAAGTTTCAAAAGAGACAAACACCCATTTTCATATACCTGATTTGATTCAGAATAGACAAGAGCAATGACATTATGTTTTCTCGAAAACATATAATGAAATTTAATCAGTTCATATTGCAAAAAAACTAAAATTGATACAAATCTAAATCCCCACTACTATTCTTGAAGGGAAAAAGCTTCGATACAAAAAAACATTTGAAAAACCCCCAAAAGATAATACCAAAGTAGCGCCTTAAAATAATCGCGAGGATTACTGTGACATTCCTATCAGGAGGATCCGAAACGCGGAAGCTGAGGGGCGGGCTCGGAGGGAGCATTCGTGAGAGTGAATTTGGGGAGGCCCTTTTTTTTTGCTTGAGGACGAGGAGAGGCCAAAAGAGAAAAAAAAAAAAAAACAAGATGACGCTTGTGTGTAAAACCCTAGGGGTGACTAGAGAGAGGAGAGGAGAGTGGAGTGAGATTTATGAAAAGAAAAAAGTATTACTTAGGCCTTTAAGTTAACCTTTAACGGCCCGACAGGGGGGGGGGACAAACATGGCGATGGTTTTGGTCTAGGCTTTTACCAAAAAAAATTGTCGTGACAATTTGGCCATTAAAGGAACTGCATAGTCTTATGTATTGTAACTGTAGAGATTTTTGTGAAGGGATTTCCCGAAAAACTGTCGAACATTTGGTCTTGTGACAAAAACAATTCCCTTAATTTTCTTTCTCTTCTCTTTTATTTTATTAATTTCTCTATTTTTTTGGTCGGGGTTACTACAGTCTCCCTCACCCAAAATTTATCCTCGAAATTTACGAAATTGGGGGATCTTTCATCACAATTCCAATGGGATTAATCCCACTTGATTTTTGCTGGATTTTCCGACTCTTAGGAAAAGAGCCGGTGGTGGCCCCACCCCACATGTTTAGCCCTGGTTGTCCAAGTAGGTTTATTCACGGCACTCACTTATGGAAAAAAGGAAATTACCATGGTTTTACACATTTAATGTCTCAGGAAAGATTTTCAAATACCCCTACCAAAAAATCCCCAAATTTCCCACCTTATTACAAACTTAGAAAATGGACAGATAAAAAAAAAACAAGGGGCCCAAACACAAAAAACTGTACTTTTAAAAACACTCTATGTATTTAACAAAAAAACCAAAACACCTTACCGACGATCTACTTACCTGTTTTAAGTGTGATGTGAAACCTATTTGAAATCGATGTGGATATTTTTACGTGTTCTGTTATGAAATTTCCCATGGAAGGCTTCCTTCACTACATGATTATGGCCCCAAAGTACTTATAAGTGGAAATATCTTTGGTACGGAAAAGATTCTGTTCCTTATGGTCTAGATTTCGACAATTGGTATTGTCATCATAATGCCCAATGTGTCCCTCACGAGCTTTCCAAAAAGACTCAGTGTAAACTTGATTCACATGTCCGATGAAGGTCTGGAATTTGTACTTCCTTTTAAATCAATGTGGCAACATGGGAAAAAAAAACACGTCGTAGGTATTCGCTTAGACAGTGCAAATTTAAATAGAGAGTAGGTAGGGGAGTTAGTGTTATTACCTTGTTTGTACTGGACCCCAACTCTCTCCAAGGGAATCTCGAATGAATTTCAAAATATATCTACGGGCTTGCTTAGTTACATCTCCGTTCCAAAAAAAAAATTTCTCCATCCAACCCCTTCATCAAGAAGCAATCCTAAAAAAAATATCACATTACACCTGGGTTAATTCTCGGAACTCTAGGCTCTTGGGCGGTGCGTTGGTCTTAATAGCTCTTCTTTGCCGGACCTATGTGTTTTTTAAAACCTTCCTTGATGAGCTGACCCTTATCAGAGGTTTGGCTAAAAAACAAGTTTCGGGCCCCTTAAAAAATCTATGTTCCCCAACCTGCATATCAGTACAATGGGAGATCGGCCACCCTTCGACCCCATACAATTGGCCTCCATAACGGCGCCATGCCGATGATGGGCCTGGTTGAGTGTATAGTGGTATGCCGAGAAAGAAACAAAACTCAAAAAAATAAACGGCAGATACGTAATCAAAAGCTACCCCCGAAAAATTCGGGTAAAAAACAGGCTGTGTAGCATTATTCTTCTAAAAATTGGAATGGTCCTCTATAGGGGACTTGTCCATCCAGTCGTTGGGCAAAAATGCGCAAGGTACCAAAAAGTGAGTTGAAGAATCTCCAAGTTCCTGTGTAGGACGTCTTAGCAGAAACCAGAGAAGTAAAAAGTGAGGGTACCCTTATTTGAAATGGATGAAAAACACAACAAGGGCACCCCGTGTTGTTGTTAATCTGGACTAATTTAAACATAAGGTTTTTTCTAGGCCTACTTCATGGAACCAAAAATTGACTCTAAACCCAGGAAAACACAAAAAATGGGCAGAGGGTAGTTCTTCATAAAATCGGTCAATAAATACCCAGGATTAAAGCGTTTGTATACTGAAGTGCCATGTTAAAAAACCGCGGACAAAAAAGAGTCCATGAAAAATGTGCTTCCCACTTTTACAATCAGGGGAATGGGACAAGTGGTTGCCAATGGTCCTGTTGGCCTCTAATGCTCGGACCTTCACTGTGACACGCAGGGAACCATGGTCAGGGAAACTTACTTCTCTTACAAAAAAAACGGTGTGTTTCTCTTTGTCCAGTATTTAGTTTTCCCACCAAGAAAAGATTCCCAAGTTTCTCCGTACATTTTCTTTTGTTGCTCCCTTGAATGCATAGTATAAGGAAATGAGTGAGTGCTTCATCCAAAAAAAAGGGGGACTCGTTTGATCTCAGCATCAATTAAGGTTACACAAATCTGATGGAAAAAAAAACCTCAAAAAACCTTCATAATTTTGGAAGGATACTTGAAAATTCTATCCCTTAGAACAATTTGTACACCATTTCACAATCTCTACCAGGCTTTGCCTCTTTTTCGTCTTGAAGGCTTCCTGATTCTTACCACGCAAGGTTGGGTTGAAAACTACAATTGCTAGTAATGAACGGACCCTGGTGAAATTTTCTTCCACTAAAACTCTAGACACAATAATTTTCTAGGTCCATTTTCCTGAAATTCTTGAATGATTGAACAACTTTTACAACTGTTGGAGGTATGAACGCACCCAATGACTTTCCGACCTACAAAGCATCAGGCTACCACATTTGTTGCATTTCTAGGTGGTAAGTGATGGTTTTGACAGTCGTTAGTTCTTTTATTCAACTAAAAGCCATCTTTGTCAGCTGTATTATGGTTTCAAAACTTCTTCTAAAGTGGAAAAAAAATACTTAAAAAACTATTATGGATCAGTAAAAATCTTGCAAACCTTTCACCGTATCGGGTAGGGGGTGCCTAATATCTTAACGCATTTTAAAAAAACTCACCCTACCAATTCAATGTTTTTCATGCATGGGGAAAAAGTTCTTCCTGTTTAACTCCTTATCTAATGGTATGGCGATAAGAAGCGTTGTACGCGGGAATGGACCTTTCATTTTGCTGCCTTAAGGACCCACACCCACAAGTCCCTTTTTGAGAGGCATACACTGTAGATTCACGAAGCCACCATCTCCTTGATGGAATGGTCAACACTGGGCAATGACTAGTCGCTTGCTTTAGTTCCCTGAAAGCGTCTACTTGCACTCACTAGTTCCACTTAAAATTTCATCTTCTTTCCTTGTAAGTCGTGTGAATGGCCTGAGAGTCTAGAAAACTCCTTCTATGAACCTCGACAGTAAATATCTTTGGTCCAGTCCTAAGAAACTTCTAACCTTACGCATGTTATTCATCCCCGCCCAATCTAACTACGACCTTTATCTTGGCTGGGGTCCATTGGAAACACATTCATTGGACACTATATTGTCCCAAAAAATGCAACTTTCTTTCCAACTAGAATTTGCATTTCTTGAATTTAATGAACAACTTATTTTCTTCTAAGTACCTGAAGTACAACCTTAAATGATCTGGCATGCTCCCTCAGGGGGCCCCTCAATAAACCATAATGTCGTTGATGAACACAACCACGAACTGATCTAAGTACTCGTGGAACACCATGTTCCTAGGTCCATGAATGCCGCAGGAGCATTAGTCAATCCAAAAGGCCATAACCAAAAATTCTTAATGGTCATACCTAGTGTGGAAAGTCATCTTTGGTACATCCTCTGATTTAACCTTCACCTAATGATACCTGGATCGAAAATCGATCTTGGAGAAGACCTTTGTGCCCTGTAACTGGTCGGATAGATCATCAATACGGGGTAACAGGTACTTGTTCTTTGCTGTCACTTTATTGATTTCCTTGTAGTCGATGCACATCCTCATTAACCCATATTTCTTCTTTACAAACAACACTGGTGCCCCCAAGGTGATATGCTCGGTCTGATATACCCCTCGTCAAGTGGTTCCTGTAGCTGCTCCTTTAACTCCTTTAGTTCAGCTAGAGCTATTCTATATAAAGTTTTAGAAATAGGCGCTGTCCCTGGAAGCAAATCAATGGCAAACTCCACCTCGCGATCAGGAGGAAATCCCAGTAAGTCCTCTAGAAAAATATCCTAGAAATCCCTTACCATTGGGATATCCTTCAGTTTAAGTTTCTCCCTCGATGCTTCTTTCACAAATGTAGGTACCCCTGACATCCCCCCAGGAGTAGCCTCTTGCCTAAATAGATGAAAGGATCTATGGTGCGGAGCGCACACACGACCCGACAAATTTAAACTTCTGCTCCCCAAGAGATTTGAACACTACCTCCTTCTTGTGGAAATCGATACTTGCATAATTGGATGCCAACTAGTCCATCCCCAGAATGACATCAAAATCATGCATGTAAAAAACAATCAAACTATCAAGCAGTATTCTCCCCTAAATCTCCACTGGGTAGTGTATGATCACTTTGCTACACATTACCACTGACCCTGTTGGTGTGACCACATCTAACTCGGTATCTAACAATTTTTTCTCTACCCTGCATAATTTGATGAACCCCCGAGATACAAAAGAATGTGTTTCTCCTAAGTCAAACAACACAATAGCTCTATTTCAAAGCACATAAATGTTACATGTTACCACATCTCCTGCATTCTCGGCGTCGTCCAGAGTCAAGGAGTACACCCGTGTCTGGGTCGTGCCCCTCTGGTAGTTCCAACGTGGTGCCTAGTTACCTCCCCAATATTGCTACTGTGGGGGTGCGTCGTTCAACGTCGCACGACAATCTCACGCCATATGTCCGGCCCTACCACATTGGAAGCAGCCAACTGATCCTCCCCTGCACTCCCCTGAATGCCTCTCACCACATGTAGAGTAAATAGGGTATGATGAGGTACCCTGAAATGCTCCACCTCTCTTCTCCCATCACTAGCTTCCGCCATTACCATACCTCCTCCAAGGACCTTACCTTGCACCCGTGTGAGAATAAGAAGACATAGGCCTCTTCTTCGGGTTTTGAACCTACACATCTCCCTGTTCTTGCGCTTGTAACACAACTACCTACTTTAAGATCTCCTGCCTCAAACCCCTCTCAAACCTCCAAGCCTTTCTAGACTCATTTGGTACCATATAGGGAGCAAAATGTGGCAACTCCACAAACCGAGCAACATACTATTGAACAATCATGTGTCCCTGAGTCAGGTTTAGGAACTCTTCAACCTTAACATTCCTAACAGAGGCTAGAAAATACCAGTCAAAGAAAATCACTCTGAAGCGGCTCTGAGTCATCATTACAGATACCGGTCTCTGCACCTCTAGCGGCATTATCGCTTGCCACCATCTCTTGGCCTCTCCAGTCAACTTGAATGTGGTATAGAGGACCTTTTGCTCATTTGTGCATCGTAGTACAACCAAGATCTTTTCAATTTCTCACACCCAATTCTCCGCAACGATTGGGTCGACCCTTCCCGCAAATGTGAAAGGATTCATGTGGGTGAACTGATCAATGGTACACCCCAGCTCAGTAGTGGGATGGTCCTGCCCCCTGAAACTCTACATGACCTAGGTTGTGAATTGCTGGGCGAAGTCCCGAATCAATGATGTTGAATCATTGTGGTCCTTATTTGACATCCCCTCGTTACCACTTCCTCCAACGTTTGTAATATTATCCTTGGGATCCATCCAGAAGGGATAAACAGGATGATTTTAAAATTTTAATATCCTAACATATCTAGTGCAATTCTAATACTAAAAGACTCTAATAAATTTCAAATACTGGCCTAAATCATCTCCCCTAAATCACAACATACTCTGTCAACTTAATATTCCCATTCTAGTTTTCAAGTTCATGTCCCTCCGCTCGGAAACAAAGCCGTCAATGGATTGCCATGGTTTTATGAACCCATCAATTGATTCAGTAAAACATAGAAGACAGTCAAGGGATTTTTGCCTCTAGGCTACGAAACAAAACTCAAAATTACTATTCTACCTATTCCTATCTTTGTCCTAATTCGAACCTATACTCTGGTAAGATTATTTGACATAGTCTGCAAAACCTAGCAACCTAGACTCTGATAGCACTTATAACACCCCCAACCCGAGAGTGGGCTCGGGGTGTTATTTATGAATAAAATAAACTCTGAAACCATAATACCACCACCCGCCCTTACAAGGAAAAATCAGGTGGTCCTGTCATAACTGAAAGTAAAACCATACAGCGGAAGAAAACACCTCAATCATATTACCAGAGTTCTAACTGTCCCCAAATGTACATATAAACTTCCTGTCAATATATTACAACCCCAAAATAACAAAATATGATAACTGGTGTCTCACCAGCTCTGACTACTACAATCAACCGTCTAGTCCCAGCCCCAAGGAAAGTTAGGCATGGTTCCTTGTAGGACCTGAAAAATAAGAGGGATAAAGGGGTGAGACACTTCTCAGTAAGATGGATTAGAATATTACCAGTGTGCGGCTAATATGAGTTTTCCTATGAGTATAATATTTCCATTATTTAACTGTTTCTGAAATGGCATCTTAAAACTGTACTAATCTGTAATCTTGAAAATACATGATTTATGAATAATGTACTTTCAGCTCAGTATAGCCTATTAATAGTAAATTTGACCATATATGTATTAAAGAAATCGCCATGTACTTCTGAAATCGCATCGTCATGCTTTCCTATCGACATGCTTCCCCCCATTATGGGTTGTGCGGCCCAAAGGCTGGACTTAGCATATGGTCGGCCGACCATACTAAGTTAGAAAAAGGTAGTAAGTTCGATTGTGCCAACCCTATACCCGGAACTACATCGAGAGGGTCATTAGGAACTACATCGGGAGGGGTCCCCCAGTACTACATCAAAAGTAGTATTGTACCTAGGCCACAAATCGACTATCCCACATCACACTTCCATCCCCGTGTGATTGCACTCACTACTAACACATAGCTACGATACCATACTCATAACATAACATTTGATATCCTCAAGGTTCTTAAATCATATATAGAAATTTACATAACAAAACTGAAATCATAATTCATTTTCATAAAATTGTATAAAACATAAGTTGTTCATAATTCTATCTAATATCTGTCATATACTGTCTCGGTATAAAATTGGCATTTCATAACCCGGCATTTAGCCGTCATATCAAAATCTCAGAATCTAGCCATCACATCAAAATCTCGGCATCTAGTCGTCATATCAAAATCTCGGCTTATAGTCATTATATCAATTCTGGTAAATCATTTGATAACATTATCATATTTGATTATGCCCTAAAACCCATTCTCATGCCACACAATTTTTATCTAATAAATCGTAATATACTAAACTACCTGGAAAAACATATAAGCTGCTAAAAATGGGGTATGATCATCTCCAAGGTTTTATTTAACTTAAACTATGCATTTTGCTGAAAATAGGAGATCATCAACCCATTCACTTCAGTTTTCCCCAAAAACATGTAAAAGTCAAAACAACCATTTTTATATGCCTGATTCGTTCAGAAAATCATACATACCGTTTCTATAAACATATATTTCAATTTAATAGGTTCATATTTCAAAAATAACAGATATAATCTAATCCCCTTACATGTTCCTGAAGAAACTGCCTAAAACTTTTGAAATCCCGAAACCTAGCCACTCAAATCTGCTGAGGATCAGTGACCTACAAGCTAGGAGGATGGAGAGAGGATCGAGGAGCACTCATGAGTGATCCGAGAGGCTTAGAGGAGATATATATATATATATATAAAGAAAAAAAAAAAAGAGCTTCCCAAAACCCTAGGTTATAGAGAGAGAGAAAGAGAGAGAGAGAGAATTATGAAAGAAAATGTATTACTTTGCCCTTAAGTAAATTAGCCCGTAGGAAAACCTCGATGGTTTTTCTGGGCTTTACAAAACTGTCGATTGTTTGGCACTTAAACTGCTCTTTGTAGTTGTAACCGTCAACAGTTTTTCTGAGACTCCCTAAAACCATAGAATTCCCCTTTTTTATTTCCCTTTATCTTTTCTTTTATTTATTTCTTTATTTTCTTGGTTCAGGTTACTACAGTTAGCCTAGGTGGCTACACTATCATATTTAATGTGTTTTGATGATATTAACCTATTTGTTGTTCCTAATGCATTCCATCTTTGCAGATCATTTTTAGTACAAGTACAAGTGACAAATTCATGAACTACTAGATCAAATGCAAAGATTGGACCAAGTAAGGCGTCAAATAGGAAAAATCAAATGGACACTCGCTTGGAAGGACCCAAGCACAACCAAATGAAGCTCAATTGTTAAATTATATGTAATAAGGGTTATGTGAGGTATGAACATTTTGTAACTCTTGTGGTTTTTTTTCTTACATGATTTTTGAGCAAGTTGCATTTGCATACTAGGTGTTGACCTTATAGGTCATGCCCAGTTTTGATAATGATAAATACTCATTATATCTAATGGGTGTTTGAGGTTATGTGTAGGAACTCAAATTGATAGGATCATAATGCACATAGAGAGAGTGAAGTTTGAAGACCAAATTTCTATTAAAGACCCAATTTTTATGTGTTGTAATGTATTTCATTTAAGTAAAGGGTCTGTAATAGTAATTAGGGTTTTTGGTTTGTAATAAGCTCACACACATCACATGCATGGTCTAATACGTAAGCCCAAACCTAGAAGAACTAAAAATGACCTTAGAAAGACCTTAAGGGTTACCCTTCGGTCGACCTACACCAAATTTTTTTGGTGCACTCAAAAAGGCTTAGAAAAGACCCTAGGACACTCACCATTGCACTTGTATGTTTTAGGCACTTTAATAGGGCGATTGTGTATTGAAACAAGACTGAAATGCACAAGTTATGCACTTTCGATCGACCGACCTATACAGGTCATTTTGCCCCTAGTCGGCTGAATCCGGTTTGGGTCAACAAGTTGACCATAGCCCGGTCAACCAAACTATGTAGTTCATTTGGCCCGGTCGACCGAACGTCCTAAGAGTCAACTTTTTGACCACCTGGTCGACCGAGCCCAAAATGTACTCCAATGCTCTGGTTGATCAAGGGTCCTCGGGAAATTTCCTAACGCTATGGTCGACCGAACTATCCAGTTCAAATCTTCCTGGTCGACCAAACCTCACTAAAGTCGAAAAATCGCCTTGGACATACCCTTTCGGTTGACCGACCCTAGAGTTCATTTTTGGCCCAGTCGACTAAACCATATGAACTTCGGTCGACCGAAAGTCTTCTGGTCGACTGATGCACTCGAGTTGCTCCGAATTTTTACCGCTATTAACTATTTTTAAATAGGGTTAAAATGATTTAAAATAATATTAATAATACCCTACATGTCCTAATGGCTATAGTTCTTCCAACTTCTATAAATAGCCCATCATTTGCAAAGATTAAGGGGGGATTAGCAATCTTGATTAGGAGAAATTCTCTGAAAATCCCAAAATCCATAATACTCATCTTTGAGCCTCAAACACTTATTCTTATCAGATCTTACTTCTCAAATACTTTTGTAAGTGTGATTTAAGTGTTGTTATTCCTTAAGGATTGCTCTCTTAAGATTGTGTTTGTGCGAAATTATTTTATTTGAGAGCACATCCTCAAGTGTTCTTAAGGGGCTTTATCAATAAGTCTTTCTTAAGAAGACTTCGTTGGAGCTTCTGAGTATTGCATCGTCATTGCAATATCTTGAGAAGTTTATATTTGATTTTGGTTGCAAAAATTCTTTTCAAATCACTTTCAAATATCTAGTGTGTTTCATCTTGATAAATCTTTGAAGAGATATTTGTTCGTGTGATAAAAATCTCTGTTGCAATATTCATTGATTTATATCATTCATTGAATACTACGATTAAACTCTTTTTGCACACAAAACATATATATTACTTGAGCATCATACGATTGAGAAGATCTTCTAGTTGAAATATATATGAGGATTGATTGATATCTTTGCGTGAGCTTTTAGATTGAATACATATTGTGATACAAAGATCATACTTGTTTGCACTCTCACGCACTTATTACATCGATAGAAAATATATTTGAGAGTTGATATATTGAACTACATTGAGCTTACATATTATATCATTTGGTGGTGTATGTGATTGCACGTAACTGGGTACACATCTGCTTTACATGAAAGCATAATCACTGTACCATTTTACTAATTGTGAACATACTGCTGTATTTCCAAGCACAGGCCTGAAGAGGGAGACTAGCCCTTTGGAATAGTCCTGGATTAGCTTAGACTCGATTAGGAAAGTTAGGTGCGCCATCCCGGTAAGGCGTGTTAGTTGAGGTCAACCCCTTTAATTGACTTGGTTGTAAAGGTTAAGGTCAGCCCTATGCTAATTGACTTGGTTGTAATTGGTCCCGCTTCACCTGTTAAATGAGCCATTAGTGGAATCCTCGGGCTTGCGAGCTAGAGGCGGGGATGTAGGCACAGTTGGCTGAACCCCGATAACATATTGTGTGCCTTGTTTATATTTCTACACTTTATATTTATCGCACATGTATGTTATGGTGTGAATGATGTGCATGATTTAAATTTCTTCATATTATATTATTGACACATTTGGAATTGCATAGAAAAACCCTAGGTTGTATTACACAGGTATTTCATTTAACTTGGGAGATAAATTTTAAAATTCCAATTCACCCCCCTCTTGGGAATACACCAATTCCAACACTAGGACACGTGAGTTTATAAGATTTCACCTAAAGTCACAAACTCAACATTCATAGTTTTCAAAGTTAATTCAAAGAGTTTGTAAAATGAATCCTAAACTTAAATATGTTTCCATAAGGGACAAGTTTTTAATATCTTACTTTTATAAACATTTACATACTTTGTCCCGATTTTTTCAAAACGAGTTTTATGTCCTAAAGCCTCAAGAAAGTCAAGTATATTTTTATAAAAGACATACTAGCATATAAGATATCAAAATGAGCTTTCAAATGTGTTTTCATAAATAAGATATCTTATATTCAAAAGAAATTTCATAAGGACAAGTTTTAAATTATATTAGTGTTATAATCTTTTACAAACTTGACCTTGGTTGGGTTTAAAACCTCAGTTATGCACCTAACAAATTTCCTGAACAACTTTCAGTATTTAGGGTATAACTTTTGCTAAAAAAGTTGAAAAAGGATGATCTTAGTGTCTATGGAAAGCTAAGAAAATATTCCATAACTTTCATGTTGATGACTTTTTCTGATTTGGGGTAGTCATCGACGATTGGGTGCAACTCTCCGATGATTCCAGGCAGAATGCTAATGATTGCTAGCAGAGTGCCACTAGTCGACGAGTGGGGGCCACTATTTGATGAGTGCGGGTCACTAGTCAAAGATGTGCATCCTGAACAGTGCACCAACGGCTAGTTTCTTTGAGAATTTTCTCCCAATGGTCCAATAATGGCTAGTAGGGATTTTTGGCTATAAATACAAGTCCTTAGACTTGTTTAATATGGTTTTGGTGATTTATACAAGTTCATAGTGAAAAATATCATTTATACAAAACCTAGGCACTTTGCATCTTTGTTATTCATTTTCAAGTGCTCAATCACTCTTGCTTATTTATCTTGTTTGAATCATTCCTTGAGAGAGTAGTGTGAGGTTTGCATTGTATTTGATATTAGCTTTATAAGGAGCGTTTTATTGTAATCATCTTCTTGTTGTAAAGGTTCTTTGTGAACCGTTTGGTGAAGGTTCTTGGTGAGTGCAGTAGGGATTTGTTCCCGAGTGTATAGATTTGTTCCCAAGTTGTAAGGCCTCTCTACCAGTGAAGGAGTATCCTTAGTGGATTGTGGAATCCTTAGCTTAGTGCTAAGGTGTGGACATAGGCCTAGTGCTGAACTATGTTAAATACCGGTGTTAAGCTTCTCTCTTCCTACTCTTTATTTTTTCTTTACTTAATTTACTTTACCTATATTGTGATATAATTGCTTGAATCCTGCCAAGTATTTTATTTTGTAGAGAAAATTGAAATACGGGAAAAGAGTCCATTCATCCCCCCCCCCTTTGACTCTATATACTCCTAGGCTAGGATGATCATATAGGTATATTAATGTAGAAAAGGAACTTGAACAACTTAGGATGAATGAAGAGCAAGGAAAAAATGATCAAGAAGATATGATTAAACAACCTAAGGATGAGTCACAATTCAAATTGAATCTTCGAAGCAAAACGAAGAAGCCAAGGAACTTCCTAAGGCATGGAAATTCATTCAAAATCATCCAACAGTTCTCATCTCAGGAAGTCCATCAAGAGGAGTAAGCATAAGAACACATCTTAGAAGTGGGTGCAACTACATAACTTTTGTGTCACAAGTTGAGCCAAAGAATTTCGGTGAAGTGAAAAATGATGAAAGTTGGATCATGGCAATGCAAGAGGAACTCAATCAATTTGAAAGGAACAAGGTATGGGAGCTAGTTACAAGACCCAAGCATACCTCCACAATTGGTACAAAATGGGTATTCTGGAACAAGAAAGATGAAGATGGCAACATTGTGAGAAACAAAGCAAGGTTAGTTGCTCAAAGGTATAATTAGAAAGAAGGTATTGATTTCAATGAAACTTATGCTTCGGTAGCTTGATTAGAAGCTATTAGAATGTTATTAGCTTTTGCATGCTTTAAAAATTTTAAATTATTTCAAATGGATGTTAAAAGTGCTTTTCTTAATGGTTATATTGCCGGAGCAATTTATGTTAAACAACCCCAAGGATTTAAAAGTCATATATATCCTATTCATGTTTTTAAACTCACCAAAGAACTTTGTGGTTTAAACCAAGCACCTAGAGCATGGTATGGTAGATTGAGTAATTTTCTTTTAGAAAATGGTTTGTTAAGAGGAAAAATCGATATAACTTTGATTTTGAAATAAAAAAATGATGACATGTTAGTCCTTCAAATTTATGTATATGATATTAGCTTTGGTGCTATTAATGAGTTCATGTGTAAGGAGTTTTGTTAGCCTTGGTGTATTCCCTTGAAGGGGGGTGAATTGGGTATTTAAAAATTAATCCCCTAGGTTCAACTAATCTAACAAGCAGTATTTCACAAACCTAGGGTCTTTCTATGTATTCACAATCCCAATCAAATATTTAAACCATAAACATAAACGTACAGGTGCAGAAAGTAAATTACGGAAAATAAAATCAACACCAGATATGTTATCGGGGTTCGGCCAACTGTGCCTACGTCCTCGCCTCTAGCTCGCAAGCCCAAGGATTCCAATAATGCTTACTTAACGGGTGGAGTGGCATCGGTTACAACCAGGTCAATTTATATGGCTGACCTCAACTAACACGCCTTACTAGGATGGCACACCTAGTTTTCCTAATCAGGTCTAAGCCAGTTCGGGACTGTTCAACAGGGCTAGTCTCCCTCTTCAAAACCAAGCATGGGATACAACAAATTTAAAATTTTACATACAAATAAATGCTTCTTACATAAGCTGATATGTACCATTGCGCACAATATAATCAATGCACCTCAATAATGTATGAACTAAAAGCTCGGTGCTCTACGTGTACAATCAACACTCAATATTATGGATAATCTCAAATATGCACAAGAGTGTATAAACAAGGTTTTCTTTGAAAAAAAAATATAAAATATCTCAATGCAAGCTTAGGACTTCAAAGATGCCAATCAGAGTATTTAAACAACCTCAAAAATATTTTCTCAAATGTATCTAGCACAAGAGTTGTTTGAAATCAAACTTTGTAAAATATTTTTACACACAAAAGTATAAGACCAAATGAGTATCGCAATGATAATGCAAACTCACTTAGCTATACGATTTTTCCCAACTAAAGATTTATCAAATGAAATCGGGGGAAAAATCTAGCTAAACCCTCAATATGAAAATCAAATGTGTAATCTACAAGTGAGGGTTTCTAGCACAATATAGCAAGCAATAAACACTCAGAAGGTAAGATTTCTCAAAGGAATGAAGGTATTTGAGTGTTATGGACTTAGTAGGAGAAAATAGGATTTGAAATTTTTCAGAGAATTTTGGCTTAATCCTATTTGCTAATCTTGCCTTAATTTTGCAAATGAAAAGATATATATAGGCATAGGAAAAATTATGACCGTTGGGGACACCAAGGGTATTATTAAATTTATTTTAAAAATAATTAAAAAAATTAACCCTGTTTAAAAACTTTAATTGCGGCAAAAAATAATGTCCAAGCCAAGAGCAACGGTCGACCAAATGTGAGGTTCGGTTGACGAAGTGACCAAGTTCGATCGATCGAGAGAAATTTGAACTGAGAGTTCGGTCGACCGAACTTAGTGTCCCAAGGGCGATTTTTCATTTTAGTGTGGTTCAGTCGATTTGGACACTTTGAACTATGAAGTTCGGTCGACTAAGGCATTGAGGCTTCTCTCGAGGACCTTTGATCGACTAGTGCGTTAAAATACTTTCTTGGTTGGTAGATCGAAAGGTAAAAGTGTTGACCAGGGGAAGTTCGGTCGACTAGCATAATTGAACTGGTCTTATTCGGTCGACCGAGCCATGGTCAAACTATTGACCACTTCCCAGTTCAGTCAACTGAATGCTTTTTAAGCATTCAGGTTTGGTTGACCGAGCATGCATTTTTTATGCATATTAGTTTTGATCCCTTTATATATAAACCCTACTCATATGATGATTAAATTTAAGAAGATAGGACATATTTTTATGTAGTATAGGGGGTCCTATGGTCAGTTTAAGGCATTTGAGAATTAATCCCAAAAATCTAGCGTCGGTCGACCGAATCCCTAAGGTCAAACTACGGTCTTGAGCTTTAGTTCCTACATGCATGCCATGCATTAATTATTACAGACCGTTCATATATTACTATTACAAACCCAATATTAAACTTATAAAATTACAATAATGAATCTTTTGGGTCTTCTTTTGCTTCAAGCCAATGTGTGCCGCATGCTATTAATATGATCCAATTAGTATGATCCTGCACACAAACTTGAGAGCCATCAAATACAACGAGTATTTGTCATTATCAAAATCCGGATATGACCAATAAGGTCACAATATCCCCCTTTTTGATGATGACAAATACACCATGCAAAAAGTGGGTATAGCCTTGAAAGGCTCCCCCTGACAATATGCATAATGTTAAAGATTTATCAATGCAAACAATTTTTACTACCCAGTTTTTTGCCCTTATCCATCTCCCCCTTTTGGCAACAGAAAAAAGGATTATGAAATAAATAGCCATAGGCATTAGGTATAATGCACTAATATACAAGATAAGTTTGGGAAATTCTAGAAATTTTGGCAGCATGTTGTTTGAAAATAGGACATTTTCCCAAAAATACCTGTATAGAAATGACCTGTTTGGAGTTTTAAAATTAACAGTTTATTCACAACTACTTAACCCAAACGATCCACTATGATCAAGGCATAAAACATAAAGATAATTATCAATTAAGCAATATATATGAAAAATATGCATTTCAAATCACAACCAAATTCATAAAGTCTAAAGCAATGATAGGTTTAGCATTTAAGCACACAAACTATATAACTGGTCATTTAAAGATTTAAATGACATGAAAATAAAATTAGACCATAAATATGCACAAACCATTTCAATTGAAATATATCATAATACCCATGGAAGATATGAGTTTAAAATACATGACATATGATAATAGGTAGAAGGTTTGAGCATAAAACAACTTAACTAGTTTGCATGCATTTTTATGTGAAGTTTCCAAAACATTTATGCAATTTAAAAACATATAATAATAATAATAATAATAATAATAATAATAATAATAATAATAATAATAATAATAATAAAATAATAATAATAATAATATATCCCCCTTATAATATTTGCAAAATGGTGTTGGGGTGCTTGCAAAAAAATTTTTTAATTTTAAAGCACATGCAAGCATAATTTTTCTGGTTTGTCAATGAAACACATGCTAAAATATAACCAGAAAAATACAACCACAATGATCCTAAAGATGTCAAACAATTTAAAACAAAGATCATATGGAAAAATCAAATGATTGTGGCAAATGAACATATTTCAAATTATGATTTTCAATAATGACTTTTCATTCAAGCAGATGCCACACTTGATTCAAAACGGATCTAAGCTAAACATATAGAAGAGTATAACTGAATAGGATTTTATGTTTAAATGCTCCCCCTATCAATTTGAATTCTAGCTTAGATTCAATAAGCTGCTTATACTAGATAAATAATTATTTCATTAAGCCTAGTAGTATAAGGCATCAATCGAAATCGTTAAAATCAACTATACTAAGTATTTGTCAATTACATTTGTTACTTGATTAGTATAGTTGTCCCTATAGACCATAGATGCATCAGAGAGTATATATTAAGGCATGCAATAGTGGTCATGACCCAAGAACATTCCATATCAAACAATAAAATTTCAAGCACAAGATATAATGTTCAGGGATTTTATATGAGCCTCAATAATTTAGTAGACGAAAGTGATGCATATGGATCATTTATGCGCTTCCTATAGGGATGGATCTGAGCCTTTATAAACGATTGATGATTATGCTAGGATGAAGTTTAATTTTCTATTTGAGTTTTTACTCATCCTTTCAAAAATATTTTAACATTAACTTTATCATAATCATCTATGTACAAGGTTTTACTTTTGGGAAAATTTCTGTCAAAATTTCGGCATCATGCCATTTGTAAGTCGAACATTTTTCCATAAAACCTGTACCTGATAGGTCCAAATAAGTAATTTATAATTTAGCTCAAGGCACACGAGAACCTATATCCACTATCAACATGCAATTACACATCAACTACATCCGCCATGCAGAAGGCTTTCAACACAAGCATGTTATCCAGTAGTATAAACAACTCAAGATATTCAATATAGTTCAATAGTAGTTTGTGCTAAAAAGAAACATAAACTATCAATTAAAGAGATTATAACCATTCATTAAATCATGGATAGTGCTGCAATGCTATACACATATAGGCATAAAGACATAAATGATACAAGAATATGAGAGCATTTTAATTTGTATAGATATGAAGATAAAAGCTCCCCCTGAGTTATGCACTTATTCATTTTATGCCTTTTCTTTTATCTTCAAGTTCAATAACCAAGAGTTATGATATTTTCAATGATTTAATCTTGGCGTGAATGCTTTAGGCTTATTGGACCAAAAAGTCACAATGAATATTCTTTCAATGTACAAAGCCTGTATAGCCTCCCCCCCCCCCCCTTTTTTTTGAATCTCAAAAGCGTACGAGGCCCAAGTTCAAATGGCTTTTCCATTTTTAAAGTTCATGCATAGGTTTCCTGGTCATTTGCATTTCCATGTATATTGAAACCTATAGCAATTTTATTAGTCATTCAACTTCATTTAAGGTATGAAGCTCTAAAGGGATTGATTTAAAGTTCGAGAGCTTATGACAGAAAGAAGAATAAATAATCTTAAAGATTAAATCTTTATTAAGCTTGGGAGAGTAGTTTTGAAACGTAGGACATTATTTAATATAAGCAAGCTAAAGATTATGTCCTGACCATTTTGGCAAAGAGCATTATAAAGTATATGAATATTGATTGTAACTCTTTGGTGATTGGAAAGTATCCTTTAAGTATGATTACTATTTTGAGTAAGGATACGAACCATGGAATAGGATGAAAACTTTACCGAATGTGATCGTGGTTGGTAAAGATTCCCTATGGAGGAGATAGTGAACCAACAATAGAGGATTTTTTTTTATTTTATGTTTAGGGTTCAAAGGGATAATTCAAGTTTAACTAAGTGAAAAGCTTAAATCCCTTAGTGGATGACCTCTAATTTGATTAAAAAAAACTTTTAAATAAGCACTCATAGGATAGGGATATTTGAAAATCAGTGCTTATGACCTGAGTGATGACGTAGATTTTGATTTAGGCTTTTCATATTCAAAAATGAGTTTAGGGTATAATGATAAATGATATAAGATGGATCCCTAAAACTCAACCTTGTGCAATGGACAACAGTGGCTTAACTTAATAAGGTGTTATACTTAAGCATGAGTTAAGCATTTGAAATTAATTACCTGGCAAAGATGCCATGTCCATTTGGAAGTGGACGTAGATATATTTTAACCCCGAACCACTCCCTAAGCCTATAGCCATCACAACCCCTAAACCTAGGAACTAAGGGATAATTAAAATATTTATACAATTTTTATTGGAATCCGATCTTCCTTGAACCCTACAAGGTTTGCTTTCATGATTACCCCCATCATTTCTTTTTCTAACCCTTTGGAACTTCTGGATGAGAAAGTAAATCAGTTGTGCCATTTTCTTTTATAATGTAAGTAGGTTTTGTAAATACGTGAAAGGATATGCTTACAATTCTTATGATTACTTGTTGAGGCATGGTGGTTGGAGTTATATGATAATCCTAAATCCTTTTTGAAAAAAATTTTCTTTATAATCTCTAAGGATTTATTATGATTATTCTTTTCATTTATAAATTTGAGTGCAACTCTAGAATAATCATCCATTTCTTTTTCTAAGCAGATAATTTTTAAGATCTTCATAATCTTTCTCTTTTCTAAGATGACATAATAATCTTTTATTTTTCCTAAATGCCTTGCCATGCTTTTATTTTCCTTTTTCAAAATGAATTTCTGCTTAGATAACTTCGCTAGAAATTTATTCATTTTCAATAAAGTTTTATCTAACTTTTCATATGAGGGCATGCTTTCATTTATCACTTTAGCACATGATTCATCATAAGATATATCATAGTTGTTATATGAATCATTGCACGCGATTTTAATAGTATTATCGCAGGGAATATTAGATGATTTATTATATGAAACAACATAGCATTTAATATAAGAATCATCACATGCATCATCAACAGAATTATCATGGTATTTAACAGATGATTCAGCATTTGACAAACCATAACAGTTAATGTAAGAATCATCAATTGAGTTTGATTTAGAATCATATACCTCTTCTTCTGTTAATGCCACTTCCCTATCACTTACCACTCTTCGAGTGGTGGTCTCATTCTCTTGGGATTCTCCATATTTTCTTTCAAGTTCATCCTAGATTTCCTATGCACTTCTACATGTCATGATCTCAAGAAGGATGTTAGAATCTAAAGCACAATATAATAATTCTATGGCATATGAATTTGCATGTATCAAATTAATATCATTTTTTACTGACATACAAATTCCTTTGACAATCACCTGCCAGGCCCTCCAGTCCATTAATTTTATAAATATCCTCATTCTAATTTTTCAGGTGGTGTAATCAACACCACAAAATAATGGAGAACTTGAAGGTGATCGTCCCTCTCCGAATGGGGATACACCAAACTGAACCATTGTGATATTTTTGTAAAAATGTTTAAGTCTAGTGCAACGAGGCTCCGATACCAATTGTTAGCCTTGGTGTATTACCAAGAGGGAGGGTGAATTGGGTATATAAAAATTAATCCCATAGGTTCAACTAATCTAGCAAGCAGTATTTCACAAACCTAGGGTCTTTCTATGTATTCACAATCCCAATCAAATATTTAAATGATTAACATAAACATATAGGTGCAGAAAGTAAATTGCGAAAAATAAAATCAACACCAAATATGTTATCGGGGTTCGACCAACTGTGCCTACGTCCCCGCCTCTAGCTCGCAAGCTCAAGGATTCCACTAATTCTCACTTAACGGGTGGAGCGGCACCCGTTACGACCAAGTCAATTCAAGGGGCTGACCTCAACCAACACGCCTTACCAGGATGGCACACCTAGCTTTCTTAAGTGGGTTTAAGCCAGTCCGAGACTATTCAACAAGACTAGTCTCCCTCTTCAGACCCACGTTCGGAATACAACAGATTTAAAATTTTACGTACAAACAAATGCTTCTAACATAAGCTGATATGTACCACTACACACAATATAATCAATGCACCTCAATGATGTATGAACTAAAAGCTCAGTGCTCTATATGTGCAATCAACACTCAATGTTATGGATAATCTCAAATACGCACAAAAGTGTATAAACAATGTTTTCTTTGAAACACAATATAAAATAGCTCAATGCAAGCTTAGGGTTTCAAAGATGCCAATCAGAGTATTCAAACAACCTCAAAAATATTTTCTCAAATGTATCTAGTACAAGAGTAGTTTGAAATTTAGTTTTGTAAAATAATTTTTCACACAAAAGTATAAGCCCAAATGAGTATTGCAATGATAATGCAAACTCACTTAGCTATATGATTTTTCCCAACCAAAGATTTATCAAATGAAATCGGGGGAAAAATCTAGCTCAACCCTCAATATGAAAATCAAATGTGTAATCTACAAGTGAGGGTTTCTAGCACAATATAACAAGCAATAAACACTCACAAGGTAAGATTTCTCAAAGGAATGAAGGTATTTGAGTGTTATGGACTTAGTAAGAGAAAATAGGATTTGAAATTTTTTTTTTTCGGTTGACCAAGTGACCAAGTTCGGTCGACTAGAAGAAATTTGAACTGAGAGTTCGGTCGATCGGACTTAGTGTCCCAAGGGCGATTTTCCATTTTAGTGTGGTTCGGTCAATAGGGACACTTTGAACTATGAAGTTCGTTCGACCAAGGCGTTGAAGTACTTTCCTGGTCGGTCGATCGAAAGGTCAAAGTGTTGACTAGGGGAAGTTCGGTCGACTAGCATAATTGAACTGGTCTTGTTCGGTCGACTGTGCCTTGGTCAAACTGTTGACCACTTCCCAGTTTGGTTGACCGAATGCTTTTCAAGCATTCAGGTTCGGTTGACCGAACATGCATTTTTTATGCATATCCATCCTGATCCCTTTATATATAAACCCTATTCATATGATGATTAAATTTAAGAAGATAGGGCATATTTTTATGTAGTATAGGGGATCCTATGGTCAGTATAAGGCATTTGTGAATTAACCCCAAAAATCTGGCATTGGTTGACCGAAACCCTAAGGTCAAACTATGGTCTTGAGCTTTAGTTCCTAGATGCATGCCATGCATTAATTATGACAAAGCGTTCCTATATTACTATTACAGACCCAATATTAAACTTATAAAATTACAACAATGAATCTTCTAGGTCTTCTTTTGTTTCAAGCCAGTGTGTGTTGCATGCTATTAATATGATCCAGTTAGTATGATCCTGCACACAAACTTGAAAGCCATCAAATAGAAAAAGTATTTGTCATTATCAAAATCAGGATATGACCAATTAGGTCAACAAATTTGCTAAGTCTATGCAAGAAGCTTTTGAAATGAACATGATAAGTGAATTAACCTTCTTCCTTAGACTTCAAATTAAACAAGTAAAGAATGAAATTTTCATCAATCAAGTCAAGTACTTAAAGGACATGCTCAAGAAATTTGAATTGGAGGATGTCAAGTCAAAATCAACTCCTATGACCATGATAGCCAAGCTTGACAAGGATGAAAGTCGTAAGAAGATGGATCCAAAGCTCTATTGAGGTATGATTAGTAGTTTGTTATATTTAACTTCTAGTAGGCTAGATATTATGTTTAGTGTATACTTGTGTGCTTAATTCCAATCTTGTCCTAAAGAATCTCATTTAATTGTCGTTAAGAGAATTTTTAAATATCTTGTCGGAACTTGTGATTTAGGTTTATTTTATCCTAAGAATGCATCATTTAATATTGTTTGTTATTCGGATGTCGATTATGCCGAATGAATAATGGATAGGAAAAGTACTAGTGGTGCTTGTCATTTTCTTGGTCATTCACTTGTTTCATGGTTATGTAAAAACCAAACATCGGTTGCTCTTTCAACCACTGAAGCCGAGTATGTGACCGCTGGTAGTTGTTGTGCACAAATTTTATACATGAAACAACAACTTGAGGATTATAAAATTTCACTTAATCATATTCCTATTCATTGTGATAACACAAGTACAATCAATATTTCAAAAAATCCTTGTTTACATTCTCGAACAAAGCATATTGAAATTTGACACCATTTTATTCGTGATCATATTCAAAAGGGTGATGTGGAACTTGTTTTTGTTAATACTAAAAATCAGCTAGCGGATATTTTAACAAAACCTCTAAATGAAGATCGTTTTTGTAAAATTAGACTGAAATTAGGTATGTGTACTCCTTGTGATATCATTTAAATTTTGGCAAAATTACTATTCATTCATTATGAGTATGTGTGTTGGAATGGCTAGAGGAAAGATGATTTGGTTGGATGCTGACACCTTGAATGCATTTATGCAATGTGGAAGGTATAATGTTGTGAGTCTTCGGTGAAAGATTGGTCTACTGCATTGGAGGTTGCGTCCTTTGCACGTTTTTAGGGTCCTAAGGTAAGGATAGTCTTTGTCTTTTATAGGGTTATCCAATATTTAATGGTTAAGTAATTAAATAAGAAGGAAGAATTAGAGTTTTTGTTGTGAATGAACTTGGAATTGCACAATGAAAATTAAACACAACAATAATGAAGAACAAATATGGAGCACACACATAGTATATATGAAAGCTAGAACAACAACGCAAATATTTACTTGGTTCAGCAATGCCTACATCCACGGGAGCAATCGACAAAGTTTCACTGTGTAGGTATCAAAGAACATACAATATAATCACTCTTGCAATGATCTTCCACTCTCTGAATATACCCATAATGGTATATTTATAAACACTTTGGAGGTTTCCTTCCAAACACCCAACCACACTAACGTTCACATTCAAAATTTGAAATCAGCCTCACTGCCTCAAGCCAAACCATCGACTGTTTGGGCCAAATAGTCGACTGTTTCAGACAGAATGTAAATTGTCTGAATTCTAGAGCAAACTGTCGACTGTTTTAGCTAAGCAGTTGACTGTTTGCTACTACTCCTCAGTACAAGTGATTTTCAACTATGTTTTATTCCTTGTTTATGCAATCCATCAAGTATATAAGCCATAAAACTACAACAATCTCCACCTTGGCGAGTATACGCCCCTTAGGAGAACT
This sequence comes from Malania oleifera, assembly GCF_029873635.1. Taxonomy (NCBI): domain Eukaryota; kingdom Viridiplantae; phylum Streptophyta; class Magnoliopsida; order Santalales; family Ximeniaceae; genus Malania; species Malania oleifera. Next base: position 62,446,945 of record NC_080424.1, read on the forward strand.
TGAAAACATAGCTCGTTGCTCCACCTTGACCTTGGAACATTAGGTTGGGTCTGTTTCCATTCTGGCACTTGGAGACATGAAGTAAGTCCAAGCAATGCTTGAAATTTTCAATAGTAACCGACTTTGTCAAAATGTTCACTGCGTTTTTAGATGTGTGAACCTTCTCCAATACAAGTTCACCTGAAGTAATAAATTTCCGGACCCTATGGAACCTTGCATCAATATGCTTTGTTATAGCATGGTACACATGATTCTTCACTAAGTAGATAGTGCTCTGACTGTGACAATGTAGCACAACCCCACTTTGTTGTATACCCAGCTCTTTGACCAAACTGGTAAGCCATAAGGTTTCCTTTGCAGTTTCGGCAACTGCCATGTATTCAGATTCAGTTCTAGACAGATTGTACCATGGACCTCCAACATATAGGTCCTCCTACAAGCATGTATACATAACCCATTGTAGTCCTTATGTCATCCATATCCCTTGCATAAGCAATATCAGCAAACCCCACAATTGATGGACTATTCCATTGCTTGCAAAATATAATGCCATAACTAGAAGTACCCCGTAAGTATATGAAAATCCATTTGACGACTTCCAAGTGTTCTCTACCCGGATTAGAGAGAAACTTACTGAACTCACTCACTGCATGCGCCAAGTCTAGTCTTGTACACACCATAACATACATTAAACTCCCCACGCCGCTAGCATAGGGGACATTTGACATGTCCCTAATATCATCATCCATACTTGTGCATTCAGTAGTAGACAATTTAAAGTGACTTGTTAGAGGAATACATACCGGTTTAGCATCAGTCATGCTAAATATTTCCAACATTTTATCCACATAACAACCCTAAGATAACCACAACCTCTCTGCAGCTCTATCTTGGTGAATCTCCATCCCAAGTATCTTCTTTGCTGGACCAAGATTCTTCATGTAAAACTCTTTATGCAACAACTCCTTTAACTAATTTACCTCAGTTAAATCCTTCGTAGCTATTAACATGTCATCTACATACAATAATAAAAAAATAAGAGAACCATCATCAAGCTTATTCACATACACACAGCAGTCATACTCACGTCTTCTATAGCCTATCTTGATCATATAGGAATCAAATCTTTTGTACCATTGCCTTGGAGACTATTTCAGCCCGTAAAGAGACTTCTTCAACTTGCAAACTAAGTATTCTTGCCCTAGTTCATTGAATCCCTTTGGATGTACCATATAAATATGTTCCTCTAAGTCACCATGGAGAAATGTCGTCTACACATCTGTTTGTTCTAAATGCATATCATAATGTACTATTAACCCCAACACTAACCTGATGGAAGTGTGTTGGACCATAGGTGAAAAGATTTCATCATAATCTATTCCCTTTCTCTATGAGTACCCCTTTGCAACTAACCATGCCTTGAATTTCTCTCCTTCCTTTTCTACAATTGTTTCCTTCTTCCTATATTCCTATTTGCAACCTATTGCCCTCTTCCCATTTGGAAGCTCCACCAACTCCCAAGTTTGATTTTTATGTAGGGATTCCATTTCCTGAATCATAGCACCCATCCACATACTTTTCTCCTAGTTGTGCACTGTCTCTTGAAAAGTAGTTGGATCATTGCAACAGGTAATGAAAGCATGAGATACTAACTCTTCAAACCCATACCTTAGTGGTGGTCTAATAGTGTGTCTAGATTTCTTTATAAGAATATTATCAACTTGTTGGTTTCTTGAGCTAGAACTTCATGTAACTAGAGGACCAAGATCATTATCATTGCCCTGAGTTTCTAACTCCACCTGTACAACTTGTTCGTATCTGCTCCAGTTTTCTGGCTCCTATTTCTCTTCATCAAATTCTTGAGTACACTTCACAATAGCTTTCTCATCGAAAAATACATCCCTACTGATCACCACCTTGTTTGCCATTGGATCCCACAACTTGAACCCTGAAAAGGAAGGTGTATTCCCAAGAAGGGGTGAATTGGAATTTTAAAATTTTTACGCTCTTTAATTAATTCTTTCTTAACTCTTTTTGGTTTCAACAAACACATACAAAGTTGGTTTACAAACACAAATTCAGTGGAAAATTGATTTAGTTATAAACCTTTATGAATGCAAGTTATAATTTGAATACTTCTCTCAACAATTTAATTCAACCAAGCAAGATATCGAAGACAAGATTCTTAATATAGAATAATTTCAGCAAAGTTTCCAAGATTTGGCAATTGAGTAAATCAATGTTGAGATTAAGTATGTAGCTGATAAATGCCCTGTATTAATAGACTTGATTTCTCAATATGAAGCACAATAGAAATTTCCAATCACTCTTCCAAAACTCAGAATTTAAACAAACTTTCAATTAATGAGTCTTGGGTGTTAATCAATCAACGTACTCCCTTATAGTTTCCGTAATAAGTATTGATCAACCAACGTACTCCCTTTTGATTTCAGCAATCTCAAATTCAAATTAATTTTCAATTTATTTAATATCCAATCCACGTAGTTTATATGAGCAAAAAATTAAATATCCGACCGCGCAGTTAATATGAGCATAAATTTAAATGAGAGTAGGGAGGAGAGTGACACCACGAGTTTTATGAGGTTTGGGTATCCCTGCCTACGTCCTCACCTTAGGCAACACACCTAAGGATTCCACTATACCACCCCTTTATGGGTAGGAGCAACCTTTTACAATCCCTCCTTCAATAGGCTATAGTTCACCTCTCTAAGCGATACCCCATACTCAGTCTAACAACGATTCAAAAACCTGAATCATCTACAAAAAGCAAGAACAAATTTGGTGTACAAAGACACTCCCAACAAAAGCTAATTAGTACAACAATAAAGCACAACTATATACTTCAATTCAAAATAACAATAAAGAGAATTTGAAGCTTTAGAAGTATATCACCATGAGATTTTTTTCTTGATGGAAAGCATTCAGAATATGCTCAGAAATTTGTGAGAATTTCACAACGAAACTCAGTAGAGAATTTCAAAAAGTATGTGAGCAAGAGAGCTTTTGAGAGTTTTGTAAGCAAGGAAGCTTTGATTGCAGTGTATTGCTTGGTGTTTTGAATCCTTTGTCTTTGGGGGTATTTATAGATGTTTAGAAAAGAGTATTCGTGTTCCCCAATTGAATTGGAGTGTTTCCCAAGTTTTCATAACATTTAGAATTTAAAAACTCAAATTTGGAAACTTCTCGTTATTTTTAAAATTTAAATTTTCGAAGAGTCAGTTGACTGGATCACGAAGGGTAAGTTGCCTTGATTATTAAAAACACTGAAAATTCAAAGGTAGTAGGGTGTCAGTTTACTAGGTTCTTACGAGTCAGTCGTCTGGGTCCTCTTAGGTTTGCCCAAAGTCTTTCTATCTACTTATCAGTCGCCTAGGCCAACACAGTCATGCGCATGGACAGACAATTTTTCTGAATTTTAAGTTTGTTTCCAAATTCTTTTTGCTCTTTTGCTTTCCCCAAGGTAATTTAAGACTTTTGAAAAATATTTTCTGGGGTTTTTCAAAATATGGTCTCTAGGTCAATGAGTTTCCTAATAAGCTTCAAATCCAACCATATCATCATTTGAATGAAGTACTTACATAAAGACTCTTTTAAGACTTAAACATATTCTAAGCACTTAAGTCTTCATGCTTGTATTTCTTTGAGTCCATCTTGTCTTCAAGCTTTAATATACTTTAATCTTCATCACATTTTTCTATCTTTGAATCCAAGCTTTTCTTTCTTCAATTTTATTTTGTTTTATCATGGGTCAAGCATAATCTTAATGTGAGCTTCTTTACAAATACTTAAGCTTGATCCTTTAGAGACTTGATTTGTTATAAAAACTTTTGAGCTTGATCTCTTTTTATGAAAACTTTTGAGCCCTGAAACATATCTTAGCACAACATGTTAAGTTCCTTTGCTTTGTTATCATCAAAACAAGATTCGTAAGCCTTATTAGTCCAATAATCTCCCTCTTTTTGATGATGACAAATAAGGAGCAAAAAATTGAGTCCCTTAATAGGGCTCCCCCTTACAATAAGCATCTTAACAATATTTGTAATATCAAGATCAATTTCATATTAATTTCAATATCATGCTCAAATTTTCAATTTATAGTAAGCCAATGTACATGCTTAGGTATGCAATCTCATGCTAGCCAATATACATGCTTAGGTATGCAATCTCATGCTCAATTTTTTGCCCAAAACTTCTCCCCCTTTTGACATCAATAAAAAAGAGTAAGATATCAATATATATATATATACTAAGGCAAATAGCAACCATAAGCAAAAGTATGTATCCATTGAAGGTACAAAGCAAATTCTTTGCGTTCATCATGCAGAAAAAGATAGACAATAAGTCCCAAAATAGCATGAAAAAATACAAACAGTTATACATCAAAATTTTCAATAATATCCATAAATCATATTATACATCAGAATTTTCTATAATATCCATAAATCATGATTTTATTGCTTAACAAATCTAACTCCCCCTGAATGAAATGTATTTCATGTTCAATAAATTTATAATTTCATTCTTGAAGGACAAACTATGTATCCATGTATTGTATGAGGGTAAATATCATGTGAAGTTATCATCTTTCTCAATCATGCTTTTAAGTTCATCACGTCATGCTCATGCTCAATTTGATAAATTTTCTCCCCCTTTTTATATCAACAAAAAAATAAACCAAAAGAAATATTATGCAAAGGTAATAAGGACAAAAAAATTTGCATTTAAATTACAATAACAAAGTCCATTATCCGACATATATTTCAATCATAACATGGCCATCCATCACTAAGATGGTCAAGAGAAAAACAAATAAAAGAACGAAGCACAACAAAATAATATTTCAACCCACCTTAGTGTTTGGTTTCACAAAATATATATATATGCATCTTGCATTTCCATCAGATTTGTATGCTCGTGCTCATGCTTTCTTCAAACACTTATCCTTATTCCTTATTTGAAATTTTTATGCAATAAGCTCAATTTGCTTCAAATTTTCTTTCTTTCGATTTCAGATAATTCTTTTGCATATGAATACCAAAATTCATATGGCTTTTTAAATCTCAATACTTTATAAGTTATGCCTTGTAAAATCCAAGCTTTCTTGATTTGTGGCCAACAATGTCATTCTTGTATTTATTTATTTCAATATAATAGTCGTTAATAAGCTCATAAACTCTTCTTTAAATTTGTCCATTTCAACTCGTTCAATATCCTTGTATTAAAGTTGACTTTTCAATAGTTTGAACAAGGATAAATTTTCTTTTTGGAATCTTTGAATTCTTTGGATTTCTTAGATTTTCTCAGCTTCTCAAGTTCTCTATTATAGTAGATATATCTATTAGTAACTTACATTCAAAGTATTTATCTACTATCAGAGCATATTTATAGTTATTTTCTAAATCTCTTAAGATTGGCTACTTTAAACCCTGTAGGCTATGAAGGCATTCCCATCCCTTTTTATTTTAGTACAAATTTAACTTTCTTAATTCCCAAAAAGGGAGTGACTATTCCTAAGACCTACAGAGTCCTTAGTTTGTGAACTATGCTTTCATCTTGGTACCCATACTTTCTTGGGTCTTGATAGAGAGTTTTCTTTTACTTTCCAAACTTGTTTAACTTTCACACCCTTTCTTTTTAATGGACATTCAAACTTTATGTGTCTTTTCTTCTTACATAGGAAGCATGTGGTGTGAGTGTAACCATTTGAGGAGGTGCTAGCATAGTCTTTGGAGGCTTTTGCAAAGTACCCTATGTAGAGGTTCTTTTTCCTTGTGTTCTCAACTCTATTGAATCCTATGCCTTCTTCATCCAAAGACATTCTTTGTGATCCAATCATTTTATCAAAGTTCTCATTTCCTCTAGTAAAATTGCAAATTATTTTATTTTGATCCTCAATTTTACTTTCAAGGCAAAGTATTTTTAAATCTTTAATTCCTTTGTAGTTAGCTTGCAGTCTTACTAGTTCTTTAGTCATTTGATTTATTTTGCTTTTAAGTTCATCAATGACTAGGTCCTTTTCTTTTTCAATCGAAACTTGAGATCTTAAATCTTCTAGTTCTTTCATCATCTTTTCATTCTTACTTTCTAATCTCTTGATTTTTAGATCCTTTTCTCTTTCAGCAAGATTTTTAGATTTTAATTCTTTCTTTACAGCTTCATTCTTATTTTTCAATGAAGTGTATCATTTAGTCATATTAGCTAAAATCTTATGAACCTTGAATAGTTCACTTTACAATTCTTCATAAGATGGCATACTCTCATCATTGGATTCATTAGATGAATCATCACAAGAATCATTAAATGATTTGGATGAGGAGGTTTGTTCTTCATCATCATCCCATGCCATAAAGTAAGTATTAGCAATCTCTTGGTCACTTGATTCACTATCTATACTTGTACTTATATTGTCCCATGTAGTGGCCTTCATTGCCTTTTTCCTTTTCTTCTTGGAATCCTTCTTAAGTTGTGGACAATCCAGTTTTATGTGTCAAACTTTCTTACAACTATAACACATTGGAAGTTCATTCTTAGTTTTCTTTTTTTTTTGTTTCTCTTTTGTCAGTTTTGATCTTTTAAACTTCCAAGGGAACTTCCTATTCTTTCTGCAAAATTTTCCAAGTCTTCTAGTAATGAAGGCTAGTTCTTCATTATCCAATTCATTTTCTTTGTCTTCATCACTAGAGCTTTCTTTGGCAGCCTTAAGGGCTATTGATTTCTTATTTTTATTATTATTCTCAAAATTTCTTTCGTTTATCGCCATCTCACATGTGATAAGGGATCCAATTAACACATTAAGAGAAGCATTTTTCAGTTTTCTTCCTTCCGTAATTGCTATGCCTTTAGGTTCCCATATCGGAGGAAGTCCTCAAGGATTTTTTGAATCATTTCATATGTTGAGTAGTTTTTACCTAAAGCATTTAAGGAGTTTATTATGTGAGTAAACCTAGTATACATGCTAGTGATAGTTTCTTTCGGTTTCATCCTAAATGCCTCATACTTGCTTGTGAGCATGTCGATTCTACTATCTCTAACATCAACCGTTCCTTCATAGATTACCTCTAACTTATCCCAAATTTCTTTGGTTGACTTGCATGTCATGACCCTATTAAACTCATTTACATCCAAGGCACAATATAGTGCATTCATTGCACTTGAATTAACTTGCAGCATCTTAAAATCATTATCAGTCATATTTTTTTTCCTCTTTGGGTACTTCTTTGCCATTGTACTAATTTAGTGGGGATGTGGTCACCATGTGTGACAACTTTCCATGCTTTCCAATCCATGGTTTGTAGATAGATTCTCATTCTTTGTTTCCAAAAAATGTAGTTTACACCACAGAAAATAGGAGGTCTAGTTAAGGATTGACTCTCAGCAAAAGGGGATACACCTAGGTGTGCCATTTAAATCTTTATGTAGCTTCTAGATTAAGATTTTCTACAACCTCTCTCTGATACCAATTGAAAAGTAAGGAGTATTCCCAAGAGGGGATGAATTGGGATTTTAAAAATTCCTTTTACCCTTTTTAATTAATTCTTTCTTTACTCTTTTTGGTTTCAGCAAACACATATACAAAGTTGGTTTACAATCACAAATTCTGTGGAAAATTGATTTAGTTATAAACCTTTATGAATGAGAGTTCTAATTTGAATACTTCTTTAAGTAATTTAATTTAACCAACCAAGATATCCAAGACAAGATTCTTAATATAGAATAATTTCAACAAAGCTTCCAAGATTCAGCAATTGAGTAAATCAATGTTGAGATTAAGTATGTAGCTAATAAATGCCCTGTATTAATAGACTTGATTTCTCAATATGAAGCACAATAGAAATTTCCAATCACTCTTCCAAAACTCAGAATTTAAACAAACTTTCAATTAATGAGTCTTGGGTGTTAATCAATCAACGTACTCCCTCATAGTTTCCGTAATAAGTATTGATCAATCAACGTACTCCCTTTCGGTTTCAGCAATCTCAAAGTCAAATTAATTTTCAATTTATTTAATATCCAATCCACGTAGTTTATATGAGCAGAAAATAAAAAATCCGACCACGCAGTTTATATGAGTAGAAATTTAAATGAGAATAGGGAAGAGAGTGACACCACGAGTTTTATGAGGTTTGACTATCCCTACGTCCTTGCCTTAGGAAACACACCTAAGGATTCCACTATACCACTCCTTTAAGGGTAGGAGCAACCTTTTACAATCCCTCTTTCAATAGGCTAGAGTTCACCCCTCCAAGCGATACCCCACGCTCAGTTTAACAACGATTCAAAAACATGAACTGTCTACAAAAACAAGAACAAATTTGGTATACAAAGACACTCTCAACAAGAGTTGATTAGTGCAACAATAAAGCACAACTATATACTTCAATTCAAAATAACAATAAAGAGAATTTGAAACTTTAGAAGTATATCACCGTGAGCTTTCTTTCTTGATGGAAAGAATTCATAATATGCTAAGAAATTTTTGAGAGTTTCACAACAAAACTCAGTAAAGTAGAAAGTATGTGAGCAAGAGAGCTTTTGAGAGTTTTGTTAGCAAGGAAGCTTTGATTGATGTGTATTACTTGGTGAGTATGTGAGCAAGAGAGCTTTTGAGAGTTTTGTAAGTACGAAAGCTTTGATTGTTGTGTATTGTTTGGTGTATTGAATCCTTTGTCTTGGGGGCGGGGGATATTTATAGATGTTTAGAAAAGATTATTTCGTGTTCCCCAATTGAGTTGGAGTGTTTCCCAAGTTTTCATAATATTTAGAATTTAAAAACTCAATTTTGGAAACTTCTCGTTATTTTTAAAATTTAAATTTTCAAAGAGTTAGTCGACTAGATCACAAAGGGTCAGTCGCCTAGATCATTAAAAACACTAAAAATTCAAAGGCAATAGGGTGTTAGTCGACGTTCTTATGAGTTAGTCGCCTGGGTCCTCTTAGGTTTTCCCAAAATCCTTCTATCTACTTATCAGTCGCCTAGGCCAACACAGTCAGGTGCCTGGACAGACAATTTGTCTGAATTTTAAGTTTGTTTCCAAATTCTTTTTGCTCTTTTGCTTTCCCCAAAGTAATTTAATACTTTTGAAAAATATTTTCTGCGGTTTTTCAAAATATGGTCTCTAGGTCAATGAGTTTCCTAATAAGCTTCAAATCCAACCATATCATCATTTGAATGAAGCACCTACATAGAGACTCTCTTATGATTTAAACATGTTCTAAGCACTTAAGTCTTCATGCTTATCTTTCTTTGAGTCCATCTTGTCTTCAAGCTTTAATATACTTTAAACTTCATCAAATTTTTCTATCTTTGAATCCAAGATTTTCTTTCTTCAATTTTCTTTTGTTTCATCATGGGTCAAGCATAATCTTCATGTGAGCTTCTTTACAAATACTTAAGCTTGATCCTTTAGAGACTTGATCTGTTATAAAAACTTTTGAGCTTAATCTCTTTTTACGAAAGCTTTTGAGCCCTGAAACATATCTTAGCAAAACATGCTAAGATCCCTTGCTTTGTTATCAACAACACAAGATTTATAAGCCTTGTTAGACCAACAAACCCCTTCACACCCTTTTGATATCCCAAAAAGATGCAGCGTCTAGACTTTGCGTCAAGCTTCAATCTCTCCTCATTAGACACACGAACATTTCTAGAATAGTTTATTGCATTTCCTGTCCATACCTTTTATGCCACTTTCCCTTCTAGTGATGCCCTTAGTGATCAGTTTACCAAGAAATAAGTCATACTAACTGCCTCTGCCCAGAAGTTCTTTGGTAGCCCTGCATTAAGCTTGAGACACCGAACTATTTCAGCTAGATTTTGGTTCATCCTTTCAGCCACACCATTTTGTTGAAGTGTCCAAAGAATGGTGAAATGTCTCTTAATGTTCTACTACTCACAAAACTCGATGAACCTAGAATTATCGTACTCGGTCCCATTATCTGACCTGAGGCATTTGATTCTCCTCCCCATCTAGTTTTTCACTTTAGCTTTCCACAACTTAAACTTGGCAAATGTATCAGAATTGTGTCGCATGAAGTATACCCAAACTTTCTGTCAGTATTCATAAACAAAACTCACAAAGTAAACACGTCCACTTCTTGATGCTACTCTAATAGACCCCTAAACATCATAATATATATAATCAAGAATATCTTCCATCTTGTGAATAATTGATTTGAATTTTGCCCTATTTTTTTTCCCAAGAATACAAAACTTGCAAAATTTTAGTTTACATGTTTTCATACCTTTTAAGAGTTTTCTATTGTGAAGTTCTTTCATACCATGTTTACCCATATGCTCAAGCCGCATATGCCATAAAACGGTTTCATCAAATTCAAAATCTACGACTGCAACTCCACCTACAATAGTAGTTCCCTATGGTGTATATTTCCATCTAACTTTTGCCCTTTCATTACTGTCAAATTACCTTTGCACACCTTTATAATCCCACTTTCGGACTTGTAATTGAATCCATTACAATCTAAAGTGTCAAGTGAAATGAGACTCTTTCGTAGGTCCGGTATGTGTCTTACATTGCTTAAAGTTCTTACAACACCATTAAACATTTTAATTCTAACATTTCCAATGTCAATGATTTTACGTAAGGCATCATTGCCCATAAGAACTGAACCTGAATTTATCAACTTGTAAATGCTGAACCACTCCTTATTTGGAGTCATATGGTAAGAACATGCCAAGTCTAGGATCGATGAGTCTGTGAGGCGATCCAACCCTAATGAAACTGAAAGTACATCACCATCATTGCAAACTAAAATTTCTTCTTGAACTACATTTGCTGATTTTGAAGTCTTTTCATGCTTTTCAGCATTTCCTTTCTTCCAATCCGAACACTCTGGTTTAATGTGCCTCTTTTTACTGCACTTATAACTCCAGATATCCTTTTTCTTCTTGGATTGAGTTCTAGATTTTTTACTCGATCCATTTCTGAATTTTCCTCTCCCATGATCATGATTACCTTTCACCATAAGTCATTCTCCGTGTGAATTTTTATCATAGACTTTCATCCTTTGATGAAATCCCAAAAAAGCACTAGTCACCTCTTCTAAGTTTAGGCTCTATTTCCCCTATGTAAGAGGTAACTAGGTTCTTATATGTGTGAGTCGTTGGCAAGGAATTTAGTAGCATCAATGCCTTATCATCCTCTTCAAATTTCATATCAACCCGCATTAAATCACTCATGATTTGATTAAATGTGTCAATGTGTTGATTCAAGTTTGAACCATCCACCATCTTAAGCCAATAAAAACCCTACTTAAGAAATAATTTGTTAGTAAGGGATTTGGACATGTATCAGCTTTCAAGATTTTGCCAAACAGTTGCAGGAGAATCTTCCTCCATGACATGATAAAGCACTTCGTCAGCCAAACATAATCATATGGTAGTAACAACCTTTGCCTCTAATTCTTTCCAATTAGCCACATCCATACCTTCCGTTTGAACACCATATAAGGCCTTCACCATCCCTTGCTGCACAAGCAAATCTTTCACTCTTCTCTGCCACAAACCGAAGTTTCATGTTCTATCAAATTTGACAACATCAAATTTCAAAGATGAAGTGCCTGATGTCATGACAACGCTCTAATACCAATTGTTGTGAATGAACTTGGAATTGCACAATGGAAATTAAATGCAGCAATAATGAAGACCAAATATGAAAAACACACACTATATATATGAAAGCTAGAACAACAATGCAAAGATTTATGTGGCTCGACAATGCCTACATCCACGGGAGCAATCGGCAAAGTTTCATTATGTAAGTGTTAAAGAGCATACAATACAATCACTCTTACGATGATCTTCCACTCTCTGAATATACCTAGAATGGTGTATTTATAAATACTTTAGAGGTTTCCCTCCAAACACCTAACCACATTAATGTTCATAATAAAAATTTGAAATCAGCCTCGCTGCCCCGAGCCAAATTGTCAACTGTTTGGGCCAAATAGTCATATGTTTCAGATAGAATGTAAATTGTTTGAATTCTAGAGCAAAGCGTCAACTGTTTTAGCTAAGCAGTCGACTGTTTGCTACTACTCCTTAACACAAGTGATTTTCAACTATGTTTTCTTCCTTGTTTATGCAATCCATCAATTATGTGAACCATAAAAACACAACAGTTTTGATTAGCTGTTTCCAAAGGTAATCTAAGGCTAATTAGGTATCATTCCTTTGGATAATCAAACTCTCAAATCCAACTTAGTAACGCAAACTATTGACCATTAGTTCCCTTGGACCTAACTGTAACTTAGAGACCTATGGATTAAATAGGTGTTTAAACCCCACTTAGAATAAAATAGGTTAATGGTTACTCTATTGACTTTTAAATAAACCATTTCCCAGTCCCATCATTTACACCAAGTTCCACATAATATTGAGTTCGCCACTCAGTCGAGATGATTCAGAGATTAGACCTCCTCTTTTCTCGAGGGTGGGCCCTATGAGGACGTTGCGACAATCTCCATACTTATTTTCCAAAAAAACTCTAATAAAGAGGTAGCATTTTCAATTTTTACCTTCTCATTGATATTGGTTCATACCTCCAATCTCCAAAAGGAGTCTTACTCTCCATTATAATTCATTTTCCATCAAAAGTCCCATGATAAATCATTTATTTATTTGTACACTGAAATTGACATTTTAAAATAGCTTATAAAATGAATTAAACGCTAACATCTATCAACATCAGTTTTGAGGACCCATTTGGGTTTTCAACATTTGATGATTGCTTTGAAATCAAACAAGTGTAAACTACTAAAATATTAGCATGTCTAACTTATCGTTTTTTTTTTTTTTGAAAAAATGGAACCGCCACTTTATCCTATTTTCGAAAAGAAAAAATAAAGGAAAGTTGTTTAAAGAAATTAGGTTCTGGAATACAATTGTGCATAGGGGAATATAACACTTTAAATTCCATTTCTTGAAAATTCAAAGGACTAACATAACACCCTAAAATATCCATTATGTTGAATAGTTGTTGTGCTTACCTTGTGTGTGTGCGCGTGTGCGTGTGTGTGTGTACATCCCTTAAAAATGATTTATTTTAAAAATGCTCAACATTTATCCCTTTTGAAAAGGCTTTTGTAGGAATTGTGAAAATCTTACTACTTTAATGCCTAATTAAACAAATATGGATAACACATATAATAATACTAATAACAAAGAAAAAAATAAAGAAGAGATGAAACAAGGATTTAGATTTTTCGTTTGGTATGGTTGAATCTACAAATTAGGTTGTCTACATATCCTTAAAATAGGAATCAAATCATGTATAATTCCCAAAAAAAATCTCTAATTCAAATTTTAAAAATATTTTTTAGGTTATTTATGAAAACATTTGGAATTTGCATGATTTTGGTTTCTTTGGTAGAAAAAACCTATAATCATCTTGAAATCCCATATATTATCTTCTGGATTTTTTTAATCCATTCAACAACCACATCATGAATGGTTCATTAAAAAATAAAATTTTCTAAAAGACATTTTGGTTTATTTCAGGAAAAACCCTAAACCATTTTGAAAAAGTGTGGATTTTTGGAAGGAGAACCATAAACTTAACTTGGTTCTCATTAAAAAAAAATGGGAGAACACTCAAACTAATTTTCATGGAGGTTTGTCCCCAAGTAAACTTGAAAAATTTGCAAACATATATTGATGTTTTTGAGAAAATTCATGCAAATCATTTTTTTGAATTAAAAGATGATTTTTTATATAGAGAAACCATGAAAACTCTAAAACCAGAATCAGTTAATGTTAATCAAAGGCATTTTACCATGTGTCGAGACACTAAGACTCTTGAAATCTTAAAAGAAATCAAGAGAGAGCGTAAAATATGCACTCTTGAAAATTGGCGGTTGACCACATGCAGGAACTGATTGATTGCTTATAGCCAACGTCTACATATTCAAAATGAAGAGAGGCTGGTCGACCACTTGCATAAGCCAGTTGACCACTTAAAGAAGAACTTCAACACAAACATCATATTTGTGATGGCCCAAACCCGAAACTAGGGTATGGAGTGTTATTTAAAATAAATATTTGATACCATAAAACAAAATAGCGGAAGATCTCCATAACAATTACCAAAGCACTAAAAAATTAACCTTTATTACAATAAAAATTCCAAAACAACAATAAGATTATGAGATCATCAAAAGCATACATAAAATACTTAACAATTCTAAACTAGACCTTCAATCCCACCCATGTTTCCATTGTGCACTCTGATTACTATCATACTCCTCATGGTATCTGAAAAATGTTAGATATGGATAGGGTGAGACACCTCTCAATAAGGATGGAATAAATTATTATCAGTGTGTCGCAAATGAGTTTCTGTGTATCACATATAAATAATATACAATACTTGTATCATATAAATAACCTTCTATACTGTGGTTCATGTTTACATATTAAATCATTAAAACTATCTTCTCAATTTCTTGGGTCTCGTTTACATGTAAAGCATTATATCCTTCGGTGACCACATCTGGTGCATATCCAGGCACTCACTGACATTGAGGCGCCTTCTACTCCCTACCCCAATTCAACAAGCCCTCAGACTACTCCAAGGATCCAGGCGTTACGTATCGCCGCCCCCCTTTGCCTAGATACCACCAAACAGCTACCCCAGATATGCAACTTCACAATACCATGGTACCATATTCATAAACATATTTCACATTACTCTCAACAATATCACAACAGGTTTAATTTATACAATAATTTGAAATAATCTCATGCCATACATTTAAATAATAAAATCATACTTTAATAACACTCAGCAAAATCATATACCTCATAATATAATCATATATTCAAATTTTAAACCAACATATACTCATATTAAAATCAACCTAATATCCATATAATTATATTCTTTAATTTAATTGGTTAATATTTAACATAATAATTATTGTAAAATCCCTTAGCTCACAAACATCAATTTAATCGATTCATAATAAATATAATAATCCAAAATCCAATCTCTATACGCTAAAATATTCAAAAAAAATGTATATATTATTCCTACAATCTCAGATTACAATTTAATCCGTTAAATTATAAAATTTTTGACATAATTTATTCCCTTTACCTCACCCCAGGAGTGGTACCTACGATGCTCCTACAACAAATCCACTCTAGTTAAAATGTTGGTGGCAAAGAATGGAACCCAAGGATATTTTCCATTCTCCGATCGGCGCACGTTGGTTGAGAAAATCAAGGAGAGAGAGAGAGAGAGAGAAGTGATGGAGGAGAGAAACGGAGAGACGGAGAGTATAGAGAGAGAGAGAGAGAGAGAGAGAGAGAGAGAGAGAGAGAGAGAGAGAGGGAGAGCGTAAATATTATGGGGGGCGGTCCCTGCATTCTTTTAAAATAAATTGAATCCTGAAGGATCCTTAAGGTTACTACCTATATATATATACATTATTTAATTAATAATAATAATTATTTAATTAGTTAATTTTTATTTTTATTTTTATTTTTATTTATTTATTTTTTATACTTCCATGCATATTAATTTTCAGGGGTGTTACATTCTCCCCTCCTTATAGGAATTTAGTCCTTGAAATTCGATAATTGTGAACTTAAACAACATCAATCGTGATTCTCACAAACTTAAGCTAACTTATGAACAATCTTATCTTCTTGTTCCTATTCCCCTCCTAAGTCATCCTATGCTCTGGTAACATCATTCCTAGAGTCTATAGAATCTATATCCTAAGTTCTGATACCAACTGTAACACCCCGAACCTGAAACTAGGGTCCGGAGTGTTATTTAAAATAAATCTTTGATACCATTGAACAAAACAGCAAAAGATCTCCATAACAATTACTAGAGCACTAAAAAATTAACTTTTATTACAATAAAAATTCCAATACAATAATAAGATTCTGAGATCATCAAAAAAATAAATAAAATACTTAACAATTCTAAACTAGACCTTTAATCCCACCCACACTTCCACTACGCGCTTTGATTACTGTCATACTCCTCATGGTATCTGAAAAATGTTAGATATGGATAGGGTGAGACACCTCTCAATAAGGATGGAATAAATTATTATCAGTGTGTGGAAAATGAGTTTCTGTGAATCACATATAAATAATATACAATACTTGTATCATGTAAATAACCTTCTATACTGTGGTTCATGTTTACATATTAAACCATTAAAACTGTCTTCTCAAATTCTTGGGTCATGTTTACATGTAAAGTATTATATCCTTCAATGACCGCATTTGGTGCATATCCAGGCACTCACTGACATTGAGGTGCCTTCTACTCCCTACCCCAATTCAACAAGCCCTCAGACTACTCCAAGGATCCAGGCATTACGTATCGCCGCCCCCCTTTGCCTAGATACCACCAAACAGCTACCCCAGATATGCAACTTCACAATACCATGGTACCATATTCATAAACATATTTCACATTACTCTCAACAATACCACAACAGGTTTAATTTATACAATAATTTGAAATAATCTCATGCCATACATTTAAATAATAAAATCATACTTTAATAACACTCAGCAAAATCATATACCTCATAATATAATCATATATTCAAACTTTAAACCAACATATACTCATATTAAAATCAACCTAATATCCATACAATTTAATTGGTTAATCTTTAACATAATAATTATTGTAAAACTCTTAGCTCACAAACACCAATTTAATCGATTCATAATAAATATAATAATCCAAAATCCAATCTCCATATGCTAAAATATTCAAAAAAAATGTATATATAATTCCTGTAATCTCAGATTACAATTTAATCGGTTAAATTATAAAATTTCTTACATAATTTATTCCCCTTACCTCACCCCAGGAGTGGTGCCTACGATGCTCCTACAACAAATCCACTCCAGTTAAAATGTTGGTGGCAAAGAATGGAACCCAAGGGTATTTTCCATTCCCCGATCGGCGCACGTTTGGTCGAGAAAATCAAGGAGAGAGAGAGAGAGAAGTGACGGAGGAGAGAAACGGAGAGACGGAGAGTATAGAGAGAGAGAGAGAGAGAGAGCGTAAATATTATGGGGGGTGGTCTCTGCATTCTTTTAAAATAAATTGAATCCTGAAGGATCCTTCAGGTTACTACTTATATATATATATATATATATATATATATATACATTATTTAATTAATAATAATAATTATTTAGTTAGTTAATTTTTATTTTTATTTATTTATTTTTTATACTTCCATGCATATTAATTTTCAAGGGCGTTACATTCTCCCCTCCTTATAGGAATTTCGTCCTCGAAATTCGATAATTATGAACTTAAACGACATCATTCGTGATTCCCACGAACTTAAGCTATTTATGAACAATCCTATCTTCTTGTTCCTATTCCCCTCCTAAGTCATCCTATTTTCTGGTAACATCATTCCTATAGTCTATAGAATCTATAGCCTAAGTTCTTATACCAACTGTAACACCCCGAACCTGAAACTAGGGTCCAGAGTGTTATTTAAAATAAATCTTTGATACCATATAACAAAACAGTGGAAGATCTCCATAACAATTACCAGAGCACTAAAAAAATTAACCTTTATTACAATAAAAATTCCAATACAATAATAAGATTCTGAGATCATCAAAAACATAAATAAAATACTTAACAATTCTAAACTAGACCTTTAATCCCACCCACGCTTCCACTGCGCACTCTGATTACTGTCATACTCCTCATGGTATCTGAAAAATGTTAGATATGGATAGGGTGAGACACCTCTCAGTAAGGATGGAATAAATTATTATCAGTGTGTCGCAAATGAGTTTCTGTGTATCACATATAAATAATATACAATACTTGTATCATATAAATAACCTTCTATACTGTGATTCATGTTTACATATTAAATCATTAAAACTATCTTCTCAATTTCTTGGGTCTCGTTTACATGTAAAGCATTATGTCCTTCGGTGACCGTATCTGGTGCATATCCAGGCACTCACTGACATTGAGGCGCCTTCTACTCCCTACCCCAATTCAACAAGCCCTCAGACTACTCCAAGGATCCAGGCGTTATGTATCGCCGCCCCCCTTTGCCTAGATACCACCAAACAACTACCCTAGATATGCAACTTCACAATACCATGGTACCATATTCATAAACATATTTCACATTACTCTCAACAATATCACAACAGGTTTAATTTATACAATAATTTGAAATAATCTCATGCCATACATTTAAATAATAAAATCATACTTTAATAACACTCAGCAAAATCATGTACCTAATAATATAATCATATATTCAAATTTTAAACCAACATATACTCATATTAAAATCAACCTAATATCCATATAATTATATTCTTTAATTTAATTGGTTAATCTTTAACATAATAATTATTGTAAAATCCCTTAGCTCACAAACACCAATTTAATCGATTCATAATAAATATAATAATCCAAAATCCAATCTCCATATGCTAAAATATTCAAAAAAATGTATATATAATTCCTGCAATCTCAAATTACAATTTAATCGGTTAAATTATAAAAATTCTGACATAATTTATTCCCCTTACCTCACCCTAGGAGTGGTACCTAAGACGCTCCTACAACAAATCCACTCCAGTTAAAATGTTGGTGGCAAAGAATGGAACCCCAGGGTATTTTCCATTCTCCAATTGGCGCACGTTTGGTCGAGAAAATCAAGGAGAGAGAGAGAGAGAGAAGTGAGGGAGGAGAGAAACCGAGAGACGAATAGTATAGAGAGAGAGAGAGAGAGAGAGAGAGCGTAAATATTATGGGGGGTGGTCTCTGCATTCTTTTAAAATAAATTGAATCCTGAAGGATCCTTCAGGTTACTACATATATATATATACATTATTTAATTAATAATAATAATAATTTAATTATTTAATTTTTATTTTTATTTTTATTTATCTATTTTTTATACTTCCATGCATATTAATTTTCAAGGGCGTTACATTCTCCCCTCCTTATAGGAATTTCGTCCTCGAAATTCGATAATTATGAACTTAAACGACATCAATCGTGATTCCCACAAACTTAAGCTAACTTATGAACAATCATATTTTCCTGTTCCTATTCCCCTCCTAAGTCATCCTATGCTCTGGTAACATTATTCTTAGAGTCTATAGAATCTATATCCTAAGTTCTGATACCAACTGTAACACCCCGAACCTGAAACTAGGGTCCGGAGTGTTATTTAAAATAAATCTTTGATACCATATAACAAAACAATAGAAGATCTCCATAACAATTACCAGAGCACTAAAAAAATTAACCTTATAACAATAAAAATTCCAATACAATAATAAGATTCTGAGATCATCAAAAACATAAATAAAATACTTAACAATTCTAAACTAGACCTTTAATCCCACCCACGCTTCCACTGCGCACTCTGATTACTATCATACTCCTCATGGTATCTGAAAAATGTTAGATATGGATAGGGTGAGACATCCTCAGTAAGGATGGAATAAATTATTATCAGTGTGTGGCAAATGAGTTTCTGTGTATCACATATAAATAATATACAATACTTGTATCATATAAATAACCTTCTATACTGTGGTTCATGTTTACATATTAAACCATTAAAACTATCTTCTCAAATTCCTGGGTCATGTTTACATGTAAAGCATTATATCCTTCAATGACCGCATCTGGTGCATATCTAGGCACTCGGTGACATTGAGGCACCCTTTACTTCATACCCCAATTCAACAAGCCCTTAGACTACTCCAAGGATCGATGTGTTACGTATCACTGTCCCTCTTTGCCTAAATACCACCAAATAGATACCTCAAATATGCAACTTCACAATACCATAGTACCATATTCATAAACATATTTCACATTACTCTCAACAACATCACAACAGGTTTAATTTATACAATAACTTGAAATAATTTCATACCACACATTCAAATAATAAAATTATAATTTAATAACACTCAGCAAAATCATATATGTAGTGCCCTGACCAGCCACGTGGGCCCGAAGTGCTAGTAAAATGCATATATCTCTCTCTGATACCAACTGTAGCATATATAAATGCAACCCGCCCTAACTAGGGAAACCTGGGTGCTTCTACTTTTACTGAAATTAAACCATATAGCGGAATATTTCTAAAAATCCAAACTATTTACCAAAGTTCTATCTGTTCCCAAATACATGCACACCACTATCTATCTACATATTTCAGTATTAAAATAACAAAAGAAGACATCTCATATCTCACCAACTCTGATAACCACTCCCAAAAGTCTAATCCTAGCCCAAGGTAGGTACGGTTCCCTGAAGGACCTGAAAATAATTTGTATAATGGGGTGAGACACTTCTCAGTAAGACGAATTATATTAATATCAGTGTATGGCTAGCATGAGTTCTTGTGAATATAAAACTTTCATTATTTAACTGTATATGAAATGGCAATTAAAACTATACTACATTGTATATCTAAAAGTACATAATTCTGAATAATAAATTGTCGGCTCAATATAGCCCTTTTATAGTAAATTTGCCCATATATGCATAAAAGATACAATCTGAATTGTTGTATTAGCGTCGTCACGCTATCATAATCTCATACGACATGCTTCCCCCCATGACGAGTTGTGTGGCTCAAAGGCTGGACTCAACATATGGTCGGCCAACCATAGTTGAGTCAAAAAAGTTAGTAAGTACGATTGCG
The DNA here is from genome assembly GCF_029873635.1 of Malania oleifera. Classification (NCBI taxonomy): domain Eukaryota; kingdom Viridiplantae; phylum Streptophyta; class Magnoliopsida; order Santalales; family Ximeniaceae; genus Malania; species Malania oleifera. The sequence continues at coordinate 62,467,684 of NC_080424.1, forward strand.
CCTACCTATGGTTATCTAGAAACTTCCTCGGATGGGTCCCCCCTCCCCTCGACAAAAACCTCGGAGTAGTATTGTGACCCAGGTCACCAAATCATCTATCCATCATCGCACTATCATCCCAATGTGATTGCACTCCCTGCCAACATATAACTATGGTACTGTGCTCATAACATCACATTTCATATCCACAGGGATCTAGAATCATATATGGCAATTTACATAATAAAAACTTTTTTATTCTCATTTCATATAAAGCTTGTCATTTATTAACTCTTGACCCTTGACCATTATATTAAATCTCAGGCCCTGGCTATCATATTAAATCTCAGCCCCTGGTCGTCATATCAAATATCGGCCCCCGACCATCATATCAAATCTCGGCCCCCGACCATCATATAAAATCTCGTATTATTAGTAAAAACATTCTACTCATATATATACCATTTGGAAGTTGTTCTTATGCCACACAATTTTTATCTAATAGATCATAAATAAATAAACTGACGAGGGAAAAACATAAATTGCTGAAAATAAGATCTGAACATCTCGAGGGCTTTATTTAATTTAAACTATTTATTTTACAGAAAATAGGAGATTTCAAGCCAATCACTTTAATTTTCCCCAAAACATATAACAGTCAAACCCACTCTTTTATATACCCGATTCGTTCAGAAAATCATATATGCAATTTAATCGGTCTATATTTCAAAATTAACTAACATAATATAAGCTCCTTACCTGGCTTACTGGAAACCCTAAATCCATGCCCTACGGCGTTCAAAGATCAAAACCCTAGAATTCCATTTTTAATCAACTCAACTCATAGCATATTTCCCATTTAGCATTACCTGGGCCTCATATACTCCAAATCAACAATAAAACCCTAAAATACCCTACTTACCTTAGTTTTGGAGTGGTGCCTAGAAAGCCCAGATTAAAAATCTACTCCACTAGACTTGTAGAGAATCGCCCCTGGATCCTCGTGGCGGCTTCCGATCGTCGATTCGGGTGACGAACGACGAGAAGTAGAAGAGAGAAGGGAGTGGGGTGCAGGTTAGAGAGAGAGAGAGTGAGAGAGAGAGAGAGAGAGAGAGAGAGAGAGAGAGAAACTAATTTCTGAATGAAGAAGCAAACAAAAAATGTATTTATAAGTCGTTGACCCGGCTCAATTAGTCGATGAAATGGGACCTTCGTCGATGAATCCTAGAAGGACATTCGTTGACGAAAGAAGGGGTTTGTTGATGAACAGTATGCCTGAAATTTCCTCTTGGTATCTCATTGTTGACGATTCCTGAACTTCGTCGATGAATCGCAGAAGGTTCTTCGTTGACGAAAACAAGGGATTCATCGACGAACTGCTACTTGCCTTTTTAAAATTTCCCCTTTTTCCTTTTCTTATTTATTTCCTTATATACTGGGTTCGGGTTTCTTCAATACCCCCCCCCCTTTATAAAAATTTCATCCTTGAAATTTACTAATTAATTTCCATTACATCACCTGAGTTATCATTAATCCGACTCTAGGAAGAGCCGGCCACCACCCACATAGCAACCTTATCCCAAATTTATTAAATACCCTCACTTTTGGTGAAAGAATACCGTGGTTACATATACTGTTTCGGGAGATTACAATATCCATAAAAAATTCTCCCAGAGACTATCCATGAACCATAAAAATAAACAACTGACAAAAACTAAACAACCTACTCTAAGAAACCTAAATACAAAACCAACTCTTATCTACCGCTCTACTTACCAGTTTAATGCTAAGCTTGTCCGAATAGTTGTGGATACTTCTGATGTATTTCTGTCTCTAATTTCTATGATGCTTCCTCCACTGCATGTTTACACCAAAGTACCTTTACAACCGAAATCCTCTTAGTACGTAGCTCTTGTTCCTTATAGTCTAGAATCTGAACCGGTATCTCCTCGTATACCAACGTATCCATGAGCTTGAAATACTTGTAACTGATCACATACGAAGGATCCGGAATATACTTCCTTAGCAGGGATACGTTGGTATATAAGGAGATACCGGTTATCCTCTTAGTATGTAGTTTCTATTCCTAATAGTCTAGAATCTGAACTGGTATCTCCTCATATACTAACGTATCCTCGAGCTCAAACTAATCACTTGCGAAGGATCCAAAATATACTTCCTTAGCATGGACACGTGGAACACGCCGTGAATCCTAGACAATGCTATAGGTAATGCAATTCTATAAGCCACCGGACCAACTCTTTCCAGAATCTCGAATGGCCCGATGTATCTGAGGCTTAGCTTCCCCTTTTTCCCAAATCTCATTACCCTTTTCATTGGAGCAATCCTAAAAAATATGGCATCACCTACCTCGAACTCTAGCTCTCACCGGCGTGTATCCGCATAGCTCTTATACCGATTTTGCGCTGTCTTTATTCTTTCCTTCATAAACTGGACCTTTTTAGAGGACTGCTAAACAAGCTCTGACCCTAAAATTTGTCACTCACCAACCTCGTCCCAATACAACAGAGATTGGAATCTCCGACCATACAGTGCCTCATACGGTGCTATCCCGATACTGACTGATAACTGTTATTATATGCGAACTCAACTAATAATAGATATTTAATCCAACTACCCCCGAACTCTAGTACATATGCCCGTAGCATATCTTCTAGGATCTGAATGGTCCTCTCTGACTGACCATCGGTCTGCGAATGAAAAGCAGTACTGAATGTAAGTTGAGATCCCAAAGCTTCCTGCAGACTTTTCCCAAATCGTGAAGTAAACCGTGGGTCCTGAAATTAGGATAGCTTCCCAAGAGGGGGGTGAATTGGTATGTTTAAAATTATTTTTAATTTTGATTCTTAATTATCAATCAATCACAATAATTAAATATGAAAACAATTCAATCCACAATCAATCAAAAACTCAATCACCTTGTAATAAATTGCTGAATTTGTATAAGCCTTGTGTTTGTTCAAAAACTCACAAGTCTTCCTTATGTTTAGCTTTTAAACAAACTTTTAGATTAATAAGTTTCGGTTGATCAACCAACGTAGTCCCTTTCGGTTTCCGCAATTAATGCTGATCAAACCAAAAACAAATTATCCTCCGATCTATTTAACAACTAAACACTTAAAATTAATCAATTAAAAGCATACACGCAGATTATAAGTCTTTGCTAAAAAAAATAAAGAGTAAGGAAGAGAGAGAGAGAGAGAGACACACACACACAAAAGATTTTACGAGGTTCGACTTACACCCAGCCAATGTCCTCCTCGACTTTGGCAAACCACCAAAGGATTCACTAGTTTAGTTTTGTTGACGGGGTGGAACAATACCGATTACAAAACACTCCTTCTGTTAGGCTAAAGCCTGCCTCTCCAAACAATATTCCGTTGTTTGGTCAAATAATTCTACAGCCCTGAATCGTCTATGGATAAAAATCAAGATAAAGAAATTTTGTGTACAAGAAAATACTCTCACAGCAGAGTAGGTTAGTACAACAATCAGTACAATAATACTTCAAAGTAATTCAAATATAAAAGAATTTGAAGCTCAATACTTAGTATGAATCACCAAATAACTTTCAAAAGATGAAAGATTCTTACTTTGAAAGCTTTGCTTTGAAGTATAAATCAGTAGCAAATCAGTAGTTTGAACACAAGAGAGTTTGAGAGCCTTTGAGAACTTTGAATGCTTAAAGATTGCTTGGTGTCTCAAACCTTTGAAGACTGGGGCTATTTATAGATGTTTGGAAGCAATTCCTTACCCCCAAAGTTTCCTTAAAATAGTTTCCAAGTATTTTAAAATAATTATGTTAAAAAACCTTGTTTAAAAAATTTTCCCGTTAAGAGTTTTTAAGCCAACGTTCAAGTGGCAGTCACTTGCCATGACTTGGCAATCGCCTGTCATAGAACAAACTCTTAACACAGAATACTGGCAGTCACCTGCTAGAACCAAGGCAGTCACCTGTCATGTTCACGCAAGAGCCTAATAGGTTTAGGCAGTCACCTGTCTTGCTACTGACTTTTTGAAAAACCTCTTACTTAATGTGGCAATCGCCTGACCATTCATTATTTCAAAATATTTTCTTTTTCAAAAACCCTTTCTTTTCATTGATTTATAAAAATATTCTTTAGAGTATATATAAAAATATATTTCTGAATTTCTAAGAGCTTCAAACCAATTTATATCTGAAATTAACTTGAAGTACTTACATTTAGAACATCTAAAAAAAATGATCCTTTGTTCTTCAATCTTGTTCTTCCATCATCTTTGTGCTTTCAATCTTTTCTTTGAGCTTTCACTAGTATATCGTTAATTCTCATGCTCTTTAAGATCTCTTTGTAATCCATAGGCTTCCTTATGCTTTTGAGCTTTGTCTCTTCCTTTAAGCTTTGTTTGAAGCTTTTTCTTTCTCCTAAAAAAGTTTCACTTGAACCATATTAAACACATCATTGATTTGTTGTCATCAAAATAAGAATTGTAAGCCTTATTAGGTCAACAATCTCCCCCTTTTTGATGATGACAAATTGAGAGCAAAAATAATAAGAGTTAATACTCATGACTCCCCCTATCAATAAGCATGATATAATTTTATAGGTATGATCCATACATATAAGTCTAAGGATAATCCATGAATAAACCATGCATACAAGTACAAAGTCATCTATTTAGAATTTTACAAACCATAAGATATGATCCATATAAGCACAAGTTTTACAAACCATAACATATATTTTTGCACTCACTTCTCTTAAACATTTCTCCCCCTTTGGACATCAATCAAAAAGGAGAAAGAAAAACAAAAATAGAGAAATGCTGCAATACAAAGTACTACTTTTCAGAACATCAAGAACAGACTATCCGATAAAGCTTTAATACATAAAAGTGATAAATAACTCATATCAATTAGAAGCTTCCATAGATCCACTTTCATCATCTTCTTCCTTTTGTTCACCAGATTCATCATCATTTAAGGTAGTAGAGCTGATATTCATAGGAGATTTGCCTTTAGAGGAGCTGGCCAACTATTGCTTAATCTTATCAACTCACTTATCAATATTTGAACAATGAGTTTCTATAGAATTAACGTTCTCTTGCAGAGTACCAAGTCCAGATTTCATTTCATCACTAAAAGTCATATAATGATTAAAAAATGGCACAAACCATGAAGGAGTTTCTTTATCAAGCTGAACTGAGGGTGTTGGGATGGAAGATGAAGGAGGTGGTGGAGCAGATGAAACATGCCGATGTCCTTTATGAAACCATCCTTGAGGAGAGTTCTTATAGCACATACGTTTAAGAACGGTATTAGAAAAAATATCATAATAAGTCTTGCTAGTGAAGTTAAATGATGGTGTTAGAATATTAAAATGAGCAAAAACCATATTTAACATCCCAGCATATGGTAGAACAATACGAGGAGCATCGAATTTCATAATATTCCACTGGATAATTAAACTTTGAAGATCCATTTTTTTTCCTTTGAGAATACACTACATTACAAAACAATCTAGAAATGAAATATGATCATGAGAACCAGATTGTGGTAAGATGTTGTTTGTAATGAGTTTGTGCAGAATTAGAGCTTTCAGATTAAGCTGTTTGTAAAGAGGAGGATGGCCAAAATTAACAAGAGTTCCTGTCTAGAGGCAAAAAATCTTGTGGAGTAAAACCCTAAGCTATAATCCGTTGTTTCTCAATAATGTGAACCTCAAAATCCCCTGGCTTGATTCGAAGAATCTTTCCCAAAGATATGGAAGTTAGATGAATATTTTGCCCAAGCAGATTGGTTTTGATCCCATGATCACATCGTTCCATATTTGTATAAAAAATCCGAACAACATTGGGATAATATCCTTTAGCTAGATATGTAATAAACTTATCCCATCCAATATCCTTAAAGAGTTCCATGATTTCAGGAAAATCTGAATTGAAGAACGTTACGTCAAGAACCTTACCTAAAATAGGTTCAGCTAAAGCAATCTGAGTCCGATAAAGTTGCTTAGCGTGTGGGTCACTAACCTTTTCTCCACCTCATCATTATTGATCCTTGTTGAAGATGAAGATCCCTTGACACCAACAGATTTGGATCGAGGCATATTTGTATGGAGGATAAGAACAAAGAAACCCTAAGTTAGGTTCGTGATTTGGTGAGTAGGAAGGATTAGAACCTTGGTTTCAAGTTGATTTGAACGAGATATGTGTATGGAAAAAGGTAGAGATGAAAAATTTCAGAGAGAAAGATGAATGAGCAGGGGCCTGGTGGAAGTTAAAATGTCTTAAAACAGGGTTTTAAATCCTACCTGCTGCGAGGCAGTCGCCTGCTTGAATGTGGCAGGTGCCTGTCTATGTGAAATCTGAAAAGTCACTAGCCTGGCAGTCACTTGGCACCTTGGTGGCAGTTGCTTGCCAAGCAGAACAAAGTTTAAATTACTTCACGACTATGTAGCATGCCCAATTCTCTTCTTATAAATATGAATCTTTCTTCAGATAAAGGTTTTGTGAAAATATCTTCTAATTGGTCATTTGTATTTACAAATTCTAGCATTATATCTTCGTTTTGCACATAATCTCTCAAGAAATGATGTCTTATGTCAATATGTTTTGTTCTTGAGTGAGATACTGGATTTTTTGAAATATTAATGGCATTTGTGTTGTCACATTTTATGGGAATAGTTTGATATTGTATTTTAAAATCTTTTAGTTGCTGTTTCATATATAATGTTTGGGCTGCACAACAACTTCCTGTAGCAATGTATTCTGCTTCTGCTGTGGATAATGCTACAGAGTTTGTTTCTTTGAAGACCATGAGACTAAAGAATGTCCTAGAAAATGACACGTTCCACTTGTGCTTTTTCTATTGATTTTACATCCAGCAAAGTCTGCATCTGAATAACTAATCATTTCAAATTTAGATTCCTTTAGATACCATAAACCTAGTTCAAGTGTGCCTAATAGATATCTAAGGATTCTTTTGATCGTTGTTAGGTGTGATTCCTTAGGAGCTGTCTGAAACCTTGCACACATACATACACTAAACATAATATCCGGTCTACTTGCTGTTAAATAAAGTAAACTTCCTGTCATTCCTCGGTAATGCTTAGTATCAACTTGTTTTCCTTTTTCATCTTTGTCAAGACTAGTTGAAGTACTCATAGGAGTTACTATAGGTTTACTTTCTTCCATATCAAATTTTTTTAACATATCTTTAATATATTTAGTTTGATTTATGAAAGTTCCATTCTTTGCTTGTTTGATTTGTAATCCTAGAAAATAATTTAATTCTCCCATCATACTCATCTCAAACTCTTTTTGCATGAATTTAGCAAATTCATTACATAAATCGTCATTAGTTGCCCCAAAAATAATATCATCCACATAAATTTGTACTATAAGCATGTCTTTGTTTTTGGTTTTTATAAACAACGTACTATCTATCTTTCCTCTTGAGAAATTATTTTGGATTAGGAACTTGCTTAGTCTTTCATACCAAGCTCCAAGAGCTTGTTTTAATCCATATAGAGCTTTAGTCAACTTAAATACATAATCTAGATTTTTTTGAATTTTCAAAACTTAGAGGTTGTTTTACATAAACCTCTTCATTTATATATCCATTTGATACAATTTGAAATCCCTATAGGCTGCATAAGCTAAGAGCATCCTAATTGCTTCTATTCTTGCTACAGGAGCAAAAGTTTCATCATAATCAATACCTTCTTCTTGATTATATCCTTGAGCTACTAGCCTAACTTTATTTCTTACAACAACTTCATTTTCATCCTTTTTATTTCTAAACACCCATTTAGTTCCTATGATTGATTTGTCTTTGGGTTTTGGTATAAGTTCTCATACTTGAATTCTTTCAAATTGATTTAGTTCATCTTGCATAGCTATAATCCAAGAGTCACATTTTAAAACTTCATCAATATTTTTGGGTTCTTCTTGAGATAAAAAGGCATAATGATTACAAATATTTTTCAAAGAAGCCCGAGTGGTTATACCTTTTGAAGTTTCTCCAAGTATTTGTTCTTTTGGATGAATTTTTGAATATTTCCATTCTTTAGGTAGTTCTAGACTTTCCACAATGTTTTCATTTGAAGTCTCTTTAATATTTTCTTCCTTTATTTTAAGATCTTCTTCATTTTGTGGAACATCTTCTTTTTCATCATTCTGAATTTTATTTTCATAAACGTTGGATTCATCAAATGTTATGTGTATTGATTCAACGATAGTAAGAGTTCTCCTATTATAGACCCTATAGGCTTTGCTATTTAGAGAGTAGCCTAAAAAGATTCTTTCATCAGATTTTGCATCAAACTTTCCTAAATCACCTTTAGTATTAAGAATAAAGCGTTTGCACCCAAAAACATGAAAGCAAGCAATATTAGGTTTTCTTTCTTTTCATAATTCATATGGTGTTTTATCTATACTTAATCTTATAGATACCCTATTTATAATATAACAAGCTGTGTTTATAGCTTCAGCCCAAAAGTATTTAAGTAAATTATTCTCATTAAGCATAGTTCTTGCCATTTCTTGTAAGGTTCTATTTTTTCTTTCTACAACTCCATTTTGTTGAGGAGTTCTAGGAGCTGAAAATTTGTGAGATATTCCATGTTCATTACAAAATTTATCGACTTCCTTGTTCTTAAATTCTTTTCCTTGGTCACTTCTAAAACTTGTTACATTGTAGCCTTTCTCATTTTGTAATTTCTTACATAAGGAAATTAACATATTACAAGCTTCATCTTTATTAGATAGAAATAATACCCAAGTAAATCTTGAATAATCATCTACTATTACAAAAACATATTGTTTTTCTCCTAGACTTAGGGTTCTAGTTGGACTAAATAAATCTAAATGTAAAAGTTCTATGAGTCTTTTAGTGGATATATACTTTTTCTTTTTAAAGCTAGTTTTAACTTGCTTTCCTTTTTGGCACGCGTCACATATCTTGTCTTTTATAAATTTAGTATTTGGTAATCCTTTTACAAGATTTTTCTCTGATAATTTGGATAATAAGTCCATGCTAGCATGTCCTAACTTTCTATGCCATAACCAACTTATATCATTCATAGCTGCCAAACAAGTTACGTTTTGATTTGTTAGATTTTCAAGATTTATACAATAAACATTATTTATCCTAAGAGCTATAAATAAGATTTTATTTTCTTTAGGATTCTGAATAATGCATTTTTCTTTCTTAAAGATTATTTCAAACCCTTTGTCACTTAATTGGCTTATGCTTAAAAGATTATATTTTAATCCTTCTACCAATAATACATTATCAATAGTAATAGAAGGTTCTTTACCTATTCTTCCGATGCCAATGATCTTACCTTTAGCATTATCACCGAAGGTGACATATCCTCCATCCTTTTGTTTTAAAGAGGTGAACTTGGTCTTATCGCCGGTCATGTGTCTTGAACATCCGTTGTCCAAGTACCACTTGTCCGTTGATGATGTTGTCCTAAAACATACCTACAATGAAGGATTCATTTGGTTAGTTTTAGGAACCCAAATCCTTCTAACTTTCTTTATTTTGTTGTTAGATCCATTATTAACTTTCCATTCACCTTGTATTTTAACATACTTCTTTTTTATTGAGCAATCAAACATTACATGACCTTTGGTCTTGCACATATAACAAGTAGTGTGTTCATGTTTGTTGTGTGAGGAAGTAATAGCATAGTGCTTGGCTTCCTTTACAAAATATCTCATGTATAATTTCTTATTCTTTTTGTTTGGTTTACCATTGTAACCTATTCCTTCTTTATTCCCATGTAACCTTTACTGTCCAATCATTTTTTCAAAATTATCTTTCCCTTTAGTAAAATTATATATAACTTGTTCTTTATCTTCTACTAATTTCTTTAGTTCATTTATTTCTTGATCCTTTTTATGTTAGTTTTCTTTATGAGTTTTGGTTAATTCTAGAGTTGCTTTACTTACTTCTTATTTTAACTTCTTTATACAAGAATCCTTTTCTTCTTCAATATTATTAACTAATTCAAGTTATTTCAGAAGTTCTTTATTTTGATCTTTTAAGGTTATATTCCTTTTGGAAATTTTTATGAATCTTTTATACAAAGAAAATAATTGCATACTATCACAAGACTCATCATAAGATTCATTGCTAGATTCGGTCGAAGAGTAGTAGGAGTTTACCTCTTCATCGTTCGCCATGAAGCATACGTTTGCCATCTCTTGTCTACATGATTCGTTTTCAGTTTCGTTGGAGCTTAAGTCATCCCAAGTAGCTTTCATAGCTTCCTTGTTTTTTTTCTTGTCTTTCTTGAGCAAAGGGCACTCTAGTTTGATATGTCCTGGTTTCTTACAATGATAGCATATATGAGGTTCATTTTTACTTTTATTTTCTTTTCTACTTGATTCTACCTTTTCAGTTTTTCTTTTGTTAAACTTCTTAGGAAATCTTTTATTCCTTCTATAAAACTTTCCTAGCCTCTTAGTGATGAATTCTAATTCATCTTGATCCAAATCACTTGATTCACTTTCTTCTTTGCTTGAGCTGTGGCTTGATGCTTTTAGTGCAATAGATTTCTTATGCTTTGGTTCAGGATTTCTTTCTTTTAGAGCGATTTCATAAGTAAGAAGTGATCCTATGAGTTCATCTAAGGACATAGTCTTAACGTTCCTTCCTTCGGTAATTTATGTAGCCTTAGGTTCCCATATTGAGGGAAGGCCTCTCAAAATTTTCCTAATCATTTCATAGGTGGTATATGTTTTACCTAAAGCACTTAGGGAGTTAATTATGTAGGTGAATCTTGTGTACATACTTGATATGGATTCATCTGAATTCATTTTGAATGCTTCATATTCGCTAGTTAACATGTCTATTCTATTGTCCCTTACATCAATGGTTCCTTCATATGTGACTTCTAATTTGTCCCATATTTCTTTTGTTGTTTTACAAGCCATTACCCAATTAAATTCATTAGCGTCTAAGGCACAATATAAGACATTTATAGCACTTGACTTTATTTTAAGCATCTTATAATATGAATCAATCATATCCTTTTTTTCTTTTGGAATATGTTTTCCATCTATTATTTTGGTGGGAACAAGGTCTCCATCTACAACTACTTCCCAAGCTTTCCAATCCATGTGTTGGAGGTAGATTTGCATTCTCTTTTTCCATAAGGTATAATTGTGTCCACAAAAGATTAGTGGACGAGTTGAGGATTGACCCTCTCCAAAAGGAGCTACTCCTATGTTAGCCATTTAGATCTTTTTATAGCTGCTTGTTAAGAATTTTCTATAACTAGGCTCTGATACAAATTGAAATTAGGATAGCTTCCCAAGAGGGGGGGGTGAATTGGTATGTTTAAAATTATTTTTAATTTTGGTTCTTAATTATCAATCAATCACAATAATTAAATATGAAAACAGTTCAATCCACAATCAATCAAAAACTCAATCACCTTGTAATAAATTGCTGAATTTGTATAAGCCTTGTGTTTGTTCAAAAACTCACAAGTCTTCCTTATGTTTAGCTTTTAAACAAACTTTTAGATTAATAAGTTTCGGTTGATCAACCAATGTAGTCATTTTCGATTTCCAGAATCAATGCTGATCAAACCAAAAACAAATTATCCTCCGGTCTATTTAACAACTAAACACTCAGAATTAATCAATTAAAAGCATACACGCAGATTATAAGTCTTTGCTAAAAAAAAATAAAGAGTAAGGAAGAGAGAGAGAGAGAGACACACACACACACACACACAAGATTTTACGAGGTTCGGCTTATACCCAACCTACGTGCTCGCCTTTGGCAAACCACCAAAGGATTCACTAGTTTAGTTTTGTTGACGGGGTGGAACAATACCGATTACAAAACACTCCTTCTGTTAGGCTAAAGCCTGCCTCTCCAAACAATATTCCGTTGTTTGGTCAAATAATTCTACAGCCCTGAATCGTCTATGGATAAAAATCAAGATAAAGAAATTTTGTGTACAAGAAAATACTCTCACAGCAGAGTAGGTTAGTACAACAATCAGTACAATAATACTTCAAAGTAATTCAAATATAAAAGAATTTGAAGCTCAATACTTAGTATGAATCACCAAATAACTTTCAAAAGATGAAAGATTCTGACTTTGAAAGCTTTGCTTTGATGTATAAATTAGTAGCAAATCAGTAGTTTGAACACAAGAGAGTTTGAGAACTTTGAATGCTTGAAGATTGCTTGGTGTCTCAAACCTTTGAAGATTGGGGCTATTTATAGATGTTTAGAAGCAATTCCTTACCCCTAAAGTTTCCTTAAAATAGTTTCCAAGTATTTTAAAATAATTATGTTAAAAAACCTTGTTTAAAAATTTTCCCGTTAAGAGTTTTTAAGCCAACGTTCAAGTGGCAGTCACTTGCCATGACTTGGCAATCGCTTGTCATAGAACAAACTCTTAACACAGAATACTGGCAGTCACCTGCTAGAACCAAGGCAGTCACCTGTCATGTTCACGCAAGAGCCTAATAGGTTTAGGCAGTCACCTGTCTTGCTACTGACTTCTTGAAAAACCTCTTACTTAATGTGGCAATTGTCTGACCCTTCATTATTTCAAAATATTTTCTTTTTCAAAAACCCTTTCTTTTCATTGATTTATAAAAATATTCTTTAGAGTATATATAAAAATATATTTTTGAATTTCTAAGAGCTTCAAACCAATTTATATCTGAAATTAACTTGAAGTACTTACATTTAGAACATCTAAAAAAAATGATCCTTTGTTCTTCAATCTTGTTCTTCCATCATCTTTGTGCTTTCAATCTTTTCTTTGAGCTTTCACTAGTATATCGTTAATTCTCATGCTCTTCAAGATCTCTTTGTAATCCATAGGCTTCCTTATGCTTTTGAGCTTTGTCTCTTCCTTTAAGCTTTGTTTGAAGCTTTGTCTTTCTCCTGAAAAAGTTTCACTTGAACCATATTAAACACATCATTGATTTGTTGTCATCAAAATAAGAATTGTAAGCCTTATTAGGCCAACATGTCCCTATCTGAAATGATGGACATAGGCATCCCGTGCAGTCTGACTATCTCCTTCACATAAAGCTCTCCTAGCCTAGCCCACTCATAGAATAACTGACTTTAACCGAAATGAAATAAGCAGTCTTCATCAGTCTATCAACAACTACCAGATAGCATTCTATCCCTAAAGTGCCGATAGCAATCCCGTGACAAAATCCATGGAAATGTACTTCCACTTCTGCTTAGGAATGAGAAGTGGTTGTAACGGTTCTGCTGGCCTCTAGTGCTCGGCCTTCACTTGTTGACATGTCAAGCACTGCCCAAAAAAATGAGCGATCTCTCTTTTCATGTTAAACCACCAGAAAGGTTCTCGCAAATCTCTGTACATCTTTGTGCTCCCTAGATGTACTGTATATAGAGAGCGATGTGCCTCTTCCAAGATGGTTCATTTAATCTCAGCATCATTCGATACACATATCCTGGTGTGGAATCTTAACATCCCGTCATCTAAGATGTTGAAATATTCATTCAACCCATCCTGTACTCCACTCACAATCTCTGCCAGATCTGCATCTTTCAAATGAGCTGTTTTGATCCTTTCCTATAAGGTCAGTTGCACTACCAGGCTAGCAATGAATGCCTGGTGATTTTCTTCTACTAATTCCACACCCAACCTTTCCAGGTCTATTCTGATCCGATGCTGAGCTTTAACTGCTAAAACTGACACAGGCACTGAATTCTGACTTAAGGCATCAACTATCACATTAGCTTTTCCTGGGTGGTAACTAATGGTATAGTAGTAGTCCTTTATTGACTCCAACTATCTAAGCTGCTTCATGTTTAACTCCTTCTGAATGAAAAAGTACTTAAGATTCTTGTGGTTAGTAAAAATCTCACACATTTCACCGTACAGGTAGTGCCTCTAGATTTTCAATGCATAGACTATTGCTGCCAGTTCCATGTCATGTGTCGGATAATTCTTCTCGTACTTTTTGAGTTGACGAGAAGCATGCGCGATAACCTTTCCTTGCTGCATTAAAACACACTCGAGTCCCTTCTCAGATGCATCACTGTAGGTCACAAATCCACCCTCTCCTAATGGAATGGTCAATACTAGGGCAGTAACTAGATGCTGCTTCAGTTCTTAAAAACTCTACTCGCACTTATCATTCCACTCGAATTTCACATTCTTCCTCGTGAGTTGTGTTAGGGGACCTGATAGTCTAGAAAAACGCGCTACGAATCGATGGTAATATCCTGCCAAACCCAAGAAATTTCTAATCTCATGCGTGTTCTTCGGTCCCCCCCAATCAACTACCACTTCTATCTTGCTCGGGTCCATGAAACACCTTCTCTGGACACTACATGTCCCAAAAATGCCACTTGCTCTAACTAGAATTCGCATTTCTTGAACTTTGCAAAGAACTTCTTTTCTCTAAGTACTTGGAGTACTAACCTTAAACGAATTGCATGCTCTTCAGAACTCCTCGAATAAACCAAGATATCATCGAACACAACCACGAACTGATCTAAATACTCATGGAACACCCTATTCATTAGGTCCATGAATGCCACAGAAGCATTGGTCAATTTGAACGGCATAACTAGAAATTTGTAGTGGCCATACCTAGTATAGAAAGCCGTCTTTGGTACATCATCTGATTTAATCCTCAACTGATGATACGCGGATCGCAGATTGATCTTGGAGAAGACCAATATGCCCTATAACTGGTCAAACAGATCGTCAGTTCAGGGTAACATGTACTTATTCTTTACTGTCACTTTATTAATCTCTCTGTAGTCGATGCACATCCTCATTGACGCATCCTTTTTCTTTACAAACAACACTGGCACTCCCTAGGGTGATACGCTCGGCCTGATAAACCCCTTGTTAAGAAGTTCTTGCAGCTGCTCCTCTAACTCTTTTAGTTCTGCTGGAGCCTTAGAAATAGATGTTATCCTTGGAAGCAACTCAATGACAAATTTCACCTCGCGATTAGGAGGTAATCCTAGTAAGTCCTCTGGGAAAACATTTGAGAATTCTCTTACCACGGAAATATCCTCCAGTTTACGTTCCTCCCTCGGTGCCTCTTTTATGAATGCTAAATACCCCTGGCATTCCTCTAGGAGTAACATCCTTGTCTGCATAGCTAAAAGGATCCATGGTGCAAAACGCACACATGACCCAACAAATATAAACTCCGGCTCCTCAGGAGGTCAGAACACCACTTCCTTTTTGTGGTAGTCTATACTCGCATAGCTGGTTGCTAACCAATCCATCCCCAAAGTAATATAAAAACCATGCATATCAAATATAATCAAGTTAGTAGGTATCATTCTCCCCTAAATTTCTACTAGGCAGTCTTGGATCACTTTACTACACACTACCACTGATCCTGTCGGTGTGACCACCTCTAACTCAACATTTAAAGGTTGTGTTTCTACCATGCATAATTTAATGAAACCTCGAGAAATAAAAGAACACGTTGCACCTGACTCAAACAATACAATGACTTTATTTGACAAAATGGAAATTGTACCTATCACCACTTCACCGGCGATCTCAACGTTGCTAGGAGTTAAGGAATACACCCGCGCCTGGGTCGTACCGCATAGATAGTTTCTACGTGGTGCCTGGGTACCTCCCTGATATGGCTGCTGGGGAGGTGCATTTTTTCATGTTGCGCAGCAATCATGCGCCAAATGTCCAAGCCTACCGCATCGAAAGAAACCACTTGATTCTGCCCCGCACTCTCCCGAATGTCTTTTTCCACATGTAGGGCAAACATGGTCTAATGAGGTACCCTAAAATGCCCTAACACTCATATCCTGTCGTTGGCCTCTACTATTATCGTACCTCCTCCAAGGGCCTTGTTTGGCACCCGTGTGAGAACTAGAAGGCATCGGCCTCTTCTTCGGGTTCTGACCTCTACATCCCCCTTGTAGGCTTGCCTCTGCCACAATGACTTTATCTACCAGTGTAGCAAATTTTTGTATCTGTAATACAACCACCTGCTTCTTAATCTCCTACTTCAAACCCCTATCAAACTTCCAAGCCTTTGCAAACTCGTTTGATACCATGTAAGGAGCAAAGCGTGATAGCTCCACAAATCGGGTGACATACTTCTGAACAATTAGCTATCCCTAAGTAAGGTTTAGGAACTCCTCTGCCTTTGCTTTCCTAACAAAGGCTGGAAAATACCGATCAAAGAAGACCTCTCTGAAGCGGCTCCACGTCATCGCCATCGGTACCAGTCTCTGCTCCTCCAACAACTTTACTGCTTCCCACCATCTCTCGGTATCTCCAGCCAGTTTAAACGTAACATATAACACCTTCAGCTTGTCGGTACATCACAGTACGACCAAGATCTTCTCGATTTCTCAAATCCAATTTCCTGCAATAATCAGGTTGGTACTTCTCGTGAAGGTAGGAGACTTTAGGCGAGTGAACTTCTCAATAGAATCTCTCAGTCAGCAGTGGGACAATCCAGCTCCCGAGAACTCCGCGTAACCTTGACCATCAACTGCTAGGCGAAGTCTCGAAGTGCCACTGTAGTATCGCTACCACCCTTATAGGCAGCTCCCTCACTGCTACTACCTCTAGCGACAGTGTTGCTATCCCTATGATCCATCCAGTAGGCATAACCAAAATGAATTTAGAATCCTAATGTCCTACCATGTCTGGTGCAATCATAACACTCAAATGCTTACTTTAAATATATTCCAAATACTGGCATAAATCTTCATGACATACTCTATCAATTTCATATTTCCATTTTAATTTTCAAGTTCTTGCCCTTCCGCTCGGAAACAAAATTGTCAATGGATTGTCGTGGTTTTCTAATCCCCTCGACTAATCCAGAAAAACACAGAAGTTCATCAAGGAATATCTGTCTCCAGGCTTACAAAGAAAAACTTGAAATTCCTATTCTACCCGTTCCTATATTCATCCTTCTTGAACCTATACTTTGGTAAAATCATCTAACCTACTTTGCGAGACCTAACAACCTAGTCTCTGATACAACTTGCGCGCTGACCCTCCACGTGGGTCCAAAGTGCTAGTAAAATACATATATCTCTCTCTGATACCAACTGTAGCATATATACATGCAACCCGCCCTAACCAGGGAAACCTGGGTGCACCTGCTTTTACTGAAATTAAACCATACAGCGGAATATTTCTAAAACATCCAAACTATTTACTAGAGTTCTATATGTTCCCAAATACGTGCACACCACTATCTATCTACATATTACAGTCCCAAAATAACAAAATAAGACATCTGGTATCTCACCGGCTCTGATAACCACTCCCAAAAGTCTAACCCTAGCCCCAAGGTAAGCTAGGTACGGTTCCCTGAAAGACCTGAAAAATAATTTGTATAATGGGGTGAGACACTTCTCAGTAAGACGGATTATATTAATATCAGTGTGTGGCTAGCATGAGTTCTTGTGAATATAAAACTTTCATTATTTAACTGTATATGAAATGGCAATTAAAATTGTACTTCATTGTATATCTAAAAGTATATAATTCTGAATAATAAATTGTCGGCTCAATATGGCCCTTTTATAGTAAATTTTCCCATATATGCATAAAAGATACAACCTGAACTGTTGTATTAGCGTCGTTATGCTATCATAATCTCATACGACATGCTTCCTCCCATGATGGGTTGTGTGGCCCGAAGGCTGGATTCAACATATGGCCGACCGACCATAGCTGAGTCAAAAAAGGTAGTAAGTATGATTGCGCCTAAAAAAGTTTCTGTGTATCATATATAAATAATATACAATACTTGTATCATATAAATAACCTTCTATATTATGGTTCATGTTTACATATTAAACCATTAAAACTATCTTCTCAATTTCCTGGGTCTTGTTTACATGTAAAGCATTATATCCTTCGGTGACCACATTTGGTGCATATCCAGGCACTCATTGACATTGAAACGCCTTCTACCCCCTACCCTAATTCAGCTAGCCCTCAGCCTACTCCAAGGATCGAGGCATTAGGTATCGTCGTCCCCCTTTGCCTAGATATCATCAGATAGATGCCCCAGATATGCAACTTCACAATACCATGGTACCATATTCATAAACATATTTCCCATTACTCTCAATAATATCACAACTGGTTAATTTTATATAATAACTTGAAATAATCTCATGCCACACATTTAAATAATAAAATCATACTTTAATAACACTCAACAAAATCATATACCTCATAATATAATCATATATTCAAATTTAAAACCAACATATACTCTTATTAAAATCAACCTAATATCTATATAATTATATTCTTTAATTTAATTGGTTAATCTTTAAATTAATAATTATTATAAAATCTCTTGGCTCACAAACACTAATTTAATCAATTCATAATAAATATAATAAATTAAAATCTAATCTCCATATGCCAAAATATTCTGAAAAACGTATATATAATTCCTACAATCTCAGATTACAATTTAATTGGTTAAATTATAAAATTTTTGACATAATTTATTCCCATTATCTCACCCCAGGAGTGGTACCTACGACGCTCAACTCCGGTTAAAATGTCGATGGTGGAGAATGGAACCTAGGGTATTTTTCGTTCTCCAATCGGCGCACGTTTGGCTGAGAAAATCAAGAAGACAGAGAGAAGTGATGAAGGAGAGAGACAGAGAGTACACAGAGAGAGAGAGAGAGAGAGAGAGAGAGAGAGAGAGAGAGAGAGAGAGAGAGAGAGAGAGAGAGAGTAGAAATTATGGGGGTTGGTGGTCTCTGCATTCTTTTAAAACAAATTGAATCCTGAAGGATCCTTCAGGTTACTACTTTTATATAATAATAATAATAATAATAATAATAATAATAATAATAATAATAATAATAATAATAATAATAATAATAATAATAATAATAATTGTTTAATTTTAATTTAATTAATTTATTATTTATTTATTTTTACACTTCCATGCATATTAATTTTCTGAGGCGTTACAATATTTTGACATCTTAGCATGCTTTTTCCAATGCAACCATGATAAAAAACATATTTTACAACATCTAACATGCATTTTTGACTCAGGAAAATAGGGAAATCATGAATTATAAATCATAACATTTAAGAAAATATAAACATTCTTCTAGCAAATAGAAATGAATGAAGTAAATGATTAGATACTGACCTTTTAGAAGAATAACCCTCGATAGATCAAGTGATTCCCCTCACTTCAATTCACACCCCAAAGTCTCTTTTAAAAGAAAATGATTGTGATTTCTTTACTTTCTCTCATATAAATGAAATCTCCTTTTAAAATCCATAAATATGTCTTGAAACTCTCACTTTGCCTTTACTTGGACATGCCCAAAAGTATCCCATAAGAGGTTCTTTTATAGACCTCCAATGGAAGGGAGGGAAAAATATTTTTGAATTGGAATTTTAAAATTCAAATATGAAAATAACTACTAAAAACCACTAACCATTAATTGCCCTTGTCGAAGGTTGACATATAACATCAATAAGATAGGTAGTTAATCCAAAATCTCTATCCAATTGTGCGAAAATAACTTTAAAAAATTCAAACTGGGTAGGTCGGCCGACCGCCTTAAGGGGTCGATTAGCCGCCTACATGATGATGCCAACACAAAGAAAAGGAGGAGGGCAGATCAATAGCCTTACGAGGTCGGTCCATTTTGTTGTTGATGTCTTTATTTGGTTTGTTTCGTTAAAAAATGACTATCAACAACAAGCATAGATATCAAAAGATTAATGCAACTGCATGCTATTTAGCTTTCCAAATAGATGCTTTTGTGAAATAAATCTATTTACATATTCTAAAGTCTAACCCATAAATTATGAAGCTTCACTAGTAACTTACACATTTATTTTAAGAGCTCTATTAATGAGGAGGTGTTCTCTAATCCCCAATTCTCTAGTTGATGGTTCACAAAATTTTCGCCCAATCCCTAAAACAAGCCCATTCTATCTATTTTTCTTGCTCCACAAAAAGTCGTTGATAGTGTATGCATTTGATTTTACATTGAAATTGGCATCTTAAAGTAGCTTATAGAATAAACTATAACACTAACATATTTAAGAGAACATTTCTAATTGCTTGAGATATGAACTTTTTGTTAGGGTGTGGATCGTATTTGTTAGGCAGCCGCACCACCCAGCGACTTATGTTGATTTTGTTGAAAAGACCAGTAGCCCTTTACCCATCTCTGCCTACCATGTTTGAAATTGTAGTCACCTTCTGTGACTTTCCCCTCCCATTTGTGTGTGTGTATATATATATGTGATGCAGTAGAGAGGTGTGCGGTGTGCTGTGTGGTGTGTTGTGCGAGGAATAGAGTGTTGTGTGAGGTAAAGTGAATCTTTGTAGAGAGAGAGAGAGAGAGAGTGGAGGTTGAGGGCAGTAGCCTCCTCCTTCTCCTTGTAATTCTTCCGGTTATAGTGGATTGTGTGTGCTCCCATGGACGTAGGTCACAGTGGACCGAACCACGTAAATCTGGTATTGCATTGTGGTCGTGCATTTTACTCATATGCAATTGTTGCTCGTAGATCTACTTTCCAACACTTTTCTTACTATATTTTTGTATTGCCATTCACTTTAATAATTATTCCATTGTAAATCTCATTTTCAAATCTAGTGGAGCCAATTCCCAAATACTTTCTAATCTTGCCAATCTTACGAATATTCATTCTCCTCTCAAAAATCTACTTACTGAAATTTTAGCACTAACTATAGGTCAACTTATTAAAAAAGTAACTTGAACCTCTAACAAATTTCTTAAACTAAGTTCAAGAATCTTCTTAATTTTAAAGAAATTATCAAAACTTGCATTACATGATAACAAACTATCATGCGTGGAAAAAGAAAATTTTAATTTTTGACTTTCTTTCGAGTCACTTTTTACCCATCTTTGTCGACATAACTGAGGATACTTTCTTTGCACATGATAAAAATTAAATGAAAAAATATTTCACCTTTTCTTATCCTCTCTTTCTTAGAATTCTTTCACTTTTAATATTTTCAAACGAATAAAAAATAACCTTCAATCTCATTGATCGCAACTAGCAAGGGCTAATATATATTTATATATATTGTTGGGTTATCCCATATCGGTTGTGGAAGGAGTTGGTGGTCAATTATTAAGTGTGAGAGAAAGTCTCATCCCATGAGTTAGCTTTTGGGATTGAGAAGACCCTAAACCACCTAACACTGGTATCAGAGCTTGATTCACCAACATTCTCCCTCGTATGCCGTTTCGGGGGAGACCCCGATGGTTGCCTTGCTGAGAGAGACCTTGATATGTGAGGGGAAGATTGTTGGGTTATCCCACATTAGGGGCTGATTGTCAGTTATTAAATGTGAGGGAAAGTCTCCCCATGAGCTAGCTTTTGGGGAAAGTCCAAAACCTATATATATATATATATATATATAACACTACTAAAAATCACTATAAACTTTTTAGTATGAGTGAGGAAAAAGCTAATTGGCCATTTTACCCAAAAAAAAAAAAAAAAAAATTGGATAGGAGGTGCGGGGTGTGTTTGAGAGGAAAGAAAAAGAATATGCTGATCACCACGATTCCAAACGCAGCCTTAGTGTTATCTGGATTTATTCTCCTCCCAGATACTTCGCAACGGCACGGAAACGAGCGTACTACTGCGGGGACACAGAGAGACACCCCCAGCGCCTGTACGTCGCCGTTTTGATCCTGCTCCTCGTTCTCTCCTCCTCCCTCCTTCCCTCTCATTCTTCTTCTCCAGAAAACCCTTGAGCTCAAGAATCTTCCGATCGAGCTATGTCGACGAACGACGGCTTCTCGGGTATTTGTGTCATTTCTCCTTTTATTTTTTTAATTCGCTCTATTATAGTGAAAAGTTTTTATTTGTATGATGTTAATGACATTCTTACAGGATTTTTTCTTGTTGTTGTCCAGTTTTTGGAAGCATTTTTGGATTTGGGTTGATTCGTTCTTTAATGTTATTTCATTGAAGAACTTTCCTGTTGATTGTTTATTTTGTTTTCTTTTCTTTAAGAACGAAGTTGATTTTTCTATTAGTAGAAAAAAATAGCATTCATGAGCATCGGAAGTGGATTCCTTCAATGAAAGTAGTAGTATGTTTCCAGTGTATATTAGCGCCAATAAGAAGTGTTTTTTCCAAGTTTCCTGCTGAAGGCCTGTTTTAGACAATATATTCCTTCGGTATCCCGTGAAATTCTAGCTCACTATGTTGAAATTTGAGACTCATATAATGGTGCAGAGCTTTAATTGTTGTTTTATGATTTATAGTTTTTACTTCTACTGATCAATACCAATTTCTAACTCAGTTATATTCAATACCGATTTGAGATTCACAAGTTGTGCTTAGTGTTTTGGATGATTTCGACTGTATTAGCTCAGCTTTTAGGGAGGGACTAAGTTTGATGTATGGAAAGCTCATTTCATTATTGATTTTCATTTTTCCATGCTGTCATTCCTCAAGTCCAACTCATGCTCATTCTTCCCTCTGTGTATTATGCCGTCCAAGCTGCATTACCTTTAAATTAGGCAATTGACAACGCTTCTCTTGTGGTTTGAAATCAGTAAGCTTGGTAATGCTTGATTCAGCCACTGAGCTCATCTCAGGTCTATTTGAGTAGGACTGTCATTGTCTTTTTGTGGCAGTTATTACATTGCAAAATTGCAGGAAATGAGGCATTTTACAATTTACATAAATCTTATTATTTTAGTCTTAGTGCGAAGGGTTTGGTTTTATTGTTCTTTTAGAGGAGTTTCACTTTGTCTCAACTCTCAAGGAGACAGGCAGCAACTTTTATGTTGATACTCTTAACTATAAAAGGCTTAACTTGGTCAATGACATCTATGATCAATCCTTATCCACACCCATATAAACACATAAACTTCTCCAAAGGTGCTGTTTCTATGTAATATATGTCTTGGATATCCTCACCCCTTGAACTCTTTGGACATTGACCAACACTCCCTAGACATATCCATAGTTTAGAAAAAAAGGAAGGGGCAGCTTGGTGCACAAAGCTCCCGCATATGTGGGGTTCGAGGAAGGGACAGACCACGATGGGTCTATAGTACGCAACCTTACCTTGCATTTCTTGTTTCAACTTTACTTATCTAGCAGCCATAATACATGCAATAATGATATTATGTGGTGTGATTTTATTTATGAAACATAAATGCTGAAGTTGTAAAGAGAAGAGAACTATAATAAATGTCTGCTTTACAAAAAAAATTGGCTACTTTTAGAGTGATCAATATATTATTAAATCATTAGCATACAATCACTCACACTCGCGTGGATGTGCATGCATATTTACATATGCATGTATGCGTGTGTAAGAATTGGATATGTATCATTTTATAATGCCATAGGAACTATTTAGTTATGTTTTCCTTCTCCTAACCACCATTGTTAGAATTTGATGTTTTTTCATTTTGTAACTGTATCTGTCTTATGCCCCTTGGTTTGATCGTGTTATATTATTAATGGAGTTTGTCAAGATTGCAAATTCTTCCCTCCTTTAGGGCCCAAAGCATGGGGGGATTAAAACAATTAATTATTTTATTGCTTATGTACTTATTTTTTAAAATCATTTTAGTTGTGTCAATAGTGAAAATTCACTTTGAATATCAATGTTGTAACAATTTTAATTTGTAACTCACAACTAGTTTGCAAACAAAGAATAATTCTAGTTCCAATAATTTGGTTCCCAACACGTGCTACTTTATATGAATTGGTATGACAACTAGGTAATAGATGGAGTGTTGTGATGGTTGAACAAATTAGGAAAGAGTTAACATGTTGGTTCGAATATGTTAAAGGTTATTTTAGTCGTTTAGTATTATTATTAGGCGTGTTAGTATGTTTAGTGAGAGTTATTAAGGGTATTATGGTCATTAGAATGTATTTGATTTGTATTATAAATAGAGGGACCTATCTTCAAGTTAGGTCATTCATTTAATCAAAATGTCAACATGGTATTAGATCGTGATCCAACCAAAACCCTATCACCACTCAGCCATTGCTGGAAAACACCTTCCCATCCCTACCCTTTTCAGATCCACCTCCACCCTTCATTATTTCACAAAACCAACAATATAGCCAAAATTAGAAACCTTTGAAGCCTAACTCTACAAAACTCCATCACCAGAAAAGTGCCCTACGTGCTGCCATGTGCTGCTAGACTGCCGGCTGTCCCGACCCCTTGTGCCGGCACGTGAGAGAGATTCAAGCCACCTTTTTCAGATTTTTCTCTCCACCATAATTTGATTCCTTCCCTGGACGAAAAAATCAAGCTGTTGGGAAAGTTTTTTACTCAAATATCCAACTTTTTTTTTTTACCATGCACTCGTGGTAATCTGTCATTTGTTGTTCGGTGTTTGTAAAGGCTTTTTTGTGAGTTCTTGGAGTAGTGGCAGTGTTCGCAAGTTGAGTTGTGAGGCTGTGGCAGTGCTATATCAGTTGGTAAGTGGTTTACCTTGTCCATGGTTGTTTCGGTGCTTCACATTGTTTGTATTTGTCTCGATTAGTCTTGATTATTCTCCTTGTTTGTCATTGGTGTGGCTGTTGGTTTGTGAGTGTTGGGATGGAGTCTATGAATCCTAAAAACATGTTTCCTTCATAGCTGGCACAAATAACTCAAAATTTGGATGGAAAGAATTATGTTCAATGGTCTAAGATTGTTCGGGTTTATGTAGCAGGATTAGGAAAATCTGATCACTTGCTCTAATTTGATCCTTTTGATGAGAAGAGAAAAGAAGTGTGAATTCATGAGGATGCCTTGATTATTTCCCTCTTGGGGAATTCGATGGAGCTCCAGATTGCACGAACGTGCATGCATCTACATACGTGCAAGGAGATTTGGGATTATGCCAAGCTTCTATATTCTAGTAACATTACACAATGTATGATTTATCCCATGAGTACTTTCAATTACAACAATTAGATAGGAGTATTGCAGATTATTTTGGAGAGATGAAACGTATTCATGAGGAGCCTAACATCATGCAACCTATAACCACCGACGTTCATCAGATGTAGAAGCAGAGGCAGTAGATGATAGTTCTTCAAGTTTTAGCGGGCTTGAGACTTGAGTTTGAGGCAGTTCGGTCCTAGATACTTAGTAGTGCAGAGTTGCCATCATTTGAAGATGTTTATTCTTGCGTCCTTTGTGCTTTCTTTAGTAAACATTCTTTGCTCTTGCATCTAGCTTTGAGAGGACAGCCTTTGCCACACAAGGTGATTCTAGTTCTCTATCAAACAACTGCAGAAGTTATTGAGGTGGTTCAAGTAGTCGTGGTGGTAGAGATGGACAAGGTATAGGCACGCCTCGAAAGTGCACTCATTGTGGATGAGGTAATTATACTATTGAGCAGTGTTGGGATCTCCATGGTAGACCTTCGTGTGTTATCAACGTAGCTACCACCAAATCCACAACTTTGGGGGCAACTAATGTAGCCACCACTGATTCCACACCTTTGGAGTTGAGTGGGGGGCAACGTACTCTATTTATGTCAGATGAAGAGTATTCCAAGTTCTAGCAGTATCAAATGTGACAACAAGCTTCTTTTCTCAGTGCATTTCTTGCCTAAATAGGTACTCCCGCAGCATGCCTGTCATCCAATGCTTTTCGTCATAGTCCTTGGGTTATAGACTCCGCTATCACTGATTATATCACAGGTATACCTATTTTCTTCTCTACTCTTCATAATCTTGCAAATTTACCTTGTGTTACTCTTGCTGATGGATCCACCACTATCATAAAGGGAATTGGGACTATAGATCCCACTTCTTCTATTTCTCTTCCTTCAGTTTTGTATATTCCCAAATTTCCTTCCAATCTTATTTCCATTACCAAGATTACCAAATCCATGAATTGTTCAATAAAATTCTTCTCTGATTCTGTGGTTATTTAGGATTTGACGATGAGGAAGATGATTGGCAGAGGTTGTGAAGCTGGTGGACTTTATCATTTTGAGCCGCTATCTCCTTCTGCCACTTGCACTGTTGCTGCCGTACCTCTCCAAATTCATTGTGACCTTGGCCATCCTTCATTGGAAAAGTGGATATGTCTAGTTCCTGATTTGAGTTATGAGTCTAGTCTTGATTGTGAGTCTTGTCAGTTGGGAAAATATCATTGTGTCCCTTTTGCTTCGTGAGTCAATAAATAGGTTGCAAGGTGCAAGCCCTTTCATTATTCAAGGATGGTCGTTCATTCTAGTGTTTGAGGTCTTAGTAGAGTTGTGTCCAAGTTGGGTCTTTAATACTTTGTAACCTTTATGGATGATTATTCATGGATGATCAGTCTGAGTTATTTAATACATTTTGTGACTTTTGTTCTGAAATAAAGACTATTTGGTTTGCTAGTTCGAATACTGCGGAGTGATAATGCTAAAGAGTATTTTAGTACACTATGCACTGCTTATATGGCTTACTTTGGTATTGTTCATTAATCATCTTGTGCCCACACTCAACAAAATGAGGTTCCAGAGAGGAAAAATAGACATATACTTGAAATTACTCACACCTTCGAATGCAAGTACCTAAAGTTTTTTGGAGTGATGTTGTACTTACTGCTTGCTATCTGATCAATAAGATGCCCTCCTCTGTTCTTAGTGGTAAAATTCTGCACTCCGTCCGCTTTCTTAATTCACCTTTATTCTCTTTACCTCCTTATATATTTGGGTGTGTCCTTTGTTCATCAACTAACTCTTGGGGTAGATAAGTTGGATCCTCGCGCTATTAAATGTCTTTTTTGGCTACTCATATACTTAAAAGGGATATCGTTGTTATATTCCTACGTTGCATCGCTTCTTTGTTTCTGCAGATGTTACCTTCTTTGATTCTACACCTTGCTACATACAGTCCTTGAGTGCTTTTGATCTCAATGAATCTCTTCTTTGCCTAATCTTCTAGATTCTAGTTTGTGTCCTTCTCCAATCAACCACTTGTATCTCCAAGTAGTTTGAGTCCTTCTCATTGTCTTGATCTTCCTAATTTGTAAGTGTATTCACGACGACGACTCTAAGGAAGAGAGTCCCCTCTAGCTTGTACTAAAGCTTTGGTTTCCTCGTTTGATGATCATATCTCCCATGATGTTGATCCTACCATTGCTGTTTGGCAAGTTAAACGCACATATACCCAACATCTGATTTCGAACTAGATTTTCAATGACTTCTTATCACCCTCCTATTATTGTTTTGTTATTGCTGCCCTTCTTAAATCTGTTTTAGAAGCCTTAGCCCACTCTAGGTGGGGAATGCCATGGTTGAAGAGATGAATGCTTTACAGGACAATGGTACTTAGGACTTGGCATCTCTTTCTCTTGAGAAGTTTGTGGTTGGTTGTCGTTGGGTATGCATTGTGAAAGCCAACCCTAATGGTTCTGTGGCTAATTGGCTACCACTTGGTCACTGGCCTCTGCATCTGTTAGATATGAAGAATGCCTTTTTTTGCATGGTGATCTTGAGGAGGAGGTCTATATGGAGCAACCACGTGGGTTTGTCTTAAGGGGAGTCAGGCATAGTGTGTCAGCTCAAGAAAACAGTATATGGTTTAAACTAGTCTCCTAGAGCATGGTTTGGTTGATTCAGTGTTGTAATACTTGAGTTTGGTCTTTGATGGTGTGCAGTGGATCACTCTGTGTTTTATCATTGTACTTCATTGGGTAGGATCCTTTTTGTTGTGTATGTGGATGATATTGTTTATTACAAGTGATGATGATGATGATAATATTTAGAATCTCGAACTTTTTCTATTAACTAAGTGTCAAACCAAAGATTTGGGACCGTTGAAATACTTCTTGGGTATAGAAGTGTCTAGATCTCGTATGAGAATTGTTTTGTCACAGAGAAAGTATGTTCTTGATTTGTTGGATGAAACTGGATTATTGGGATCCAAATCAATTGATACACCCATGGATCTTAATAGCAAGTTAGTGGCGGATATGGGTGATTTGTTGCCTAATCTTGGATGTATTGGAGACTTGTTGGAAAGTTGAAGTATCTCACATTCACTTGACCAGACATATCTTTTGCAATAAGTGTTATGAGTCAATTTCTAGGTTCTTTGAGGATAAGTCACTAGGATGCAATAATTCGTGTCTTGAGATATCTCAAAGGTGCACCTAGGACAGGTCTTTTATATTGAGATCAAGGTCACACTTATATTCAAAGATATACAGATGCATATTGGGTTGGGTCGCCTTCTGATTGAAGATCCACAATTGGGCACTAAATTTTGGTTGGTGGTAATTTGGTTTCTTGGAAGAGTAAGAAACAACTATGGTGGCCAGGTCAAGTGTTGAATCAGAGTATAGAGCTATGAGTCACACTACTTGTGAACTTGTTTGGTTGAAGAACATGTTGGAAGAATTGGGTTTTCCACATTCTCAACTGATGAAGTTGATATGTGATAATCAAGTTGTTCTTCATATTATCTCTAACCTGACCTTTCATGAGCGAATGAAACACATTGAAGTTGATTGCCATTTTGTTCGGGAGAAATTTGTACAGAAGCTCATTACTAGCATTTATGTGAACTTCGATATGTAGCTGATTTGTTTACCAAAGCTTTGAGGGGCGCTCGTGCTAAATTTATTTGTAACAAGCTAGAAGCATATGATGTTTATGCTCTAGCTTGAGGGGGAGTATTAAAGGTTATTTTAGTCTTAGTATTATTATTAAGTATGTTAGTGTGTTAGTTAGTGAGAGTTAGTAAGGGTATTATGGTCATTAGAATGTATTTGATTTGTATTATAAATATAGGGAGA
Organism: Malania oleifera; assembly: GCF_029873635.1. Classification (NCBI taxonomy): domain Eukaryota; kingdom Viridiplantae; phylum Streptophyta; class Magnoliopsida; order Santalales; family Ximeniaceae; genus Malania; species Malania oleifera. The sequence continues at coordinate 62,496,457 of NC_080424.1, forward strand.
GACCTATCTTCGAGTTAGGTCATGCATTTAATTAAAATCTCAACAGAATATATGATGGAGTTATAACCCTCACAACCCAGGTAAGGGTGAGCTGTGGGGGGAGCTATCAACTTGGATGCTGTGAGTTCTCGTTTACACACACACACACACATTTTAAGATATGCTTTAGATTGGTACTTGAGAACTAATTTCTTGCGTAATGTGTAGAGGAGTTGAGACTTTTGGTTTTTATTTTTGTAAGCAAGTATGCTCTAGCATACTTAACAGATGCACTATATTCTAGTTAGTGGATAGTTATTAATGTTGGCATTAACTTGTTTAGTGAACTTTGGTATGATGGAAATCCTAGATAAATTTCTACTCCTTTCTTGTCTTCCTCAATTCCTTATTTAGTTATTAATCTAAAATATAAACCCATGGACAACTAATTTGTTTTCTAATATAAAGCTTAGATGGAGTGCCACATCACAAATTACATGGTAGAAGGAATTCAGGTGGCAGGGTAATCATAATGGCTTGTTACAAAGACGCACATGAGAAATTAGGATATAATTACAGCCCATGTTTCTTTTTGTTTGTGAGTCAATTAGCATTAAGTATTTGTCTCAATTACAGGGCATAAGGAATTCGGGTGCCAGGGGGATCATAATGACTTGTTATGGAGAGGCATATGAGAAATTAGGGTATACTTACAGCCCATGTTTCTTTTTGTTTGAGTCTCAATTAGCATTAAGTATATATTTTTAGTTTCGTAAGGTCCTTGGATTTTTTTGACTGATCAATGGAAGTGTAGATTGAAGGGAGAAACTTTGGCAATAGATTTTCCATATGTCTTTCATTTAATGAAAATTTGTAAGTCATATAAGTGGAAGTCTCGCACGCTCCATGGTCTAAGAGTTTGGGAATGGAACTTTCAGCCTTTAAGGCTCACTTTTGTATGCTCCTAGTCAGTGTATTTTGGGGTTAAATTTTATTGCAATATTGCTGTATTAGAGATTTATTGAGACTTGTAAGAAAGTATGTTAGACATAAGAAATAAGAAACCACAAGTTTGAATCATGTTAAGCATAGAAGTTATGAGTTAAAAACTAAGAAACTGGTAGTGGATGACCTAGAAGCCTAGGTTTGAAGGTTGTCTGACAAAGGGAGGTGGTTGCGTGGTTATGTAGAATAGGATTGCTATACTCTTTTGTTCTGAAATGAAGTTTTGTTTAATGTTTAATTAAATCAAGTGGATGTTTCTATAAAAAAAAAAAAATCTCAATGTCCAAAATACAAGTCTAAATTGAATTACTATTGGCGAGTGTTTTTGTGTACACCCAACTAGGTGTAATTTATATTTCAATAGTAGTAAAAACAAATTCTCATGTAAACAATGTTAGAAGGTCATTAATGTTCAATAAAGCTTCTATTTTCATTAGGTCATTTATGATAATTGAAGAAACTTGTGATGAGCATTCCATAAATTAATTTACAATGGAACATTCCCCATCTTTTATAAGCCTCAACTTTATTTGAGTAGTCAATGCACTAGTCAATCCTTATGGTGCTATCATGGTTTTAAATAATGGTCGCAACCGTTACGTAATAGTTTTTTGGGTTACCGATACCGTTACACACTGCGAAATCGGTGGGAAGAAAAATCACAGTTGTAGCGGTTGTTACGGGCCACGACCGTTATGTAAAGGCCTCTACGGCCATTACGTAACCGCTAAAGGACTGTTATGCAAAAAAAAATTATCTTATTTTTTACTTTTTCTTCTCACTCTTTCCCTCTTTCATAAATCATTCTCAATATACCATGTGGCGAGAGGGGAAAAGATTATAATGAGGATGACAATGATACAAAATTTACTATTTCTTTAAATACTCACAACAGATGCATTAATTAACAATTTGAAATTGCTCACTTATTAGGAAAATATTTTATTTTGATAATATAGTAATGTGATATTTATGTTCTATATTTTTCAATTTCAACCTTCTTTCTTTTCTAGCTATTTTATATTTGTACTATTTGTATGTGTTATGTGTCTAATAGATTAATGGAGTGTATAGTGTATTGTGTTTTATTAATTAATTTAGCACACATAAGAATTATCACAGATAAGAACAATGAGAAGTATAAATACGCGCGCACACGTAATTTTTCTATCAATGGGGGTTTAAAACAAATGTAAACTTGTTGCCCTTACCAAATAACTTAGGTGGTTGACCAAATAACTTAGTTCGTCGACCAAATAACTTAGTTGGTCGAACTAAAGTATCCAAAATACCCTAAAACTCTTTATAAGAAGGGCTAAAAGTTCAAAGCATGCAAGTACGCTAATATGCACAAGGTTGTGCACGCTTCAAAAAAATTCATGGCCGTTACACCCGCTTCCCGTTATGTAACATCTGCTACTCCTGCTTCCCGTTACACCTATTACCATTACGTTACGCTACCCGCTACTGCAATTTAAAACCATGGGTGCTATTAATTGAGGATCTCTTCAATGAGTGATGAATAGGAAAACAGTGATATATTACAAAAAAATAACAGCCATGTCTTAAGTCCACAAAGTGTAGTAAATCAATGTTTTAAAAGGTGCAATTAAGCCTCACTTTGAGGCTAAGAGGCTCACCTCAAGACAAGGTGTGCATAGAACATCTTGATAGTTGAAAATAAGAAATTCTCAAAAGATAAAGACATTTTTCAGTAAGGCTTATGCATTTGCATAGAAGGTGTGCCCTTTCTGCCTTTTCGAGTGAGGTTTATGGGTTCTGACTCTGTGCATTTTAAGTCAAATTTGGTTTTAGACTAGGGTTACAAAATTTAATCATATGTATGTAAGATAGGACAAAAGAATGCTGTAATTTGAATGAATCTCCAAAAAGAATCGTAAGTTGCATCTTGGATCATGAACACAATTTGAACTTTGTAAAGTTATGATTATCTCATAGCACAATTTGCTTGAATGATGTTAAATTTATGTATTTATATTTTTTAGAATGACCAAAGTTGTTCTACAAGTGATATTTGATTTTTTAAAAATATTTCTTTAGAAATTTTCAATTTTTTAGTTTTTCAATATGTACAATTTAATTTTTTATTGAAAATAAAATCTCCAAAAAATTTATGCTTTGAGGCTTACACTTTGCTTCATGAGGGCTAAAATAGCCCACATTACAACTTCACCCTTTAAAACATTGATATAAATCCTTTACGACAATTCTACATGATCTATGGTGTTATCGTTAGAAAGTTTTGAGCAAAAACAATAATCCAAACCTTAAGTGTCCCACTAAGTGGGTCAGCTACATGAATCCTTTTCCGCTAATTTACACGATCTTGGGCAAATCCTGAGAAAGTTTTGAGTGTCATCAAAATCTTTTCTTACTACTTCAGCCAAAGTTATTTTAGGCAAGCACCCAAACCATCTCAACTACCCTTCCCTTATCTATTCTTCTTCAAGCATTACTCCTAGCCTGCTGGGATGTGTTCTTTCTTTATCTTTTAATTCTATATTTCTAATTCTATGATCCAAATTCTTTTCCCTGTCAATCCAAAAGCAAAACCATTGGCGCACTTGGAAGAGTTTTTTTTTTTTTTTTTAATAACATTTATTGAAAAACAATAGCAGCAGAAAGTAAATCCCTCTGGGTATCCATTTTCAATTAAGTCATGTTGACTCAAAATGTGGGCTGATTTTTGAAGGGTTATAATGTTGTTTCCAACTGTTTTTGGAAACAATACTATGATGTATTTTCTTTCAATGTAATTGGAAATAAATAAAAATATTTTGTTTATTTAATTGAAAAAATAGAACATGTATTAGGTCACAGTCGCATCGCAGCAGCTGAACTAATGATAAGGTTAAAGTAATTTTTTGGGGGACATATGATGTAATCAATGGGGCCTTGCCATCTGTGTGGTCCTGATTTACATTTGACCTTACATGGTCATGAGATAAACCCGTAAACCATTTTTTCGTATTCATTATAATGCACATTGTGAATGTGCTGTGACATGGATCTAATCTTTTAATGATGCATGTGGTGAAATGCCTGACTCTCTGATAAATGGCTGGTAATGGGGAACCTAATATGCAGTACTTGTGGTCTGTTGGTTCTAATTTATATATGATGCCTATTTGGTCATGAGATAAAACCTCAAAACATGTTTTGCACTTGGACCTCGTCATAGATTCCCTGGGTAAATAACTTGTAATGGAAAGTGTTGTTGGAATATATAGAGACAATTATGGGCATGGAAAGAGACCTGTATGAAAGTTGTGAAAGGCGGTGGTGTGGAGAGAGAATTATTGAATTTTGGGGAATGGATGTGGAAAGTGACAGTTGGCCTCATTCCTTTTTCACTAATGTTATAAAGTTTTTTCCAGAGGAATTGAAACTATGCATTTTCTTTTTGTTTGTCTATTGGATACTAAGTTGATTTTCTTTATATTTATTTGTTTGCATGTTTTGAATACTAAAAAAAGGGGCAGCCCGGTGCACAGCTATAGTCTAGAGTCCCAACTATAATCTGTTATAGAATAGCATTCTTCAGCACAGAGATTTACTGTATTGGTGTAATAGTTTAAGCTGCCTTGCCTCTCATATATATATATATTTATGTATAGATTTTAAGTGGGTTTTACAGTGATTCATACTTAAATATTTTCTGACCTAACAGGTGTTTCAAATTGCTATGTATTCAAGAGCCGATTACAAGAGTATGCACAAAAAGTGGGATTTCCTACTCCTGTGTACGAGACTATGAAGGAAGGCCCTTCCCATGAGCCTTTCTTTAGGTCAACAGTAATATTGAATGATGTGAGATACGATTCTCTGCCTGGATTTTCCAATCGTAAGGCAGCAGAGCAGTCAGCTGCTGAGGTTGCACTAACGGAATTAGCTAAATCTGGGGAGATGAATGAAAGCATTTCTCTGCCTGTGGTAGGTTTATTTTATTTTTAAAAGGGTTTAATATAATGAGGCTAAATTTAAATTTTTTTTAGGGTCAACTCAGTGTTTTGTTGCTTAAATTTTTTTTTTCTTATTTTGTGGTATAGAAAACTTTACTTGCAATTTTTACTTAGAAGTCCCCCACTTTTTCCAAAAAAAAAATCTATATGTTTTGCAAGATTTTGCAACTTGTGTGTTGTTTCCTTTTTTGGTACAAATGGTGAATTATACAATGAGAAATTAGACATATGGCATAGCTCATAAATAAAAATAATTACGTACAGAAAAATAGGTAGCTAAAAGCAAACATAGGCAATTAATTGGAGAATTCAAAGCTAATGTTTTCTATTGGTGGGTTGTTATACAACAACAACAACAAAACCAAGCTTTAAGTCCCACTAGGTGGGGCTGGTCATATGAATCATATTTCGCCAATTTATGCAATCATGGATCATTTTTTTTGACAAATTCAGGGCTATTATATCTTTACTCACTATCTCATTTCAAGTTATTTTAGCTCTACCCCTATCCCTTGTATTGCCCCCCATAGTAACTAACTCACTCTTCCTCACTAGAGCACTATGTGGCCTATGTTACAAGTGCCCGAACCATTAGAATCGTCCCTCCCTTATCTTATTTTCTATAGGAGCTGCACCTAACTTACCGTAAAAATGTTCATTCCTTAATTTACCTTTCAGTGTTATACCACTCATCCATTTGAACATTCTCATTTCGACAATTTTTTACTTTTTTGGATATTCTGTTTTTTCTTCGCCCAACATTCTAATCCATATAGTATAGCTGGTCTTATGGCCGTCCTATAAAACTTCTCTTTTAATTTTAAGAGTATTCTATGATCACAAAGCACACTTGAAGTACTTCTCTATTTTACCCAACCTGCTTTAACTCTATGCATTTACATCATCTTCAATTTTTCCTTAAACTTGCATAATAGATCCAAGGTATCAAAATTTACAAGTGCTATTTATTTCTTCATCATCAAGTTTAACTTTGTCTCCAGTATTCCTCCTACCATTACTGAAATTACATTTCATATATTCTGTCTTATTTCTATTTATCCCAAAGCCTATAGATTCCAAAACTTCTCTCTATAATTCTAACTTAGTCTCTACTCCGCCCCTAGTTTCATCAATCAATACAATATCATGATTATTATCTGCAATCAACATATACCATGGAATCCCATTTTGAATGCTCTTAGTAAGTTGGTCAATCACTAAAGAAAAAATATAAGTGCTCAAAGCAAATCCTTGATGTACACCTAGGGTGATTGGAAATTCTTTAGTTTCTTCATCTATAGTCCTTATACTAGTCATTACTCCATTGTACATATCCTTAATAATATCAGTATACCTACTACATACACTTTTTTTTTTCTAAAATCTCATATAACTTCCCTAGGTACGCTATCATATGCTTTCTCTAAGTCAATAAATATCATATGCAAGTCTCTTCTTTTTCCTAACTTTTCCATTGATCTTCTTAAAAGATATATAACTTTTGTGGTAGATCTTCCAGGCATAAAACCAAATTGATTTTCTGAGACCTTGGTTTCTAATCTTAATCTTTGTAACTACCCTTTCCCACAGTTTCATCGTATGATTCATAAGTTTAATTTCATGATAGTTATTACAATTTTGGATATCTCTTTTATTTTTGTATATAGGAATTAAAGTGTTTTTCCTTCATTCATCTGACATTTTCTCAGTTTTTATAATTGCGTTAAATAAATTAGTTAACCATATAATTCCATTATCAACTAAGCATTTCCAAACTTCAATCGAGATGTTATCCGGTCCTATAGCTTTTTCATTTTTTTTCCTTTTTAGTACAAACTTAACTTTATTAACTCTAATTTTGTGAATAAATCTCATATTTTTAGTTTTTTCCTCATTTGTCAATTCTAAGTTCAAGTCTTCTATTTGGTTTTCATTCAAAAACTTATTAAAGTAACTTTGCCATCTATCTTTTATGTTTTCGTCCTTAACCAAGACAATATTATCCTCATTTTTTATATATTTTACATTTCCTAAGTCTTTACTCTTCCTTTCTCTAGCTTTAGAAAGTTTAAATATGCCTCTTTCCTCTTCTTTTGTATCTAATGTATCATACAAACTATTGAATGATCTGTGCTTAGCTTCACTAACGGCCTTTTTTGCATCTTTTCTCGCTTCTTTATACTTTTCAAAGTTATTAATGTTTCTACATTTTTTCCACATTTTATACCAAATTCCTTGTCTTTACGACTTTTTGGACATATTTATCCCGCCACCAACTTTCTTTGCTATTCAAGAATCTTCCCCATGATTCACCTAAAATTTCTTTTGCTATCTTTTTAATAGAGCTAGCTAAACCACTCCAAAGAGTATTTGTATCTATCCCATCCTCTATAGTCCAATCCTCATCTTTGATCATTTTTCAAATTTTATTATATTTTCTCGTTTTAGTTTCCACCACCTAGTGCTCTTACTTTGGTTTATTTTATCCTTTTTCTTCCGTTCTTTAATACATATATCTAACACTAAGACTCTATGCTGTGTGGTTAAGCTTTCACCTGCAATAACTTTACAATCCTTGCATGATAAACGATCTATCCTCTTAGTTAAAAAAAATCTATTTGACTTTAATTTTGTCCACTTTTAAAGGTTAGTAAGTGTTCTTCTCTCTTCTTAAAGTAAATATTCATTATAATAAAATCATATGATATAACAAAGTTTAAGATCATCTCCCTAGGCTCATTTTTGTCTCCATATCCATATCCTCTGTGTATCCTTTCATAACCTTTATTCCTTCCAACGTGTCCATTCAGATCTCCTCCTATGAATATTTTCTCAGTTTTTGGTATGCCTTGTATAATACTATCCATATCTTCTCAAAATTGTCTCTTAAGATTTTCTGTCAAGCCTACTTGAAGAGCATAAACACTAATGATATTTATTATCTCTTGGCCTAATACCATCTTGATTTTTATAATTCTATCCCCTACTCTGTTTACATCAACAACGCTATCTTTAAGTTTTTGTCTACAATAATTCCTACTCCACTCTTATGTTTTTCTTTTCTAGTGTACCAAAATTTAAATCCTGATTTATCAATTTCTATATCTTTCTCCCCCACCCACATAAATTCTTGAAGGCAAATTATATTAACCTTTCTTCTAATTATTGTGTCCACAGTTTCCATGTTTTTGTCTGTAAGTGTTCCTATATTCCAAGTTGTTAATTTAATCCTAGTTTCCTGAACTAGCTTCTTATAAACTACTAAAATTTGGTTATTTTTCAGTCATTGTGTGACAAAAAACAGTTCATGAAAGTAGGTATTCTCTAGATGTCCAAGTGAGCTACTCTTTTGCTTTGCGCACAATAGCCAAACTTGATGCAAGTTTTATGGATGCTTTTGCCTTAAATGTTGGGGTTAAAAATTCAGGATTCTGGAATCATTTGGTCTGCAATAATTTTGATCTTGAGAACCAGTTGGGAAAAAATATGAGTAATAATTGTTAAGTCTCTGTGGTTGATCCATGAAGAGTATGGTGTTATAAAAGAAAATGTGAGGGATGATGGCAATGCAAGAAAGATGATGGGAGTCAAAATGCAGTTAGAAGTGATAGAGAATGTTGTGGGTCATGTTAGGAGGCCTGGTGTTGTAAGAAATGTAAAGGAAAAAAAAGAGATGGTGGTATAATAATATAAGCAATGAGGAGTAGGTTGTGTAAATGAGGCAATGGGAGGTACACTGATGCGACCAAAATCAATGGGAGGCTTTGTTGTGTAAGAGAAGTGATAAGGACCAGCAAAAGTAACGACCACCAAGATACGCATAGTGATTCGATGAATGATGCTGTTTTATGGGACTTGGGTGGAAAAAGAAACAAACTACTGAAAATAGTGTTGTATGAAAGCCCTACTACAGGAACAAAAAACTCGCAAAGTAAATAAACATGTCATAAACTTGTTTCTTCACCATACTGCAGCAGAAATTAAAACAGAAAACAGATATGATTCCAAAAACTGCTCCATCTACTTGTCTTGTTCATGTGCTTTAGTGAGACTGAAAATATTACCATCATTGATGTGCATCCTTTTTTATTCTTTTTCCATATTTATTTTATTTCCAAGTGAACAGCCTGTCTTGATCTGATGGTTCTGATTTTCTACATGCTTACAGTGGGGTTTCAATTTAATGATGACCGTCTGTTTTTCTCGTCTTTCTTTGGCTAATGACTCAGTCATTGAGCTAATAATTTGAGTTTTCTATGTATTAGACCTGACTTTGGGCGTTTGTTTCAGCATGAAACAGGCTTATGCAAGAATCTTCTTCAGGAATATGCTCAGAAGATGAATTATGCAATTCCGACATATGAATGCCAAAAGGATGAATCGCCAGGCAGAGTACCTCTTTTTTCTTGTACTGTTGAGATTGGTGGTATTCGTTATATTGGAGCTGCAGCAAGAACCAAAAAAGAAGCTGAGATCAAAGCTGCTAGAACTGCTCTGTTAGCTATTCAGTCAAGCGGAGATGGATTTTCTGACAAACCTGTTGGCAACTCTCAGTTAACAGTAGTTCCATCTAAAAGGAAGGGGGCAGAGTCTGGTATTGATCAAGAGGAGACTGTGAAGGCCCATAAATCAAAGAAAGCTTATTTAAAAAAGAAACAGCTCAACAAAAAACTCAAACTCCTTGGGAAGAACGCTGGTGAAGTTGAAAACTTTGGCGTTTTGCAGGGTAATATGGATGGTCAGAGAGGATCAGAAGTGGAACAAACCGATGCATCTGCATTCCAAGCAATGGATACTGGAAGATTGGCTGTTGAATCAGCAAGGAACTTGCAAGATGAAAGAACAATCACCAACCCTGTTGAGGTAGAAATATCATCTGTGCAAGGTACATTGGTTCCCCATACTGGTGGCAGTTCTTATGGAAATGGCCAACAAGCATCTTCAAACGTCTGCCAAAGCGACAATGGAAATTCTGACTTGGGAGTCTCCCCTAAGCTCAGGGTAGAAGATATAGCTGCTCTGGTGGAAGCAAATATGGTTTCTGGAGTCGGGCAGGCTCTTCCGATGATGGCCAATTCTCCCATGGGTCAGATGGCCGCTTCAGGCACTGTGGCTGGCTTAGACCATGCAGGAGATGGAAGCTTGGCAGGTGTGAACCAAGTGTAGGACCAAGGGGACTCGAGTGTTATTTTTGTGGAGCTGGTTTTTATGGATACCAAAATAAAAAAAAAAAAAAAAAAAAAAAAAAAAAAAGAGCATGTGAGAGATGGGGAAATAACAGTCTCTTAACTTCATCAGAGGGTTAGGTTTAGGTTTAGTGTCAGAGTTGGGATTAGGGTTAGACAAATTAGAATTTAAGACTCTTTTGGGGGTTGATTTATCTCTCTGCTCCATGTAATGACAGTCTGAAAGGGGTAATCTACTGTGATGCATTTGAACTCGTACCATTTGCTGTTGAAGCGTGACTGCGGTCGTATTGCAGGTCCGCTTTCAGCTTTTTATTCACTTATTTCCAAATGATGGTTTACCCACTTGCGTGGTAAAGCACTTCGCAATTAAAGACCAGCTGGTCTGAAGATTCACTAGAGCAATGCTTGTGTTTTCATACACGACATGAGGATGGTTCAAACCTTTGCAGGCTCACACAGATGGTTAGGGTGGTGAGATGGTTGTCTTCAAATCTGCGAAGACTGATATTTATCTGATTCAAAGCTTGGCTAGAGCACAAGCATGGGTTTTCATTAGGCTTCCGTGTTTCCATCCGATAAAATAGTGCCATGTAGCCAACTTAACACAAGCTTGTGTGGCGTCCTTTTAGATTTTCAAGGTTGGTTCAAAAGTGGTTTCTTTGTTGTTTTTAACTAACGTCAAAAAAAATTGAAAAATAAGATGACATATTTGTATTTCTTTGAAAATTTTAAAATAAAAAGTAAAACAATTTCTCATGACTTGGTCAATTTTAAATAATTACAAAAATAAACATTTGTTGTAAATGAAATAATAGAGGAAAAAAAAATTTGGAGTTATAGAAATTTAGCAGTCTAGTTCTTCAGAAACTAGATGCTGCCAATCATCTTAGTATTTCATTTTGTTGTAAAGCATGTCCTTATATAGACAAATGCATTGACATTCCAAAGGTTAACCACATAATGAACCATTATGTGGGCATACCAAAAGTTATAACTTATTATCTAGATAGTCATCTATATTAATATACATGTTTTACAATATCCCTTGGATGACTATACACTGAATATGACTCGTTAAAACCTTCACTAAGGAAAACTATGTGGGACAAAACCATAACAAAGGAAAAAGAGTACAATATTCATACTTCCCTTAAAAAATACAATCAATTAAAAAATGTCCTTAAGTTGTTGCATTCCAATGTTATATACATGCTTCTTGAAAATTGAAGTTGACAATACTTTTGTGAATAGATCTATTGAGTTGTCACTTGAACAAATTTTGCAAATGTCAACATCTTCTTTCTTCAGAAGTTCATGAGTATAAAAGAACTTTGGTGAAATATGTTCAATTCTATCACCTTTTATATACCCACCTTTGATTTGTACAATACATGTTGCATTGTCCTCATACAATATTGTTGGCGTGTCATTCTCTAGTGATAATCCACTTGTCCCTTTAATGTGTTGGATTATAGTTCTTAACCATACACATTCACGACTTGTTTCGTGAATTGCCAATATTTCTGAATGGTTTGAAGAGGTAGCGGTGATTGTTTGCTTTATAGATCGCCATGAGATGACAATATCACCACATGTAAAGATATAACCTGTTTGTGATCGAGTTTTATGAGGACCAAAAAGATATCTAGCATCAGCATATCCTTTTAACTCTGACTTTACTCCCTTTGGGTAAAACAAACCCATATCAAATGTGTCGTGGAGATAACGAAGGACATGTTTTACTCCATTCTAATGTCTCTGAGTTGGTGCAGAACTAAACCTTACCAGCAAATTTACCGCAAAAGCTATATCTGGTCTAGTGCAATTTGCAAGATACAAGAGTGCTCCAATTGTACTAAGATAAAGTACTTCAGGACTAAGAATTTTTTCATCATCTTCTCGAGGATGAAAAAGATCCTTTTTCACATCAAGCGAACGAACAACCATCGAGGTGCTTAATGGATAAGATTTATCCATATAAAATTGTTTCATGATTTTTTCTATATAAGATGATTGATGAATAAGAATTCCACTTGTTAAATGTTCAACTTGAAAATAATGGCAAAATTTTTTCTTCCCAAGATCCTTCATCTCAAATTCTTTCATTAAGTAGTCAGCAGTCATTGAGATCTCTTCTGGAGTTCCTACTATATTTATGTCATCAACATAAACTGCGACTATAACAAATTGAGAATTTATCTTCTTAATGAAAACACAAGGACAAATAAGATTATTTTCATATCCAATGTTCAACAAATATTCACTTAGACGATTGTACCACATTCGTTCAGCTTGCTTCAATCCATACAAGGATCTTTGTAATTTAACATAATACATTTGCCATTATTTTGGATTATATGCTTCAGACATTTTAAATCCTTCATGGATTTTCATATATATATATATATATATATATATATATATGTTATTATTCAATGATCATACAAATAAGTTGTTACTATGTCCATGAGGCGTATGTCGAGTCCTTTAGAAACCGTTAAACTAATCAAAAATCTGAAAGTAACTGCATCCATAATAGGGGAATAGTTCTTATTATAATCTATACTAGGCCTTTTGGAAGAAACCTTGTGCTACAAGACGCACCCTGTATCTCACAATTTCATTCATTTCATTTCTTTTATGTACAAAAACCCATTTATATCCAACATGTTTGACATTCTCAGGTGTTTGGACTATTGGTCCAAATAACTTATGTTTGGCTAATGAGTTTAGCTCAGCATGTATTGTTTCTTTCCATTTTGGCCAATCATTTTGATATCGACATTCTTCTACAGTTTGAGGCTCATATTCATTATCATTAATAATTTCTGAAGCAATCACATATGCAAACACATTGTCAACAACAACTTCATTTCTTCTTCGCATATTTCCAAATTTTAATGAGATCTCATAATTTTTCGGTACTGGAAACACTTCTGGTGTTACTTCTGTGGAAATATGAGATTGTTGATCTATATCTCTTTTAACCTCTTTTTGAGTGTTAATGACCTTTTTTAGAGTGTCACTTTTATTCATTTCCTTTTTCTTTTGAGGAATAGTATCCTTTGCACCAATTGGTCTACCACGCTTCTGGCGCACTTTAGATTCATTAGATACTATTCCCATTGGGTGTTCTTTAGGAATAATCAATCTGGCAGGAATATTTGCAGCCGGAACATATGATTGAGTGACCCTTTTGGTGTCTGTAAAAATATCTGGCAATTGATTTGCAGCATTCTACAAATGAATTATTCTTTGAACTTTGAGTTCACTTTGATTTGTGCGTGCATCAAGATTAGACAAAGTTGGTGCGTTCCAACAAATTTCTTGTGTTTTTAATCCTTTACCTTTTCCTTCTCCTAATGATGGGAAAATTGATTCATCAAATAGACAATCAAGAAATCTTGCTATAAAAAGATCACCTGTTAGTGGTTCAAGATATCTAATGATAGAAGGAGAATCAAAACCAACATATATACCAAGACGACGTTGTGGTCCCATCTTATTTCGTTGTGCAAGTGCAATAGGAATATATACAACGCAACCAAAAATTCTAAGATGAGATATATTAGGTTGGTGGTTAAACACAAGTTGTGAAGGTGAAAACTTGTGATATACAGTTGGTCTAATTCTAATCAAAGACGCAGCATGCATTATAGCATGACCCCAAGCAGATGTAGGAAGCTTTGATCGCATAAGTATAGGTCTAGCAATAAATTGTAAATGCTTAATGAAGGATTTTACTAAACCATTTTGTGTATAAACATGTGCAATAAAATGTTCAACACTTATTCCTATTGACATGCAATAGTCATAAAATGTTTTGGAAGAAAATTCACCTGCATTATCTAAACGGACAGTCTGAATAGATAATCAAGAAAACTTGATCTTAACTTTATTATTTGAGCAAGAAATTTAGAAAAAACAACATTACAAGTTGAAAGTCGACAAACATGTGACCATCTAGTGGAAGCATCAATTAAAACCATGAAATATTGAAATGGTTCGCAAGATGGATGGATTGGGCCACAAATATCTCCTTGTATTCTTTGCAGAAAAGATGGAGACTCTAAAGATAATTTAGATAGAGAAGGTCTAACAAGTAGTTTTCCTTGAGTATAAGAAGTACAAAAATAATCACCAAGTAAAAGAACTATCTGGTCCTTTAATGGATGTCTACGTGTATTCTTAATGATTCGTCGCATCATAGTTGAACCAGGATGACTAAGATGATCATGCAAAAGTATAAAACCTCTATGCTCAGAACACTTCCGGTGCTTAAAATTTGATTCAACCATCCTTATTTTTGTGAAATATAGGCCAGATGGAAAAACTTGAAAATTTTCTAATATGATCTTGTGGTTTGAAATTGTAGATGTAATAAAAAGATATTCCATATCTCCTTCATGTTTGGTTTCAACATGATATCCATTGTGACGTATATTTTTAAAACTTAGTAGATTTCTTCTGGATCTACTAGAATACAACGCATCATCAATATACAATTTTGTCCCATTTGGAAACATAATGTGAACTCTTCCAGAGCTCTCTATTATATTTGCAGAGCCAAATATTGTATTAACATTAATTTCAGCTAATGTTAATTGTAAGAAATATTTTTTAACACGAAGAATTGTGTGAGTCGTGCCACTGTCCACCAAACACATGTTATCCTCTATTTTATCAAGTTTATTAAGTATAATCTAGTAAATGAAAAGTAAATTTTAAAATTAGGAAAGATAACAAAATATTACCAAACATATTATATGTAAAATTTTTAATAAAAAAAATTACATAAGTTATTTTTTTCAAAATAACATAAACATGAAGATAGTTTAACAGTAGACATTTCCATCCCCAATCAAATGATCAATTTTGTCACTAGGATCCTAAAAAAAATCATCAAAATCAACATCCAAAGGAGACTTATACTTAACATCAATGGGTTCAGACAAATTCACTTTAACATTTTTCCCTTTTCCTTTTAATGATGCCTTGTAAAGATCAACTAGGTGTTTAGGAGTGTGACATATTCGAGACTAATGACCTTTTGTTCCACACCTATAGCAAATATTGTTATTATTTTGCACTTTGTTATTTTGTTTAGAGCTTTCTTTATTCTTTGCCCATTTCCTTTGAGTCTTTTCAGTACCTTTGCTTTCAAACTTTGAAGGATGATCATCACGGGTCCAATAATTTTTCCTACTACAACCCCTTTTACCACCACGACCTCATCCACGACCTTGAGAAAAAGCCATATTCACTTTAGGGAATGATGTTGAGCCAGTTGGACGAGATTGATGATTTTTCACCAAAAGCTCATTATTTTGTTCAACCACAAGTAAATAATGTTAGAAGAGAAACACTAGATTAGATTATCTTATTAACACTATACAAGACTTTATACAAGGGTACAAGGGTAACTTAGGAAATATACAAGGATACAAGGGTAACTTAGGAAGTTATACTAACATCCCCCCTCAAACTCAAGGTGGTATTGAAGATGTCAACTGGAGTTTGCATACTAAAGCACGATGGCGACCAGGTGGATGAGCCTTTGTGAAGATATCAGCCAATTGATCAGTCGAAGGAACTGACAAGAGGCGAAGTGTCCCTTCTTGAAGATGATGAAGCACGAAATGACAATCGATCTCGATGTGTTTGGTGCGTTCATGAAAAACATCGTTGTGAGCGATCTGGACAGCACTGTGATTGTCACAGTAAAGCGGAGTGCGTGAGGGTTGAGGAACACCCATATCGTGGAGAAGCCAACGAAGCCAAAGAAGCTCAGAAGTTGTATCAGCAAGAGCCCGATACTCAGTCTCAGTACTAGAGCGAGCAACAACAGTCTGCTTTTTGCTTTGCCAAGAGATAAGAGAGTCACCAAGTAGAAAAAGAAAACCAGTGGTAGATCGACGATCAGTAGGGTCCCCTGCCCAATCAACATTTGAATAAACCTGCAACGTCAAGGATGAGTGAGAGGAAAAGAAAAGCCCATGAAATAGGGTCCCCTTCACATATCGTAAGATGCGAAGAACAGCTGCATAGTGAACGGAATGAGGAGCTGACATAAACTGGCTAACAAGGTGCACTGCATAGGCAATGTCAGGTCTAGTGACAGTGAGATAAATCAAGCTCCCAACAAGTTGTCGGTAACGAGTGGCATCAGGAAGAAGCTCCCCATCAGTAGGACGGAGTTTGATGTTGGGCTCCAACGGACTATCAGTGATCTTACAATCTGTGATACCGGCACGTGTCAGAAGATCAGAAGCATATTTAGCTTGAGTCAAAGAGTAGCCATCAAAGGTAGGAGACACTTCTAAGCTAAGGAAGTAACGAAGAGAACCGAGGTCTTTCATCTCAAACTGCTGACACAGAAATTGCTTAAGCTCATGAATACCAGTAGTATCATCACCAGTAATGATCATATCATCAACATAAAGTAGTAAAATAGTGATGCCAGTAGCTGTGTGATGGGTAAAAAGGGCTAAATCATAAGGGCTAGAGGCAAACCCAAGCTGTGCAAAAGTGGAGCTGAACTTGGCAAACCAAGCACGAGGAGCTTTCTTAAGCCCATATAAAGCACGATGGAGACGACAGACCTTACCAGAAGGATGAGGATATCCCGGAGGGGGCTGCATAAATACCTCCTCAGCCAAATCACCATGTAAGAAGGCATTCTTAACATCCATCTGAAATAAAGGCCATCGGCGAGCAGAGGCAATAGCCAATAGTGAGTGAACGGAGGTAATACGAGCAACAGGAGCAAATGTCTCCTCATAATCAATGCCATATTCTTGAGTAAAGCCCTTTGCCACTAAACGAGCTTTATATCTTACTTCAGAACCGTCGGAGTTCATTTTCCGTTTATACACCCATTTGTTCCCAACTACAGTCTTTCCAGGAGGCAGGTCAATCAGGTCCCAAGTATGAGTTTTGTGAAGGGCGTCTAGTTCTTCAGACATAGCTTGCTGCCAAACAGAAACAGAACAAGCTTTAGATAATCGCGAGGCTCGTGAAGGGAGTCAAGAGTAGAAAAGCAGTGATAATCACTAAGATAGGTAGGAGGTGCCCTTACCCGATGGACATCCAAATCATAGGACTCAGGTGGAGTGGATGCGATGGCATGATCATCAGACAGGCTAGGTTCGGGAGAGGCAGACACGGAGTGATCACCTGATGAGCTGTCATGACCTGCACTAGGGGAAAAATCGGGAGAGAGATCGATGGTAGGGTCAGTAAAAATAGGAGAGTATGAGGGACAACTAGAAGAAAATGGAGAGATGCTAGTGAACATTTTGTGTTCCCAAAACTGAACATGTCGAGAGACTCGAAGACGCTTAGCTATGGGGTGGTAGCACCGATAACCCTTGTGTTCAATGCCATAATTAAGACAGCAACAGAGACAAGAACGAGGTTCAAGTTTTGTTTGTTCATGAGGTGGAAGCAAAACAAAGCAAGCACAACCAAATACTCTGAGAAGAGAATAATCAGGTACCTTTCCATAGAGAGCCTCATATGGGGATTTATTAGAAAGAGTAGGGGTGGGAACCCGATTAATAGTGTAAACAGCTGTAAGAGCAGCTTCTCCCCAAAAGGATTCTGGGAGGGAGGCAGAGAAGAGTTGAGAGTGAATAGTGTCAAGGATGTGGCGATGCTTACGGTCAGCACGACCATTCTGTTGGGAGGTGAATGGACAGGATCGATGGGATAAGGTGCCAGCCTTGTGAAGTTCTGTAATGAAAGGAGTAGAAGTATATTCTAGGGCATTGTCGGACCGAAAGACTTTAATGTTGCGATGAAATTGAGTTTTAATCATTTTCTTAAAGTCACGAAAAACAGTAAGTAACCCAGTGCGATCATGCAAAAGATAAATCCATGTAAACCGAGAGTAGTCATCGATAAAAATAACAAAGTAACGAGATAGGTCCCCAAATATCAGAATGAACCAAATCAAAAGGTGAAGAAGACAAAGAAGTACTTTCATTAAGGTAAAGCTTTCTGTTTCCCAAGTTGACAAGACATACAATCAAAAGGTTCAAACATAACATTTCCTAAGCAACCACTAGAAGCTAAAGACTGAACACGAGGTAATGAGGTATGACCGAGACAAGAATGCCAAACACGGGAAGAAACTGCAGCAGAAATAGATGGGGGAGAACATGAACGAGGCAAATGCAAAAATTTGAGCTCGAAAAGGTGACCAAATTTACTCCCGGTCCCAACAAGCTGGCCCGTCTTCGGATCCTACACATCACAACCTTTGTGATAAAAGGTTAAAATCAAACCACTCTCAACAAGTTGACCAACAGAAAGGAGATTGAGAGACAAGTTAGGCACAACATATGTGTTAGGTACAGAAAAAACAGGAGTAGAAACATGACCAAGATGACTAACAGACATATGCAAACCATCAGTAGTATAAATCAAGGGAACAGGAGTTAGAGACTGCTTATGTGTCACTAAAGAGGAATCAGAGGTCATATGATTGCAGTAGGAAGAATCAATAAACCAAGGTGAAGAGATACCTGTGGAGACTGATAAGGCAGTAGAAGTGCGGGAGAGAACCTGGGTGACAATTGCCTCAAGGTCAGCTGCAGAAAGAGACGACAAAGGAGGTGTAGGATATGGAGCAGAAATTGAGGAGCTGGTGGAGACAGCAGCAACATGCCTAGAAGAGGAAGATGTCTTAGCCTTGAGAGCATCCCTAGCATCCTTGGCCTTCTTTTTAGGACAATTAGAAATACGATGACCTTCCTCCTTACAATAGTGGCACTGGCCATGAAAACGTCGCGGCCTAGAAGAAGCAACAGCCGCAGCAGGAGTAGATGAACTAGATGAAGCAGTAGCCAAGATCATATCGGTAGAATGAACCCGAAGAGTCTGTTATTGTGTCTCCTCAGAAATGAGCTCCGCAAGAGCAACTTCAAGTGTAGGAAGAGGAGATCGATGCAACAAAGGAGCTCCAGTAGTCTCAAATTCATCCCGGATATGCATCATAAAGTAAAGGAACTGACGGCGATCCCAATATGCCGCAAAAAGCCTAATTGACTGCTCATCAGAAAAAACAGGGTCAGCATGAGAAAGCTGATCCCAAATGCCACTAACTTGAGCATGAAACTCGGCAATAGACTGTCCAGGTGCCTGATGCATATGTGAAAGCCTAGTTTCCAACTAAAACTCAAGAGCACCATCACTGCCACAGTTGTATCGTGTGGCCAAAAAATCCCAAGCAAGTTTGGCATTACGAAACTTAGGAAGGAGACTCTGAATAGTAGGAACGGAGGTATTAATAAACCAGGAAAGAATCTTACAGTGAGTACTTTCCCATTCATCAAGAGTCTCATCAAACTCCTCAGTGGATTGCGTGGCAGTTTTGGTAGGTTTCGATTTTGTTCCAGTGACAAAACGCCATAATCGTCGACCAATCAAAAAAACTGATATTTGTTGAGCCCACGCATTGTAGTTGGAGCTATTCAAAACAATCTCTATAGGGCGAGCAACATCGGTGAAAGACGCTGTTAAAAAAAGAATAATAATAAATGCAAGGACAATGGTGGAAAATTTGAAGCACAGGAAGGAGAGTAAGTACTCAACAGATTTTTTTTTGTGTGTGTTTAGTAGTGGGCTGCGATTGGAGAGTAGGAAAAAAAATAAAAATAAAAAATAGTATCACTGTAAAGAGAGAAGGGGTACTTCTCTAGTGACTTGCAGTGGAGCACAGAGCTGATGAGATGATGCCGAGAAGCAAGGTCGCCGGAGAATCAAGAAGGACCACAACCAAGACGGCGGAGAACGTAAGACCACGACCACCACGAATGCAGAGACGACGAACGGAGACGATGCCGGAGAAACAGAGACGACGTCGGAGAAACAGAGACGACGCCGGAGAAGGAGACGATGAACCAAGATGCCACACGACCACGACGACGAACCAAGATGCCACGAACAGAACACGACCAAGAGGCCGGAGAAGGAGACGCGAGACGGTGAGAATGGAGTCAACGCCGGGAGAACACGCGAGACGGTGAGAACGGAGACGACACCGGGAGAACACCGAGAGGAAGCCACGAACAGACCACGACGGTCTATTGCTGCAGGAGAGATGGTGGTTCGGGTGCTGGCTATCATGGCTGGCCGAGGAGCGCGGGTGGTTGGAGACAGTGGCAGACTGCATGGGAGGCTGCTGGTGCTGGCTTCACAGAACGGCGGCAGTGAAAAAATAAAGAACCCTAGTAGGCTCTGATACCATGTTAGAAGAGAAACACTAGATTAGATTATCTTATTAACACTATACAAGACTTTATACAAGGGTACAAGGGTAACTTAGGAAATATACAAGGATACAAGGGTAACTTAGGAAGTTATACTAACAAATAAGAAATTAGCTCAGAATATTTTGTAAATCCATGCTCTCGATATTGATGCTGCAGGAGCACATTTGGGGCATGAAAAGTCGAATATGTTTTTTCTAACATATCATCATCGGTAATTTTTTTCTCCACACAACTTCAATTGAGAGCTAATTTTAAATAAGATTGCAGTCACAAGTGTATCCAATCATATTGAGCTTTTGGAAGAATTACTGTTTTTGGTGTTTATATCTCTTCTTTAAGTTGTTCCAAAGGACTAATGGATCCTTATTAGTAAGGTACTTTATTTTCAATTCTTCGTGTAAATGGTGTCGAAGCAAAATCATTGCCTTTGCGCGATCCTACAGGGATGCTTGATTTCCTTCTTTAATTGTACTTCCAAGATTCATAGCATTAAGGTGAATTTCAGCATCAAGTACCCATGACAGATAATTTCTTCTAGAAATATCAAGGGCAACGAATTCGAGTTTTGTGAGGTTTGACATCATAAAATCACTTTGAAAACAAAGAAAAATTCAAAGTTAGGTAAATATTAAATAGAAATGTTATTCTTACATATATCCCAACATAAAAATATTTAAGGACACGTAATCAAGATAAGAGATATAGTTAACATATAAATATAGTTTGATGAAAAACTAAAGTTATATAGATAGTAAATGTTAAAGGAAACAAAGTTCTTACTTTAAAATAATACCAATGAAACTTGCTATACCATTAGAGACTCGATCGTGCTGATAACGTGTCGTAAATGAAATAAGAGAGGAAAAAAAATTTAGAGTTATAGAAATTCAACAGTCTAGTTTTTCAAGAACTAGATGTTGTTAATTATTTTATTATCCCATTTTGTTGTAAAACATGTCCTTATATAGGCAAATACATTGACATCCTAAAAGTTAACCACATAATGAACCATTATGTGGGCATACCAAAGGTTGTAACCTATTATCTAGACAGTCATCCACATAAATATACATGTGTTTACAACACATTTGTGTTTCAAATTTTTTTTTTCCATATTATATAGAACATTTTGAAAAAAATAAAATGTTTTTTTTTCTTTCTTACTCAAATTTTAAAGATTAAATATTTTTTTTTCATTTATATAACTATTTAGGAAATTAAATAAAAATATAAAATAAAATAAAATAAAATAAAATTGGCCATTATATCTTTTCCTTGTCGTTCCATAATTTCCATTTTAGATAAACACTGCACAAGTTTTTAGTGCTTTACCAAAAGCACCTTGTTCATGATACCATGGCAATAATATTAGGTCGACTAGGTCTACCACATCATTCATAAACAAATCCAATTAAATGGTGACCACCTATAAACAGATCACAAAGCAAATCCTAATTATTATTCTTTCCCCTAATAAATCCTTATCTTCTTAATTTCTTATTTAGGAAATAAATAAATGGTGACAACCTATAAGCATATCACACAAGCAAATCCTAATTATTATTTTTTCCCCTAATAAATCCTTATCTTCTTAATTTCTTATTTAGGAAATAAATGCATTTTTTACCTTTTATGTATTTAAATTTATACATTTTTAAAAGAAAAAATAACATGAAAAATTGAAAAAGAAAAATTGAGTTTGAGGCATAACATGATCTTATTTACCAGAACAAAGAGAAAAAAATAAGCTAAGTTATGAAAAAAATAAATAAATTAAGTTACCTATTAGAATAGATAAAAAATTGAGAGTATATATTTATCTAAAATTATATATATATATAGTTGACATATAAGTAGATTAAAAAAATTTTTTCTTAACTTTTGATAATGTGCCTTGTTATTCATTGGGTGAATTATCAGAGATGCATCAATGAACGAGTAGAGTAGTAATGTTTTCATCCCTTTGATTTAGTGCTACTTGGACGGGTGTGAAGGGCTTGCCCAAATAGGAGTTCTGGGTCATTAATTTTTTTTTTAAAAATAAAATAAAATAACATTATAATATTAATAATAATAAAAAATGTATTATATATATTGTAGACACCCATTTTGTCCGGACTTATGTAGCATAATTTGGGTTTTTTAGGTTTAATTTCAATGCCCATTTGGGTATTTTCCTAGTCCAATTTTGAATTTGTACATGGATGAATAAAAATTCATTAATAAAGTGAAAATTGGAAAACAAATGAAAAAAATAAATACATGGAAATTATAAAAAAAATTACATGGAAAATGAAAAAAAAAAAGGAAAAAAAAAAGAAAATTTAAACTTGCACCTACACACACACACACACAAGAATTTTAGTTAGGAAATCAGAATTAAAAATTAATTGGTTTCTAGATTTGATTGAACGATTTAAAATTGATTGATCAATTTAATTAATAAATTAGTTTTAAGTTTGATTAATCAATTTAAAACTGATTGGTCAATTAAATTTAAATTAAGATTCTTTCTTTAGCCTATAAATAGAGAGATTCAGAGAGTTGTTTGAGGGAGAACAATTGAGAACAATTGGGAAGAATCAAGGGAGAACAACTGAGGAGAAAGTTTGGAGAATAGATGGTTATTGGAAGAGTGTGGAAAAATATTTGAGAGAAAATTAGGTGCTGAAAAAAGAGAGAAGGAAAGAAGGATGAGTGATTAAGATTGAAAAATTGGAGAAGGACTAAAGATCGAAGGACTCGAATTGTAGATGTTAGCTTTGGTGTATTCCCAAAAAGGGAGGGGGGGGGGGGTGAATTTGAATTTTTAAAACTTATTCCTAGGTTAAACCAGATGTTAGCAGTTTTTTCACAACCTAGGGTCTTTTTATGCAATTCCAAATGCGCAAATAAATATAACATGCGGAAATTTAAATCATGTGCAGCATTCACCAACAATTGAAGAATAACATACACATGTAGCAAATAAATTGTGATAAAATAAAGTGCACACACGATATGTTATTGGGGTTCGAACAATTGTGCCTACGTCCCCGCCTCTAACTCGCAAGCCTGAGGATTCCACTAATGGCTCACTTCACAGGTGGAGTGGCACCAGTTACAACCAGGTCAATTCAAGGGGCTGACCTCAACCAACACGTCTTACCAGGATGACGCACCTAACTTTCCTAACTGGGTCTAAGTCAATCCGGGACTATTTACCAGAGCTAGTCTCCCTTTTCAGGCCCGTGCCCTGGAATACAACAAATGTATATAAAAATTTATGTACGCGGAAATGCTTCTTATACTAAGCAGATATGTACCACTAAGATCAGTATAATCAATCAATTAATGCACATCAATAATATAAGAATTATAAGCTCAGTGTAGATAATACTACAACTCTCAAGATAATGTCAGTAGGCAATCCAAGTGTGAGAGTGTGTTTGCAATCTATCTTTGAAACTATATATAGATATATATCAACCACAAATAGGGTTTCAAAGATTTTCAGAGAATGTAATCAAAATATCTCTAAGATAATTTTCTTAAGATTATAACAGATGAGATATTTGAAATCAAGCTTGTTTAAAAAATATTTCACAAAGCACTAGAACAAGCCTTTGAATACTTGCAACAACAATGCAAGATTCACAAGCTCAAACAAGTTATCCCAAGATAATATTTATCAATGAAATAATATGGGATCAACTCAAGCTAGCTCTCTAAAAATAATTTCAATAATAATAAATGAGAGAGTATACTAGCTTTAAAATAATGTATGAAAACACACAAATTTATTCACTCTTCAAGTTGCAACAATAATGCAAATGAAGAGGATACAATAAACACTCTCTTTATCAAAGATGGTTTCGCAAAGAAGAATCAAAGAGAGTGTGATAAATTTTCTTGGAATGTTGAGTATATAGCAAAAGGGGTATAAATATTTAAGAGAAATTTTCCTAATCACTTTTGTTAATCTGTTGCTAATCCTTGCAAATGAGGGGGTATATATAGAGTTCCCTAAAATTTTAACCGTTCAGGACATGTAGGGTATTATTAGGATTGTTTTAAACCATTTTAACACAATTAACCCTGTTTAAAATATTTAACCGTGGTAAAAATATTGTCCAACTCGAGAGCACCGATCGAACGACTGTGAGGTTCGGTTGACTAAATGACCAAGTTCGGTTGACCGGGTAAGATTTGAACTGGAAGTTCGATCGACCAAACAACAGGGTTCCAAGGTGATTTTTCCTTTTCTGCGTGGTTCGGTCGACCGTGTGAATTTGAACTAAGTGGTTTGGTCGACCGGGCGGTTGGCCAAACACACATGTGGATTTGGTCGACCAAGTAGTTGGCTTAATGTTTTTAGTCGGTCGACCGTATGGTCAAATGTTTGACTTGGAGGGAGTTTGGTCGATTAGGTGACTTGAACTGGGCAGGGTTTGGTCTTCCATGAAGTGGTCAAACTGTTGACCCGGTAATCGGTTTGGTTGACCGACATATTTATACTTGTGAAGTACGGTCAACCGAACATGCATTTTCAATGCATTTTGGTTCTATTTCCTTATGCAATCACCCTATCCATATAAGCATATATGTTTGTGCATGTATGAGTGTCCTAGGGTTATTCTAGGTATTTTTGAGGACACCAAAAAAATCCGACGTTGGTCAACCGAAGGGTGATCCCTAAGGTCTTTCTAAGGTCATGATTTTGTGTAGGAACCTAGAGTTGTTCTAAGGTCTTCGAGCTTGTAGTTCCTACAGGCATGATATGTATTAAATATTATAGACCTTTTTCTCCTAATTACTATTACAGACCTGAATTGAATAATAATGAAATACAATAAAAATAATCTTCAGGGTCTTCATGCTTTACTTCATGTGCTATCAGTGTATCTGCTAATATAAATTTACACATGAACTAGATAGCCATTAAATACTTAAGTATTTGTCATTATCAAAATGGGGATATGACCCATAGGGTCAACAGTAGAAGCTGAAAAAGGCTTAACAAGTGGAGACCCAAGAGAGTTTAGGTAAGGGAAGAGTAGAAGAGAATTGGGGAAGAGGCAACAAAGCAAAAAAGTTTCTGGAGGCATAATAGGTTAGTATCCTTTTCTTTTAATTTTGTTTATTTTGAGTTTGAGATTAAATTATTTTCAGGTTCAGTAATTTCAAAAATTCAAAGATATTAGTAATTCTAAGATATAAAATTCAAACCGGTTTTCTAGAAAATTTTTGAATGAAAATTCTGTGGCAATTGCCAATACTAGACCTAGGTGTTGACCCAGATTCAGAAAGGCTAGAGCCAAACACCTAAATACCCATATCTATATCTGGGTCCAAAAATCCATATCAGAATACTCCAAATCTATTGACTTATTGATCCAAACCCATGAAACCTTTCATCCTGACCTAAAACCATTAGATTTAAGACCTTGGAACCCAAATGCCTTAAGGCCTAATTAGGCTTAAACCGAAAGAAAGCTAACTCATTGACCCAAGGCCCATCTAATCTTACCAAGGCCCAATTGGGCTCATTTTAAAATCGTTCAACACACAGCCCAATTAAGCCTAATCAAAATCCTTTAACCCATTTGCTTTGAACCCAAGCCCAGGTCTTAACTAGCTTTTAAGTTAGCCCAATTTAAAATCCAAGCCCATTCTCATGCTACCCAAACTAAGACCAATTGGACTTAAGTTAACTCAGCCCAAACAAAAGATAAACCAAGTCCAAATAAAGCTTAGTCTAATTAAGTTAGATCCCAACCAAATCAACCCAAAAGCTAGCCTAAAGCCCAACCTGACCTTAATTTGACTTAACCCAACCCAAATCTAATCTAATTATCTAACTAGGGTTTGTCCCTTATCCCAAATATGTTTTTTTCACAAGAAAAAAAAAAAAAAACAAGTAGTTTCACAAGAAAATTAAAAAATACAATGGATAAAGGAGAAAACACAAATTATAAAAAAAGAGGTGAGTGTTACCTTTATAGATCCGAATCAAATAGGAGAAGGTAGAAAGCTAGGCTCTCAGCCATTTTTGTCAGTCTTTGCTTGATTTACAAGAAAAATCGAGAGAGAGAGAGAGAGAGAGAGAGAGAGAGTGAGGAGAGAAAGATTAGAGAGCTAGAGAAGAGAGAGAGAGGGAGAGAGAAAAGCTAAGATTGACAAGAAAGGAGAAAAAGTTGTGAGAGATGAAGATAGAGACTGGGAGGAGAGAAAGAGTTATGATAGATGAAGAGAAAGAGAGAGAGAGAGAGAGAGAGAGAGAGAGAGAGAGAGAGAGAGAGAGAGAGAGTTGCGAGAGATGAAGAGAAAGAGAAGAGCTATGAGAGAAAGAAATAGAAAGTGTATGGGAAAATAAAATTAAAAAAAGAAAAAGTAACGTAAATTTAATTTTTTTCAAAAAAAAAAGAAAAAATGGAACACATGTCACTGTATAAACGGTGACACGTGGCACAACCAAGACCTTGTGTCCGGGGAGCAATGTGGCACGATCCTAGCTATTCAAGTTATGTTTTCTCCAGACGGTTGGATCATTGCCACATCAGTGATCCAAGTCACAAGCATATCGCCTGTCACATTTTGCCATATGGTGGGTGATGTCATGCTAACGTCACCTTATTGCAATAAATTAGAAAAATAATAAAAAATAAAAATAAAAATCTTGTGCCACCACGCGTCAACATTGTTGGCTAACACGTGGCAAGCCCATTTTGAACCTAGTCAACCTGGTTGAATATGGTAAACCCGGTTGACTCTGGTGAACCTGAGTTGACTTGTTAACCTTGGTTCTGACTTCAGATTGATTGAACTGGTCTGATCTATCCCAAGCCACTCACTTTATCTTTGGATTTAAAAATTTATTTTTAATTCATTAAAAAAATGGAAATAATAGTATAAAAATAAAAAAAAGAAAAATAACAAAAAATCATAAAAGAATAAATAAAAATTATTTGAGTACTTTATTTCACATTTTTTAAATTTTAATATTTATTTACTTTTTAATGAGTTAATTAAGACCATTAGATTCAATTTAGGGATAATTCATTATTAATTAGGTACCGAACGGGTGTGTAGGGGGTGCTAGTACCTTCCCCTCATATAATTGAACTCCCAATCTCAACTCTAGTGAATGCAGATTGAGGCAACTAGTTCTTTGGCCTAGGATTAATCTAGAGACTAATCAATAAGTAGTAATTAGGTGAACTAACAGCACCTAAGAAAATAACAGGTTAGTGGTGACTCCATAAAACCTTTAATATTATTATTCCTCGCCATTCTAGACCATTCTTTGAGACATTGCAACAACTTGGCGACTTTGTTGAGGACTTAGAGAGTCAAGTCATTAATCATCCTAAAATGAATTTAATCGTTCTTTTGATTACTCCATGATATTTTACCAATAAATATGAGTAATTGTTGTGTACTTGTGAAAATTTTACCTATGTATATAGCTTTTATATATATGTTGTGGATGAATGGATAAGTATTTACAGGGTGTGATGATGTGTTGGAATGAGGGGATATGCTTTTAAACTTATGTGAGCATACACATTTTCATGAGCTTCATACCTGAGCTTTACCCTTTTTAGGAATATGGGTGTAGTAGCATTAGCTTCTGTTAGGCAAAGGTCTCTGGGAGCACATGAATCACTCCACTCACTTTGTATTTTGTTCAATCTCATTGGGTAAGGATATGAGACATTTTGGGAATCTATTGTTGATTGGAAATAGAGCTTGAACCACATATATCTAACTCTAGTTTCCTCCCTTAAGATAGAGCCTCCACCTAGATTAAGATAAGAGCTTCCTCCTTCTTCACATACTCTGTATGCTCTTCTGCTGTATATTATTTTGAGTCCCTTTGTTATAAATTTTGTATTGTTAAATACCTTGCTACATTCTATTCCATTCATTTAGCCCCAAATCGCCCCATGGATAGCTCAGTAGTGGTATACAATGAAGAAGGAATAGGGGTTCATTAGTATTTTGGAGTTTGACAAAGTCATCAGAAAAGTAGTTGGATTGAAAAAATTGATGTGATTGAAGGAGTTGATGGGCAATCTAGTCAGGTTGGTGCATCAATCGAATTAATCCTCATAGATTTCCAACCATTGTGTCCTTAGGTAGTTCCCACTCTGGTTGCTAGTTCTCAGCTTAGTTCCAGATAGGAAAGGAAGTTCAAATAAATAGTGAAAAGGAAGGTGTATTCCCAAGAGAGAAGGGGGGGGGGGGCGCGGAATGAGTTGGGTTTTTAAAATTTCTTTATACCTTCTTTAATTGATTCTTTCTCAACTTGTTTTAAGTTTAGCAATCACATATACAAAATTGATTTTCAATCACGAGTTCAGCGGAAATTTATTTAGTTATAAACCTTTATGAATGAATATACCAATTTGAATATCCCTTTCAGCAATTTAATTCAATCCAACCAAGATAATTCACAATATAGAATAAATTCAGCAATGCTTCAAAGATTCAACACTTGAGTAATTCAAAGTAGAGTTTAAGTATGTAGCTAATAAAATCCCTGTATTAGTGAAATTGATTTCTCAATATGAAACACAATGTAAATTTCCAATACTTTTCCAAAAACTCAAATTTTAAATAAACTTTTAATTAATAAGTCTTGGGTGTTAACCAATTAACGTACTCCCTTATGGTTTCCGCAATTTGTATTGATCGACCAACGTACTCCCTTTTTGGTTTCTGCAATCCCAAACTCAAATTAATCTTCGATTTATTTAATATCCAATCCATGTAGTTATTATGAACAAAAAATTAAAATCCAACCATGCAGTTTATATGAATGAAAAATTAAATGAGAGTAGGGAAGAGAGTGAGACGCGACTTTTATGAGGTTCGACTATACCCGCCTACATCCTTGCCTTAGACAAACACGCCCAAGGATTCCACTATACCATTCCTTTACGGGTAGGAGCAACCTTACACACTCCTTTGTGGGCAGGAGCAGCCTTTACAATCTCTCCTTCAATAGGCTAGAGTTCGCCTCTCCAAACGATACCCCATGCCTGGTTCAACAACGATTCAAAGACCTAAACCATCTACAAAACAAGAAACAAATTTGGTTTAGAAAGAAACTCTCAACAAGAACTGATTAGTACAACAATTAAGCACTACTATATACTTCAATTCAAAATAACAATTGAAAGATTTTGAAGCCTTAGAAGTATATCACTATGATTTTTCGTTCTAGTTTGAAAGAATTCAGAGTATGCTTAGAAATTTTGTAAAAGATTCACTACAAAACTCAATAAGGAACTTTAGAGAGTTTGAGAGCAAGAGAGCTTTGAGAGTATTGAGAGCAATAGAGCTTTGAATGCTGTGTATTTGCTTGGTGTCTTGAATCCTTAGCCCTGGGGAGTATTTATAGATATTTAAACAAGAGTATTTTGTGTTCCCCAAGTGACTTGGAGTGTTTTCCAAGTTTTCATGACGTTTAGAATTCAAAAAATAAAATTTGGAAACTTCCCGTTACATTTAAAATTTGAAATTTCGAAGTCTTCATGCTTGTTATTTGTGTAGTCCATCTTGCCTCTGAACTTGAATTCTCTAAGCTTCCATCAATTCTCTAAGCTTTCATTAAGGTGTATTTGGAATATGTTCTTCGAGATTTCATTTCTTTTTCATGTATTCTTGCAATGAACTTTGTGATAACTTTGAACTTGAACTTAAACGCCCATATCCTGAAGTATCATCGCTTTCAACAAAACAAGTTAAATTACTTTTTATTTGTTATCATCAAAACAAGATTAGAAAACTATGTTAACTTAGTCAAAATTTTTTATGTGAATATGGTTAAAGGCGACACAGTAACCTCAATGGAAGTAATGGGGAAATCACTTGCTCTCACTCCATAAACATTGGCAAAAATTTTTCATATCATCCACTGGGAGTTTGAGTGTCCATCTTTTGGATCATCTTGGATCATGGCTCAGGAATTATCTCCTGAATAATTTCTCCCATTAGTAATGTCTAAGGCCTTGTTTATTTTGGAAATCCTCCACTTTATAACCAACTTAATTTGCAAGCTCAGATCCTCCAGAAGCTCATCACAAACAATATTTTGCCTCGAGCCAGATCACATGACCACATTTCATAGTTAGATTGTTTTGTCATATGGTGCTCGCTCAAAGGTAAGAAGCTTGATTTACTGAATTTAATTCTCAAGTGGATGATCTCGAGAGAGGAAACTCGATGAGTGATTATTCCATATGGTGGCATTTTAAATCTTATCTTTGCACACCTGAGTGTAGTCACCTCTTCCACCTTGTTCATTAAGAAAACTGACTTTGACCTTTTCACTTCAACCACTCTTAAACAAATGGGTTATGAAAAGCATGATCAAGGTTCGTTTCCAAAATTTGGAAGGCACAAAGGCCAAGCTTCTGAACCTACTTAGCAACAAGATCAACAATCTACTTCTACTCTTGATGATGCACCTTCATGGTTCCTTGCTTACCATCAACAATTCATAGATTTTAGTGGAGAAATGAGATCTGGACTTAGCACTCTTCAGGATAATTTTGCCTCTCTTCAAGTTAACTACTTTTCACTGGATCATCGGCTTGGTCGTATTGAACAACATATAGCAGGTTCTTCATGAAGAAAGGACGCAATGGAGATTTGAAGCTGGATCTGACGAAGAAGGTGATGAAGAAGAAACTAAAGATGCTGAAGAAGATTGAGCAGAAGATGCTTAGTTATTTGACTTTTGTTTTAATAGACTTGTAGTTGACATTTGTATTTCGAATATTTGCTTTGTATCTTTCTTGTTGTTGTTGTTTTTGGACTCATTGCTTACAATATGATGGATGTTATTTTATGTTTTGTGCACCTACTGTTCTATGCATTAGATTGTATGTGTTTATTGTCACTCTTCTCTTTTTCAATGATGTAAAAAGGGGGATAACTTTTGAGCAAAAATGAAGCACAACTAAGAGATATTTTGTGAATTTGAAAGATATATTGTGAATCTGAGATATATATTGCCGATATAGATATACTTATCATTGATGATCTTGAAACTATGCTTATTGTGAATCTGAAAGATATATTGTGAATTTGAGATATATATTGCTAATATAGATATACTTATCATTGATGATCTTGAAACTATGCTTATTGTAAGGGGGAGCCTTATTAAGGCTTACTCATTTTTGCTCCTTATTTGTCATCATAAAAAAGGGGGAGATTGTTGGCCTAACAAGGCTTAAGAATCTTATTTTGATGATAAAAAATCAAGGAAATTTAATATATTTGGCTAAGTGATGATGTTTTAGGATTCAAGTTTTTTTGATAAAAGGTTCAAGATCACAAATGCTAGATGAAGTACATTAATAGCTTGGACTCAAAGTTAGAAGATTTGATAAAGTGCGTATTGAAGAAAGAAGTCAAGATAAACTCAAAGAATGGAAGAAAAAGCATGAAGACTTAGTGTTTAGAATTTATAAGTCTTAAGATGTAATGCCCTCAAAATTCATACCATTTTTTTTAATTTTTTATATTTATATATGTATATACATCCATACCAAAGCAGCGGGAACCCATATCATACAACCATTCACATATATACTATACAATACTAGAATCTAGTGTACATTAACCATAGCCATACAAAACTAACCCCTCCAGCATCATCTACCCAAAATTATACACAACTCTGTCAAAAACTCACCCTATAACCAGGGTAATCAAAATACTCTCTATCCGTGAGCCTGATCTGCTCACCTAGTTAGCTCACCTGAAAAATGTTAAAGTAATGGGGTGAGTTGACGCTCAGTAAGTGGAAATATGCTATTACTAGTGTGTGGCAACTAAGTTGAAGATACTTTTAAAATAATAACTGAACTGTAATGTAACAAATAATCTGTAAAACATATCTTTCTTTCTCAATTTAAAATATATTGTATCGTCTGTATTTTATACTTTTCATACTGATAATATCATACTATACTCATCATATACTATAAAACTGTATACATATACATAACTGTACTTATTCCCTGGGACTCTGTACGTCATGATTTGACCCCTCATGATAGGGTTGTGCGGCCCGTAGGTGGGACTTTGTCTGGTCGGCCCTCCAGATAAGTCAATATACTCTACACTACCTCAGCCCGGCCAAACTACATCCACTCCTAGGCTCGGGACTGGCTACCACCTCGTCAAATCGGCCCCCTCCACCCAGTGAACTGGGGAGCTGCAACCTCTCCAAGCACAGCTGACGGTACCCACACACTAGCTAAGATATATGGTTGCACTCTATCTGCATATAGCAATGGTACCGTGCTCTGTAATTTATATCTGTATTGTATCTGTCTGTAATCTTTCCACAGGGATCTGATACTATATACATATATACATATATACTCTTTTACTGTTTTTATCATGTTTCCAAAATTACCATAACGCTATCTTTCTGTATTTGAAAATACTGTAATCTCTATATACTGTATCTGTAGTATCTTGATGCTACCTCTGTATATCTGTCTGTATCTCTATCTATATACTCTGTCTGTATACTCTGTATGTTATGGTAGTTGGAAACATGGCATGCTATAACTCTGTATATACTGTTCTGTATAAATTGTAATATATATATATATATATATATATATATACTGATCTGAATAAAACTGTATACATGTATATGTGTGTGTGTGTATATATCTGTTTCATGAAACTATTCGTATAAAAGCTGTATATGCATGTAAGTTTCTCTGTATAATCTCTGTGAATATATAACTAAATCTGTATATTCTGTATAACTCCATATACTGGGAAAAACTATATATAAACTGTATATACTATCTATATCGGTGTATTCAGTATAGTATGATACATTATAAAAGTTGTATAAATTTCTTCATCCCATGAAAATCTACTCAGGCCACATAAGCATTTAAACTCATATTCTGTAAATATTGTATAATAAACTGGTATAAATATGTGTCTATGAAATCTCTGATAGCATTATGAAAACTCCTAGCATAGCATATTTCCCTTACCTTAACTTTGAAAAGCCCCTATAAAATTCTGACTCTATACCCGCAGGGTTCCTAGCTCAACATCCTGAAAACAAAATTCCCCAAAACAAAATATCATTATTTTCTTACCTAGAACATTTCTTATAACTAGGGGAAAGACAAATACTGAGTAAAATGCCTTACCCTAAGATTGTGACAAAATCCAACCCAACTTTTCCAACAATCAGTTCCGGCAGACTTGTAAAAAACTTCGCCAAGAGTGTCGTGGTAGCCTCAGATCTTCGATCCAGTGAGAAAAAGGCCCGAAAACGAAGAGAGAAGTGAGAGAGGGATGTAGAGAGAGAGAGAGAGGAGTGAGAGAGGAGCGTTGAAAATGGATAAAAATACGGGTTTTCCACTATTTATACTGCGGCCTTTGTCGATGAGACACGTCATCTCGTTGACGAATCTTTTAGTAATTTTGTCGACGAAACTTGCTCCCTCGTCGATGAAATTCAGGCTACACAAAACCTCTTTAGTATTTTCTCGTCGACGAGACATAGCTTTGTCGATAAATTTCCTTATGCGCTCGTCGATGAACCCCTGTATTCTTCTACAAGTTTACTTATGTGCTTGTTGAAGAATCCCTTGTATTCTCGTTGACGAATCCTGAGAATTCCTTGAAATTATTATTATTATCTCCAAAATGCGATGTCGTCAACGAACGGCCTCCTTCTGGTCATGTTTCCATTTTCCTCCCTCTTTATTATTATAATACTATTATTCTTCAGGTCACTACAGAAGAAGTCTTAATAAGTGTTATGTAAGTACTTCATATATTTCAATATAAATGGTTGAAGCTCGTAGGAATCATTATTGACTAAGAAACAAATTTTTGAAAACCCCAGAAAATGTTTTTTAGTAAGTCTCATTTAAGTTTTTCCAAGATCAAAGGGATAAAGTGTTGAAAATCAAAGATTTTTTGAAGGTCGTAAGTTTAGGCAACTGACCTTGTTAGATCAGTTGACTGACATTTTTATGTGTTTTTAAGTATGCAAATAGAACTGCATCGGGCAACTGACCATTAAGGCTCAAGCGACTGACCTTCGTGTTTTTAAATTTTAAAATAGTGAGGGAAGTTTCCAAAATTGTTTGCTTAACTCCCAAACTTTGTGAAAACTTGGGAAACACTCTAAGAAACTTGGGGAATATGAAAATTAACTTTTTCTATCTATAAATACATGGTAAATCTAAAGATCATACATACCTACAAGCAGCAATCAATCTAAATTCTTCCTACTCTTCAAAGCTTTCTTGCTAAAATATCCTCTGAAGTCTTGCCATGTTTGTGCTGATATAACTCATGGTTTCTGATCATTCTCTACTAAGATTTTCAAATCAAATTAGAATCCTGATGATAATAATATGAGCTTCACTCTTTTATATTGATTATTGATTGAAGTATTTTGATTATAAATTGTACTAATCTGCTTTTGCTGAGAGAATTATACTCGTACACAATTTTTTTTTTTGTTTTGTTGTTATTTAACAATTCAAGGTTATTGAATCGTTGGCTAACGAGAAGGGGTATTCTTGTTAGAGAGGGATCTCCATCTGATACGGAGAGGTTGTAACTTGGCCTGTAAAGAAGTTGGAAAGGAAAATCCTCATAGTGGTTGCTTGGGGCAAGGATGTAGACCATTGGCCAAACCTTGTAAAAATATGGTCTTCAACTCTTCTCCTTACTCTCTTTAATTTTCTACAAGCATATAACCTGTGTGTATGATCATTTAACACTTGCTAAATATTGAGATTTGCTAGAGTTTCTTACTTTGATTCATATTTGAAATCAACATACTATATTGATTGATTGATTAAAAAAAAAGGGGGGGGGGGAATCAGATTATCAATTTTTGAAGCTCACTGAATGACTGAATTTGTTTCATATTTAAAATGAAGAAACATATTGGTTATCATTATTTGGTTGTTAAGTGGTTGGACAAATTCAGAAGTAATCTTGAATATTGATTTTACTATACTGCTGAAATTAATCTTGCTCTATAAACTAAAGGAAGTTTTAGGTCTTGTAAAATCAAATCTCTGAAATTATTTATTCTAACTGTTCATTAATTGAAAGAAAACTCAAATTTTGAACATTCAAAGATTTTATTCAAACTAATCTTTGTTGACTAAACTTAAAAAGTTTGTTGGTTGTGCTTGTAAGGTTGCATATCAATATCATCGTAATAGTATAATTTCTGGATATTAATTCGTTGGGTTAATTCTTATATCAAGGAGTTTTTAGAATGGAGAGTCCCTAAAATACATGATTTTAGACCCTAATTTACCTTTTTTTATCCTCATTTTACTATGTAATTGCCCATAGTTATTATTGTTCAGAGCTATGCAAGATTTGTTCGTATTTTTAAGAAAAACATGTTAAAACCATGGAGTTAGGCATTATGAGAAGTCAAGGAGGTTTTGGAGGACTTTAAGCTCAAATTAGATGCTTAGCCAAGCGCTAGAAGCTTCAGATCATCAAGGGACAAGAAGATGATGCTCAACCATGTGGCACAACCAGCAACACACAAGGGCGACTTAGTCTTCCACTGCAGATTCCAAGGTTCTAACTGAGATCAGAATGCTGCAAGGTTCGACCAAGTGCTCGACCAAGTGATTCTCTAGGACGACCACGTCGAGATACTGAGACAAAAATGAGAGCAGAAATACCAAAAGTCTCAACGAAGTGTTCGACCAAGAGACCTTAAGGGGCGACTATGTCGAGTTTCTTAGATTTCCCAAGGATCGAGATCTTGCAAGTCTTGACTATCGTCTCAACCAGCATGACCTTGAGGTGCAATGTAGTCAACATTGAAGATTCAAATTCCTGATTTCTCACGAGTCTCGACTAAGGCACGCACAAGAATGATAGAAGGGCAACCTAGTTGACAACGACAATCTTTTGCGTAAGATTTACTGTAAACTTTCCTAACTTGTGAAACAAACCTTGTAAATTCTAGAGCCTAAAAGTATTCGCTACAAACACAAGCTTTGGGTTACTCTTTGGCCTCTCTTAGGTTAGTGATAGATCTAGGATGTCATTAAGAGCCAAGTTAGATTAGGAGTAATGTAAATTTATGGGTTGAAGTGCTCGATGGCCTGTGACAACCGGCAGTGTTCGTGTGTTTTCTAGTGTATATTATATGGTCTTCTTTTGTTCTTCCTGACATTAGTTATAGGCATGATGAATGCAAAGGAATGATCTTGATGAATGCAAAGGAATGATCTTTTTACTTGCTTTCCATTTACTGCTTTCGTTGCTTACTTTCGATTTACTGCTATGTGTGTGATGAAAGGTTGCAGATAAGGATAAGCACTACTATGTTTTCATCAAGAGGAAATTGTTGGCTATAGATTCCCTAAAGGTGTATGTGATTGTTGAGATAAGGTATACTTTGATTCCCGACCATGCTCCGGACGGTTGGTGCACCCTTGCTACCTTGTGCCCTCGAACGTCCCTCTCCTGTTTTGGCTTGAGATTCTAAGGTTAGTACCTCCATCGAAGCCTGAAGGAGCATAGTCAGAGGCATGGAATCCAGCACCTTATTCAGCCATCAGCATCACTTTGTAGGAGTCAAGTAACAAAGAAATTTACTCTCTTTCCAGTAGTATTAATTTACATGCTTTCATTTAAATGCTTTTCAGTAGTTGGATAGAAAACAAAACCAAAAATATAATCTTTTTACTGCTTTTCATAACAAGGTTCTAGTAAACTAATTTGGAAGAGGTTCTATAAACTGCACTCAAGTCCCTGAGGATCGACACCCGACTTATCCACTTTTTACAGAATTTGAGATAGTTAGGTAGTATAAATTTTATTTTTCGTAGTTAAGTACCCAAGCCTTGGCGAGCCTACCAAATTTTGGCGCCGTTGTTGAGGACTTGGCTATGGTTATGAACCGAATTCTAAATTAGGGTATTTTTGCCTTTTTATTTTATTTTATTTTATTTGCTCTCCTTTTATTTTCACTTTCTTTGTTATTTTTATTTTTATTTGCTTGTTTTTGTTTACTGTTTTTTGAAGTCTGAATCTTTGTGCTTAAAAGTGTGTATGTTTGGTTTGTGTTCTTTGGAACCTGAGAAGCTTCCCATAGATCCTGAGATTGAAAAATCCTCTAGGTCCCTTAGGACACCTATCTCTAATCTAGAGAAGGCTGAGTCGTCTAAACTGAAAGCCATGGCTGAAAATAATCCATCGATTCCTGCTGAACAAATCCAGAACCCCAAGCTCCCTGCCTACCTATGGTAGGAGGGCAACCCCTTCGGCCTCTTAGGGACTACTTTGTACCTAACGAATACACATCTCCATCTTGTATCCGATTCCCGGATGTTTAGGCAGCACAATTTAAGATTAAGGCTTCAATCATCTTGATGCTACCCAACCTTCATGGGAATTCCACGGAAAATCCTTATCAGCATATAGATGAGCTCTTGGAGATTTGCTCCACCATCAGTATACCTAATTTTAGTGATGACGCATTTCATTTTAGGCTCTTTCCATTCTCTCTGAAGGTTAAGGCCAAATATTGGTTGACATCCTTAGAACCAAAATCGGTGACCAACTAGGCCACCATGCAGCGTGAATTTCTAAAAAAGTACTTCCCAATTGGGAAGACTAACCAACTACGAAGGGCAATCACAAGTTTCACACAAATGGATGAGAAAATTTTCTTTGAGACCTATGAGCATTTCAGGGACCTACTTCGTAAATGCCTACACCATTAGGTCCCCAAGTGGCAATTAGTTCAAACTTTGTACGAAGGGTTAGCTGAGAGACATAGGTCCATGGTTGATGAATCGTGCAGAGGTACTTTCCTCACAAAGCACGAAAATGAGGCCTAGATTCTCTTTGAAGATTTGGCTGAAAATTCTCAGCAGCACACGACTGCCACTCGTAGACTACCCAATCCATCAACCTTTTAACCTAAGGGAGTTTACGAGTTGGCCACAAGCTAGGACCTAGCCCCTACCCTGCATGCCATATCCAAAAAATTAGACCAATGCTTGTCCTTAGGACCGCAGACAATGGCATGTGCAGAGGTTTGTGCAATCTGCTCTGACCCTTCCTATACAAGTTATAATTGCCCCTACGCACATTCCTTGCCTGAGCTTGTGCAAGAGGAAGTGAAGGCCACTGACAATTGGAATGATAAGGCATTCAATGACCCTTATTTGAATACCTACAAACCTGGGTGGAAACAACATCCCAATTTCTCCTAGAGGCCGCAAGCTTCGAGTTTTCAATCCGAAAGACCTCCAAAAGCCCCTAATGCTTTGCCTCCACTCCCATACCAAAAATTCCAAAATCATTTTGATTCAACCACCAGATCTTCAAGCATTTAATAGCCGCCTCCACCTAAATATGAAACATTTCAAGAGTCGGTGCTAAGAACCCTTAAGAACATTGAGGCTGATCGCCAAGTGGATCGGCAACTCTTTCACTCTGAAACTAGAAGCCACCTTGGGGCAACTAGCTGCTACCTTGAGTCGGAGTGACGAGGGCAAGTTGCCATGTCAACCCATAGTGAATCTTAAGGGACAATATAGGGTGGAATGTGAACCGGGCGTTGGCCCCTTATCATATCCTGAGCAAGCCCAAGTGGTAACCACCCTCTAAAATGGTAGGCTGATAGCTGAACAAGGCAAGAAGCAATTGAACAAGGGGGAAACCAAATATGAAAAGAGGGTAGTGCCCAATGCTGACTCATGCACCCTCTCTTTCTCCTTACAGGGCAAAGTCTTCCTAGCTTACTTACCGGGCTAAGCCAAACCGTTTTTCCTTATAGGGTGGAGTCTCCCTGGCTTACTTACTAGGCTAAGCCAAACCGTTTCTCCTAAAAAACTTGTTTTGTACAAATAAGTGCTTATTAAATAAGCAAAGATGTATAATATAAAGATCAATGCATATATGATGGTATTTATGCTTAATAGAGTATATAGGATTTCTTTTTGAAAAATATTTATATGGAATAAATGAGAGAAAATGCAAGTATTTGATTTTGATTTTGATAATATAATATGCAATATGTGTTTCAAAGATCTTAAACCACTAAGTGATTTTCCCAGAGATGATATTCAAAAATAATAGTTCAAGGGAAGATAGGGTCTTTGCCCAAAAATATTTTTGCAAATAAGCACAAGTGAGCTTTTGAATCTGGCAATAGATGTGCACAAAGATTCACAAGCTTATATGAAGTTTCTCCAACAAATATTTATCAAGAAAAATAAGTGGACAAACTCGAAGCTAACTCTCAAAAATGATTTTCAAAACAAAGGATGAGTGAGAGTAAATGCTTTAGGATGATAGAATAAATGCCCAAATGATTGATTCTTAAACAACCCTCAAATGCAATCAATGTGTAAATGAAAGAAGTAAGAAATTCAAAGCTCTCTTAAAAATGATTTTTCAAAAGAATAATAAAAAGAGTATGAATTTTCTTAATTGAAAAATGTAAGAGTGATAGTATGATGCACAAATAATTTGAGAGAATTCTTGAGCTAATCAAGAGTTGTAATATTTTCTTTAGAATAGGCTATATATAGAGTGCTCAAAATTTTGACCGCTAAGGATATGGTGGGCATTTTTAAAGTTGTTTAATTAAAAATTTAATCATGTTTAGCAATGAAATTTTGAAAAACCTGAGAGGTTTGGTCGACTAGAAAAGGCGTCAGTCGACTAGGCATAGTGCCGGTTGGCTGGCCTCTGGGCGATTTCAAAAAGATCAAGAAATAGCTTGCCGGGCCAAGGTTTGGTTGGCTGGGCCTTGAAGGGTCGGTCGATTGGGGCTTTTTAGTTCAGTTTAGGCCCGATCGGCTGAGCTTTAAAAGCTTGGTCGAAAGTGAAGATTGGTCGGCTGGAGCTTGCATGCTCAGTTTGGGCCGGTCGACTGGGCCTTTGTAAACAACCCAAAAGCAAGGGTTGGTTGGCTGGGGTTGTTAAAGCCTGCAAAGGGCCGGTTGGCCGAGCTCTCTATAAAAATGAATTTTAGGCCACTTTTGATTTCAAAAATATTTTCAAAACCTTTGGAAGAATTTAGTAATTTATGTGAAAGGTTTTTTCATGAAAGCATTAGTTCCTTAAGGTCTGTCTATGGTCATGTTTGAGCATTCAACCACATCATGCATGGTATGCATTATTACAGACCAAACTTAAATGCAATTACAAATAAATAAATGATGTATTCCTTTCTTGCTCTTCAATTCGTCATGGAATATGGCAATCAAAATTCACTTTAAGTCCTTCATGGCTTCCATTTTCCTTTCCCTTATGTGTGTACTGAATTATAAACATGCTCAATCACTTAAATACACACATAAGATACTTATGCTTTGTCATTATCAAAACAGGGATTAGACTCAAACAGTCAACACTTAATTCCATGATTTTTCAAAAAGTCATCACATGCAATATATTCCTAACCTCTATTAGTTCTCAAAATTTTTATTTAAATTTCTGTCTACTTCTCAATATAAGTCTTAAAAGACTTAAAAATATCATAGGCTTCAGTTTTTTGCTTTAAATAATAAACCCAGGTTTTCTGACTAAAATCATCAATGATAGTAATAAAATACCTGTTATTACCTATTGATGCTTCTTCATTTGGACCACATAAATCTGAACGAATCAACTCCAATGATTGCCTTGCCCTTCGTGATTTTCCTTTGAGAAAAGATTCTCTAGATTTCTTTCCAGTAACACAGGTCTCGTATACCCTCTTAGGAAAATTAATATGTGGCAACTCAAAAACCATATTCTTACAAACAAGAAATCCCATGTTTACAAAATTCACGTGCCTAAAGTGCATGTGCCATAACCAGTCATCCTTAGTAGTCACAAAACTATAGTAGGGAGCACATCCATAATTAATTTTCAAAGAAAATAGGTGATTGGGAGCCATATTTACCTTTGCAATCATAACTCCTTTTTGGTCATCGTGCAAACTCCATTATGGATCTGCATGCCACATCCTTTTTCTGAAAATTGTACCACAAAATAAATTTTTACATAGTCGCAGGACATAAAATACATCATAAATAAAATTGTGCAATTAATCTTTCAAAATAATAGAGAATTTTCTTTTACCAGTAACTGGTTTAGTGAAGTTATTGCCGCCTCAAAATGAAACAACTCATCGAAGTCTGAAAAAATTTCCTTCTCGCTGCATATGTGGTTGTTGCAGCCTGTATCAAGATACTAATGATTAGTGTGATCATGCTAGGTCCCCAAACATTCCAATAAAGTAGTCTCTGATTTCTATTCATAATTTTCAACAATTTTGGCTCGATAATCAGTCCTGTTATTTTGTTGTGGGGCAACGTTTACTTCTATAACGGCAAAATTTTTGACAATTGAAGCATTGGACCTTGGATTTATCCTGGTTCCATTGTCCTTTTCCAGAACTTGATTCAAAAATTTTCTTTCCCCTATTATATGGATTTTTACTTCCTTGATTTGATCCGGTTTGCTTCCAAGGTTTATCCCTTTTATTGCTAATATTCAATTGATTGTATAGCGCTTCTTTAACACCAATATGTGATTTCTTATTTAATTGCTGCTCATGTGCTTGTAAGGACACTAGCAATTCTTCTAGCGTCATTATAGTCAAATTCTTGGACTCTTCAATTGAGGTAACTATGTACTCCTTTCTAATCGTCAAGGTCTAAAGAATTTTCTCCATAATCAGCACATCCTTCATCTAATGTAGGACAAGGTTGGGTGACCTAGTTCTACGGTTTTCAACCCTCAATCAAAACATACATAAGAAAAACTTTATAATAAGAATTGAGTCAACCAAACTTACACAAAATAAATCATGCTTTATCTCACATGTCCAAGGATTTTGAAAAGGTATATAATTTGATTCGTAATCCAATCTCAAAAGGTTCTTTCTCAAGGAATCATGTAATATGCTATGAAGATGCTATTCAATCATTCAAGAATATAAGTCAATGTTATCACAATAATATTCCCACTATTAACAAGAAGATAAATGTATAAATGCTGA
This sequence comes from Malania oleifera, assembly GCF_029873635.1. NCBI lineage: Eukaryota > Viridiplantae > Streptophyta > Magnoliopsida > Santalales > Ximeniaceae > Malania > Malania oleifera. Next base: position 62,538,938 of record NC_080424.1, read on the forward strand.
AAATTTAAAGTTCTGGGTGTCTTTAGTCGACTATGGCTCAGGGTCAGTCACCTATAGAATTTGTAAATTGAATTCTAGAGAGGCAGAACTGGGTTAGTCAATTGATCTAATGGGGTTAGTCGACTGTATGAGATTTATGGCAAAATACCGCGAGCAGTAAAAAGGATAGTCGACTGATCTTTTGGGGTTAGGTTCCTCACCTATGATGGGTATGAAATATTAAGCTGATTTCAAAGGCTTTGTGCATTTGAAACTTATGGGATGTTAAACAAGGATTCTTAAGTGTAGATTTGGTGTATTCCCAAGAGGGGGGGGGGGGATGAATTGGGTATTTAAAACTTCCTAGGTTGATTTCAGTTCCACAAACAGTATTTCCCAACCTAGGGTCTGTCTATATACTCATAAACCCAAATGTGCAGATAAATGTAAGATACGGAAATTAAATCATGCGCAACATTCATAATATAACATACACGTGCTGACCTCAACCTGTACACACTCTCCTTACAGGGCGGAGAAGGCCCTACTGATCCTTATTGGCTGGATCAACGCCTCCTCAGGCCACGCCTGGAATACAATCAGATAAACTTTTTCGTACAATGAAAAGTGCTTCTAACACAAGAAGATTTGAACAACAATTCAGCACAGTATAATCAATACACATCAATAATATAAGAACTATAAGCTCAATACTATATGTGTGCAATCAACACTCAATATAATGTTTATATTCAATTAAGCATAAGAGTGTATTAACAAGCTAATCTTCGAAACTATGTATAGATGTAAATCTCAATCATAGTTTAGGGTTTCAAGGATTTCTACTAAGAGTATTCTAAATATCTCTAAAATATTTTCTCAATATTCAAGCACAAAGAGATATTCAAAAGTAAGCTTGTGAAAAATGATTTTTGCTTAATCAAAAACACAAGCTAAGGTTTCTTGCAATTTGAATGCCAAGACCCACAAGCTTTAAGTTAACCCCACAAAAAAGATTTATTAAATTAAATTTAGAGGAAAAACTATGCTCAACTCTCAATCTCAAAATCAAGCAAACAATAAATGAAATGAGAGTTTTTAGCAACAACAAACAATGAATGATCACTCAACGTTCTTCTCACAAGGCTTGGTTTCTCAAAAGAATAGTAGTATGTGAGTGTATAGACTTTGTATAAAAGAATGGGCTTTGAAAAATTTCAGAGGATTTTGTTGCTAATCAAATTGCTAATCCATTTCTAATCTGAGCAAATGAACCCATATATATAGGTAGGGCCAAAATTATACTCGTTGGGGATACATAGGGAATTATTAAATTTGTTTTAAAAGAGTTTAAGAAAATTAACCCTGTTTAACCTTATTTAACCTAGGTAAAAATTAGGCAAACCTGAGAGTTTCGGTCGACCGAGCCATAGGTTCAGTCGCCTGAACATTCACATACAAAAAAAGTGATTTTTAAAGTTTGGGTGCCTGAATGAGGGTTTGGTTTGCTGACCAAGGTGATTTTTCAATCTGTCTGAGGTTCGGTCACTTGGTCTTAAGTTCGATTTACCAAACTTGCACATTCGGTCATTCAGGGGTATTTTGAATGTGAAGTTCGGGCACTTGAGTTGTTGGAAAAAGTTAGGGTAGATGTTCGGTTGACTGAAGGTGGTGAAGTATTTTTCAGCTCGGTCACCCGAAGTTAGGTCAACATCTATTCAATGGTTTAGTCGACCTAGGTGTTTTGAACACCAAGGTTCGGTCACCCGAAGCCCTTTAATTTTTGTTCTTTAAGTCCTATTTTAGCTCAATTGGTTCCCCTGATAGTATATGTGATAATGGGGACTAAATTAAGTGTAAGTGCAAGGACTTAGGGTCTTTTCCAAAGGCCTTTTCAAGTACTCTTAAAAACCTGGCGTTCGGTCAACCGAAGTCAGCTTTAGAGTCATTTTATTAACCTACGGTCTATCTACAACATTACTGAGCTTACAGATCCTACATGCATGATATGCCCTAATTATTACAAACCATGACAGATTAAATATTACAGACCCGAATGAATGAAATATAAATTACAAACAATAAACAATCCGGTCTTCATTTTTCTTTGAATCTCCATATACACCATATGATATTGCCAATTCATGCAAGACTCAACCTACACAAAAACTCGGCAAACATTAAATACCTTGTATTTGTCATTATCAAAAATGAGATAGGACTAAAAAAGTCAACACTAAGCAAATTAGGGATTGATTAAGAATGATATTACTGTGAGAAAACGCTAGATAACTTACCAAAGATCACCACGAATCTGAAGCACAACGAAGAAATTCTTAAATATCAATTGAACAAGTGAAAATGTTGCCTCCGTTTATGTATAATGTCATAAAAAGATACAAGATGGTGAAGATGTGTTGGATAAGCAGTGGTCTCACACCACCTGATCTCTGAGGAGAACAGACGTAACCTCTCACCACTCAGTTATAAGGATCAAAAAAAGCTTAAACCTTTACAAAGACAAAGTCTTCTAAAATTCAATATTACTTAACTTAACTTCTGCTGATACAACTCTTACAATGTATACTAACATGGGGATAGGGAAAACACAACAATAACACTTCTGGCACTTTCCATACAAGCATGGGAAACACACACTTAATGCTCACAAATTACAAACTCATTAACTCACACAATTTTCTAACAACATAAATATCTAACACAACTTATGTTGACTTTTGGGTCAGATCCCTGTTTTGATTATGACAAATCATAGTATGTTAGCTTTAGTGTATTCCCAAGAGGGGGAGGGGGTGAATTGAAATTTTAAACTTTCTTCCTAGGTTCAACTAATCCAACAACCAGTATTACACAAACCTAGGGTCTGTTTATGTAGTTCCAATATGTGTAGATAAATATAATGTGCAAAAATTAAATCATGCATAGCATTTACAATATAACATACACGTGCAAAAATATAAATTGTGAAAATATAAAAAGTACACACACGATATGTTATCGAGGTTCGGCTACCTGTGCCTACATCCCCGCCTCTAGCTCGTAAGCCCGAGGATTCCACTAATGCTTACTTAATGGGTGGAGCGGCACCGTTTACAACGAGGTCAAATTAACACAGGACTAAACTCAACCGTTACAAATTCTCCTTGCAGGGTGGAGAAGGCCCTAGGTCAAATTCATAGGGCTGACCCCAAGTTGATCCTTACGGGCTAGATCAAACCCCCTCAGGCCACACCTGGAATACAACCAATAACTTTTTATACAAATAATAGTGCTTCTATTACAAGAAGATTTGTACCACAATTTAGTACAATATAATCAATGCACATAAATGAGATAGGAACTATAAACTCTGTGCAATGTGTTCAACTGCACTCTTTCCAATGACAATATGCAATAACCTCAAAGAGTGTGCAAATAATCTATCTTTGAAACTAACAATTAATGTTAATCAATCACAGCAAGTGTTTCAAAGAGTTGCAACAAGGATGTACAAAAATATCTTAAATGATTTTCTCAAAATGTAGCTCAAGAGATGTTTGAAAAGAATGCTTATGAAAAATATTTGCACAATAAAAAAAACAAGCTAAGTGAATCTCGCAATGGTGGTGTAAAGATCCACTAGCTATAAGGTTTTCCCACACAAAGAATATTAGTTAATCCGGGAAAAACCTTTGGCTAAACTCTCAAATAAAATCAACAAACAATCAAAGTAATGAGAGTAGTAGTTTTGTAGAATCTCTCAAGATATACTCACTTAAAAAGATTTGGCAAGGGAATGATAAAAGGATGAGTATATGGGATGTGTATGAAGAAAGGGATTTCAAAAATTCAGAGAAAAATTTTCTTAATCAAACTTCCTAATCTTGTTTTAATCTTGCAAATGAAGCCTTATATATAGACATGGGCTAAATTATGACTGTTAAGGACATAGGGGTAATTATTAGTATTGTTTAAAAGCCATTTAAAAATATTAATGCCGTTTAACCACTTTAACCTCGGTAAAAAAATAAACAACCCGAGAGTTTTTGGGTGCCCGGTCCAAGGTTTGGGTGTCCGAATAGACAACCAAAAAGGTGTTTTTGAGGTTTGGTTGCCTAAAAAAGTAGTTCAGTTTGTTGAACCAAGCGATTCCTCAAAAAGACCGCATTTCGGGTGCACGGTTTGAAGTTTAGTTGACCGAAATCACAAGTTTGGTCACCCGAGCATGATTTGAACGCTGAGGTTCGGGCGCCCGGGTTGGTGAAAAGTAACCTGACACAGGTTTGATCGACCATGGAAGATGTGTTTATTTTGGTTTGTTCTACCGAACATAAGTCAACTTGTTGACCAGTCCACGATTCGGCTGACCAAGGCAATTTAAATTGCCAGGTTCAGTTGCTCGACCACTAACAAATTTTTTTATTTAAGTCCAATTTTGCTTCAGTTAACTCCCCTGATGTGTTAAGTGATTTTGGGGACATCTTATATGCTAGTGCTGGGACCTAGGGTCTTTCTAAGGTCTTTTGAGGACACCGAAAAATCCGGCGTTGATCGACCAAAGGCCGATCCCTAAGGTCTTTCTATGGTCTGTGTATGATCATTTGATGAGCTTACTTCCTATATGCATGACATGCAGAGATTATTACAGACATTTAAACTGAAATTATTGCAGACCCAAAGATAAAAAATACAACAATAAATATGTTGGGTCTTCGGTTCACTTTAGGTTGCCGCATGCCATCATATGAACTTGCCAATAAAAACCTGCACACAAACTTGGCAACCATTAAATACTAGACTATTTGTCATGATCAAAACAAGGGTGTGACCCATAGGGTCAACATAGTATCTCATATGTATGCTTTGAGTATTTGAGCAGGTTTATGTTTCAGTTAGCATAGATGATGATGTAATTTGGAAGCCATAAAGAGCACCTAAATGAGCATACCTCAGTGCAATCCATGGAGTTGCCGAGGAGGAGAGCATGAAGCCCTTGTATGTTTCAAGTTGTACTTTTATATTTCATTTTATCTTTTGGATCTGTAATAATAATGCAAGGTCTGTAGTAATTAATGCATCTACATGCACGGTAGGACTGTAAGCTTAGTAATGTCGTAGACAAATCGTAGGATAGCCAAAAGACCCTAGACAGGACTTCGGTCGACCGACGCCAAGTTTTTGGGCTTAATTAAAGAGCTCAAATGATCTTAGATAGACCCTAGGTCCTTGCACGTAACCATACTAAAAAACATGACCTAAATCTTAAGTGTGAAAGGGATTCAGGGAACCAAACCAGGCGTTAAAATCCTCGGTCGACCGTATGGTTGACAAGTCAAAAAGTTGACTTGGGTCGGGTGACCGAACCAAAATGCACTAAACTTCCTCAGTCGACCACACTCCTAAAGTCACTTTTCACATCTTCCTCGGGTGCCCAAACTCTTAGTTCATTTTTATCCTGGGTGACCGAACTGAGAAGTTCGGTAGACTAAACTTTGAGTCAGGCAACCGAACCTCGAACAGTTTGGAAATCACCTTAGACTCAGCCGCCCGAACATTTCACCAGGCACCCGAACTTTAAAAATGCCATTTCTTTATGTGTCTGTTCAAGTGACCGAACCTATAGCTCGATCATCCAAAACTCTTGGGTTGAAATAATTTTAACTGCGGTAACACGGGGTTATTTGGGTTAAACTGGTTTAAAACTTTTTTAATTATTCCCAACATATCCCAACGGTCAAAATTTTATGTGGATCTATAAATATTAGCTTATTTGCAAAATTAAGATAGGATTAGGGATTTTGATTAGAAAAATTTCCTCTAAATTTTTTGGAGTTATTTCTTCACATTCAAACCCTAATACTCATCCTTTTGAAAAATCTTTGAGTGAGATTATACTAAGGTTACCTACACTCCCTTCTATAGCTTACACTCTCATTGGCTTGATTGATTGTTGATTTTGCTGAGATTTAGGCCAAAAGGTTTTCCTTGGGATTTAATCTATAAATTCATTTTTGGGGAAACCTTATTTAGCTTGTGAGACTTTGCATTTTGATTGCGAGACTCTTAAGCTTGTCTAGTATTGTGAAGTAAATATTTTTGACAAGCTTAGTTTACAAAATATCTTTTGTGCTTAAAGTTTTTGAAAATCATTTTGAGATATTTGATTATATTTACGAAATCTTTGAAACCTGATTTTTGATTGATATATTGATATATTGTTTCAAAGATAGCTTGAGAATACACTCTTGTTCTTGATTGACTATAGACATTAGATTGAGTGTTATCACACATATTTCACTGAGCTTATAGTTCTGATGTTGTTGTTGCGCATTGATCATTGCATGTGCGTATTGGAACAAATCTGCTTATGTTTAGAAGTATTAGAATTGTACACAAAAATTTGATACTATCTGTTGTATTCCAGACATGGCCTGAGGGGGGGGGGGTTGATCTAGCCTGTAAGGATAAGTTTTTAGGGCCCTCTCCACCCTGCAAGGAGAGTATGAAAAGGTTGAGGTCAGCCTTGTGAATTTGACCTGATTGTAATCGGTCCTGCTCCATCCATTAAGTGAGCCATAGTGGAATCTTTGGGCTTGCGAGCTAGAGGCTAGGACGTAGGCAGTATTGGCCGAACCCCGATAACATATCTGGTGTTAGTTTTAATTTCTGCAATTTAAATTTCAGAAATGGAATGTTTGCATTTAATTCTTGATTAAGTTTTTGATTGTATAGAAATACCCTAGACTTGTGTAATAGTGTTGCTGGAATTTGAATTGACTTAGGAAGAAGATTTTAAATACCCAATTCACCCCTCTTTTGGGAATACACCAATTCCAACAACTTACAACATAGCACATGCAAGCAAGTTGTCTTGCAAGGCTGCTAAATAAATGTAAGATAAGTGAAAAGGGAGGCCCAAGCTATATGGGGCCTAGAGGAGTTGTGTGGGGCCCAACGAGTTTGTGTGAGGCCCATAAAGGTCTTGAGTTCGAAATTGCAAAATCATAACTCGGGTCTTCTTTATGCTGAAAAGTCTTCAAGTACTTTCATAAGTTCCTACAATGGTTAGCAAACATTGTGGACATCCGAGGGCTATCCACGTGTTAGATTTAATGTAATCCCAAGAAGGGGGGGAGGGTGAATTGGTATTTTAAAATTTTCTCTCCTAGGTTAGATATCAAGCAACAATATTACACAACCCTAAAGTAAATCTAGTGCAGATATAAAGTAAATCAATATATTTAGCCAAAATTAAATAGCACGAGTAATCTAATTAAGCTAGCATAATAAAGCAGTAAAGAGAGATACACCAAATATGTTATCAAGGTTCGACAAACTGCCTACGTCCCCGTCGTGGCTCACAAGCACAAGGATTACACTAAGGCTCACTTAACAGGTGGAGCGTCACCTAAATACAACCAGGTCAATTAATGGGGATGACCTCAACCTATACAATCATTCTGGGTTAGATTATCACCCCTTCAGGCCATGCCTTGAATACAACAAATTCACAATACAATTTGCATACAAAATATTTGTTTCTCAAGCAAGTAGATTTGTACCAATTCAACACACTACAATATGATAGGATATGATAAGCTCAATGTAGTCTTAATATCTACTCTAAAAAATAATGCTAATATACCAATCAGAATGTGAGAGTGTATGTGGTAGGATCTTTGTTTCAAAATAATAGTATCAAACACAAGATGCAGCAACAAAGATCTTTAGTACTCAAACAAATATCTCAAAAATATTTTTCTCAAAAACAAGCACAAGAGATATTTGAAACTAGTTTGTAAAAATTATTTTACAAACAAAATACAATACAAGCTCTTGAGTATTGTAATGATGATGCAAAACTCACAAGCTCTAAGGAGTTTTGCCAAGGAAGACTTATTGACAAAGCTTCTAAGAAAAACTCTAAGCTTACTCTCTAATAAAAATAAATCTCAATCAATAGAGCAGATGAGAGTGTAAGCCTTATAGGATAATCACAAGAACACTCTTACTAAATAATTTTCACAATGAGGATAAGTAAGAATGGAAGAGGAGAGCTTGAATATGAGAAATAGGGTTTTTGAATTTCAGAGAGAATTTTCTAATTGTATTTTCTAATCTTATCCTAATCCATGCAAATGAGGGGGTATCTATAGACATCCCAAGAATTATAACTATTTGGGACCCATCTAGTATTTTTGGAAAAGTTTAAATAGGGTTAATAAAAATAAAACTTGTTTTAACCTTGGTAAAATTCGAGCAACTCGAGAGGGTCGGTCGACCATTTTTATAGTTTAGTTGACCAGGCAACTTAGTTCGATTGACTAGGGAGTTTTTGAACAGAGGAGATGGTCGACTAGACTTGAGGTGATTTTAAAACCTCCGAGGTTCGGTCGACCAAACCAAGTTCAGTTGATCAAAGTTGAATGTTCGGTCGACCAGGCCATTTTACAACTAGGAGTTCGGTCGACCAGAGCCTTAGGATTTCCCACGTGTCAGTTTAGTCGACCAGGGTGTTGACATTCATTTTAAGGACAGTTGACCAAGTGGTCAAACTTTTGACCCCTAGGAGGTTTGGTCGATTGAACACACTAAACTTGTGCAATTAAGTCCAGATTTCTATTTAAAATCACCCCTTCTCACATACTCTTTATTTTTAAGTTATAGGTGACTTTTCATGTGATAATTTGGGACCTAAAGTCAGTGTATGATCTTTGAGCATATTTGTGCTATCATGCATACAATGCATTAGTTATTACAGACCATTGATATTTAAATATTACAGACTTGAATAAAATTTAATTAAATTACAACAAATAAATGTTCTAGGTCTTTATCTTCTATTATGCAACTCCTGTTCCTTCCTGTCCCGAATCTGCACTGGCACCTCCTCATACGCCAGAGTATCTCTGAGCTCTATCACATCATAACTGATCACATGGGAGGGTTCTGGGACATATTTCCTCAGTATGGAAACATGAAATACGTCATGCATTCTGAACAATCTTGGTGGTAAAGCTAGCTAATAAGCCACTGACCCCACTCTTTCAAGTATCTCGAAAGGGCCAATGAACCTAGGGCTCAACTTACCCTTCCTCCTAAACCTCATAACTCCCTTTAATGGTGCTATCTTCAGAAACACGTGATCTCCCATATCAAATTCCAGCTTCTTGTGATGAGTATCAACATAGCTCTTCTGCTGAATTTGAGTTGCACTGATTCTATTTTTGATGAGCCGAACTTTATCATATGCTTATGGTCTCACAATTCACCGCTCACCTAACTCATCCTAGTATAGAGGAGAGTGACATCTCCTACCATATAGCACCTCATAAGGTGTCATTCCAATGTTGGCCTGATAGCTATTATTGTAATGAAACTCTACCAGTGGCATATATTGGGTCGAACTACCCCCAAAATCCAGCATGCATGCTCGCAGCATATCCTCTAATACCTAAATCCCTCTCTTAGTCTAGCCGTCTGTCTGAGGATGAAATGTCGTGCTAAAAGATAATTGAGACTTCAGAGCCTCTTAAAAGCTCCTCTAAAATTGTGACGCGAAACGTGGGTCTCGGTCTGAAACTATAGACATTGGCACACCATGAAAACAGACTATCTCTTGAATATAAATCTTTGCCAGTCTGTCCATCCTCCACCTTCTTGATCAACTCCACCAACTTCGTGTCATTCTTCTGAGCTGTCTTAATCCTCTCCTGTAGAGTGCGCTGCACTACCAGGCTGACAATAAATGCCCGAGGATCACTTTTTACCAACTCTACCCTAAGTCTCTCCAGATCCATTTGGATCGGATGCTAAACCTTCATAGTTCCCAGTATCGGTTCTATTGATTTCCTGCTTAGAGCATCAACTACCACATTTGCTTTCCCTGGGTGGTAACTAATAGTACAATCATAATCTTTAATAAGTTCCAACCACCTTCTCTGTCTTATGTTTAACTCCTTCTGAGTGAAGAAGTACTTCAAACTTTTGTGATTGGAGAATATCTCGCATCTCTCATTGTACAAGTAATGTCTTCAAATCTTTAATGCATGCACCACTATAGCCAATTCTAGATCATGGGTAGGGTAGTTCTTTTCATACTCTTTCAACTGTCGTGAGGCATAAGCTACAACCCTACCAAGCTGCATCAATACACAACCGAACCCTTTCAAAGACGCGTCACTGTAAATGATATAACCATCACCCCCTAATAGAATGATCAGAACTAGTGCAATGAAAAGCCTCTGTTTCAGTTCCAAAAAGCTTTACTCGCAATCATCACCCCATTCAAACCCAAAATTATTCCTAGTCAGACGCGTAAGAGGCCCTGATAAAGCTAAAAATCCCTCAAAAAATCGACGGTAATATCCCGCCAGTCCCAAGAAACTCCTAATTTCCTGAACATTCTTCGACCTTTTCCAATTCAACATTGTCTCAATCTTGCTTGGATCCACTGAAATACCATCCCTTCAAATAACATGCCCTAGGAATGCCACTTTCTCCAACCAAAACTCACATTTACTAAAATTGGTATATAATCTCTTTTCTCTGAGCATCAGAAGTACCAGCCGTAAGTGTGCCTCACACTCTTCAAAACTCCTCAAATAGACTAGTATATCATTAATGAAAACCACAACAAATCCATCTAAATATTTATGAAAGATTCTATTCATCAAATCCATGAATACTGCTGGAGCATTCATCAAACCAAAAGGCATAACAAAGAATTCATAATGTTTATACCTGGTCTTGAAGGCTGTCTTTGAGACATTTTCTACTTTTACTTTCACCTGGTGGTAGCGTGATCTGAGGTCAATCTTGGAATAGACTCGCGTACCTAGAAGCTGATCAAATAGATCGTCTATATGAGGTAGAGGATACCTATTCTTGGTTGTCACCTTATTAATTTCTCTATAATCTATACACATCCTCATAGACCCATCCTTTTTCTTTACAAATAACACTGGAGCTCCCCATAGTGATACATTAGGCCGAATAAAACCCTTATCCAGCAAGTCTTGCAACTGATCCTTTAACTCTCCTAACTCTGTTGGAGCCATTCTATAAGGAACTTTAGAGATCAGTGCCGTCCCGGGGAGCAGATCAATAGGGAAGTTTACCTTGCGGATAGGAGGCAATCCTAGAAATTCTTTTGAGAAAACATCTGGAAACTCCTTAACCACTAGTGTATTGCTAAGCTTCAACTCATTTCCTGACACCTCCTTCAAAAAAGCCATAAACCCCTGACAATAACCCAGGAGTAGTCTTCTCGCTTGCATGGCTGACACTAACCGAGGCAGGGAACACACTTGCAACCCCACAAACCTGAATTCTTGTTTGCCTGGTGATTTGAAAATTACCTCTTTCAAATGACAGTCAATATTAGCATAGTTAGTTACCAGCCAATCCATACCCAGTACTACATCGAACCCATGCATGTCAAGTACAATTAGATCACCAGGTAGCACTCTCCCCTAAATTTCTATAGGATAGCCTTTAAGCACCCTATGACACTTTACCATTGAACCCGCCGATGAAGCTACTGACATTTCTATAGCTAATAACTGGGTCTCACCTCCAAAAAATTTAATGAAATTTGCAGACACAAAAGAATGAGTACAACCCAAATCAAATAAAAAAATAGCATGGCATAAAAAAATAGTAAGGGTACCTGTTACGACATCTGCGGCCGTCTTAGTGTCTCCTAGCGTTAGAGCATAAACCTTCGCTGGGGCTGCATTCCTTTGCTGATCTCAACGAGGCGCCTGGTAACCTCCCCTTAACTATCTGGGAGCAGGACCAGTACCAATAGGTGTAGGACAATCTCATGCCATATGCCCTGATCCTCCACAATAGTAACATATACCTCTCCCTGCACGACACTCCCCCAGATGCCTCTTTCCATATATATGACATACAGGGTAGGTTTGAACACCCTGAATCTTATGACCCCCAGTCTCCTGCCTCTAAAACCTACCATAGTTTCCTCTCCTCCACTAACCCTGACCAAAGCCCTGCTGAAAGCCTGAAGGTGTGGACCTCTTCTTCTGTCCTTGTTCCTTTGCACCCAATAGCTCACCGACCTCAGCCAAAGCTACTCTATCAACTAACTCAACAAAATCCTATATTTTCAACACCATAATTTGCCTGTAGATCTCACACCTCAAACCTCTTTCAAACTATCTTACTTTCTTTGCTTCATCAGGTATGATAAACGAGGCGAAGCGAGCAACTCAATAAACCTTGTCGTGTACTATTGGGCCGATTGCTGTCCCTGCTTCAAATTCGGGAATTCTTCCACTTTAGCTACCTTGACAGTGGGCGGGAAATATTTAACAAAGAATAATTCTTTAAATTGGTCCCATGTTATAACTATCAGCGTTGTCCTCTGCTCCAAAAGTTTCATCGCAGCCCACCACCTCTCGACCTCCCCTGTCAGTTTATAGGTGGCGAAGAGGACCCTCTACTCCTCCATGCATTGTAATAATGCCAAAACCTTCTTGATCTCTTGCATCCAATTCTCAACAGCTGCTGGATCAACTCCTCCTGAAAATGCCAGAGGATTTATCTTGGTAAACTTCTTTATCGTGTACCCATGGATTGCAGATGGACCACCCTACTCTCTGGAGCTCCTAGCGATCTCAGCCATAACCAGTTGAGCCACACTAGGCAATACCGCATCAGAATCAGCCCCACCTGCACTCGAGGGCCCTGCACTGTCACTACCGCTCACATGGGCACTATCTCCTCTAGGCTCCATCCTGAAAAGACAATAAACATGACTTAGGGACCCTATCCTTATAACTTACACATCTAATCAAAATCCCCTATCTTGACATCCTTATCTTATTTCAAGATTCAGTCCTACACTTTTAGAAACACAACTCGATAATAATTTACTATGGCTTTCCTGAAATTATCACCCTAGGAAAGACACAGAAACCACCACGAAATGCCTGCCTCTAAACTACAAAAAAAAAAAAAATCTCAAATCCTTTTCCTATACTCTGGTATTGTTTTCGCTGTACTCTAGAGTTTACAAAACCTAGCAACCTAGGCTCTGATACCAAACTGCAACAACCTGCCTAATTTACCATATATTTTTTCCATAAAAATATTTAATATAATAATCCTGTGCAACTTAATAACATAATCAACCTGGACCCATGGGTACCAGGGATATACCCAAAATACAACTCAAATACCTAAGCAGCAGAAAACGTAAATTACAACATACCATACAACCAACCACAATACAAGAGTCTTACTAAAACTATTACATACATATAATCATCCACTAGAAAGACCAAAATTAGCCTAAGGTCACTTCCTAAAAATAAATGCAACCTTGGCTCTACAACTCACCCTTCTAACAGGGTAGCTCGATCAGACTCTACTACCACAAAGCTCTATCTGCTCCTCTACCCAGGTTCCCTGAAATGTTTATATATAGCTGGGGTGAGACACCTCTCAGTAAGGGAAATAAACTAATATCAGTGTGTGAAGTTATGAGTTTTTTCATGTTATACATATAAACAATATGATAAGCATATTTGGTAAAATCTATCTATAGCATAACTAAGTAAAACATGTTTCGTCATATCATAATAAAAGCATACTAGATTGTTGTACATGAAAATCACCTTATATAGCTATACAATACTGAAATAACACCTAGGATGGATAGCTAGCTGATGTTATGTCTTACCCCCACATGACTAGGTTGTGCAGCCCGATGGTGGGACCTATCAATGGCTTATCGACCATGCTAGATCAAACATAAGTCTATAATTACGATAGGCATGTCTCACTTGGTCTCGGACTGCCAAGGGAACTACTCCACTTTATAATGAAGCCACATCGACTGCCATCTCCCACACTACTGGTCGTGTGGTAGCACTATCATAATTTTGAACATATAGCTATGATACCGTGCTCCTGAAACTAAACTAAACCATGCCATTTGAGTTCATATAACATATAATATGTTTCATATACTGAACATAACTTCGTATTTCATAAATTCTGTCTTATCATACATGATTATGGCATCTGCGCCAACATGAATCTCGGCATCTGTGCCGACAATACATAACATGAATCACGACATCTATGTCGACATAACATAACATGAATCACGACATCTGCGCCAACATATCATAATATACTGAACATAATTTTTCTATACTATTTAATATGTAAAATCATGGTTCCTGTATTGTTTCATAATTGCCTTGAAAACTATCATATCATGCTTGATATGAGAAAAGCATATTATTCTGACATATATAATTATATGAAAATTTAAACTCATGTCACATAGAAATTGGTAATCTACTGAATGTAAAATCTGTTCCCAAAACCATATTTTTTGATAAAACACGTTTAAAACATATCTCTGTTCATAACAGTATTTCCCAAACATAATTATGTAATATATGTATTTTCCTGAAATTTAATGCTATAAAATAATAAATAATTTCATGAAAATTTATGACTTAGTTTATCCCCTTACCTGACTTACTGGGAAGCCGTCAAAACACTCAATCCTATACCGGTAGTGTTCCCAACACAACACCCTGAAATTAACATTTCCCTAACAAAACTTCAGTAGTATCTTTCCTAACATATTCTTCTCAATCCAGAAAACCAAATATCCAATAAGACTGAAATTTACTAACTTACCCAAATTTTGAGATGGTTCCCAAGTTAGCTTATCCAACGATCCACTCTTGCAGAAATGAAGAGAAACTTCCCAAGAGTAGAGTGGCAGCTTCGGATCGTCAATCTGATGAAGAATCGAGCCAAAATCGAAAAGAGAAGGAGAGAAGGACGATTTTAGTGAGAGAGAAAGAGAGAGAGAGGTTGCATGCAGAAAATCTCGCCGAAAACCTAAGTTTGAGCTATTTATACACCTGCCTTCATCGTCGATACACGTCACTTTGTCGATGAGGCCAAGTAAAGAGTTCGCCGATGAACACCTATTCACCGTCGATGAATTTCAGACCCTGAAATAGCCCTCTCTACAATTCCTCATCGACGAGACACGTGTCCCTGTCGATAATCTCAATAAGCCGCTTCATTGACGAACGCCTGCTATGAACCCTTTTAAAATTTTCTTTTTCTCCTTCTTTTATTATTTAATTGCTATAATTCACTAGGTCTCTACACTAGGTTTCCTAAGGAGGATCAGGTGGCTACACCACGTGAAGGTTCACCTATAATTTGATCTAAAGGATAGTTCCTAATGAATTTCCAATCCCTAGGCAACTCTTGAACCTCACTCTCAACTTTATTTTCTTCAATTGATTTATCATTAATTTCTGAATCTTTGTCCTTGTTATTTTCTATGGATAGCTTATTTAGTCCTTTTCTAATATCAATATCATCTTCATCATCTCTTTTAGAAAATGGACTAAATTCATTAAACACAACATGAATAGATTCAATAACAGTTAATGTTTTTTTTATTAAAAACTCTGTATGCTTTACTATTAAGTGAATAACCTAGGAAAATACTTTCATCAGATCTGGAGTAAAATTTCCCTAGGTGCTCATTATCTCTAAGTACGAAGCATTTACAACCAAAAACATGAAAATAGGAAATATTAGGTCTATGCTTGTTCCATAATTCATTTGGAGTCTTAGTAAGTGAGGGCCTGATTAATACTCTGTTCATTACATAACGAGCAGTGTTCACTGCTTCGACCCAGAAGTATTTGGGTAACTTATGTTCATTTTGCATTGTCCTACCCATTTCTTGCAAGGACCTATTCTTTCTTTCTACAACTCTATCTTGTTGTGGGGTCCTAGGTGCAAAAAAATTATGTGAAATGCCTTCTAGGTCACAATAATTTTCTATGCCATCATTTTTGAATTCAGTTCCCCTATCACTTCTTATGTGTGTGATTTTGTAGCCTTTTTCATTCTGAATTCTTCTACACAACTTAGTGAATTTTTCACAAGATTCATCTTTATAAGAAAGAAATAGCACCCATGTAAACCTAGAATAATCATCCACAATAACAAAAGCATACAATTTTCCACGTAGACTTTGAACTTGATTAGGACCAAATAAATCTAAGTGTAGCATTTCAAGTGGTCTAGTGGTGGATATGAATTTCTTTTTTTTTAAAACTTGATTTAGTTTTCTTGCCCATTTGACATGCATCACAAGTTTTATCTTTTACAAAATGTGTTTTTAGCAAGCCTTTGACTAAATCCTTTTTCACAAGTTTTGACAAGAGGTCCATACTAGCATGTCCTAAACGTCTATGCCACAACCAACTAGCTTAGTTTATTATAGAAAAGCATGTAACTTGTTGAGAAGCTAAATTATCAAAACTAGTAGTGTATACATTTCATAATGTTCAATAGTAAAAAGTACTTTATTATCAGATTTACTTTCAACAATGCATTTATCATTTTCAAAAGAAACTTTATATCCTTAATCACACAATTGGCTCATACTTAAAAAATTATGTTTCAAGCCATCAACAAGCAATACATTATCAATAACAAGAGATGGTTCCTTACCAACTTGACCTACGGCGATGATTTTCCCTTTTACGTTGTCCCGAAATGTCACGAACCTCCTTCCTTGGGAGTGATGGATGCAAACTTGGCCTTGTCTCCGATCAAGTGCTGTGAGCAGCCTCTATCCAAGTACCATTTGTCCTTGGAATATGACGATCTTAGGCATACCTGCAAAAATATCTAAGTAACCGATGCTGGTCCCCAAATTTTGTTGGGTCCAAAGGGGTTTGTTCCTGATTCACCTTTGACTCTCCACACCTTTTTAATTTTTACATGCTTGTTTCTAAATGGACAGTCAAATTGAATAGGACCAATTTGTTTGCATTTAAAACATATCAATCAACATCGAGGATATTTAGGTGAAATTTGGGAGTTTGATTTTTGAGTAAAGTGTCCCAAGTAAAGATCAAGTCATCTCACGTTTTCAATACCATTAAATCCGAGACCTTCTTTACTAAGAGAGTTTCTTTGGACCCCAAGGAGTTTTTCAAAATTGCGTTGGCCTTTAGTAAATTTATAAATAATTTTGGAGCTATCCTCCAATTTTCTTTCCAGTTCTGCCATTTTCAAATTCTTTTCTTCTTGCCAAGAAGAATGAACAAATTTTCCCATTTCAACAAGCTTTGAATAATTTTCACATTTCTTTTTCAAAAAATCATTTTCCCTGGTAATTTTATTCAGCAATTTTGTCACGCGAATATATTCATATTACAATTCTTTATAAGTAGGCATGCTATCGGAATCACAACCATCATCATTAGAATAATATGAATATAAGGAGCAGGAAGATAATACCTCATCATCGTGTGTCATCAAGCATAGGTTAGCAACCTCCGAATCACTGAAGTCTGAATTTGAATCACTGCTATTTAGTTCATCCCACAAATTGCCTACTTTCATGGTTTTCTTCTTTTTCCTAGACTCCTTTTTCAGCAAAGGGCAGTCAATTTTGATATGCCCAACCTTGTTGCAATTATAGCATGTGGGAGGATGCGATTTTTCATTTCTTTTACTAGAGTCTCCCTTCTCTGATGTTGAATCCCTAAACTTTTTGTATGGCCTATTGTTCTTCCTAAAGATTCTACTAAATTTTCTAGTAAGCATAGTCATGTGATCCCCAATTCACGTTCACTGCACTCACTAGATATATTAGTAGATGTTTTTAGTGCAATCACCTTCTTCATTCTATTGTGCTCATTTAGTCTTTCATTAATAGCTAACTCATAGGTGATAAGTGAACCAATTAGTTCATCTAGTGACATAGCCTTAAGGTCTCTACCCTCAGATATGGTCGTAGCCTTTGCTTCTCAAACAGGAGGCAAACCCCTAAGGACTTTCCTAATCATCTCATGCGTAGGATAAGTCTTACCTAATGCATGCAGTGAATTAATGATGTGTATGAATCTAGTGCACATGCTCTGAATGGACTCACCAGTGTTCATCCTAAATGCTTCATACTCATTAGTCAACATATCAATCCTACTATCTTTTACATCTCTAGTACCCTCATAGGTGACCTCTAACTTACCCCATATTTCTTTAATAGAAGAGCATGCCACAACTCTATTAAATTCATTAACATCAAGGCCACAATACAAATTATTCATGGCAGTAGCATTTATACTAAGAGCTTTCATATCATCATCAATATATTCCTCTTCAGTCATAGGAACTCTAGTTTCACCTTCAGTTTTCATAGGAACATAGTTTCCTTTAGAGACAACTCTCCACATCTTCCAGTCAATGTTCTGAAGGTAAATACGCATCCTTTGTTTCTAGAAGGTATAATTGACACCGCTGAAAATAGGAGGACGTGTGGTAGAGGGTCCCTCAGAGAAAGGGTACAGTGTTATGACCCATCTAGATCTTTCGCAAAATAACTATTAAGTCTAAGCTAATAGGTTCTGATGCCAATTGTTAGCTTTACTGTAATCCCAAAAGGGGGGGGGGGTGAATTGGTAGTTTAAAATTTTCTCTCCTAGGTCATATATCAAGCAGTAGTATTACACAACCCTAGAGTCAATCTAGTGCAGATATAAAGTAAATCAATATATTTAGCCGAAATTAAATAGCATGAATAGTCTAATTAAGCTAGCACAATAAAGCAGTAAAGAGAGATGACACCAAATATGTTATCAAGGTTCGACAAACTGCCTACGTCCCCGCCTTGGCTCACAAGCACAAGGATTACACTAAGGCTCACTTAATGGGTGCAGCGGCACCTAAATACAACCAAGTCAATTAACGGGACTGACCTCAACCTATACAATCATTTTGGGCTAGATTATCACCCCTTTAGGCCACGCTTGGAATACAACAGATTCATAATACAATTTTTGTACAAAATATATGCTTCTCAAGTAAGCAGATTTGTACCAATATAATCAACACACTACAGTATGATAAGATATGATAAGCTCAATGTAGCCCTAATATCTACTCTAAAATATAATGCTAGTATACCAATCAGAATGTGAGAGTGTATGTGTTAGGATCTTTGTGTCAAAATAATAGTATCAAACACAAGATTCAATAACTATGATCTTCAGTACTCAAGCAAATATCTCAAAAATATTTTTCTCAAAAACAAGCACAAGAGATATTTGAAACCAGTTTGTAAAAATTATTTCACAAACAAAATACAATACAAGCTCTTGAGTATTGCAATGATGATGCAAAACTCACAAGCTCTAAGGAGTTTTCCCAAGGAAGACTTATTGACAAAACCTCCAAAAAAAATTCTAAGCTTACTCTCTAATAAAAATAAATCTCAATCAATAGAGCAGATGAGAGTGTAAGCCTTTTAGGATAATCACAAGAACACTCTTACTAAACAATTTTCGCAATGAGGATGAGTAAGAATGGAAGAGGAGAGCTTGAATATGAGAAATAGAGTTTTTGAATTTCAGAGAGAATTTACAAATTGTATTTGCTAATCTTATCCTAATCCATGCAAATGAGGGGGAATATATAGACCACCCAAGAATTATAACCATTTTGGACCCATATGGTATTTTTGGAAAATTTTAAACAGGGTTAATAAAAATTAACCTCATTTTAACCTTGGTAAAATCTGAGCAACCCGAGAGGGTCAGTCGACCTTTTCTATGGTTCGGTCGACCAGGTTGCTTAGTTTGGTTGACTAGGGAGTTTTTGAACTAAGGAGATGGTCGACTATACTTGAGGCGATTTCAGAACCTTCGAGGTTCGGTCGATCGATCCAAGTTTGATTGACCGAAGTTGAACGTTCGGTTGACCGGGCCATTTTACAACATGTATGCAATGCATTAATTATTATAGACCATTGATATTTAAATATTACAAACCCGAATAAATTTATTTAAATTACATGTGCATGTGCATGCACCATATGACACTTCCAATTGATCTTGCACACAAACTCATCAACCATTAACTATAAAAGTATTTGTCATAATCAAAATGGGATATAACCTATAAGTTCAACAAACATGTAAGCAAGATGTCTTGCGAGGTTGCTAAATAAATGTAAGACAAATTAAAAGGGAGGCCCAAGCTATGTGGGGCCTATAGGAGCCGTGTGGAGCCTAACGGGTCTATGTGGGGCCCATAAGGGTCTTGAGCTTGGATTTGCAAAATCACAACTCGAGTCTTCTTTATGCTGAAAAGTCTTCAAGTACTTCAATTAGTTATTGCAACGGTTAGCAAACATTGTAGACATCCAAGGGCCATCCACGTGTCACCATGTCAGCGAACGAAAGGGGGAATGGCTTCCGATCCCCATCAACTCTCCCTAATTTGAAAGAATTCTTCTCTAAAGAATAAGAAGAAAAATACTGGGAGTTTAGTTTTGGGTTGAGACGAAGTATATCTTCTTTTAAAATCTAGCTGCACTTTGAAATTGGTTTACCTTTCCACTTGACCAAGAATTTATGATATGATCCAGCTGATGTGATCATTGTTTTATCATCCAGGATTTCCTCAATTTCATCATGGTTCTTAGGTATAGGTAATGATGGTGGCAAAGTCAATTTCTATGGTTTGAGTTCATGATGAATGGGGAATGGAGTGGGATCACCTGCAAGGTTAGAAATGGAGGGCTCCACGAAAGTAGATGCTTCAAGAAATGGGGTTAAGTCCTCAACATTAAAAACATTACTAATGCCAAATTCAATGGAAATATCAATCATATAAGCATTAGAACTGATTTTCTTTAAAATATGGAAAGGACCCATCTTTTTAGCATATAACTTTCTTACCTTTCCTACCATAATCCGTTTGGGATGGATAAAGATAATAAACCATATCACCCTTTGAAAATTCTTATAACCTGCGATGAATATCAGGACTAGATTTATAATGTTCATTGTTTACGTTGATCTTCATTCTAATTTCAGAGTGTAGGTCATGTATGTGTTTAGAAAAATCATCGGCTTGTTTGCTCACTCTAACTTGCAGGGGTAATGGGATAAGATCTATCGGCTTCCTAGGTTGATAACCAGTGACAACCTGAAATGGGCTAAGACCTGTGGTTCTATTCACTGTGCTATTGAATGCAGATTCAGCCATTGAAAGACACAAATCCCATGAACCTTTATTATCACCTACAAGGCACTTAATAGGTCTCATAGACTTCTATTAACTACCTCGGTTTGGCCCTCAGTTTGGGGATGGTAAGCACTAGAAAACTGAAGCTTAGTTCCTAAAATTGCTCACAAAGTTTTCCAGAAATAACTAAGAAACTTCACATCTTGATCAAAAATAATGGTCTTGGGAAGAATATGCAATCTTAAAACTTCTTTGAAAAAAATGGATGCAATTTTTGAAGCATCATGTGTTTTGTTGCATGGAATAAAATGAGACATTTTGGAAAATCTATCCATGACAACAAACATGGAATCATTCTTCCTAGCATTTCTAGGGAGTCCTAATACAAAATCCATGCTAATATCTTGCCAAGAGGTATGGGGTATTGGTAAAGGAGTGTATAAATTAGTGTTCTACTTTCTACCATTTGCGAATTGGCAAGTTCCATAATGAGGAACAACTTTAGCTACATCCCTCTTGAGACTAGGCCAAAAGAACCTATCCTTCTAACATAGCGATGGTCTTATCCCTACCAAAGTGACTTGCAACACCACCTACATGCAATTCCCATATTAATTGGTCACGAAGGGATGTAGAGGGGATACACAACCTGATTCCTTTGAATAGGAATCCACCATGGATCACATAATCTGGATGGGATCCGGGTAGTCCTTGTAACAAATCAAAGAAGACGTCACAAAAGTTCGAGGATTGAGAATATTCCTTCTTGATGCTCTTAAAGCATATTACTCTAACTTCCAAAGTTTGTAAAGTGGCCACTACTTGGATCAAAGCATCAACAATTTTATTTTCAACACCGGCATAGTGTTTAAGCACAAAGGTATACTGATGGATATATTCGATCCACTTTACATGCCTATGATTGAGTTTCTTTTGAGTGCTTAGGTACCTAAGGGCCTGGTGATCTGAAAAGAGAACAAACTCCTGAGGGAGTAAATAGTGTCTCTAGTGCCTTAAGGATTGGACCACAACATGGAATTCCTTATCATAGGTAGTGTAACACTGCTTAGCATCATTTAACTTCTTACTAAAGAAGGCTACAGGATGGCCCTCTTGATTCAACACTCCTCCTATGCCAAATCCAGAAGCATCACAAACTACTTCAAATAGTTTTTGAAAGTCTAGGAGGTGTAACACAAGGGCTTTGGTCATCCGGTCCTTAATGTATAAGGCTTTGGTTGCAGCCTTAAGCCACACAAACTCTCCTTTCTTTAGACAGTTGGTAATGGGTGTAAGATGGTACTGAAATTCCTAATGAATCTCCTATAGAATGTGGCTAACCCATGGAAACCTCGTTCTTCATGAATATTTTTGGGAGTAGGCCAAATTTGGATAGCCTTGACCTTGTCAGGTTCAACAGAAACTCCGCTCTTAGATACAACATATCCTAGGAAAATTATCTGAGGAGTCATAAAGGTGCACTTCTTCAGATTTACATACATCTTCTGCTCTCTTAGAGCTTCAAACATTCTCCTTAAGTGATCTAAATGCTCTTTCCTTGTTCGACTTATAAATCAAAATGTCATCAAAGTAAACAACAAGGAAATGCCCAATGAAGGGTCACAAAATCTAAATCATCACTCTCATGAAAGTGCTTGGTGCATTGGTAAGACCAAATGACATCACTAGCCATTCGTACAAGCCATCTTTAGTCTTAAAGGCAATTTTCCATTCATCTCTAGGTCTGATTCTAATTTGGTGGTTCCACTCTTAAGATAAATTTTAGAAAATATCTTGGAACCAACCATTTGATCCAAAATATCATCTAACTTGGGTATATAAAACCTATATTTGACTGTGATTTTGTTAATGGCTCTATTGTCAATGCACATTTTGATATGGACCAACAAGCTCCAATTGCACAGGATGATCAGCACATGCCAAGCGGACCCATCACAAGAGCTAGAGCCAAGAAAGTCAAAGAGGCTATGCAAGGACTAGTTGAGAAGTTGCTTAAGCAAGAGTCAATGAGGGCCATGGACACTAAAGAAAATGACTTTCTTAAAGAGTCAAAGATGGTAAATTGTCTAAAGACGTGTAAAGCTAGAAACTTAAGCCAATAGGGGTTGTTTGGGGAATTTTTATTGTTTTAATTAAAGTATGAGCTAAATAGTAGGCCATTTGTGTCAATTAAGCATGGCATATGACTTGCACATGTTTTATTAAATGACATGGCACATGACATGTGACTTCCACATGTTTCATTGAATGACATGGTATGCTTAAGGTTATGTGGGGCTATTTTATTGACCAGATTGACGTCATAGCCTATTTTTATTGGCAAGGCTGATGTCATGGGTTTTTTTTTTTAATTTTCTATAAATTGCCAACTCTCTATTGTATTGAAAAAGGGATATTTTTGGCTGAATACAATTCCAAGTGAGGTTCATTTCTCTTCAAGTTCTTCATTGAACTTTCCCCGAACTTATCAAAGGTGCTACCTTTGTGTCATTCATCCATTAATTTGATATTCTTGGTTTGTGCTTCACGTCAAGCAATAGGTCAAGGATCCACTACCATGTTGAATCTTATTTTGGGTTTAGGGTTTTGATAAATCTGATTTGGGGTCTCTGGACGTTCATTTTTGGGGTCTCGCATCATTTGGTATTAGAGCTGGTATCAGAGCCTTGGTTCAAATCAGGTTCTATCTATCTTATTTTTCTTGTTTGCTTTCGAAAATTCTTTTATCTTATAATCATTTATCCTTATTTCATATTCTTCTATCATCTGATCTACCTATCTTGTTTTCTAATTTCCAAAATTTTCCATCTCTTCTTTAATATCATCCATCATCAAGATTGAATATTTTGTGGTTGGAAATTGCAAGAAACACAGCAAGGCCGATTAGAGCACCCAAAAAAAAAAAAAAAAAAAGAGCCATTTTGTGCATTCAAAAAAAAAAGAAGAAGAAGAGAAAAAGTAGTATTTTGCATTCAAAAAAAAAAAAAAAGAGGAGGCAGTAGCTTGAAGGTTTGTGCAATTTGTGGCTGCACTTAACTTGGATTCTCCTTTGGCTTTATCTTAGTCCATTCTAAAATCTATTTGATTTATTATTCTGATTTGTGTTTGAATATATCCTTGGTGGAGTTGGTTATTTTGTTCCATTAAATTTCTTTTTATTTCGTTTGTACCATTCTTATTTTCTTAACTTCTTTTTGTCTTTCCTTCGTTGTTTTTTGTCCTGATTTAGTTGCTCTATTGTTATTTTCATTGATATCTTGTTTCTAATTCATTGATTCAATTGCTGCGTTTGGTTGAACTATTGGTTTGTTTGGGATTAGTTCATTAAAAACTAAAAGAGAAATCTTGAGTGGTAAGAGGCACGAGTGTGTGATTGTATTAGGTGGAAAAAACCAAAAAAAAAAAAAAAATTGTGTCAAAACATGAGCGTTGAGTGTCATTGTTTGAGGGTAAACACGTAAGGGAGTGAGTGAGGAATTTTTTATTCTCTAATATCCTTTTTGTAGGTTTGAAATAACGAGCAGAAATGATGTTGGCGCTAAAACTTCTAGGAAGGGTAGCGAGAATGAGAAACCTCCACAAGACTCATTCTTCACCTTGCAAGCCATTCAACAGCACTTTGAAAGACTCAATACGGTTTTTGGGGAGTTTGGAGATAAATTGGATAGACAAGACACTGCAATTGATGGACTGAGAAGAGGGCAATCCAATGAAAGGCAGCGAAAGCCACATACTCCTCCAATTGCTGAATTTGAACATGATATAGGTTGCAATAAAGCAAGTGATGATGAACATGATGGTATAGGCAGATTTTCTTATTGAGATGCTATGCAAGAGTGGCAACCTCAATGGGAGCCAAAAGGTCAAGATAACATCGATAGAAACATCAGAAGAATCAAAATGAAGATCCCTCCTTTTCAAGGGAAAAATAACCCGGATGTATACCTTGAATGTGAGAGGAAGGTTGAGCTCATTTTTGAGTGTCATAACTATTTCGAAGAAAAGAAGGTGAAATTGGTAGCTATGGAGTTCACTGACTATGCATTGGTATAATGGGATCAAATTATTCTTAGTAGGCATAGAAACATGGAACGGCCTATTGAGATGTGGGCAGAAATGAAGGCAGTGATAAGGAAGCGATTTGTACAAAACCACTACTGCAGAGACTTACACCAACGTCTTTAAAGCCTTACCCAAGGTACCAAAAGTGTGGAGGACCACCACAAGGAGATGGAGATGGCTATGATTCGGGCAAATATTGAGGAAGATAGAGAAGTTACAATGGCACGATTCTTTTGTGGTGTGTAGCATGATCATATATGGAGGGAGGTACACTAACATAGCTAGTACCATATTAGTAGAGAAGTTGGGGTTGCAATGCATAAAACATCCTAGACCTTACAAACTTCAATGGTTAAGTGAGTACGGGGAGGTTAGGGTAAATAAGCAAGTGCTGATTCTATTTTCAATTGGAAAATATTCTGATGAGATTCTATGTGATGTGGTCCCTATGCATGCTAGTCACATCTTATTAGGCAGGTTATGGCAATATGATTGACGTGTCACTCATGATGGGTTCAAGAATAGGCATTCCTTTATAAAAGATGGGAGGAGTGTGAGCCTTGTACCATTGACTCCTAAGAAAGTGTATGAAGATCAAGTGAGATTGAAAAGAGCAAATGATGATAGGAAAAAAAAAAAGAAAAAAAAGAGGTTGAGAATAAAACAAAAAGAGAGGCAGAGAGCATTGAAAAAAAAAAAAGCGGAGAGAAAATGAGGGCAAGAGAGGAGCTGAAATTAGAAAAAAAAAAAAAAAAAGTGGTAAAAATGATTGAAAAATTGCAAAAGAGGAAAAAGTGAGTTTGTATGCAAAAGAAAAAGAGTGTAAGAAAGCTTTTTATGCACAAATACCTCTAGTTGTACTCATGTACAAGGAGGCATATTTGAGCACTAACAAACTCACCTCTTCCTTGCCTAGTGTTGTTGTTTCTTTGCTGCAGGAATACGGGGATGTCTTTCCTGTAGACATGCCCAATGGGTTGCCACCAATTAGAGGAATTGAGAATCATATTGACTTTATCCCCGAGGCTACAATTCCCAACTATCTGACCTATAGGAGCAGCCTCGAGGAGACTAAGGAACTTCAAAGACAAGTTGAGGAGTTACTAGCCAAGGGGCATGTGAGGGAGAGCATGAGTCTGTGAGTGGTACATGTGCTATTGGCACCGAAGAAAGATGGATCATGAAGGATGTGCATGGAATGTGGAGCCATCAATAAAATCACTGTAAAGTATCACCATCTTATTCCTTGACTAGACGACATGTTAGATGAACTGCATGACTCTTACATCTTTTCTAAAATTAATTTAAAACATGGCTACCATCAAATAAGAATGAAACCGGGTGATGAATGGAAAACTGAATTTAAGACAAAGTACAGCTTGTATGTGTAACAACCTACCTATTTTATTATAATTTTTTATCCTTCCATAATAATAACCAATATAATAATCCAAACAAATCATAGTCAACCTAGGACCCATGGGTACCAGGAATATACCTGAAATACAACACTAATACCTAAGTAATAGAAATGTATAATCATATACATATCAAATCATCCAACCAACACAATACCAGAGTTTTACTACAACTGTCATATACATACACATATCCCAAAATATCCAAAAAGTGTCCTAGGGGCATAACCCAAAAATCTATCAGACCCTAACAAAATGACTTACCCTTTAGTTAAGGTAGAATAGTCGAACTCTAATGCTGCGGAGCTTTATATGCTCTTCTATATGGGGCTCCTGAAATGTTTATATAGCTAGGGTGAGACACCTCTCAGTAAGGGAAATAAATTAATATCAGTGAGTGACAGCATGAGTATTTTCGTGTTATACATATAACAGTACATAAATCATATGTGGTAAAACTGTCTATATCATATTAAGAAAAACATAATTTATCATAACATGGTATAACATACTGAGTTTCCATACACAAAATCATCTTATATAACTGTACATGAAATAACACTGGATGGATAGCTAGCTGGTGTCACGTCTTACCCCCACATGTCTGGGTTGTGCGGCCCGAAGGCAGGACCTAGCAATGGTTGGCCGACCATGCTACATCAACATAAGTCTATAAGTACAATGGGTATGCCCCCCTGGTTTGGACACGAGAGGGACGCCTGCACTACCATAAAACCACATTGACTGCCAATCTCCTACTACCCTTTACAACAAGTGGTAGCACTAACATATACATGATTATGATCATATAACTACGGTATCGTGCTTCCTGAAAGCCTAAAACAAGCCATCTGGGTTTTGATAACATACAACATATTTCCAAATAATGATACATGACTATTTCATAATAATATCTGTCATAATAATATTTTCATAAAATTTTGCATAACATATCATATAAAATACATGGCCCTTATGCCGACATAGCATATTATATAGAACCACGGCCCTTACGCTGGCATATCATATAAAATCCATGGCCCTTACGCCATCATACCGTATAAAATCCAAGGCCCTTACCCCAGCATATCATATAAAATCCATGGCCCTTACGCCAACATGTCATATAAAATCCACGGTTTGAAATCCCTGAAACGTTTTTAATATTTTCTTGAAAAACCGTAATAACATGCCGATTCTAAAAACATAATATTCTGATATTACATAAAATCATAGAATTTCATACTCATGCCATACAAAAGTGAATATTGTTTCATTCAAAAAATTTACACAAAATCATAAACCCTACTGAACTGAGTTAAAATTTGTTTTCTTGTTAACAACAGAATTCCCAAACTCAGTTTTATAACATACATAATTTCATTGATAATAAAAGTTGTATATTAATAAATAATTTCATGGAAATATCGACTTAGTTTTTCCCCTTATCAACTTATGGAAAAGCCCATAAATTACTCCAAAATTACACCCATGTATTCCCCAGTTCAACACCCTAAAATTTGCATTTCCCCCCTACAAAACTTCATTATATACCCATCTATTACCTTCCTTAACCTAGAAATACCAAATTCCTTAATAAATATTAAAATAATCAACTTACCCAAATTTTGGGATGGTTCCTAAGTTGGTCTGACCTACAAATTACTCTAAAAGATGTGAAGAGAATCTTCCCAGGAGTGACGTGGTAGCTTCGGATCGTTGAACCGATGAAGAACCAGCCTAGAATCTTAGAGAGAAGGGGTGGAGGATGAAATGTAGAGAGAGAGAAGGGTTGTATGCAGGTTTTCTCGTTGAAAACCCGAGTTTGAGCTATTTATACACCTGCCTTTGTCGACGAGACACATCACTTTGTTGACGAGGCGAAGTAGAGAATTTGTCGACAAAAACTTATTCATCATCAATGAATTTCAGGCCCTGAAAAAAATACCCTCTCGGTAATTCCTTGTCGTCGAGATACATGTCCCCGTCGACGATCCCAACTTTGCATTCGTCGACGAGATCCTACTGTGACCCCTTTAAAAATTTCCTTTTCTTCTCCTTTCTTTTATTATTTATTTGTTATAATTCACTGGGTCTCTACATTCTCCCCTCCTTATAAAAATTTCATCCTCAAAATTTACTATTTGCATTGAACACCATCCTTTAAAGAAAATGAGCTACTAATTTTATTATTTACCCTCACTTATGGTAGAGGAATACCATGGTTACATTCAAGGCTCTGGGAGATTACATATACACATAAATAAAATTCTCCTACAACCAAAATACTATCTATTACCAGAAAATTATTACATCTAACTAACCTGCACAAAAGAAATTTTAGATATTCACCATTAATTTTTCCTAATTACTACTGATCCCCACGGAAGAGATACAGATACTTCTATTGTATCTGCTCCTCGAGTTCCCATGAACCTTCCTCTATTGCATGATTTCTCCATAAGACTTTTACTAAAGGGATCTTCTTATTGCACAATTCCTATTCTTTCCTGTCCATAATCTGCACTGGTACCTCCTTATATGCCAGAGTATCCCCGAGCTCTATCTCATCATAACTGATCACATGGGAGGGGTTTGAGACATATTTCCTCAACATAGAGACATGTAATACGTCGTGTATTTTGGAAAAAACGGGTGGTAAGGTTAGCCTATAGGCAACTGAACCCACTCTCTCAAGGATCTCAAATGGGCCAATAAACCTACGGCTAAGCTTACCCTTCCTTCCAAATCTCATAACTCCATTTAATGGAACTATTTTCAAAGAACAAGTGATCTCCAACATCAAACTCCAGTTTCTTGTAGCGAGTATCAGCGTAACTCTTCTGCCGGCTCTGAACTACACTGATTCTGTCTCCGATGAGTTGAATTTTATCATGTGCCTGCTACACTAACTCTGGCCCCACAACTCACCGCTCCCCTAACTCATCCTAGCATATAGAAGAATGAAATCTCCTACCATAAAGCGCCTCATAAGGTGCCATTCCAATGCTGGTATGATAGCTGTTATTGTATGCGAAATCTATTAGCGGCATATATTGAGTCCAACTACTCCCAAAATCTAGCACGCACACCTGCAACATATCTTCTAATATTTGAATCACCCTCTCAGTCTGGTCATCCATCTGAGGATGAAACATCGTGCTAAAAGATAACTGAGACCCCAGAGCCTCTTGAAAACTCCTCCAAAATCGTGACGTGAATCATGGGTCTCGATTTGACACTACAGACACTAGCACACCATGACAACAGACTATCTCCTGAACATAAATCTCTGCCAGTCCATCCATGGAGTAGTTGACTTTAATAGGAATGAAGTGAGCAGTCTTCGTCATTCTATCAATGACCACCCAAATAGCATTCTAACCATGCGATGCCAGTGGCAAACCCATCACAAAGTCCATAGATACATGATATCACTTCCACTCTAGGATGCAAGTAGTTACAACTGGCCTGTTGGCCTCTGGTGCTCAGCTTTTACTTGCTGGCACGTCAAACAATGATGTACGAGCTTAGCAATTTCCCTCTTCATGCTGCTCCACTAATAAGACTCTTGCAGATCTTTGTACATTTTAGTATTGCCTGGATAAATCATGTACAAGGACCTGTGAGCCTCCTCTAAGATCATTCTCTTGACATCCATATTTGTAGGCGTGCACAACCTAGAATGGAACCTCAAGGCTCCGTTATCAGAAATACTGAATTCATCTCCCTGTCCATCTTGCACCTTAGTTATCAACTTTGCTAGTTCTACGTCACCTCTCTAAGCTATCTTAATCCTTTCTTGTAGAGTAGGCTACACTACCATGTTGACAATAAATGCCTGAGGATTACTCTTTATCGACTCTACACTAAGTCTCTCCAGATCCATCTGAATCAGATGCTGAACCTCCATAGCTGTCAGTGCTGGTCCTACTGATTTCCTGCTTAGAGCATCAGCTACCATGTTTTTTTTCCCTTGCTGGTAACTAATGGTGCAGTCATAATCTTTAATAAGTTCCAATCAACTCTTCTGTCTCATATTGAGCTCCTTTTGATTGAAGAAGTACTTCAAATTTTTCTGATCGGAGAATATCTCGCATTTCTCACCGTACAAGTAATGCCTCCAAATCTTTAATGCATCCACCACTGCAACCAATTCCAGATTGTGGGTAGGGTAATTATTTTCACACTCTTTCAACTGTCGGGAAGTATAAGCTACAACCTTACCATGCTGCATTAATACATAGCTGAGCCCTTTCAAAAACGTGTCACTGTAAATTATGTAACCATCACCCCCTGACGGAATGATAAACACTGGAGCAGTGACAACCTCTATTTTAGTTCCTAGAAGCTTTGCTCGTAATCCTCATCCCATTCAAACTTGACATTCTTCCTATTCGGACGCGTTAGAGGCCCTGATAATGCTATGAATCCTTCGACAAACAGACAATAATAACCTGCCACTCCCTAGAAACTCCTAATTTCCTGAACATTCCTCGGCCTTTTCCAATTCAACACTGTCTCAATCTTGCTGGGATCCATTGAAATACCATCCTATGAAATAACATGCCCCAGAAACAACAATTTCTCTAGCCAAAATTCACATTTACTAAACTTGGCATACAACTTCTTTTCCCTAAGCATATGAAGTACTAGCCGTAAATGCATCTCATGCTCCTCAAAACTCTTTGAGTAGACCAGTATATCATCAATGAAAACTACAAAGAATTGGTCCAAATACTGGTGAAAGACTCTATTCATCAATTCCATGAACACAGCAGAAGCATTTGTCAGACCAAATGGCATAACTAAAAATTCATAATATCCATACCTAGTGCTGAAAGCTGTCTTCGAGACATCTTCTACTTTTACTTTCACCTGATGGTAGCCTAATCTGAGGTCAATATTGGAATAGACCTACGTACCTTGAAGATGGTCAAATAAATTATCTATGGGGTAGAGGATACTTATTCTTGTTTGTCTCCTTATTAGTTTCCCTGTAATCTACGCACATCCTCATAGATCTATCCTCTTTCTTTACAAATAACACTGGAGCTCCCCACGGTGATACACTGGGCTGAATAAAACTCTTATTTAGCAAGTCTTGCAGTTGACCCTTTAGCTCTCCCAACTTTGCTGGAGCCATTTTGTAAGAAGCTTTAGAGATCGGTGCTGTCCTGGGAAGTAGATTAATAGAGAAATCTACCTCGCGGTCGGGAGGTAGCCTAGGTAGATCTTTTGGAAAAACAACTGAAAACTCCTTAACAACTGGTGTATTGCCCAACTTCAATTCATTCTCTGACACCTCCTTTACAAAAGCCATAAACCCTTAACAACCATCTAGGAGTAATCTCCTCGCTTATATGGCTGACACTAACTGAGACAGGGATTGTACACGCGACCCTATGAACCTAAATTTTGGTCTTCCTGAAGGTCTGAATATTACTTCTTTCAAATGATAGTCTATACTGGTGTAATTAGCTGCCAATCAGTCCATACCAAGATTACATCAAACCCATGCATGTCCAATACTATCAAATCAGCTGCCAAGACTTTTCCTTCACTCTACTACACTTCACTACTGACCTTGTCGATGTAGTTACTAACAGTTCGGTGTCTAACAACTGTGTTTTTGCCCCACAAAATAAAATACACCCCATAGACACAAACGAGTGTGTGGCTCCTAAATCAAACAATACAATAATTTTAAATGAAAACATGTTAATCATACATGTCACCACATCGCTGATTGTCTTAGCATCTCCAGGCATCAAAGCATAGATCCTCGCTGGAGCTAGATTCCTTTGGTGGTCTCCACAGGGCGCCTCATAACCTCCCTAGTATGGTCTGGGAGGAGGAGCAGTGTCAGGTGGTGTAAGGAAATCTCACACCATATGTCCATGCCTACCACAGCGATAGTAGATGACTCTCCTCACTCGACACTCTCCCAAGTGTCTCTTTCCACAAGTCTAACAGACAAGAAAACTTTGCACCGTCTGCAACTCACGACCTCCACTCTCCTACCCCTGTCCTCTGCCATAGTTTCATATCCTCCACTAACCCTGCCTAGCTCCCTACTAGAAGCCTGAAGGCGAATAACTTTTCTTCTGTCCCTTCTCCTCTGCATCTATGTGCTCACTAGCCTCGACCAAAGCTACTCTGTCGACTAACTTAGCAAAGTCATGTATCTTCAGCACTACCACTTGCTTGTATATTCCATGCCTCAAACCTCTTTCAAACTTTCTTGCCTTCTTTACTTCATCAGGAACAATATACGGGGTGAAGTGGGATAGCTCTATAAACCACGCTGCATACTGCTAAACCGATTGCTGTCCCTACTTCAAATTCAGGAACTCTTCCACTTTAACTTCCCTAATAGTGGTTGGGAAATATCTGTCAAATAATAATTCTTTAAATCAGTCCCATGTCATAACTATTGGCATCATCCTCTGCTGCTCCAGAAGTTTTACAGCAATCCACCACTTCTCAGCCTCCCCTGTCAGTTTATAGGTGGCGAAGAGGACCCTCTGCTTCTCCGTACACTGTAATACTATCAAAACTTTCTCAATCTCCTGCATCCAATTCTCGGCGGCTGCAAGATCAACTCCTCCTAAAAATGCTGGAGGATTCATCTTGGTAAATTTCTCTATCGTGCACCCATGGCCTGCAGACGGGTCTCCCTACTCTCTGGAGCTCTTAGCGATCTCAGCCATAACCTACTGACCCACACTGTGTAATATCGCATCCAAATCAGCCCCGCCTGCACTCGAGGGCCCTGCACTATCACTACCACTCGCATGGGCACTACCTCCTCCAAGGTCCATCCTGAAAAGACAATAAACATGGCTCAGGGATCCTATTTTTATAATTTACACGTCATACTAAAATCCCCTATGTTGACATTCTTATCTTATTTCAAGGTTTAGTCCACACTATAGAAAAACAACCCAGTAATAGTTTACTATGGCTTTCCTGAAATCGTCATCCCAAGAAAGACACAGAACCACCACGGAACTCCTACCTCTAAACTGCAAAACAAAACCTCAAATCATTTTCCTATACTCTGGTATTGTTTTCGTTGCACTCTAAAGTCTACAGAACCTACCAACCTGGCTCTGATACCAAACTATACGACCTGCCTATTTTATCATAATTTTTTTTCATTCCATAATAATAACCAATATAATAATCCTAACAAATCATAGTCAACCTGGGACCCATGGGTACCAGGGACATACCTGAAATATAACACTAATACCTAAGCAGCGAAAACGTAAAATCATAAACATATCAAATCATCAAACCAACACAATGCTAGAGTTTTACTACAACTGCCATATACATACACACATCCCAAAATATCCAAAAAGTGTCTTATGTTCACAACCAAAAAATCCATCAGACCCTAGCAAAATGACTTACCCTTCAGTCAGGGTAGAACAGTCGAACTCTAATGCTGCGGAGCTCTATCCGTTCTTATATATGGGGCTTCTGAAATATTTATATAGCTAGGGTGAGAAACCTATCAGCAAGGGAAATAAACTAATATCAGTGTGTGACAACATGAGTATTTTTATGTTATGCATATAAAAGTACATAAATCATATGTGGTAAAACTGTCTATATCATATTGAGAAAAACATAATTTATCATAACATTGTATAACATACTGAGTTTCCATACACAAAGTCATCTTATATAATTGTACATGAAATAACACCCTGAATGGATAGCTGGCTAGTGTCATGCCTTAACCCCACATGACTAGGTTGTGTGGCCTAAAGGCGGAACCTAGCAATTACTGGCCAACCACGTTACATCAATATAAGTCTATAAGTACAATGGGTCTACCCCTCCTAGTCCGAACACCAAAGGGATGCCTGCACTACCATAAAACCACATCGATTGTTGATCTCCCACTGCCCCTTACGACGAGTGGTAGCACTAACATATACATGATCGTGATCATATAGCTACGGTACTGTGCTTCCTGAAAGCCTAAACTAAGCCATCCAAGTTCTGATAACATATAGTATATTTCCAAATGATGATACATGACGTCATGATAATATTTCAATAAAATTTTACATGACATATCATATAAAATTCACGGCCCTTACGTCAGCATAGCATATCATATAAAACCACGACCCTTTACGCTGACATATCATATAAAATCCACGGCCCTTATGCCGTCATATAATATAAAATTCATGGCCCTTACGTTGAAATATCATATAAAATCCACGACCCTTATGTCGGCATATCATATAAAATCCACGGTTTGAAATCCCTATAACGTTTTTAATATTTTCTTGAAAAACAATAATAACATACCGATTCTGAAAACATAATATTATGTTATTACATAAAATCATAGAATTTCATACTCATGCCATACAAAAGTGAATATTTTTTCATTCGCAAAATTTATACAAAATCATAAACCCTGCTAGAACTGTGTTAATACTTGTTCTCCTGTTAACAACAATATTCCCAAACTTAGTTCTATAACATACATAATTTCCTTGAAAATAAAAGTTGTATATTAATAAATAATTTCATGAAAATACCGACTTAATTTATCCCTTTACCTGACTTATGAAAAAGCCCACAAATTACTCTAGAATTACACCCGTGCATTCCCCAGCTCAACACCCTGAAATTTGCATTTCCCCTAGAAAAACATCAGTATATACCCGTCTATTACCTTTCTCAACCCAAAAATACCAAATACCTTAATAAATATTAAAATAATCAAGTTACCCAAATTTTCGGATGGTTCCTAAGTTGGCCTAACCTACAAATCACTCTAGCAGATGTGAAGAGAATCTTCCTAGGAGTGACGTGGTAGATTCAGATCGTCAAACCGGCGAAGAACCGGCCCAGAATTTAGAGAGAAGGGGTGGAGGACGAAATGTAGAGAGATAGAAGGGTTTGCATGTAGGTTTTTTCGCTGAAAACCCGAGTTTGAGCTATTTATACACCTGCCTTTGTCGATGAGACACGTCACTTCGTCGACGAGGCCAAGTAGAGAATTTGTTGACGAACACTTATTCATTGTCAACGAATTTCAGGCCCTGAAAAAAAACCCTCTTGGTAATTCCTCATCAACGAGACACGTGTCCTCGTCAATGATTCCAATAAGCCACTTCGTCGATGAGATCCTGCCGTGACCCCTTTAAAAATTTCCTTTTCCTCCCCTTTCTTTTATTACTTAATTTCTATAATTCACTGGGTCTCTACAGTATGAATGGATGGTTATGCCATTTGGTCTCACCAATGCACCTAGTACTTTCATGTGCTTGATGAATCATGTGTTTCATGCATTTATAGGTAGGTTTTTTGTTGTCTACTTTGACGACATCCTAGTGTACAACAAGAATCTTGATGATCACTTGGATCATTTGAAAAGTGTACTGGATGTTCTTAGAAAAGAAAATTTGTTTGCTAACCTAAAGAAATGTAATTTTTGTATGAAAATTTTATTTTCTTAGGTTACATGGTGAGTGCTAAGGGTGTAGAAGGGGATGAGGAAAAGGTGAAAGCAATAAAAGATTGGCCAACACCTAAATCTATAACTTATGTGCGTAGTTTTCATGGGTTGGCTTATTTTTATAGGCAGTTTTTGAGAGATTTTAGCACCATTGTTGCACCTTTAACTGAAGTGATAAAAAAGAACGTGGGGTTTAAATGGGGTAATACAAAAAAACATGCCTTTGAAATGCTTAAAGATAGGTTATGTTCTGCTTCATTGTTACTTTTACCTGATTTCACTAAAACTTTTAACATTGAATGTGATAACTCCGGGATTGGTATTGGAGCTATTTTGATTCAGGATAAGCATCCCATTGCATATTTTAGTGAAAAGTTCAATGTGCCAGCATTAAACTACTCCACGTATGATAAAGAACTATATGCCTTGACAAGGGCATTGGAGACGTGGCAACACTACTTGTGGCCTAAAGAATTCATGATCCACTTCGATCATGAATCATTAAAGCATTTGAAGGGGCAAGGTAAGCTAAATTTTCACCATGCCAAATGGATAAAATTCATCAAAACCTTCCCCTACATCATTCAGTACAAGCAAGAGAAAGAGAATGTCGTGGCTAGTGTGCTTTCTCGTAGGTATGCCTTAATTACTACATTTAACACTAAGCTATTGGGTTTTAAGTACATAAAGGATTTATATACTAAAGATTATGATTTTGCTAATGTGTATGAGGCATGTAATAAATTTGCGTTTCATAAATTCTATAGGCATGATGGATATTTGTTTAGGGAGAATAGACTTTGTGTGTCGAACTGCTCCTTAAGAGAATTGCTTGTGCAAGAGTCACATAGAGGGGGTTTGATGGGACATTTTAGGGTACAAAAGACTTTAGATATTATGCATGAACACTTCTTTTGGCCACATATACGTAGAGATATATAGAGAGAGTGTGTTATAGATGCTTTTCATGTAAACAAGCCAAGTCTAAGGTCTTACCTCATGACCTTTATACTCTTTTTCTTGTACCTAGTGAACCTTGGGTAGACATTTCAATGGATTTCATATTAGGTTTGCCTAGGTCTAAAGGGGGTATGGACTCTATATTTGTGGTGGTTGATAGATTTTTTAAAATGACACATATTATTGCTTGCCATAAAACTGATGATGCCACAAATAGAGCATATTTATTCTTTAGGGACATTGTGCGATTGCATAGCATTCCTAGGACAATTGTGAGTGATAGGGATGTTAAATTCTTTAGCTACTTGTGGAAGGTTTTGTAGGGAAAGTTAGGAACTAAGCTATTGTTTTCTACTACTTGTCATCCTCAAACCAATGGTCAAACCAAAGTAGTTAATCGGACTTTAGCTACCTTATTGCGTGCAGTCATTCAAAGGAATTTAAAATCATGGGAAGAAATCATACCACTTGTTGACTTTGCTTATAATAGAACTATGCATGCTTCTACTAATTTTTCTCCATTTTAAATTGTTTATGGTTTTAATCCTTTGACTCCATTGGATTTGATGCCGCTACATGTGAATGAGATAGCTAGCTTAGACGAATGACACAAGGTTGACTTAGTGAAGAGGATCCATGAACAAGCACGATAGCATATTGAAAAGAAGAACCGAAAATATTCATCTCAAGCTAATAAGGGGCGCAAGTTCATTACTTTTGAACTGGGAGACTGGGTATGTGTGCATATGAAAAAAGAGAGGTTTCCTCCTAAAAGAAAAAAAATGCTACACCCGAGGGGTGATGGACTTTTTCAAGTGCTAGAAAAGATCAATGACAATGCATACAAGTTGGATCTATCAGGTGAGTATAAGTTCAATGCAACTTTCAATGTTTTTGATTTATCCCCTTTTGATGTAGGTGATGATTTGAGGACGAATCCTTTTAAGGAGAGGGGGAATGATATGAACCAACAAGCTCTGATTGCACAGGATGGTCTGCACATACCAATCGGACCCATCACAAGAGCTAGAACCAAGAAGGTCAAGGAGGCTACGCAAGGACTAATTGAAAAGTTGCTTGAGCAAGAGTCAATGAGGGTCATGGACACTAAAGAAAAGGAATTTATTGAAGAGTCTAAGATGGTAAATTGTCTAAAGACTTGTGAAGTTGGAACCTTAAGCCAATAGGGGTTGTTTGGGGAATTTTTATTGTTTTAATTAAAGTATGTGCTAAATAGTGGGCCAATTGTGTCAATTAAGCATGGCATGTGACTTGCACATGTTTCATTAAATGACATGACATTCTTAAGGTTATGTGGGGCTATTTTATTGGCTAGATTGATGTCATAGTCTATTTTTATTGGTTGGGCTGATGTCATGGGTTTCTTTTATTTTCTATAAGTAGCCAACTCTCTGTTGTATTGAAAAAGGGATATTTTTGGTTGAATACAATTCCAAGTGAGGTTCTCTTCAAGTTCTTCATTGAACTTTCACCGAACTTATCAAAGGTGCTACCTTTGTGGCGTTCATCCATTAATTTGATATTCTTGGTTTGTGCTTCACGTCAAGCAATAGGTCAAGGATCTACTACCATGTCGAATATTATTTTGGATTTGCGATTTTTATAAATCTAATTTGGGGTCTCTGAACGTTCATCCTTGGGGTTCCGTATCACATTCTCCAAGTTCCATCTTTCTTTGGAGTAAGAAGGGCAGGACATGCACATGGGCTCATGCTTTCTTGAATAAATCCCTTACTTTTCAACTCTTCAACTTGCCTCTTCAATTCCTCATGTTATTTAGGATTCATCCAATAGTGGGGCAAGCTGGGCAAAGATGATCTTGGAACAAGATCTATATTATGCTAAATATCTCTCATTGGGGGTAATTCATTTAGAGGTTCAGAGATAACATCACTAAATTCAGAAAGTATAGGTGACACTTCATGTGGTGTCTCATGTTCTAGAGTAGAGGAGTCATTTTCCTTGGTTACCACAACATAGACAATCTGTGTCTTCTTACTCTTTTGCTCAAATTGTTTCTTTCTTAGAACATGCAAAGAATTTCCAACTTTCTCTTTTATTTTCAAACTTTTCTTTTCCTTGTCTTGTTTGTCCTTCTTGGGCTCTGAAGGACTCAAGACAATCTTCTTTCCATTGCACCTAAAAGTATAGGTGTTGGCTCTACCACTGTCTAAGACATCAAGATCATACAGCCAAGGTATTTCTAATAGAATGTGGGCAACATCCATACGAAGGACGTCATACCAGATTTTGTCTTCATAGTCCGGAATATTGATAAGGACTAGACACCTATGGCTTATGGGCGTGGTTGCTACATTCACCCAAGCAACTTTATACGGAGTGGGATGAGGTTCAACTTTCAATCCCATTTTTTTTTTTTTTGAAGTTGCTCTAGAAATCACATTCATGCAACTTCTTCCATTGATGATCATTTTACAACTCTTATTTCTACACTTGATATAAGTATGAAAAATAGAAGTTCAGCACCAATCCTCTTGTTCTAGAGGTGTGACCATGATACATCGCATCACATTCACAGTAGCATTTTCTTCTTCTTCTTCTATGGTTAACTCATCCTCACTAGCTACTTCTTCAGGAATGTAAGGGTGTTCTCCTGAGTCTTCTTCTTCTTCTTCCTCTCTCTCAATGGCTAAGTTTCTAGTGGGGCATTGCTTGGCAAAATGGCCTCTTTTATAACACTTATAGCACACATCACTTCCAAACATTTGTTTAGAGGACCCATTTATAGGAGCCTTCCCTATGTCAAAAGGCTACAAGATAGTGGGATTGCTACCTCTTGAGGTAACTTGACCAGTGTTGGTAGGTCCAATCCTCATATAAGATGTGGCTTTTATTTAGTTGGTGTCATTGGAGGAGTTTTCAAATTTTATACCCAATTGAACTTTACTCATATGATAATAATCATGTGCCAAGTTAAAGGAATGCTCAAGGGAGTCAATGTGACAAGGAAACAACTCTTTCCTAAGTTCAGGTTTTAGGCCAGTCCTAAACCTAGAAATTTGTTGGCTAATGCTTTTTCTACCCCACATCTAATGGATAGTTCATCAAACTTTCTCATGTACTCAGTCACACTCATACTTCATTGTCTAAGGCTATAGAGTTTATCCATAAGACGTTCCCTATAAGAAATTTGGACATATTTTTCTATCAATCTTTCTTTCATCAAGTCCCAATGTTCTATGAGTCTATGACCTAGGTGAGTTTCTTGTCTTTCGACATTTACCCAATGAAGCTTAGCTTGCCTGGTTAGTCTCATTTTTACAAATATTACTCGGTGTAGATCAAGCATCTCATACCAGTCAAAATATGAATCCATTTAAGCTAACCAATCCTAAAAAATCTTTGGATCCATTTGACCATCATATGTAAGGGCTTCAATTTTTACTCTTTTCATGACATCCATTTTCGGATCATGATTGTCCCTATGAAAAGGTCTCCTAGGTTAGAATTCCTCTTCATTCCAATAGGGAATATAAGGGTCATGACGCTGAAATCTTTTGGGAGCATGTGATCTTGGTGGAGGAGGAATGGGAGGTCTCTCTAAGGGTGGTGTCCTTTCTCTTGGAGGATTGTTTGTTTCCCAAGAGTGGTGGGAAGCAAGTTCATGTTCAATCTCATGGGGCTTTTTGGGATTTTCTTGAGGTTGGTCAGGAACTAAATTAGTTTCCAACCTTTCTATCCTAGCAAGGGCATGAGTTAATTCTTGAGTTAAGACTTGAACTTGGGCTTGAAGTTCATCTAGAATGGTATCATGGTCTATGTCAGTCCTACGACCTTGATAACGGTTCCCAGCCCTAATTGCCATCAAAACATAACAACATAAGGGCAACTACTCATAGCTAAAGAAGAGACTTTGAGGGTTCAGCCTACCTAAACCTAGGCTCTAACCTAGGCCCTGATACCATGATAATGTTGGACTAGGTTGGGTGACCTAGTCCTACGGGTTTCAACCCTCAATCAAAACATACATAATAAACACTTTATAATAAGAATTGAATCAACCAAACTTACACAAAATAAATCATGCTTTATCTCACATGTCCAAGGATTTTGAAAAGGTATATAATTTGATTCGTAATCCAATCTCAAAGGTTCTTTCACAAGGAATCAAGTAATATGCTATGAGTATGCTATTCAATCATTCAAGAAAATAATTATATGTTATCACAATAATATTCCTACAATTAACAAGCAGATAAGTGTATAAATGCTGAAAATTTAAAGTTCTAGGCGTCTTTAGTAAACTATGGCTCAGGGTTAGTCACCTATAGAATTTGTAAATTGAATTATGGAGAGGCAGAACTGGGTCAGTCGATTGATCTAATGAGGTCAGTTGACTGTTTGATATTTATGGAAAAATTTCGAGAGCAGTAAAAGAACAGTTGATTGATCTTTTGGGGTCAGTCGCCTGACTTGTGAAGGGTCTAAAATATTAAGCTAATTTCAAGGGCTTTGTGCAACTGAAACTTATGGGATGTTAAACAAGGATTCCTAAGCAAATTAGGGATTGATTAAGAATGATATTATTATGGGAAAACACTGGATAACTTACCAAAGATCACCACGAATATGAAGCACAACCAAGAAATCCTTAAATATTAGTTGAACAAGTGAAGATGCTATTGCTATTTGTGTATAATGGTGTGAAAAGAAATGAGATGGTGAAGATGCGTTGGATAAGTAGTGGTCTCACACCACTTGATCTCCGAGGAGAACGGACGTAGCCTCTCGCCATTCAATCACAAGGATCAAACAAAGCTTAAAGCTTTACAAAGACAAAGTCTTCTGAAATTCAATATTACTTAACTTCTGCTGATACAACTCTTACAATATATAAACTAACATGGGGATAGGGAAAACCAGCAATAACACTTATGGAACTTCCCATACAAGCATTGGAAACACACACTTAATGCTCACAAATTACAAACTCATTAACTCACACAATTTTCTAACAAAATAATTATCTAACACAACATACAACATAGAACATGCAAGTAAGTTGTCTTGCAAGGCTACTAAATAAATGCAAGACAAGTAAAAAGGGAGGCCCAATCTATGTGGGGCTTAGAGGAGCCGTGTAGGGTCCACAAGGGTCTTCATCTCGGAATTGCAAAATCATAACTTGGGTTTTCTTTATGCTGAAAAGTCTTCAAGTACTTCCATAAGTTCCTAAAATGGTTAGAAAACATTGTGGACATCCGGGAGCCTTCCACATGTCACCATGTCGGTGAGCAAAAGGGGGAATGGTTGCCGATCCCCATCATCTCTCCTGGGCTTGAAAGAATTCTTCTTCGAAGAATGAGAAGCAAAGTACTAGGAGTATAGTTTCAAGTTGAGATGGAGTAGATCTTCTTTTAAAATCCAACTGCGCTCTGAAATTGGTTTACCTTTCCACTTAACCAAGAATTTCTGATATGATCCAGCTCGTGTGATCATTGTTTTATCATCCAGGATTTCCTCAATTTCATCACTGTTCTTAGGCATAGGTAATGATGGTGGCAAAGGCAAACTTTGTGGTTCGGCTTCATGATGAGTGAGGAACGGAGTGAGATCACCTACAAGGTTAGAAATGGAGGGCTCCATGAAAGTAGATACTTCATGAAATGGGGTTAAGTCCTCAACATTAAACACATTACTAATGCCAAATTCAATGGGAATATCAAATATATAAACATTAGAACTGCTTTTCTTTAAAATATTGAAAGGACCCATCTTTTTAGCATATAACTTTCTTACCGTTCCTACCGAAATCTGTTTGGGACGAATACAGATCATAACCATATCACCCTCTAAAAATTCTTGTAACCCGCGATGAATATCAGCACTAGATTTATAATGTTCCTTGTTCAAGTTGATTTTCATTCTAATTTCAGAGTGTAGGTCATTAATGTGTTTAGCAAAAGCATCGGCTTGTTCGGTCACTCTAACCTATGGAGGTAATGGGACAAGATCTATCAGCTTCCTAGGTTGATAACCAGTGACAACTTGAAATAGGC
This sequence comes from Malania oleifera, assembly GCF_029873635.1. Taxonomy (NCBI): domain Eukaryota; kingdom Viridiplantae; phylum Streptophyta; class Magnoliopsida; order Santalales; family Ximeniaceae; genus Malania; species Malania oleifera. Next base: position 62,581,978 of record NC_080424.1, read on the forward strand.
TAAGACCTGTGGTTCTATTCACTGAGCTAATGAATGCAAATTCAGTCATCAAAAGACACAAATCCCATGAACCTATAGTCTATAAATGATGTGGCAGACTCAGTTTACCTAATAATTTCTCGATATTGGGACAACCAACCCAATCAAACGTCATCATTAGGGACAAAAATGGAGCTCAATATGGAAATAGTATTCTTGTGCAGTTTGCTTTAGGATTCATTTGTTTTGCTGGATTGGAGTATAGTGGTTATGATAATTATTTTTTTGCTTATATAATTTACCATTAATAAAGGATAGGATAAGGACATGTAGATTTTTTTTTTTTTTTTTTGTTTCAAGTTTTTACATTTGCAAGATGCTTAAGCGTAACGGTCTTAGTCTAATTTCAGTATTGTATAATTTATTTTCATTGGTAAAATTTTATGCTTTTGTCTCTTAAAAATTGACTCATAAAATTCAACATTATATGAATAAGATCTTTGTAGTTCATGCTTAGTGTTAGATCATGACAAGATCTTTCATTTGATTTTAGTGTGTTGGATAAAAACCCCCCAAATATGCGCAACGAAATATACATATATTTGTGTAAGGATAAAAAAAAAAAAACAATATAGCAATCTAAATGGTGAATACAGAACAATTCCGCAACCATAGCAAGTAAATAAAGCAATAACAATAACAATGACACTAAGAATTACCTGGTTCGGCAATGCCTACATATATGGGAGCAAATGACAAGGATTCATTATCTTTATGTATAAATTACAATAGTAATACAAGAATCCTCTTAATTATACTCTCAACCACACTTAACTCTCTTGGCCTACTATATACAACGTATTCTATGTATATATAAGCCTCCTTAGAGGTTTTCCCTCGAAACCCAACTATATTAATGTCCAATTAATGAAAATTTGAAATATGCACTAGCTATCTCAAGCCAAACCAATGACGGTTTCAGGAAGAATAGAAATAATGCCCTGCTACAGTGATGCACCCTTATTTTCTTCATGCTTTCCCTTAGAATGTGAGCCACAATTCACAACAAAATCTACCTTGGTGAACATACGCCCCTCAAACATCGATCATGTCAGACTCTCTGATACCATATCAACATAAACCGACCCGAAATGGGTACCTGGTAATTAGTATTCACAATAGGTTCTCATTTAACGTATTTCAACATTTCTCAGTATAAAACATATCGTTATTTCATACTGCCACATTTATCATAGAAATCATTTCTATACAGATATATCATGTTCCACCATTTTTCCAATAGACACATCCATGTTACATATTTCATCATTTCCCATAAAATACTCTTTGATATATCACTTTTCATTGTTCTCAATAAAACAATTCTCTTATCATTACAATTCAATATATATATAGAACATCAATGGGTTTCTCTTTTATTATTTTCTACACAAAAACATTTCAATATATGTTTACCTCATATTCTCATAATTCACCATGCAGTTCACACAACCCAGTTTCAAACATGTTCTCAGTATAACTCATATGCCACACAATTTCATCTATTATTCATATCATAATATATACAGTTAAAATATCATATCACCATTTTCACATATTTATTCAACCCATAATTTCTAAAATACTGCTATAATTTATTCCTCTTACCTAGCTTACTGAGAGGTCCACTAACACCCTAGATCCTACACTCCACGACATTTGCAGCTCAAAAGCCTGAAATTCACATTTCCCCAAATTAATCAATGCAATTCCCAGAACAATTCTCATTTAGCACTTCCTAGGTTCCAAATACTTCAAATAGCCCATTAAACCCTAAAATACTTCACTTACGCTGATTTTGGGATAGTGCCCAAAAACTCCAAACCAACAATCTGCTCCGGTTAAGTTGTAGAGAATCTTCCCACGAATCTCGTGACCGTTCCTGATCGTCTAAATGAGCTTTAACGAAGCCGAAATTGAAGAGAGAGAGAGAGAAATCATGCTGAAAAATGAGGTTTTTCCTATTTATATGCCAGGCTTCATCGACGAGTTAAAGTGATTCATTGACAAGCCCATGAAGGCACTTTGTCGATGAGGAACTTGGTTCGTTGACAAACCTAAAATTCTCTAAAATTCGCCGACTCTCGGTATCTTCTCGTTGACGAGACACGTGTACTTCATCGACGAGACCTAAAGGGACATTCGTAGATGAAGACCATTAATTTGTCGACGAACCCCTACTGATCCCCCTTTTACCTTTTCCCTCTCTTTCATTTCTTTTCTTTTATTACTTTCATTAATTAAATTTTTCGGGTCTCTACACAGATCCTCCAACGGTCGGAGACTTCTAGGAGAATGGTGAGGTAATCAATTGAATTAGAGAAATTCGACATAGATTACAAGCCAAGGCCCGCAATCAAAGCTCAAGTGTTGGATGATTTAATGGTAGAACAATCCTGTGAAAAATTAGAGAGGCTAGATGTTTGGGCGCTGCATATGGATGGGTCGTCCAATGGAGCCGGATGAGCAGCAGGATTAATCATTACGACGTCAAATGGCTCAGAAATTTTGTTTGCACTGTGGTTGGAGTTCGCAGCAACTAACAACAAGGCTGCATATGAAGCCTTGTTGGCAGGTTTGCACTTATTAGAATCACTCGGGGTTGCTCGAGTTCGAGTCTTAAGTGATTCTCAGCTTGTGGTTGAATAGGTGAAAGGAGAATTTGAGGCTAGGGACTAGAAAATGATAAAAAAAATACCTGGCGAGGGCATAAGAATACATTAGAATATTCGCTTAGTTCGACATAGAGCACATACCACAAGCAGAAAACATGAAGGCTGATATGCTAGCAAGATTGGCCTCAGCTTCAAAGCCAGATTAGGAGAACACCATTTACTTGGAAAGAATTGGAAATCCATCTTACGAGGAGGTCAACATCATGGTGGCGGTAGTAGGAGATAACGAAGAGGACTGGAGGACTATCTTGATAAAATACTTCCAATACGGGTCCCTAACAGATAACAAGTAGCAGTCCATTAAAGTAAGAAGGAAGGCAGCCAGGTACACGCTCATAAACCAAGAGTTGTACAAATGATCCTTGATGCTTCCTTATTTATGGTGCTTAGACATCAAATAAGGAGAATATGTGTTACGGGAGATTCACAAAGGGGCATGCGGGAACGGCTTGGCCAACAGTGCCTTGGCTCCTAAGGCTATGTGGCAAGGGTTCTATTGGCCCACTATGAGGAAGGATGCAATTGAGCTAGTTATGTGGTGCGATAGATGCTAGAGGTGTGCTAGGATACCACATCTGCTAGCCAGTATTCTCTCTCCCCTGACAAGTCCTTGTCCCTTCACCAAATGGGGACTAGACATTCTAGGACTGTTACCTCAAGCTGCAGGACAACGAAAGTTCCTATTGGTGACTATTGACTACTTTACAAAGTGGGTAGAAGTAGAAGCTTTGGCCCATATAATACAGTGCACCATTGCCAAGTTTGTATGGACTTCAGTGGTCTACAAGTTCGGCATCCTCTGGGCTATAATGATAGATCATGGGAAGTAGTTTGACAGTGCCCGCTTAAAAAAATTCTGCACTGACCTAGGCATAAAAATGCTATTTTCATCTATTGTGCACCAATAATGGACAAGTAAAGAATATGAATAGGACAATCTTGCACAACCTAAGAACATGACTTGAGTCTTTACGTGGAAAATGGGTAGAAGAACTTTGTCCATTATTTGGGCTTACCATATGACCCGGCGAACAGCTACAGGGGAAACCCCCTTCATGCTCACATTTAAAGCGGAGGTGATCATCCCTGTAGAAATAGGAATCTCTTCTTAGTGAAGGCAACATTTTAACGAAGAGAAAAACAATAAAGAATTAAGAGCCGAATTAGATCTTTTGGAGGAAAGACAAGATTAAGCGCATGTGAGAATCACAACATACCAACAAAAGGTGGCCAAGTATTACAACGTTCGGATGAGAGCACAAATTTCAACTTGGGAGATATATTCCTTAAGAAAGTACAAAACAACCCTATAAGACCCGGATCAAGCAAGTTGAAGCCCAACTGGGAAGGACCATACTGATTAGCATCAGAAATCAAACCGGGAGCATACACATTCAAAGACTTAGAAGGGAAGGAGATAAAAAACACATAAAACTCTAAGATGTTAAAGAAATACTATTCATAAATTGCCATTCATAAATTATACACTTTAAGAGCAAGTTTCAAAAGCTTAGAAAGCAAAGTTACAAAAATTTAAAGTAATAAAACTTCAGGATAATCTCTCTAGTCACCAGCTTTGCTACCTTCTCCACCCTCCTCTTCAATCTCTTCAGTTTTATCAATCTCCTCCCCCAACTGGGGACTCTCGTGACCGTAACCAAGTGAGCAGACGCCGGGCAGGGAAAGGTCAGGATGCACTATACTAATTTGATCTTAACATTTTTGAAAGCCCTCTCGGAATGTCGTAGAGGTATTGAAGATAAACTAGTTAGACTTACGATAGTTTTATATCGCAGCACTCACAACAACGTGGATCTCTTCATTTCTGATCCTTGCAATTTCCTCTTGAAGAGCCCTCTCCTAAAGAGCAGCTTGGGCCTGAGCTTCATGCAGCTCATTCTGCGTGGCAACGTATTTCTCCTGTGCCTACGTAGAGAGCCAATACATCTCAACTACTTTTTCCTCCATGGACAAAGACATAACCATCATCTGAGAATAATATCAATGTAAGCATATAGCAGGGAGCAATAAATATAAACTTCTAAGAAAAATAAACAAGGCAACCTGGTAAGAAGTATGCCAAATACTGGCAGACAAACTCTAAGGAAAAGTCATCTTCATCCCCAAGGCATCCTCAAACTATACCGCACGCAAAAAGGTTGGACCAGAAAGGGTAGGGTCATGAAGGGCAGGTCCTTCGGTTCTAGTAGCTACAGGTGGATGCATTTTAGTGGGAAGCTACTCGTCATCTATTGCTGGAACATCTTCCACTTGAGAAGAGTCGCCCTGTAAGCTCTTCTTATTCTTTTTGCTTGCCCTTTGTCTTTTCTTTTGTCCAAGAAAGGCCTTATAACAATTAAAGTCCATACGTACAAAAAAAAAAAAGAAGAAGGGATAAAAGGCTAGATAGAGCAAGTGTACATATGTATACTGCAAAGTTAATAAGGAGTAGAGATCGGATGAGACTGGATAGAGTCGACATTGCATAAGGAGTTGCTCCTTTAGCAGTCCGTCATGGGAAACAATCCCTTACCAAGCTCTAGTTTGAAGCTCCTGAAGAACAACTTGCTCTAGGGGGGAACAGAGTAAAGGCCAAGTGGCAGAATTGGGCTAAAAAGTAGAGGGTGGAGTTAGATAAAAAAAAAAAAAAGTTGCCTATGTGTATGCACAAAAAATGAAGTATAGGGTGAAGAACATCACCATCTAGAGGGGTTGACCACATGTAGGGCCCATTATAATTAAGCTCTCCAGATGCAAAAAAGAATCGAAACTTTCAATTATGAAAGGACAAGTTGTCGGGGTTAAACAGTTTTAAATAAGAGAGACAATTAAAGTAGTACAAATATTTCTCTATGGAGTGCTTTCTAATCTGAAAGAAGCTCCAGAATAAGGTCACTGTGGGCTAGTGACCACTTTGGATGAGGAGCATGACAAAGCATACCAATGTTAGGTACGAGTTGGGGGCTAGCTAGGAAGGATCTATGTTGTAAAAATGGAATATATCATAAAAGAATGGGAAAAAAGGGTAGTCTGAGACCGAGGTCAAGATAATCAGTGTATAGGGAAATTTCGTTGGAGCCTGGCTCTTTAGCAGACTCTGAGCTGGAGGGTAGCCTAAGTTGGATGCTATCAGAGATGGCGAATAGGTGACACAAGTCACACAAATCCCCATGGGAGAGGTATGACCTAGCACCACTTATGCTGGTCGGAGGTACGGACTGAGCCTCAGAAGATCTCATGGGGAGTTGATTTTAAAGCTAAAAGGAAAAAAACAACTCATGCTTTTCAAGAGTTTGAATCAACAGGGCCTACTTTCAACAGTTTATTAGGAACATTCAAAGAAAACATGGAGAACATGAAGAACATTCAAAGAAAATGTGGAGAACACTAAGAACATTCAAATAAAACATGGAGAACACAAAGAACACTTAAGGAAAACTTGAAGAACACTAAGAACATTCAAGAAGATGTGAAGAACATGCAAAAAATGTGTAATAAACAAGAAGAAAAAAGCCAAAATAACACCACACAATGCTAAGGAAAATCAAACAAAAGCAATGAAAGTAGGAAAAAAGAAAGAAGGATGGAGGGGCGTACCTTGCAAACACAAAGGAAACCTTTTGGTGGAGACAAGGAAGAAGTGAGTAAGTGAGTTCCTTTTATAGAACAAAGTTGGCTCCCATCTCCAAAAAGCATATATCACGAGAAGGCAAGAATCACCTGGTGGTTCGCGGCTCGAAGAAAAATATACAATTCCCGTACAAGCACGTAGTCCAAGAAAGATGCGTATCCGAGTAGGTACAGATATTGAATAAACATATCCTGACATGACCCTGGAGCATTTACTTATCCCAAAAAAAGGTACATATAAGCTCGCATCTCAAATAGATGTGACCCGAACTGACATGAACACAAGCCTCGAGAAAGATCTCGAAATCCTGCAAGTACGACCCAACTAATGAGCAAAGCTCATGAGGCCTAAAGACAGCCCAACTGATAAGCAAAGCTCATAAGGCAAAAGAAATCGACCCAACTGATGAGCAAAGCTCATGAAGCCTAAAGACAGCCCAACTAATGAGCTCAGCTCATGAGGCTTGAAGATAGCCCAAATGATGAGCAAGGGTCATGAGGCAAAGGAAAATCAACCCAACTAATTAGAAACACTCATGAGGCCTAAATGGAACCCAAATGATGAGCATAGCTCATTAGGCAAAGAAAAATCAGCCTAATTGATGAGGCCTTAAAATCGGCTCAACTGATGTGCAACACTCATGAGGCCTGAAGACATCCCAAATGATGAGAGTATAACTCATGAGGCTAAGGAAGAACAGGTTGAAAGAGCTGCTTGGCACAAAATGCCCATCACAGAGATGCTCGGCACAAAAAGCCTCTTAAATAGCTACTTAGCATAAAAGGCTTCCTGAAAGCTATTAGGAATAAAATGCCTTTCGAAAAGCTATTCAGCATAGAATACCCCTCGAAGAGCTGCTTAGCACAAAATACCTTTCAAAGAGCTGCTCGACACAAAATACCTTTCAAAGAGCTGCTCAACACAAAATGACCCTCGAAGAGCTGCTCGACACAAAATGCATTTCGAAGAGCTACTCGACATAAAATGCCTTTCGAAGATTTGATCAGCACAAAATGCCTCTCGAAGAGTTGCTCGGCAGAAAAAGCCTCTCGAATGGCTACTCGGCACAAAGTGCCTCTCGAAGAGGTGCTTGGCACAAAAAGCCTCTTGAAGTGCTACTCGACACAAAAAGCCCTATAGAGAGCTGCTTGGCACATAATGCCTCTCAAAAAGTGGCTCAACACAAAGTTCATTTCATCAAACTACTCGATATAAAATAACCTCGAAGAGCTGGTCAGTACTCAGCTGGTCGACATGATTATCACCATGAAAAGTTGCTCGATTGCTCGATTTTTAGCTGGTCAAATCAAAGAAAGCCTAGAAACATCGGCTCATATGAGCCGACACTGCAAAGACCTCAGGTTGAAATGAGTCGGTTAAACACCTCAGGGAAGATATCAGCTTGGCAAGCTGTGCACTCAAAAAAATTGGCTCAGATAAGCCGATAAACCAGCGCATTCGGCTCGGCAAGCCATGAACTCAGCAAAGTCGGCTCGAGAGAGACATCTACCCAACGATCCCAACCCAAAAACTCGTATACCCAACAGCATCAGCTCGGATAAGCTGATATCGTAAGGACCTCGGCTCGGCACCGGTTGTCTAAATGGCTCAGGAAAGATATCGGCTTGGTAAGCTGCAACGACCCCAAAAATAGTTATACTTGATTAGGGTTATGATCCTAAAAAAAAAAAAAGAATTAATTAATTAATTAATTATTAACTATTAATTAAATAATATAATATAATATAATATTATAATATTATAATATATAAATATATATATATGAAAGTTCTTGAAGCTTAAAGTTTCAGGAACTCTCCTGAGATTCCCCCCACTTCGTCTCTCTCTCTCTCTCTCTCTCTCTCTCTCTCTCTCTCTCTCTCTCTACTTTCTCTTTCCTCAACCCCTCTCTCCTCAATTTCCTTGGCCAAACGTGCGTCGATCAAAGAACGAAAAATACCCCTACGCTCCAAATTCGAGCACCAACATTTTAACGAGAGTTGATTTGTCGTAGGAGTGTTATAGGCACCACTCCTGGGATAAGGTAAGGGGAATAAATTATGTCAGGACCTTTTATAAATTAACTGATTAAATTGTAATATGAGATTACAGGAATTATATACATGTTTTTTTGAATATTCTGGCATATGAAAATTGGATTTTAGGTTATTATTATTATTATTATTATTATTATTATTATTATTATTATTAGTTGATTAAACTGGCGTTTTTGAGCCTAAGGATTTTTATAGTAATTTTATTTCAAAGTTTAACCAATTTATTTAAAATATTTGATTTCTGAATTATTGTAGTAGATTTTCTGAATGATTTGACCGGTTAAAATTATTGGCTTGATTTATTATACGTATTTTGTAAACAATTAATGTGAGTAGGGTTGGTTATCTTCGATTTTCCTTTAAATACATATTTTGAGCTAAATAAATGGTGGAGATAATTAAACTGGTGTTTTTGGTAATACAAATATTGAAATTAGAACGATCGCTTTTTCAGTAATTTATATAATTATGAGAAACACCCAAATTGTGTGGTTTAAGAACTCCGATGGACCATAATATGCTCAGTACTGCAGCTACATTAATGAAGAGCTTAGTGCAACCACACATCTCGGGGAGAGTGTTGGTATTGAATAGTCGAGTGGGCCAGTGAAATGTAGAGTTCCCACCTAGAGTCTAGACCAACTATAGGATGACCATTCGTACTAGCAGACATACAGTATAGTTGACTTAGCCTGGTGGTAGGCCGATTAGGGTTAAGTTCAGCTTATGGGCCGCACAACCCGTCATGGGCAGAAGCATGTTGTTTGTCCATTTGGGGGTGAGTTCTTATATTCATAGTTGTAGATTTAACTAGAGTATAATAGAATAGCTTATACGAAAACAAAGCATATGAAAACAGAGTATAACAGAGCAAAGTATTCCAGAGATTACATGTAACGCCCCATCAGCTTGAAAACTGGATGGTGCAAGCCTCTTCTTCTGCTCTGTAAGATCTGTACTGCCCTGGATGCTCTTTTCCAGCACCGAAGCCTTATCAACCAAGTCTAAGAAATTCTAGACCTGGAATCCACCACCAGTTCATAAATTCTGCGTCTTAGACCTTTTTCAAATTTCCTGGGCTTCCTTACCTCATTTGGATCAGAAATGGTGTGAAGCAAAATAGCTCCACAAATTTCACTGCATACTCCCCAACGGTCATATTCCCCTGGGTCAGGTTAGTAAACTCTTCAATCTTTTCCTCTCTGATAGATAAGGGGAAATACCTACCAAAGAATAGCTCTTTGAATCGCTCCCAGGTCAATGCTATCTTTACCAACCTCTGCTCCTCTAGTAGCTTTACAGAAAGCCACCAATGTTTTGCATCTCCAGTCATCTTAAATGAGGCATAACGGACCTTCTGCTCGTTTGTGCAGTCAAGTACAGCCATGATCTCCTCTATCTCCTGTACCCAATTCTCTATAGCCACTACATTAGGTCCTCCTACGAAGGCCGGAGGGTTTATTCTCATGAACTCCTTGATGCTACAACCTGATCTACACCTGGACAATTTTGCCCTCTGGTATCCTTCCTCATTTCTGCCCTAACCTATTAGGCTATACCCCTCAGCATCATGGATGTATCAATTTCTTCTTCACTGGAAGTCTCCGAATCATCCCTTCCTTCAGCCTCTACATCCTCATCCCTAGGATCCATCTTGAAAATAGGACAAGAAAGAGATCAGCATTTCATTTTCATAACCCTAACAACACAATCATTAAATTTAAATCCAATATACATTCAAATTCTCCATATAAGGACCAGTCTCACAGCTCAGAAACGAAATCATCTAAGGTTTATCGAGGCTTTTTTGAGGCTGTCGGCTGCTTCAGAAAAATCACAAGAATTAATCGAGGTATTTCCGCCTCTAAACTACAAAAAAAAAATCCTATACTTCTCAACACCTAACATATCCATCTAGTATCCTCATCCTAACTGATTCCTATACTCTGGTATAAATCATCCCTAAGTTTGTAGAACCCAAAACCTATTGCTTCGCTCGTGGGTAAAATATCTTGCATGTGTTTAATTAGGGTCAGGAAAGAATTTTAAAAATTATGATAATGATATGCAAACGATGATACATAAACATATGTTGTTTACAAAGCTCATGTTGGCCACACACTGATTTAATATATTTTTTATTCCCTTACTAAGATGTGTCTCACTCGAATACAAATTTATCTTTTTAATGATGAAAAATGAATTTCTTTGCGAGGAAGCTTCCCTAATTCCTTTTATACTCAATGTGGCCACGTGGCTTCATCGATGAGAAGACAAGCTTCGCCAACGAACCACAGAATGGACTTCGTTGACGAGAGGATGCGTTCATCAACGAAACTTAAAGTCCAAAATTCACTCACTTGGGATCGCTTCATCAACGAGGGACTAAACTTCATCGACAATCCTATGTAAACTACTCATCGACGAGGACAAAATTTTCGTTGATGAGATCTACTGTTTTCTTTCGAAAATTTTTCCATTTTTCTCTTATTCTTTATTTATCTATTCCATTTATTATTTTTTCCTATTTATTTAATCATTATAATTTTCTAGATCGTTACATTACATTTCATAGAGTATAGTTGCAAAGTATTTGCAGTACACAGCTTATAGTTGCAAAAGTATTAAAAGCTTACAATTTATAATATTTATATAGGTGTGAGTTATAGTTTGCATATGAAAGTTATTTATAGCAAAGTATTAAATGTAATTTATAATGTGGTATTACGTGTGGTTGGGGCATAGTAAACTCTTTGCCCAAGGGCTTGCTGAGTAAGGCAAGTGCCTTGATAGGTATCAGTTGTAGCCGCACCCAAACTAAATGGGCAAGGTTACATAAGGTATCAGAGCAAAGGGGCATTACATGTATAGGCGTGTAATCTCCCAAATCCTCAGGAACTCTCGCTTATAAATGATGTTGCATGTGTGAATACAGTCTATAAGTGTCTTAATAGTTGTTGTTGTCATTTAACAAATGATTATATTTTGTGTATACTAAAACTTATGTTACCACACACTGACAATAATTTATTCCATCCTTACTAAGAAATGTCTCACCTCGTTATACAACTCGTCTTTTTCAGGACCTTCTAGTGGTCAATCTTAGGAAGCTCCAGAGCAGGGTTTATAGTATAGTATATCGTGAGTTGCTATGGAAATTCAAATGTATTTTGGTTATGTTTTATGGTTCTGTATATGTAATATGGTGGAATAGATATGCCCTTTTTGGTTGTATAGTATAGTACTCTGGTATTTAATTGAGGATGTATTATTAATTCCACTACGTGCATGATGATTGTGGTATCAGAGATAGGTGGAAGGAACACATGACACCCCGGGTCCCATTGGAGAGTTCAGGGCATCACACAAGCTGTGTTCTCAAAAAAATTAGCCCGGATAAGCCAATAGCCCAACAAATTTAGCTCGGCAATGCATGAACTTAGCAAAGTCAGTTTGAGATAGACAACTACTCACCGACCCTAACTCAGCAAGTCGTAGACCCTTCGGCTCGGGAAGACGTATATAAGAAGAACGACCCCTACAAGTTGCCAGAGAGAGAGAGAGAGAGAGATAACGTTCGAACTTTAGAAAATAGCTTCAAAAATTCAAAACCAGAAAAGGGGGGGGGGGAGGCAACTAATATACCCTAAATATTTCCAAAAAACTAGCCTACCATAAGTCAAGAGAAGGCTATGCATTGATAAGGGCAACCACCATCCAAGTCAATTGCTCAGCCAGAGAAATTGACGCCAACCCTATAATGACCGGAGTGATTCATGCCAGTGCTGTAATGACCGGAGTGATCCACACCAAGTGCCATAATACGCTCAGAAATGGAAAATCTCCTAAGGGTCAAACCTCGCCAATATAAAAGGGGGCATTGCGAAGAGGTAAAGGTATCTCATTCTACCTATTCTACTGTTGCTTACAACCTCTCTAGAAAATTCCTTACTTAGGCATCGAAGTGATCCCCCGGAGTACACCCCAGGTCCTCCAAGCCATCCTTATTTCCTTTCTTTTTTTCAATCGATCATGATCAGAAAGCATCTCGAACGTCATCAGACTTTTTCGTTCAACAACAATATCAAAAATTAAATACATCTATATTGTATATGAGGTGCAATAGTTATGATATAATGTTAGTTTTACTGTAATCCCAAGAGGGGGGTGAATTGGTATTTTAAAAATTAATCCACTAAGTCAATCAACTAACGGCAGTATTACACAAACCTAAGGTCAATCTAGTGTGGAAAAAATAAATCATTATATACTCAGTGGAAATTAAATTCCACAAGTAATCTAATTAAGCATGTACAATAAAGCAGTAAGGAGAGATAACACCAAATATGTTATCGAGGTTCGGCAACAGTACCTACGTCCCGACTTTGGCTCACAAGTATAAGGATTACACTAAAGCTCACTTAACGGGTGCAGCGGCACCTAAATACAGCCAGATCAATTAGCACAGGGCTGACCTCAACCTTTACAACCAATCTTTCCGGGCTGGATTAACACCCCCTCAGGCCACACTTGGAATATAACCAATTTTCAATACAAGATGTGTACAAAAATTATGCTTCTGAATCAAACAGATTTGTACCAATAATAATCAAAGCACACCAATAATGTAGGAACAATAAGCTCAATGGTGTATATGACTATCTCGATTCAAGTACAAGAGTGTATCAACAAGCTAATCTTTGAAACTATGTAAAGATGAAAATCTCAATCACAATTTAGGGTTCCAAAGATTTGTACAAAGAGTAGTTAGAAAATCTCAAAAATATTTTCTCAATATTAAAGTACAAAGAGATATTCAAAAATGAACTTGTGAAAATATTTTTGCACACACAAAAATACAAGCTCAATGAGTCTTGCAATAATAATGCAAAGACTCACTTAGTTATAAGATTTTTCCCACGGACAAATTTATTAAATAAAATCGGGGGAAAAACCTAGCTAAACCCTTAATTCGAAAATCAAATATGCAACAAACAAATGAGGGTTTCTAGCACACTAGAGCAATGAATAAACACTCACAAGGCTTGATTTCTCAAAAGAACGGTAGTATGTGAGTGTATATGGTTTGTATGAAGAAATAGAGCTTAGAGAATTTCAAAGGAATTTTTTTGCTTAATCAATATGCTAATTAGGTGCTAATCCAAGAAAATGAATACCTATATATAGACTTGCCCAATTTTATATCCGTTGGGGATACATAGGGTATTATTAAATTTGTTTTAAAAACATTTAAAAAAATTAACCCTATTTAACTTAGAATAACCATGATAAAAATTAGGACAACCCAACAGTTTCAGGTGCCTGACCCTTGGTTCGGTTGTTCGAACATACACAACAGAAAAAGTAGCTTTTCAACATTCGGGTGCTTGAATAAGGGTTCAGTTTGCTGACCTGAGGCGATTTTCCAAAAGTCCATGATTTAGTCGCATAGTCCTAAGTTTGGTTTACTGAACTCACATGTTCGGTTGCCCAAGGGTGATTTGAATGTGATCGTTCGGGCTGCTAAGTTGGTGAAAAAGGTCAGAATAAAGATTCGGTTGACTGAAGACGCTACAATCCTTTTGGTTCGGTTGCCCGAACCCAAGCCAACTCGTTGACCATTCAACGGTTCCGGTCGACTGAGGTGTTTAGAACACCAAGGTTCGGTCACCCAAAACCTTACTCTTTTAGCCTTTTAAGTCATGTTTCATTTCAATAGGTTCCCCTAGTAGTATATGTGATATTGGGGACAATCTTACGTGTAAGTGCAAGGTCCTAGGGTAATTCTAAGGTCTTTGAGCTTATTAGTTCCTACATGCATGATATGCATTTAATTATTACATACATTTCCTATATTACTATTATAAACCCAAAATGAAGATAATATAAATTATAATGAATGAATCTTTTAGGTCTTTATTATTCAAGTCTTCATATGTCATCAAATGATCTTACTAATATGAACCTACACACAAACTTGATAAAAATTAAATACCTGAGTATTTGTCATAATCAAAATCCGGTATGACCTATTAGGTCAACATTCTCCCTCTTTTTTATGATGACAAATACATAATGCAAAAATGGGTATAGCCTTGAAAGGCTCCCCCTATCAATATGCATAAGGGAAATGTATAGAATTGAAAAATTCAAACATTTTCATAAGGTACCCAATTTTGCCTAAGTTCTCCCCCTTTTGGCAACAACAAAAGGGGCCATAAATTTAAATTATATAGGCAAGACATTGAGTAAAAATCATTTAAAGACAAGATATGGTTGGGAAAGTTTTTAGAAATTTCGGCAGCATACCGTTTGAAAGTAGAGCATTTTCCCAAAAATATATGTATAGAAATGACCTGATTGAGTTTTAAATTAACAATTTATCCACAACTGCCAACTCAAACAGTTCAGTATGATCAAGACAGAAAGCATAAATATAACTATCAACATGCAAGCAAACAGTTATGCATTCCAAAAAAACATACAAACTCATAAAGTATAAAGTAATGACAGGATTAAAGTTTAGAGTTGTATGTTTCTATGTTTAAACAGCTCCCCCTAAGTTTATGCATTCTATCAAATTTCTAGGAGGCATCTCTACTATGCATTAGACCTAGCTCTTGTCTAATCTATATGAACCTTTCTTCCTGAAGGGGTTTGGTGAAAATATCAGCCCACTGCTCATTTGTGCACACAAACTCAAGTTCCACATCCCCTTTCTACACATGATCATGAATGAAATGATGTCTAATTTCAATGTGTTTGGTTCGTGAATGTGAGATAGGATTTTTAGAAATTTTGATTGCACTAGTATTATCACATTTAATTGGAACCATCTCGTAGTGCAATCCAAAATTCATGAGTTATTGTTTCATATAGAGCATTTGAGCACAACAACTTCTAGCCGCAATATATTCAGCTTCGGCTGTGGATAATGCAGCTGAGTTATGTTTCTTGGAGAACAAAGAAACCAGAAATTGTCCTAAAATGTGACAAATGCCGCTAGTACTCTTCCTATCAACCTTACTACTGGCAAAGTCAGCATCAGTATAACTAACAATCTCAAATGTCGTATGCTTAGGGTACCATAAGTCTAATTATATAGTTCTAACTAGGTGCCTAAGAATTATTTTGACTGCTAATAGACGAGACTCCTTAGGAGCAGCCTAAAACCTAGCATACATACACACAATAAAGATGATATCAGGACGACTAGCAGTAAGGTATAGGAGGCTACCTATCATGCCATGATATAGTTTCATATCAACAGGGATGCCTTACTTATCTTTATCAAGTTTTGTGGAAGAACTCATAGGGGTACTGAGAATTTTACCATTGTCCATATTAAATTTCTTGAGCAAGTCCCTAACATATTCAGATTGGCATATAAAAGTCACATGTTTAGCCTTTTTGATTTGAAGACCTAAGAAGAAACTCAGTTCACCCATCATGCTTATTTCGAATTCACTTTACATGCATTTGACAAACTCATTACATAGATCATCATTAGTTGCTCCAAAAATAATATCATCAATATAAATTTGAACAAGAAACATATCATCATTTTTAGATTTGATGAAAATCATAGTGTCTATTTTGCCCCTGGTAAACCCATTTTCTAATATAAAACCATTAAGCCTCTCATACCAAGCTTTAGGAGCTTGTTTCAATTTGTACAAGACTTTGGACAACCGGTATACATGATTAGGATAGTTATAATTTTCAAAATCGGGAGATTGTTCTACATACACTTCTTTATTTATATAGCCATTTAAGTATGCACTTTTAACTTCCATTTAATACAATTTAAAGTTTTTAAAAGCGGCATAAGCAAGCAACATACGGATGGCCTCCATTCTAGCTACGGGAGCATGGGTTTCCTTAAAACCTATCTCTTCTTCCTGATTATATCCCTGGACAACTAGTCTAACTTTATTTCTGGTTACTACCCCATTTTCGTCCTTTTCATTTTCATATACCCATTTAGTTCTGTTGGCCTTACAAGGCTTAACATCTTGTTTTGATGCTAACAAACAAGTTAAACTTAACATGCTTTGTTTAAGTGATGTATTTTCAAGACTCAATGATGAATGCAAGGTTAAAGAATTCAGGAAAGCTTATATTTCAAAGAATGATGATTTATATCAAGCTTGAAGCATGGATTCAAAAATGAATTTAAAGATAAAGCTTGAAGATCATGAGAGCATGAGGATTAGTGAGAACTTTATGAAAGGTCAAAGAAAGATGAAGCAAGCATAAAGACCTCAAGGAATTCAAGAATTGGAAATTTGAAGGAGTTTATAGGAAATTTCATATAAGTACTTCAAATAATTTCAATATGGATACATGAAACTCTTAGGTTAATTTATTGGACCTAGATACCTTTAAACATACTTGGAAAATATTTTTATAAGGTTAAAACTTATTTCAAAAAGTTTAGAATCATTTTTGGAATGAAAAGCATCAAAAAGAGGATTTTCAAAATGCTGATAATTTTTCTACATCTGCATTGAGGTGCATTTTCCTCTATTAAAAACCTCTTTATTTTAAAAAGTGTTCAACATGAAAGTTGTAGGATTTTCTCTTTGCTTTCATGTGATACCAAGATCATCAAATTTTTAGTTATATATAAAAATTTATGACAAAAAAATAGAAGGGTGCGCGAAGTTGACAGCAGCATGTGTGCAACCAGTAGACTGCCTGAACTAGGACAGGCGCTTAGGTGGTCGTGGTAGGTGACTGGCTTTGTTTTGGCAGGCGACTGCCAGGCTACTGCCCCTACTATTCCTTTAAAATAAACATGGTAGGCGACTGGAGGTTTGGGGCAGGCGACTGCCATGCGGCTGTTCTGATTTTTCTCATAACGGTCAAATTTTTAAATGGGGTTATTTATGGCTCGAAATTTATGGAATCTTGGGGGATATTTCAACACACTTGGGGACCAATTTACTCACCTTTTAAAGTCTATAAATAAGCCTCAAAGATGATTGAATCAAACAGATCAAGAATTCAAATTCAGAAAAAAATCAAAATCTCTCTCAAATTGCTCTCAAATTTTCAAGGTTCTCTCTTGATCTCAACTTGCACGAAACTTACTGAGTTTTTGTTGATTTTACTCACCAAGTTTATGCTACAATTCTGAAATCTTTCATTCATTGAAAGAATTAAATTGGTGATATACTTCCTTGAGCTTCAATTTGAATATTCATATTGTTATTTACTTTGAAGTACTAATCAGCTCTTTTAGGAGCAAATTCTTTGTACACAAATATCTTATTTTTTTCTTGTAGATTGATGATTCCAAATTTTTTTTGGATCGTTGGCTAAGCAAGGGGATATGGCTTAGAGAGGCGGGCTCTAGCCTATGTAAGGAGTGACCGGACGAGGGGATATCGTTTAGAGAAGGCGGGCTCTAGCCTTAACCAAGGAGTATTGTAAAGGTTTGTTCCACCCGCCAACGGAACAAGTTTAGTAATCCTTTGGTGATTTGCCAAAGGCAAGGACGTAGGCTGGGTATAAGCCGAACCTCGTAAAAATCTCCGTCTCACTCTTTCTTTCCCTATTCTTTATTTTCAGAGCATATTTAAATTGCGTGGTTGGTTTAATTTGACAATCATATATACTACATAATATAGAAATCAAGTAAACTAAAGTTTAATTTTGATTTGGGTTGCAGAAACCGAAAGGGAGTAAATTGGTTATACCATATTTTGCGGAAACCATACGAGAGTACATTACTTGGTTAACAGCTCAAGGATAAATTAACTGAGAGTTTAATTGAGTTCTGAATATTGAGAAGAGTGTGAATGTGTTGTTGAAAAACATATTGAAGAAGTAAATACTATATCAGCTAAGTATAAATTATAGACTATAGGGCTTATATAAACAAACAAACTATCTCAAGATCTTATATTACCAAAGTGCTGAATACTTTATATCTTGGTTTGGCTGTTTGTTGTTTGATTTGTACTTGGCAAATAAATTGACTGTTTGGTTTGAAGATTGTGTTTAATTGATTGGTTGTTTAATTAACTTGTTGTGTGATTGGCGAAATTAAAAAACAAGTTAAAGAATTGGTTAAGTGTTTAAAGAAGTTAAGGATTCTTAAAAGAAGTTAAAAGAAAGTTTTAAAAGCCAATTCACCCCCCCCCCTCTTGGGAAGCTATTCCTAATTTCAAGTTCCAATAATAATATGATCGTTAGACCTAGGAACTAGGGTCTAAACTTTGCTTCTTTCAAATTGGTTAAGCTCTTCATACATAGACATTACCCAAGACTCATCCTCTATGGCTTCCTTAATATTTTTGGGCTCTTCTTGAGATAAGAATGCAAAATGACTAACTAGGTTTCTTAAGGAGGATCAGGTGGCTACACCACGTAAAGGTTCACCTATAATTTGATCTAAAGGGTGGTGCCTAATGAATTTCCAATCCCTAGGCAACTCTTGAACCTCACTTTCAACTTTACCATTTTCAATTGATTTATCATTTGCTTTTGAATTGATATCCACATTATTTTCAATAGATAGCTTATCCAGTTCCTTTCTAATATCAATATCATCTTCATCATCTCTTTTAGAAAATGGATTAGATTCATCAAACACAACATTAATAGATTCAATAACAGTTAATGTTCTTTTATTAAAAACTCTATATGCTCTACTGTTAAGTGAATAACCTAGGAAAATACCTTCATCAGATTTAGAGTCAAATTTCCCTAGGTGCTCATTATCTCTAAGTATAAATCATTTACAACCAAAAACATGAAAATAAGAAATATTAGGTCTATGGTTGTTCCACAATTCATATAGAGTCTTATTAAGTGAAGGCCTAATTAACATTCTATTCATGACATATCATGCAGTATTCACAGCTTTTGTTCAGAAATATTTGGGTAATTTGTGTTCATTTAACATTGTCCTACCCATTTCTTATAAGGACTTATTCTTTCTTTCTACAACTCCATTTTGTTGTGGGGTCCTAAATGCAGAAAGATTATGTGAAATGCCCTCTAAGTCACAATAGTTTTCTATGCCATCATTTTTTAATTCAGTTCCCTATCACTTCTTATGTGTGTGATTTTGTAGCTTTTTCATTTTGAATTCTTCTACATAATTTAGTGAATTGTTCACATGATTCATATTTATGAAAAATAAACAACACTCATGTGATGAACCTAAAATAATCATCCACAATAACAAAGGCATACAATATTTCACCTAGACTTTGAACTTGGTTAGGACCAAATAAATCCAAATGTAGCATTTCAACTGGTCTAGTGGTAGATATGAATTTATTTTTCTTAAAAATTGATTTAGTTTACTTACCCATTTGACATGCATCACAAATTTTATATTTCACAAAATGTGTTTTTGGCAACCCTTTAACTAAATCCTTTTGACAAGTTTTGACAGCAAATCCATGCTTGCATGTCCTAAATGACTATGCTATAACCAACTAGTTTCATTTATTGCAAAAAAACATATGACTTGTTGAGAAGCTAAATTATCAAAGCTAGTTGTGTACACATTTTCATGATGTTCAGCAATAAAAAGTACTTTGTTATCGGATTTGCTTTCAACTATGCATTTATCATTTTCAAAAGAAACTTTATACCCTTATAATTGGCTAATACTCAACATATTATGTTTCAATCCATCAACCAATAATACATTATCAATAACTAGGGAAGGATCCTTACCAACCTTACCTACACCGATGATTCGGCCCTTAGCATTGTCCCCTAATGTCATGTATCCTCTATCCTTGGGAGTGATGGAAGCAAACTTGGCCTTGTCGCCGATCATATATGCTGTGAGCAGCTGCTATCCAAGTACCACTTGTCCTTGGAAGAGGACGATCTTAAGCACACCTACAAGAATATCTAAGTAACTGATGTTGGTCCCCAAATTCTGTTGGATCCATAGGGGTTAGTGCTTGGATCCCCTTTGACTCTCCACACCCTTTTAACTTTTACGTGTCTATTTTTAAGTGGATGGTCAAATTAAATATGACCAATTTGTTTACATTTAAAACATATCATTCAACACTGAGAATCTTTAGGTGGAATTTGGGATTTTGATTCTCGAGTAAAATGTCCCAAATAAAGATTAGGTCGTCTTATATTTTCAACACCATTAAATCCAAGACCTTCTTAGCTAAGAGAGTTTCTTTAGGCTCCAAGTAGTTTTTCAAAATTGTGTTGGCCCTTAGTAAATTTTAAAACAATTTTGGCGCTATCCTCCAATTTTCTCTCAAGCTCGGCAATTTTCAAATCTTTTTCTTTAAGAATTGAGGCATGAGAATTCTTTGCAATTTCAAACAGTTTTGGCCAATTTTCACATTTCTTTTTCAAAACATAATTTTCCTTGGTCATTTTGTTCAACAATTTAGATACACGAATATATTCATATTGCAATTCTTTAAAAGTTGGCATGCTATCAGAATCACAATCATTATCAAAATAATACGAAGATAAGGAACAAGAAGACAATACCTTATTGTCCTATGCTATTAGCCACAAGTTGGCAATCTTAGAGTCATTGCAATCTGAATCTGAATTGCTCCTGTTTTTTCTATCCCACGAAGTACCTGCTTTCATGGCTTTCTTCTTTCTCTTCGACTCCTTTTTCAGCAACAGACAATTAGGTTTGATATGCTTGACCTTGTTGCAGTTTCTAGCACGTGGGAGCATTTGATTTTTCTTTTCTTTTACTAGACTCTCCCTTTTCAGATACAGAATCTCTAAACTTTCTGTATGGCCTACTGTTCTTTCTGGAGAACCTGCTAAATTTCTTAGCTAGCATGGCCATGACATCTTCAGATTCAGGCTCACTGCACTCACTAGATGTATTAGTAGACGTTTTTAATGCAGTCACTTTTCTTATTCTATTGTGCTCCTTCAGTATCTCATTAATAGCTAACTCATAGGTGATAAGTGAACCTATCAGTTCATCTAGTGACATAGCCTCAAGGTCTCTACCCTCAGATATGGCAGTTACCTTTGCTTCCCAAACAGGAGGCAAACCCCTAAGGACTTTCCTAATCATTTCATACGTAGGATAGGTCTTACCTAATGCATACAGTGAATTAATGATGTGTGTGAATCTAGTGTACATGCTCTATATGGACTCACCAGTGTTCATCCTAAATGCTTCATACTCACTAGTCAACATATCAATCCTACTATCCTTCACATCTCTAGTATCCTCATAGGTGACCTCTAACTTATCCTATATTTCTTTAGTAGAAGAACATGTCATAACTTTGTTAAATTCATTAACATCAAGACCACAATAGAGATTATTCATGGTAGTGGCATTTATACTAAGAGCTTTCATATCATCATCAATATATTCTTCTTCAGTTTTAGGAACTCTAGTTTGACCTTTAGTTTTCATAGGAACATAGTTTCCCTTAGAGACAACTCTCCACACCTTCCAGATAATATTCTGAAGATAAATACGCATCCTCTGTTTTCAAAAGGTGTAGTTGACACCACTGAAAACCAGAGGATGTACAGTGGAAGAGGGTCCCTCAGGGAAAGGGGTTACAGTGTTTTGAACCATCTAGATCTTTTGCAAAATAACTATTAAGTCTAAGCTACTAGTTTTGATACCAATTTTTAGCTTTACTATAATCCCAAAAGGGGGGTGAATTGGTATTTTAAAAATTAATCCCCTAGGTCAATCAACTAGCAACAGTATTACATAAACCTAAGGTCAATCTAGTATGGATAAAATAAATCAATATATATTCAGTGGAAATTAAACTACACAAGTAATCTAATTAAGCATGCACAATAAAGTAGTAAGGAGAGATAACACTAGATATGTTATCAAGATTCGACAACAATGCCTACATCCCCGCCTTGGCTCACAAGCACAAGGATTACACTAAGGCTCACTTAACGGGTGGAGCAGCACCTAAATACAACCAGGTCAATCAACATAGGGATGACCTCAACCTTTATAACCAATCCTTTCGAACTGGATTAACACCCCCTTTGGCCACGCCTAGAATACAACCAATTTTCAGAACAAGATGCGTACAAAAATTATGCTTCTCAATCAAGCAGATTTGCACTGGTAATAATCAAAGCACACCAGTAATGTAAGAATAATAAGCTCAATAGTGTATATGTGCAATCAACACTCAAAGTAATGACTATCTCAATTCAAAGAGTATATCAACAAGCTAATCTTTGAAACTATGTAAAGATGAAAATTTCAATCATAGTTTAGGGTTTCAAAGATTTGTACCAAGAGTAATTAAAGTATCTCAAAAAAAATTTCTCAATATCAAAGCACAAAGAGATATTCAAAATGAGCTTGTGAAAATATTTTTGCACACACAAAAATACAAGCTCAATGAGTCTTGCAATAATAATGCAAAGACTCACTTAGCTATAAAATTTTTCCCACGCACAAATTTATTAAATAAAATCAAGGGAAAAACCTAGTTAAACCGTCAATCCAAAAATCAAATATGTAATAAACAAATGAGGGTTTCTAGCACATTAGAACAATGAATAAATACTCACAAGGCTTGATTTCTCAAAAGAATGGTAGTATATGAGTCTATAGGGTTTGTATGAAGAAATAGAGTTTAAGGAATTTCAGAGGATTTTTTTGCTTTATCAATATGCTAATTAGGTGCTAATCCAAGCAAATAAACCCTTATATATAGACTTGCCCAATTTTATAACCGTTGGGGATACATAGGGTATTATTAAATTTATTTTAAAAACTTTTAAGAAAATTAACCTTGTCTAACTTAGAATAACCAAGGTAAAAATTAGGACAACCCGAGAGTTTAGGGCCCCTAACCCTTGGTTCGATCGCTCGAACAGACATAACGGAAAAAGTTACTTTTCAACATTCGGGTGCTTGAATAATGGTTCGGTTTGTTGACCCAAGGCGATTTTCCAAAAGTCCACGATTCGGTTGCTTGGTCCTAATTTTGGTTTATCGAACTCAAATGTTCGGTCACACGAGGGTGATTTGAATGTGATCGTTTGGGCTGCTAAGTTGGTCAAAAAGGTCAAAATAAAGATTCGGTTGACCGAGGACGCTATAGTCCTTTTAGTTCGGTCGCCCGAAACCAAGTCAACTCGCTGACCATTCAACGGTTAGGTCAATCGAGGTGTTTTGAACACCAAGGTTCGGTCGCCCAAAACCTTTCTATTTTAGCCATTTAAGTCTTGTTTCAATTCAATAGGTTCCCTTGGTAGTATATGTGATATTGGGGACAATCATACATGTTAGTGCAAGGACCTGGGGTCATTCTAAGGTCTTTGAGCTTATTAGTTCCTACATGCATGATATGCATTTAATTATTACAAACCTTTCCTATATTACTATTATAGACCTGAAATGAAGATAGTATAAACTATAATGAATGAATCTTCTGGGTCTTTATTCTTCAAGTCTTCATATGTCATCAAATGATCGTACTAATATGAACATGCACACAAACTTGATAGACATTAAATACCTGAGTATTTGTCATAATCAAAATTGGGTATGACCTATTAGGTCAACATATAATGTGTATTAAATGTTGGTTTTTAGTGTCACATCAGTGGGAAGGTTTTTTTAAGCATTTTGTTTGAGGGTATATAAAGAGCTTCCCTCACCATTTGCAAAAAAGCCTCCAATTTTGTAGAGTTACAAATAGTATTTGTACTTAAGGGTATTTTTAATTACTATTGGTAATTTTAAATTTGTTCAAGTTGTAATTTTCTAGAAATAGTGGTGTAGACACCCTAATTTTTATCAAGTTGCCTCAATTGTGGTTCAAGTCATCCACTCCGAACAAGTGAGGGTCCTGAGTCAAATTAGTTCATTCATGATCTAAAGGTGGGGTTGTTAATTCAGATTAAATCTTTAGATCTTTATGATTGTTTCTGATATGGTAGGACTACAGTTGATTTAATCATCTAGCCGTATTCATAAGTGCTTATTAAGTACAAATCAAGCTATGTAAGAATGACCGAGACAACATTTTTAATTTCTTAACCATTTATTTCAAAACCATGTCATTGGAATATAATTGGTGTTAGGGATTTTTGTAAAGTCATTTTTTCCAGATTTTGGATTAATTGAAAAATTTTAAGTGAACTCTCAGTTTTTTTAGCTCCTGTTTTGTTTTCATATATGAATAAAGTCCCATGCATGCATCGAAAATAGACATTTTATTAGGGACACATGCCCAAGTCATGAAATACAGAAAATACAGGGAAATACAGGAGGAAATACATTGAGAAATACAAAAAAAAATCAAAATGCAAAATCTTCAATTCGTGCCCTTGCATTGGAATATTCTGAAGTATCCTTGGGATTGTCCACCAATTTGGAAAGAAATGTGAGTAAATCAAAACTGTTAAATGAAAAAAATCAAAGAAATCCCAATCCATGTGGGCAAAGATACCTCAACTGTAAATCAATTTGGAAACAATCTTCAAAGGGATATTGCAAAATCAATCAGAATTTGAAATGTTCCCTCCTCAGACTCTCAGCCAGAATCTCCATTGATTGGAGAATCGACCCTATCACAAGAATTGGGGATCGCATCACTATAGGAAGGAAAGCCAACAATTGGATTGTTGCTTGGAAAGGAAAAAAAGGAAGAAATGATCGGCTTGAAATTACCTAAATTGACCTAGGATTGACCTTATAAATAGAGGAGTCTCGCATAGAGCAAGACACACACATTGGAAAAAGAGAGAGGGAGGACACACACATTGGCAAAGGAAGAAAGGATGGACCTAACCTTGCCTAAATTGACTTAAGACTAATCCTATAAATAGAGGAGTCTTGCACAGAGCAAGACACACATTGGCGAAGGAGATATAGCACCCTAGAGAAGAGGGAGAAACAAAAATGAAAAATGGCAACAAAATGAAAATTTTAACCTTTTATATGTCTGGTTCTGAGGCTACGTGTCACCACCGATGGGTGACACGTGGCATGATATCTTCCACATATTCAATGTGCAACGCGGACTCCCCCAAACCGTCCTATCTGTGTTCCTTTATGACGGCCCTGATTACGCCACGTAATCAATTCGTGCCATCTTTGACTACTACACTTGGTGGTCGACACGTGGCCGAATGATGCCACCATGACATCATCTCCCATGCTGATAAATAATTATTGTTATACATATTTACAAAACCATGTGTCCTTACCCAGTGATGACACATGGTCTGGTTCCTAGACCCGACCCAGTCCCCCTGAATCGATTGACCTTGTTGAATCAATTCAAACTGGTTTTCTCCATTTTCTTAATTATTTTCTTATTATATTATTTATTTGATTTAAAATTTTGGAAAATAGGGAAAAGTCACAAAAAAATCAGGAAAATCAAAAAAAAATTTTGAAAAATATTTTTAAGGTTAGGAAATTATTTTAATGTACTTTTACTAGGAAAAATAGAAAAGGGGCTCCAAAAACCTCCCAAATATTTTGAAAATATGATAAAGTATTTAGAAAAATTCTATAAAATTTGAAATAAATATGGGAGCTATTTTCCTAACATATTTTCTTGATTTTTAGAAGGGGTGTTCCTATGATTTCAAAAAAAAAAAAAAGGGGGGGGGGGGGCAATGGGCTTTTGGAGCCTCACATGTTCTGAGGAACAATTTATTTTAGATATACGTGGTAAAATGTGAATATTTGTTTGGTTTGCTAAATTACATGAACTTAGGAATTTTGTTCATTAAAAAGGGGAGTAAAATAAAATTTTATTGAAATTAATTTGGGATAGTTTTTAATTAATTAGGTACCGCTCGTAGAACGGGTGTGTAAGGGGTGCTAGTACCTTCCCCACGCATAATCGAACTCCTGATCCCCATCCTCGTATACGCAGACCAATTATACTCTTAATTGGGTAATAATCAGGTGTTCTAACCACACCCCAAAAGGTTAGTGGCGACTCCAACTTCTAATTTTTCTCGAAAATTCAAAATATTCATTTTTACTAGCCCTCCTCAGGGCACCCTCGCTCCCGGGACATTGCGACAAATAGGTTGATCGTCGATGCTTGAGGACGGAGATAATTCTTTACCGAACCTCATAAATTATCGTGTTGTTCTTTATTGCTGTCTTTGATTATTAGTTTCTGCATCACTTTAGCTTGTTTATATATTCAATAGCAATACTTGTAATATTAGTGTTTGGCACAAGTGGGGTGTCTGGATCAACACTAAACATATTAGGTTAATATAAATGAAATCCATAAATCAATTAAATATTATTATATATAGAAAAAAAATAATTTTGACATTAATGATTAAATGAAATGCTATTGAAAATTTAATTTTTCCATGTAATTTTAAAAACCCTTATAATTATCTTTTTGTTTCAATAACAAGAGATAAATTAATAGAGATATTTTGCTTTATATCTAAATTTCATATTTGAATTCTAAGGAAGTGTTTGAGAACATAAATTTTGGACCCATCCAATACAAATTCAAATCACAGACCTCTCTAAAGGAAATTTCATTCTATAATTAAAATTTCAATAAGTTTCACTAAAGTTTCGAGACTTAGATAAATTTTAGATGATTCATTGAAATTTTGACAGAAATTATGCAAGATGAAAATTGACTGACGTTTCAATTTCAAGGGCGACAGAAAGCAAAAATTTTGATAATTTCATGAAAATTTAAGATCATGATTGCACCAAACATGACATATAAAAAATTTAACAACCTGATCATTTCAAATCTACAAACCTAACGCAACCTTATACCTATATAATTTTCAACCATTTTGAAATCTTTAGAACTCCTTTACAATTATATATTTTTGTTTGTATCTTGGTCCAATTATCCTCATTAAATTTTGATCCACTACTTTTACGAAGGCATGTCTGGTTAAAATTTTCTCTTCGTGAATTACTTAAAATTTATATATTTTTCAAGAAATTATTTTGCCTAGGCACCGAAATGTTGTGTTCTAGACCAAAATGAGTATAAAAACTCATTAAGGAGATACAAAAGGGAAAGATAGACAGATGCTAATTATATCCTTGGTATATATTCCATGAGAATTAAATCAAAATTAACGCTTAATTTATTCAAATTTTCATTTCATTTTATTTTCTCTTATTCTCTTATTATATCTATAAATCAAATATGATCTAAAAGAACTTTGTAAAAAAAAAAAAACGATTTCTTTTTCATCATCCATATTTTCTGCAACAGGACTTTGAATAATGCAAAGATTGACTAGCTGCATGTTTTGGACTTTGCTGCATGAAATAGAACCTCAATATTACAAAATCCTTTTCACACTGCAGCAAATATTTCCCTGGATCACTGACTTGACCCTGTAATTATATAATTTGTATGAGTGAAAAAAAAAAGATAGCAATTATTTGTAATATACTTAATTAATCTTATTGAAAAAAAAAGATATAGATGCGAAAGTTTAAATCCAGTTATAAATGTGTCAACTTAAATTTGAGTCATATAAATGCTCTTAACAAATATTCTAGTGGTTAAAGTGTAAGACTTTCGTATTGAAGGCGTCAAATTCAAATCCTATGATCAATGAGAAGTAATGTGAGATTAGAGATGAGTTAACTAAGTCTCGTTATGTAGCTTGCGCCCAAGCCTTATGTCGACAAAATATAAAATAGTTACTTGACCCATCAATATGCTTTGACCCTCATAGGATAATAACAATAAAATTTTGAGAACCTTAAAGTGAAAAGATATAGATGTGTAAGATCGGCAAGCTAGAGTTAAATGAGTAGTATCATAAACGGGTGAAATTATTTCATATGAACAGATCATGACTGAGCAAGTGAGCCATCAGTGATTGACCCGTTTAACAGAGATAGTTTAATTGAGTCCATTGTTTTGTGCCATCGAACAATCCAAGAAGAAAAACACTGTGGACATATAGAATGAGATGAAACTGCAGAAGAGCTAGCTGAACAATTATTTAACGAAAACTGATGAATTACACTGCAATGATTGATGGGATAAATGCAGCCCAAAACAGCGGAGACAGGGCAGAGGCAGAGGCAGAGGCAGGCTGCAGGGGCGCTATGTGTTTAAACTGTAAACTCTTTGCTATGAAGAAGTGCACCAGTCTGATTGCTGAAGTTAGGAAGTAATCTCTGATCTTCCCTTCCAAATTTCCCGGAGCAGAGACACTCAGAAAGAACCCCAAAAGGGCATAGACACACAAAGCCCTTTTTGTATTTGTGTTTGAGAACCAGCTCTTCGTGCCTTCCATCTTTTCTTCAACTTCCTCAATTCTTTTGAGCAAGTGGAAGACAAGGGTAGGAGTCTACCTTATGATATTTATAGGTGTTCATTCAGACCATCCAATGGGAAAAAAAATTGCGTAGAAACAGGAGGCATGACAATGTAGAATTTATAATGTATCAATTCTTTTCGGTCACATTAGACTTTTTATGCTAGTAGGGTTCCCTTGCGTGTGTTCATTTGTATGAAAGACTGGAAGAATCTAGGCTTTCCGGTTTTGTCATTTTGGGAGCCCTATTGCTTCCAGGATACTTCCAAGATGAGAAAATCGGGCAGCTGGTACTTTGCAAGAACTTAAAGAGTATTTCTTTAATTGATGAGAACCAATATCATGCTATTAAACTGAATGCAGAAGCGTACCTAAATTCATAGTGTTTCAAGATGTGTCAAGTCGTGCGGATGACCTTCCAGATCAACACGTAGTGTCCAAAGAATTCTTCTGTGCTCTCTATATACTCTTTTGGAAATGGGATGACAAAAGAAAAATTATAGAACCATCTGTGTGATCCGGTAACCATAACCACTAACAGTCATATATGTGTATTTCCGTTTTTGTCCATCATAATAAACGAAAATAACCATTAAATATCTACACATTAAAGGTTCACAACCGTTTCAGATATATTAAAGCTCATTATAATCCAAAATAACCGATCACTTTTAAATAGGGTCTTTCCTTATTAGACAGTCCACAACACATAAATGTTTCACATCTATGCCCATAATTGAATTTTGATCCAACAATCTCCCACTTGGGCTATATGTCTAACCTCATAATTATGTATTGCAAAAAATAACCAAATAAGCTCAACTTTGCTGCCATACCGAAATGTATCTATAATCAATCCGGTCCATCTATTATACTAACATAGGATCGAAGCGGCCTTGGTTACAATATTCGTAACTCGACCCATCAATAGTCACATATGCCAATACAACTGAATGACATGGATTATGATGTGAATGTGTAGCATGGAACTTTCATGCAATGTGATATTAACATGCTTATTTCCAATTGGTCCACCTTAAACCTTAGTGAGATCAAACCATAACATAAATCAGAGTGTGAAAACCAAACTTTATTTCTACAAAAAAAAACCTCAAAATAATCCATAAACTGGAATAACTAAAAAATATGTTTATATCGAAAAAAAAAACATCCATAAATTACAAACTCCCACTAAAACTGAACATCATCTAGAAATATGACACCCATTTGAGTAGTGTGCTCATGAAACTATCTGGGTGGCAATCCCTTAGTAAGTGGATTCGCAACCATGGAGTTTGTACCAATGTGTTCTATAGACAACTGACCACTCCGAACTCTTTCTTTAACAACTAGGAACTTGATGTCTATATGCTTCGACTTCATTGAGCTCCTGTTGTTGTTGGAATATAAAACTGCAGATTTATTGTCATAAAATAACTTAAGTGGTTTATCAAAACTATCCACTATGCGCAGCCCTGTGACAAAATTCCGCAACCATACTCCATGATTAGACGCCTCATAACACACTATATACTCTGCTACCATGGTGGAAGAGACTGTTCAGCACTTTTCGAAGAGATGACACCTCTAGCAAGCAGAAAAATATAACCCGATGTAGATTTCATACTATCTCGGCATCCCGCATAATCAGAGTCAGTATACCTGATAATCTCAAGCTGATCTGACTTCCGATAAATGAGCATGCATTCTTTTGTTCCCTGTAAGTACCACACACAAGCAGTTTATATTTCAAAACGAAATTGATTGTCACAAGAGTGGTCACTTTGGTGACTTGCTGTTTTAATCAACTTCGTTTCAAAACATATATATATATGTCCTTAAAGATACCCATATTTGAATTTATCTTATAACTTCCATCCTTTGACCATCCTCCCTTTAAAAACTGTTAGGCCATAATTTTAATTTGATTCGAATTTACTAAAAGATAAAATAAAAATTCAAACCAAATCTTTATCTCAAAAATATAATAACTAAATTTAAACTACAACTAAATATCTCACGATCCCCGCAAAGAACAAAATTTCCAAAAAAGTTATTATTATTATTATTATTATTTTGGATCCGAATTTCCAGATTTAAAAAAAAAAAAAAAAAAACAAAGATTTATTTAAATCAACCCAAAATTAAGAAACTATTTCCCAATGATTCAACATGAAACTTGGGTCTGATACCACTTGTAAGAACTTAAAGAGTATTTCTTTAATTGATGAGAACCATCATCATGCCAGAATCACTCATGTCAAATCATTAAGAACATTAAACTAAATGCGGAAGCGTACCTGAATTCATAGCGTTCCAAAATGTGTCGAGTCGTGTGGATGGTCTTCTAGATCAATACGTACTGTCCAGAGAATTCCTTTTGCGCTCTCTGTATTCTCTTTTGGCGATGGGATGACAAAAGAGAAATTATAGAACCGTCGGTGTGATCCGGAGACCATAACCACTATATATATAACCGTTGGCCATATATGTGTATTTCTGTTTTTGCCCAATATAATAAACAGAAATAACCATTAAATTATCTATACATTAAATGTCCACAACCATTTCAGATATATTAAAGCCCATTATAATCCAAAATAACTAATCACTTTTAAAAAAGATATTTCCTTTTTAGACAGTCCACAACACATAAATGTTTTACATATGTGTCCATAATAGAATTTTGATTCAACATAGCTCACCCCTCACCCCCTATGTCTTTCCCGCCTATTATAGTGTAAGAAAATAGAGAAGTCTATACTTTTTTCTAAAAAAATTCAGCTCGGATTACTTTGCTACACACTGTTGTTTTGATGGTTAATTGTATATTTGTTATGTAATAATAGGAAATTAATATAAACTGAGTAATGCAAAACTATTTTGTAAGATCTTTCTTATCAATTACATGACAAAATCTTAACATTCAAAGCATCTGTGTATGAGTTAAAAACCCAAAAAATGTAAAATAACAAGATTGATGCTTCATAAATCTTATGTGATGCCACATTCCATGTAATTAATTTTTTTTTCTCAAGGGGTTTGAGTCAAGCAACAATACATTTTGAATAACCAAACATTAGGGTTATATTTAATTTTGCAGAGTTTATACTCTACAAACTTGTTAACTTTTTTTTTATTTTTTATAAAAAGTATTGTTGCCATGAAGTAAATGGCAATATAAAAATTTGTGTTTTTTTTATTAAACCATGGTATTGATGGGAAAACACATTTCTCATTGTAAAATTAGAAAATAATTATTTCTCACCTATTTGATGGTATAAATTATAATAACAATATAATCTTGCTTGCGAATCACTAAGTTCTTGTAAAATAATACACACACACACACACACACACACACATACACACACACACACACACACACACACACACACATATATATATATATATATATATATATATATAATAAAAATAGACTTTACACGAATCAAATGTAATCTAAATAGTTAGTTAGGATGCCTCGCCTCATAGTTATGGTATGGAAGGTGAATGAATTTTCCTTATTATTATTATTGTTGTTGTTGTTGTTGTTGTTATTATTATTATTATTATTATTATTATTATTATTTTGGATTACGCACTGGGTTTCCACGTGTCCGTTTTACTGTCCACGTGACTAATCCCGCGCCCCTTGAAGCCTACCCCACAACTACAAAGGGAAATAAATTTCAGGAATTTAGGGGCGGAAACGAATTCGGGAGGGTTTGAACAAGAGAAACTATATAGGGGACCGTTCCTAGTACGTGTTAGTGTGCTTGTTTTTTAAATGTCAAAAATGTGATGAATTAATTCTACATTTATTAATATTATATATATAAAGATGAACTCATTTCCAATATATTTAGAATTTAGGAAGTAAACATTCAAACTCCCTA
Organism: Malania oleifera; assembly: GCF_029873635.1. Taxonomy (NCBI): domain Eukaryota; kingdom Viridiplantae; phylum Streptophyta; class Magnoliopsida; order Santalales; family Ximeniaceae; genus Malania; species Malania oleifera. Next base: position 62,614,553 of record NC_080424.1, read on the forward strand.
TATGATTTTCTAATAAACACCACCTTATACGTTTGTTCCATAAGACAATAGCAACTACTATTGCGTTGACTGACTTTCTTGCAGTCTCACAAGGAAGCTGTACCCTAAGTTACGATGGTGAAAGGTGGATCTTGCAAAGTCTAAGAACTCACTGCAGGTTTCATATTTAAGAATACAATAAAGTAAGATGAAATATTATCACTCAATTGTTTAAATTATGTATATATATATATATATATAGTGGTGGGCACTTTGATTCTTTTATCTTGGGAGCATTGTGTGAAGTATGACCATGTCCAGTAGTAAGGTGATGAGCCAGTTGTGGAGGTCGGTGGTCTAGGTTGTCTCCGGGGTCTTCACGCATATGCAACTTATTCTAACCCCCTTATAGGTTAAAGAGGTCAAGCAATGAAATCGTTCAAACTATAAGCTTTAGACATAGGAGAGGGACAAGAAGGAAAATAAGAAGCAAGACCAGGGAAAAAAATGCTTTGAATATTGTCATCAATAAACGATATCATGAAATTATTACAAACAATAAGTCAATAATTGTTATAAGAATTGAAAATCTAGATCAACGAAACAGAGAATCAATTGGTAGTAAGGTTGATTTTGAAGTACGAATCAATTAAACCATTCTCTATATTTTTACAACATATATAGTGTGATTGAGCTATTAATTTTCACGATTGCCGGCCAAAATATGACGACACAAGCCCTTCTTAGCACTCTTAAAACACACTTAGCTATGTGTGTGTGCACATATACAAATAATGATTTAAATTATTTTTATTAATTAAAATAATATTTTAATAATGTATTTTAATTATTATATAGAATTTATTCAAAGGTATGAATTGTACCTATATACAAATGGTAGAATTCTTGACCTTAGGGATAAGCGCACTTGTACGGTTGTATTAATTTGCTTCAAAAGCTTGGAGTATTTAAAAAATTTATATATGTAGAGTGACATAAATAGTATCTTCACCAACCGTTGACCATAAGGCTTTTTTGAAAAAAAATTAAAAAAAAAAAATTAGAGTTAGCATCCCAAATAAAGTTTAGCCCATTTAGTTGTAAAAATAATTTTAAGTTTCATTTCCAGTTGTTTAAAGAATTACAAAAAAAAAAAAACTAATTTTTAAATTTTTATAATATGGGTATAAAATAAAAAATAAAAAAATTTTGGCATAATTTATTTGTGGAAAAATATTTTTTTTTAATTTTTTAAAAAATTATAAATGCCACCTTCCTCCTCAATTTTCTAAATTTGTATAGTAAAGTTAGAAAATATTTTTTTTATTGTCTTCCAAAGCTATGATTTGTTAAACACTTTTTGATAAATAAAAAAACTAAGTAGTTTTTAAAATTATTTTGAAATCTAGAAATGAAAAAAAAAAAAATTTGCATTGTTAAACGAACTCTTTATCTTTATCTTTTCAATACGAATATTAAAAAATTTAAAATAAATTAAAATTTTTATAATTTTTTTAAAACTATAAATAAAAATAAAACCATTTCCCACAACTAAACGACTCTTAAAATTTGTCTAAAAAATCAAGTTAGAAGATATAGTATATATATATATATATGCAGCTTTCCTCTTATCGGAAGAATTCACAAAAATTTTAACGGGGTTAATGAAAAGATGGTATTTAATCATATGAATGGGAACTTTGTGTCACTAGTATTTTTATTATTTTATATTTACTGTATATTTGATATGTAAAAATAAAATAAAATCAAGAGAAATAAAATTAAATTTATCACTTAATTTCATCGTACTTTTCATATAAATTTTTATTTTATTTTTTTATTATCTCATTCTATTTAGCAAACTAAACGTAAAGTTTAGTACAGATGCAATGTTTAGAAAACATAAGGGGAAGGGGGAGGAATTAGATAGAAGTGAAAGATACAATAGAACCATAAGAAGGAGCTGTCAAACTTCCTTGTGATGAATTGAACTCATTTTCCCATTTTGATGGTGCTCTCAGATGACTCTTGCCACTATATTTGGTTAATTTGCTTTAAAAGCTTGGAGTCTTTAAAAAAAATTATATAAAATGACATTAATTGCATCTTTACCAACTATTGATAAGAGGGATGCCTTGATTTCCTCCCAACATCTTTGCCAAGCATAGCTTTCCATTTATCATCCCAAATAAAGTTGAAGCCAGTAGTTGAGTTTAACTGTGAAAAATAATTTTTATTTTTAGTGTTTTCAAGAGCCACTAAAAATTAATTAATATTTTAATTTTGTAATATTTGTGTAAAAAATTAAAAAAAAAAAAAAAAAGTTGCATTATTCATTTTTAGGAAAATAGCTATATTTTTTCCTTCTAATTTTTAAAAAAAAAAAAAAAAAAAAATTGGAGCCTTATTTTTAAATTTTTAAATTTTTAAAATTTGAATAAAAAGTTTGAAAACATTATTTTATTGCTTTAAAAAGTTATGATTTCTAATATAATTTTTTTTTAAAAAATGGAAATTTTTTTCTATAATTTTATTAAATCTAAGAATGGAAAATGGAAATTATTTTGCACAACTAAACAAATCCTTTATTTTATATCTTTATTATATGAATATTGAAATTTTAAAATAAGATGAAATTTTTATAATTCTTTTAAAAATAAAAAATAAAAAATAGAATCTGTTTTCCACAGCTATACAACCCCTTAATTAGAATTTGTCTTAAAAATATGGCTAGAACATATAATATCTTTATTTTTCTTACTTAGAAGATACGTAGAACCTCCTCAAATTTCAGAAAATTGAAGTACTTAGACATTTATATTAGTGGAAGCTAGTGCATCTTCAATTGAAGAGCAAGAATGCATATTAAGCTAAGCTAGATTTAAATCCTCTTTGATAGCTTCTATTTAGTTGCTAACAACATAGAAGTGCTCTTTGTGAAATCCTTTGAGGATATGTTTTGGAGATGCTTCGGTTTATGATTCAACACAAATATTTGGGTTCCATTGCATTGTATGCTCCAAGATTTTTCAACATATTCAGCAACAAAGAGGGTTTATATTCTATAATTTAAGAATCTAAATGGAACTTTGTACACTCGTCTTGTTGTGAAAGAACTCGGGTTTGCATAGTGGAATTTAAACGCAACAAACAATCAAGAACCAAATTAGAACACACACACACAGAGTATATCTAAAAGCAATAACAATCTACATAATGTTTACATGGTTCGGCAAAACCTATATTCACGGGAGCAATCAGCAAAGGTTTTCACTATGAAAATCACAAAGTACACAATGCAATCAATACAATGATCTTTTCACACTCTGAAAATACCCAGAATGGTATATTTATAAACACCACGGGGGTTTCCCTCCAAAAATCCAACCGCTTTAACATTCATAATCAAAATTTGAAAACAACCTTGCAGCCCCAAGAAAATTCGTCGACGAGTTGGGTCAATTTGTCGATGATTTGGGTCAATTCATCGGCGAATTAGGCCCATTCATCGACAAATTTAGACAAACTAAATTTTATCTGCTCTCATTATCTTTTAATCAACGAATTCAATCAATCCTTCAAAGATTTCATATTGCTGCTTTGAACAAGTGTCTTCAAATATGTCTTCTTTCTTTGTTTATGCACTCCATCAAGTTTAAGAGCAACAAAAACACAACAATCTCCACCTTAGCGATTATACGCCCCTTAGAAGAACTTGAAAACATATTTAATTGCTCAATCTTGACCTTAGAATGTTAGGTTGGGTTTGTATCCCTTCTAGCACTTGGAGACATGAAGTAAGTTCAAGCAATGCTTGAACTTTTCAGTAGTAACCGGCTCTGTCAAAATGTCCGCTGCGTTTTCAGATGTGTGAACCTTCTCCAATACGTTCACCTAAAGTAATCAATTCTTGGACCATGTGGAACCTTACATCAATATGCTTGGTTCTAGCATGGTATACTTGATTCTTCGCCAAGTAAATAACACTCTGATTGTCACAATGAAGCACAACCCCATTTTCCTGTATACCTCTTTGACTAAACTGGTAAGCCATAAGGTTTCCTTTACAGTTTCTGCAACTGCCATATATTTAGATTTAGTTGTAGACAATGCCACCAAGGATTATACCATGGACCTCTAACATATAGGTCTTCCTACAAGAGTAAAGACAAAACTTGTTGTAGACCTTTTGTCATCCATATCTCCTATATAATCAGCATCAACAAACCCCACAACTGATGGACTATCTTGTTGCTTATTGAACATGATGTCATAACTAGATGTACCCCATAAGTATCTAAAAATCCATTTGATGGTTTCCCAGTGTTGTCTACCCGGATTAGAAAGAAACTTACTCACCACACTCGGTGCATGTGCTAAGTCTGGTCTTGTACACACAATGACATACATTAAACTTCCCACGACGCTAGCATAGGGGACCTTTGACAAGTTCCAGATATCATCATCCGTACTTAGGTATTCAGTAGTAGACAATTTAAAATGACTCGCAAGACATGTATATACCAATTTTGCATCAGCCATGCTGAGCCTTTCCAGCACCTTCTCCATATAACCGCCCTGAGATAACCACAACCCCCTTGCAGTTTTGTCTTGGAGAATCTCCATCCCAAATATTTTCTTGGCTCGACCACGATCTTTCATGTCAAACTCCTTATAGAACACTTCCTTTAACTGATTTACCTTAGTTAAATCTTACGTGGCTATTAACATGTCATCGACATACAACAACAAGAAAATAAGAGAACCATCATCAAGTTTATTCACATTCACATAGCAATCAGACTCACATCTTTTGTAGCCAATCTTGATCATATAGGAATCAAATCTTTTGTACCATTGCCTTAGAGACTATTTCAACCCGTGAAGAAATTTCTTCAACTTACAAACTAAATGTTCTTTCTGTAGTTCACTGAATCCCTCCATTTGTACCATATAAATTTGTTCCTCCAAGTCACCATGGAGAAATGTCGTCTTTACATCCATTTGTTCCAAATGCAAGTCATAATGAGCTACTAACCCCAACTACCCTAATAGAAGTCTGTCGGACCACCGGTGAAAAGATTTCATCATAATTTATTCCTTTTTTCTATGAGTACCCTTTTGCCACTAACCGTGCCTTGAATTTCTCTTATTCATTTTCTGAAACTGCTTCCTTCTTCTTATATACCCATTTGTAACCTATTTTCGTCTTCTCATCTGGAAGCTCCACCAACTCACAAGTTTGATTCTTATGCAGCGATTCCATTTCGTCAATCATTGCACTAATCCACCTATTTTTCTCTTGGTTGTCCACTGCCTCTTGAAATATAGTTGGATCATTGCAACTGGTAAAGAAATCATAAGATACTAACTCTTCAAATCCATACCTTGGCGGTGGTATGATAATGCGTCTAAACCTCTGTATAGGAATATAGTCGACTTGCTAGTTTCCAGAGCTAGAACTCCCTACAACCAAAGGATCAAGATCATTTTCATTGCCCTAAGCTTTTAACTCCACATGCACAATATGTTCATATCTGCTCCATTTTTTTTGGCTCCTATTTATATTAATCAAATTCTTGAGTACGCTTCACCATAGTTCTCTCATCAAAAACTACATCTCTACTGATCAACACCTTATTTTCCATTGGATCTCATAACTTGAACCCCTTCACACCCTTTTGATATCCCAAAAAGATGCAACATCTAGACTTTGCGTCAAGCTTCGATCTCTCCTCACTAGACACGTGAACATAGGCTAGACAACCGAATACTTTCAATTTGAAATAGTCTACCACATTTCCCGTCCATACATCTTCTACCACTTTCCTCTCTAGTTATGACCTTGGTGATCAGTTTACCAAAAAATAAGTCATACTAACTGCATCGGCCCAGAAGTTCTTCAATAGCCCTGTATTAAGCTTGAAAAACCAATCTCTTTTTGCTAAAGTTCGGTTCATCCTTTCAACCACACCATTTTGTTGAGGTGTCCGAAAAACAATGAAATGTCTCTTAAAACCCTGCTACTTACAAAACTCCATGAATCAGACTTGTGCTGCATGAAGTATACCCAAACTTTCCAAAAGTAGCCATCAACAAAACTCACAAAATAAACATATCCACCTCTTGACGCTACTCTAATTGGACCCCAAACATCAAAATGTATATAATCAAGAATATCTTCCGTCTTGTGAATAAATTTGAATTTTTCCTTTTTTGATTCCCAAGAATACAAATCTTGCAAAAATTCAACTTACATGTTTTCATACCTTTCAAGAGTTTCCTTTTGTGAAGTTCTTTCATACCATGTTCACTCATATGCCCAAGATGCATATACCACAAGATTGTCTCATAAAATTCAGTATCTACAGCTACAACTTCGCTTACAACAGTAGTTCCCTGCAGTATGTAAATATTTCTATTTAACTTTTGTCCTTTCATCATCGTTAGCTTACCTTTCCTTACTTTCATAACCCCACCTTCGGACTTGTGATTAAATCCATAACAATCCAAGGTGCCAAGTGAAATTAGACTCTTACGTAGTTCCGGTATGTGTCTTACATTACTCAAGGTTCTCACAACACCATCAAACATTTAAATTCTAACACTTCGAATGCCAATGATTTAACAAGAAATATCATTGCCCATAAGAACTGAACTTGAATTTACCAACCTATAAGTGCTGAACCACTCCTTGTTTGGAGTCATATGGTAAGAACATGTCGAGTCTAGAATCCATGAGTTCGTGAGGCGATCCGACTCCGACAAAAATGAAAGTACATCACCATCACCACAAACTGAATTTTTTTTCTTGAACTACATTTGCTGATTTTGAAATCTCTTCATGCTTTTCAACATTTCCTTTCTTTCAATTCGGACACTTTGGTTTAACGAGCCTTTTTTTTACCGCACTTATAACACCGAATATCCTTTTTCTTCTTGGATTGAGTACGAGATTTTTGACTCGATCCATTTTTGAATTTTCCTCTCCAATGATCATAGTTACCTCTTACTACAAGTCCTTCTCCGTATGAGTTTTCATCAGATATTTTTAGCCTTTAATGAAATCCCAACAAGGCACTTGTCACATTTTCTATGTTTAGGGTCTTTTTCCCCCATGTAAGAGTGATAAAAAAATTTTCATATGTATGAGTTTCTGGTAAGGAATTCAGTAACATCAATGTCTTATCATCCTTTCAAATTTTACATCAACACTCATTAAATCACTTATGATTTGATTAAATGTGTTGATGTGTTGATTTAAGTTCGAACCATCAACAATCTTAACCCAATATAGACGCTGCTTAAGAAATAATTTGTTAGTAAGGGGTTTGAACATGTACTGGCTTTTAAGCTTTTTCCAAACAGCCGCAGGAGAATCTTCCTCCATCACATGATAAAGCACTTCGTCAGCCAAACAAAATCGTATTGTGGAAACAACCTTTGCTTCGAATTCTCTCCAATTTGCCTCATCTATATCGTTTGGTTGAACACCATACAAGACCTTCAACATCCCTTACTGCACAAGAAAATATTTCACTCTCCTCTGCCATAAATTGAAGTTTTCAGTTCCGTCAAATTTGACAATGTCAAACTTTGTAGATGACGTGCCCGATGCCATAACAACAACGCTCTAATACCAATTGTTGTGAAAGAACTTGGGATTGCACAACAGAATTTAAACGTAGCAAACAATGAAAAACCAAATTGGAAAACGCGTGCGCGTGCACAATATATCTAAAAGCAATAACAATCTACACAAAGATTTACGTGGTTTGGCAAAGCCAACATCCAAAGGAGCAATTGGCAAAGGTTTTCACTAAGAAAATCACGAAGTACACAATATAATCAATACAATGATCTTTCCACACTCTGAATATACCCAGAATGGTATATTTATAAACACCACAGAGGCTTCCCTCCAAACACTCAACCGCTTTAACATTCATATTCAAAATTTGAAAACATCCTCGTAGCCCCAAGCAAATTTGTTGATGAGTTGGGTCAATTCGTCGATGAATTAGGCCTATTCGTCGACGAATTCAGACATTGAATTTAATATGCTCTCCGTATCTTTTAGTTGACGAATTCAATCAATTTGTCAACAATTTCCTATTGCTACTCTACACAAGTGTAACAACCTAAAATTTAACCATTTTTTTTCCACATATGAATTGTTCTGATACCCCATGCTAGGAAAATTCAAGCCTCAAAAGGCACCAGGGTAGCCCTGCATACGATAAACATACCTACACAGCGGAAGCATAACCATACAAGTTTATATACATACAATACCAAAAATCACTATTTTCAGACCATAGCTATATAATACATCTTTCTCTCCATCATCAACTACCCCAAAATTACAAAACTGTACACAAGACTTACCCTACTACTAGGGCAATCAAGAAAATTCTCTATCTGTGAGCCTGATCCGCTCGCCCAACTGGCTCACCTGAAAAATGCTAAGTAAAGGGGTGAGACGACACTCAGTAAGTGGAAATATGCTATTACTAGTGTGTGGCGACCGAGTCATATAACTATAATAACAATATTTAAAACTGTATGATCTGGAAAATCAGTAAAACACATATGTCACATGTATAGTAGCTTAACATATTTGTATCATATGAACTTTCTATCATTCATATTGCTAATATCATACTATATACAACAAATGCTATAAAACTGTATACATATACATATATATAACTGTGCTCTTTCTCTGAGACTCTATATGTCATGATTTGACCCCTCATGACAGGGTTATATGGCTCGTAGGCAGGACTTAACTCTGGTCAGCCCTCTATGTAAGTCACTATACTCCACACTACCTCAGCCCAGCCAAACTGCATCCACTCTTAGGCTCGGGACTAGCCGCTACCTCGTCAAACCGACCCCCTCAACACAGGGAATTGGGGAGCTACATCCTCTCTGAGCACAGTTTGATGGTACCCACACACTATCTGAGATATGTGGTTGTACTCTATTCTGTATATAGCAATGATACCGTGCTTTGTAAACTATATTTGTCTTTAATCTTTCCATAAGGATCTGATACTATATATATATATATACTCTTTTTACTGTTTTCATCATGTTTCCAAAATAACCATAACACTATAATTTTGTACTATAAATACTGTAATATCTGTATAATTGTAGCATCTTGATGCTATACTGTATAATCTATTTATATAATTTGTCTGTATCATATGCCTGTATAATCTGTCTTTATACTCTGAGTGTTATGACATTTAGGAAAACATGACATTTTGTAAATACTATACATACTGATCTGAATAAACATCTGTATATATATATATCTGTCTGTGTAATATCTGTGGATATCTGGCTATATTTGTATGCTCTGTATAATTTCATATACTGGGAAACTGTATAAAATTCTACCTCAAATAATATCTACTCAGGCCACACATACTTTAAAAACGCATATTCTGTAAAAACTACATAATAACTGGGATACATGCATATATATAAAAATTCTTTTAATATAATCAAATCTCCTAACATAGCATATTTCCCTTACCTAGTTTCTAAAAAGCCTATACAATACTTTGGCCCTACACCCGCAGGGTTCCGCACTTAACACCCTGAAAATAACATCCCTCATAACAAAACATCAGTATTTTCCTGCATACAACATTTCTTATAACTTCAGGGAAAGCAAATCCCGAATAAACAACCTTACCCTGAAATTGGGATGAATTCTAAACCAATTCCACCAATGATCAGCTCCAGCAGAATTGTAGAGAACTTTACCAGGAGCGTCGTGGTAGTCTTGGATCTTCAATCTGGTGAAACGAAGCCCGGATCGAAGAGAGAAGGGGAGGGGTGTGTTTTAGAGAGAGAGAGAGAGAGAGAGAGAGAGAGAAAGAGAGGGTAATTTGCGCTGGAATTCTATCAAAAAATCCGAGTTTTCACTATTTATAGAGCCGACTTCATCGACGAGACACATCACCTCATCGACGAGTCCTAAAGAAAGTTCATCAATGAACCTTCCCTCCTTATTGACGAATTTTAGAAATTCCAAAACCCCCTCACGGTATCTTCTCATCGACAAGACGTGCCTTCGTTGACGAGACACTCAAGAACCCTCATCGACGAAACCCTTGTGTTCGTCGATGAGACGCTGAAAAAAAAAATTCCTCGGGTTATTACAACAAGTGTCTTCAAATATATTTTCTTCCTTTGTTTATACACTCCATCAAGTATAAGAGCCACAAAAACACAACATATTTTAGTATTTTTATTGAGCCCAACCAATATAAGGCCGTAGTCAAATCAATGTACGATAGTGGTCAAAGACTTGAAGAGGGAGGAATTTGATAGTAGTGAAAGGGATAATAGAACCATAAGGAGATGCCATTATACCAAGATTCCTTGCAATAAATATTTTCCCTTTTTCTGATCCAAGCAAAGACAAAACTAGTGAAGGGAATGTCATATATACCTAACTCAAAAAGAAATCCCTTAAAACTTCCACAGCAATCGAGCAACAGGTAAAGAAAGGGCAATCACTATCATATAACTCTTTAGTTGTGTTAAAGTCCCTTAACAATAGCCATTAGGAATTTTAAGTTTCTTCTAGAAGAATCAAAAGGCTAGACCAAAGGCCCTTCCTCTCCATGAGATTAGAAGCATAGGTAAATTTGATCCAAAAGTTCAATGTAGAAAATTTTAGTGACATATACTAAGGCTTTCTAATGACATTTGTGGCATTGAATCAATAAAAGTTATAACCCACCAAATTCTTCCAAGGGGGAAGCTATTGTAATACTTGTGTATGAAGACCCAATCGTTCTAAATAGTACTTGTGCTAAAGTGAGCAGGGCTTACTATGTTTGGAAACTTCTTATTGCGTGATAAGGTCATATGAGCCCCTAATATTCCACCTTAAAATTGATCCATTTATTTTTTTTCAGCAACATATTAATTTCCTCTAGGTTTTACAATTTTTTTTTTGGGAGATCTGCCTCTCTTTTTGGCATTGTTCCCCTTATGGTTGATTTTGGCAATATCTAAACTCATTTCTAATTTTTGGAAGCAATACAAAATGGAGCTACTACCATACCCTTTAACTTTATGCTCTATGGTAAATTTACTTTGGGGACCAAAAGCTTTGAAGTTTTCAAAAATTTTCCAAAAAAATACAACCTCTTTCCTCCCTATGTTTCTGGAAAGACTATTCCCCACAAATAAGAGGTTTGAAAATTGATCACTATTTTCATTATGAACTTTCCTTTTCAAGTAGTAGACTAGATCAAATAATATATTCTACATGTATCATGTAAGGATCTTCATTGGGTATCATACTTGTTAATGATTAAATCAAGATTGGTCTTATTAGTAACACAAATATCATATTTATGATCCATGTACAAGGTTGAACACTTCCTTATTTTTAGAATCAAAACCATCTTTTTCATATACTATTTTAGAGAATGAGTTCTTAATCAGTATTTTGCTAACCCAAGCTTTTCTTTTAGCCCAAAGCTTCTTGGCCTTACATTGTATGGAAATGAGACAAAAAAATAAAATAATTTAAGCACTTGAGACTTGAGAGGCTTCCAAGTATATCAACATCAGTAGTAAGGATATACCTAGATGGAATTATTATATCAACAAAATTTGGTAAATCTTCCTTGATTTAAATTTCAACACATACTTTAGCAAACTTGATGTAGCGCCCTGATCCGACATGTGGGCCTAGGGTGCTACTTTAGTGATGTCTGAGTACCTGATACCATCATATCATACATGATATACAGCGGAATAAGTGAAATAATCTCAACATACTATTACCAGAGTCTAAATCATCATATATATCAAGGTTCTGTCCATACACATATTACTTCCCAAAAACTGGTCAACATGCTCGGTCCACATGACCAGCGATACAAGCCCGAAGGCATACTACAAAATCTACTTATATTTGAGTTCTTGAAGATACTCACAAAAAGTAACTAACTAGTCTCCACCCGCTGGATCTCGCTAAACTCGATATCTGGGATTCCCTAAAAAGATATGTTGTACAACTGGGTGAGACACCTCTTAGTAAGGAAGATTAAGTTAATGACAGTGTGTGGCAACATGCTTTTCTGTGTATACTAGAATCATACCTCTCTCTTTTTACTGAACATAGTATGCCTACTCATTTCTCAATTCTCATAAGATAAATCAATACTGGAAAACATTTACATCATTACATAAATATGCAGATATGCATAAAAGATACACCCTGGAACTACTTGCCGTTGATTAAACCCCCGTGGTCAGGGTTGTGTGGCCCAAACGCTAGAAAAAAACCTAGGGGATCAACCCAAGCCAAGTCAACTCCCTGCTATATATGTCGGCAGGCTTCCGTAAGCTCACTTACAGGTTCGATTGCAACTAGGGTGAATCGGTTAGGATCACCCAACACCACACGCTTGTAGATGTAGGCGCACATTGTCCAATGGTGAAACTCTCTCTAGCAATGGTACCACACTCGCAACACTAGGTTCACAGGTTTCCTAAAGCATATCGTGCAATTTAAGTAAATAAAACTATACTTTAAAAATCATTTCAAAAAACTCGGCCACTCGCCGTTTAACACCACTTAGGCCTCTGCCCTCTCATAAAGTACAAATCTTGGGCCTCGACTCCTCTGTTACAACTCAGCCGTTTAATACAAACTCCAGCCTCAAAATAAACTCTATTATTTTATAAACCCAGCCTCAGTCATTTAATACAAACTCGACCTTGGCCCTCTCATAAGTTCCTGCATTTCTCAAAACAATTCCAGTATTCTTGCAAACAGTTCAGTATTACATAAACATATCCATATGCCACACAATTTTCCATATTCAAAACATAGCCCATATGCAATGACGAAAAACACTAAATAAATGGTTTTGTAAGATCAAACTGAACTTTCCACCATTCATTTTTATACAAAATATCATACCGTATATCCTAGGTTCGAAAAAAAACATTTCGAATGGTTGGTTTTCAAAAGAATAACTGAAAACATAAATACTCCATTCCATAACTAGTTCCATCAGATAAAAAATGATAAAACACTGCATTAAACATAATCCCCTTATCTGATTTCAAAACAGAAACCGAAACGCTCGAAACCAAATTGTAGTGATCCTAAAATAATAATAATAATAATTAAAATAATAAAAAAAGATAAAATAAATAAATAAATAAATTTAAAATTAAATTAAATTAAATAATTAACTAAATTGAATACTTAATTAAATAATAATAATCATTAATTAGAATATATAATATAACATATTAATATTTGTTAATATAATACAATATATTATTATAATATAAATATATACCTGAAGCTTCCCAGCTTCAGGATCAAATCAGTTATAGAGAAAAATTTCATGCCCCCCCACCCCTTGAAAGTGCTTCCTGCGCCAATGCTCGCTCCGTCTCCGTCTCTCTCTCTTTCTCAATTTCTCGACGGATTTGCGACGGATTGAAAAATAGAAGGTGTCGTTGGATTCCTGGTTCCACTGCCGACATTTCTACTGTAACAAATTTTTCGTGGGAGTGGCGTAGGCACCATTCTTGGGGTAAGGTAATTTTTCCCTAATTTCTCAATTTCTCTTTAAATCTGCCATTAAATCGACGATTGGGCACCACCATGTGGTCCTAGTCGTGATTGTAGTTATTTTGACGTGGGGAAATTTTCAATTGGGGTTTTCTAGGCCCCACTCCAAAGCTAGAGTGTTGGAGTGGGATTTGAAAAATTTGGCAAATTAGTTATATTTGCGGGTATAACTATTAATTTGGAAATTATGGCCCTAGGAAATATTTAAACAGTACTTTATTTAGGAATAATTTAATGGAACTAGGGTTTTTGAATCAAGGTCCAGGTAAGCGCCACAAGCATCTATGTGGGATTCCTGTCGGTGTAGTTTGAGAATTCAGGTAAGGGAAAAAATATATAATAAATCAGAATTTTTATGAATTTAATGAAAAATAAATTGTGTTATATGTACGTGTATATGTTTCGGTATGAGTTTAAAATGCCAACTGTTTAAATTATGTTTATTCGAGTTTAAGGCTATTTATTTGATACGTATATACAAAAATGAACTGATGAAAGTGGGAAATATTTTCAGGATAATTATGTAAGAAATGAAAGGTATTTTCGGTATATAAACGTTAAATGTTGGTTGGCTTATTTTACAGGCAATGTATGAATTTTATTGCTAAATTGTGTGGCATGAGTAAATGTAAATTCTGTGCAAATATATGTTAAATGTATGAGATGCAAGTTAAGAAAATAATGCATTGAAAATAAAATATGATATGAACTATGTTACTTGTGTGTGTCAACCATGTAAACATCTGAAAGATGTTGGGTAAAACAATTGAAAGATGTTGGGTAAATGTATGACGACTGAAATATGCTAGGTAAAACAGCTAAAAGATGTTAGGTAAATGTTATGTTGGGTAAAACAACTGAAATATGTTGGGTAAAATAGCTGAAAGATGCTGGGTATGAAATGAAATGAAATGAAAATGGAAATGAATGAAATGAAAATGAAATGTGAAATATGAACAATGTAAAATAGGAAAGAGCCACGTAAAGTAAAATAAAATGAAAAGTAAAAGATGAAAACATGAATAGTTGAGAGATGTAGAATAATGGCAAACCAAAATAATGTATTATGGTATTAGCAGTATTTATGCTAGTAGAACGTGTTACGTTTGGGCGAGGCAAACTCTTCGCTCGAGGGCTTGTTGAGAAAGGCGAGTGCCCTGGTTGTATCAGGTGTGCAGTAGGCTGCATAATGTGTTAGGAAAAAGGGAAACTACTTGTATGGGCGGGTAGATTTCCCTTTTGTTGGGAGCCTTCGCCGATAAACTTTTGTATGAATTATGTGAGTATGAGATTAATTTAATACTTGAGGGCTTACTAAGTAAGGCAAGTGCCCTGATATGCTTCAATTATGACATTCGGGTTGCCAAATGTATTAGAGCAGAGGGTGCTACTTGTATAGGCGACCCCTATCCTTGGGTAATCTCATGGGGTAAATCTTTTGCATGTGATTGATTAGTTCCAGAAAATGATTTTAGAAATTATGTTAAAGATCTGAAAATATTAAATTTTATGTTGATTATAAACTCATGTTAGCCACAAAATATTTTAATATATTGTTTTTTCCCTTACTAAGATGTGTCTCACCCAAATATGAACTAATTTGTTTTTTTCAATACCTCCACAAGATCGAGCTTAGAAAGCTTGAGCTGTGATAGCACTTTTGAGGAAACAGGTATAATTTTGACAATATTTTGGGATGTAAATATTTTATGTTTTATGTTTTATGTTTTAAGTCTGTAGAGAAAGGGATGATTGTGAAAATACTGGTATGTTTGGGAGATGTGTGTATTTATGGAAATACAGGTGATGGATGGAAATGATGGTTCATGGTTAAAACTAGGAAACTCTGGTATTATAGTAATATGTTTTACGGAGATTATGTTTATTTTTTTGCTGCGTATATTATAGATTATGGATTATCAGGATTTTATCAGGTATAATGCACTAGACCCGGGTTTAAGGGTTCAGGGCGTTACAGATGGTATTAGAGCCAGTGTCCAGCTGGAAGTGTGATTAATTACACATCGCCTGGATATAGAAATGTTGGAGTATTAGGTTAGAGATAATTTATACCAAAGTATAGAAACGAGTTAGGATGAAAAATAGGAGATGGATAGGTTTGGTTAGGTATTGAGAAGTAGGTCTGGTGTAGGGAAGTATAGGATTTTGTTTTGTTGTTTAGAGACGGAAATACGTTGATGATTTCTTGTGATTTTTCTGAAGTAGTCGATGACCTCAGAAAAGCCACGGTAAACCTTAGATGATTTCATTTCTGAGTTATGAGACTAGTCCTTATATGGAGAACTTGGATGTATATTGGATTTAAATTATATAATTGTATTGTTGAGATTATGATATGGAATTCTTATCTCTTTCTTGTCCTATTTTCAAGATGGATCCTAGAGATGAGGATGTAGAGGCAAAAGGAAGATATGATTCAGAGACCTCTAGTGAAGAGGAAATTGATACCTCTGTGATGTTGAGAGGTATAGCCCGATAGGTCAGGGCAGAAATGAGAAAGGATTCTAGAGAACATAACTACCCAACTACAGATAAGGGTAGTAGCATCAAGGAATTTATGAGGTTGAACCCTCCTACTTTTGAGGGGGAACCTGATCCAGTGATTGCAAAGAACTTGGTTCAACAGACAGAAGAGATATTGGAGATACTTGACTGCACGGACGAGCATAAGGTCCATTATGCCGCTTTCAAGATGACTGGAGAGGCGAAGCGCTGGTGGCTTTCTGCGAAGCTTTTAGAGGATTAGAGGGTGGTAAAGATAGCTCAGACTTGGGAGAGATTCAAGGAGTTGTTCTTTGATAGGTATTTTCCTTCATCTATTAGAGAGGAAAAGATTGAAAAATTAACTAATCTGACACAGGGGAATATGACGGTTGGTGAATATGCGGCCAAGTTTGTTGAGTTGTCACGTTTTGCTCTATTTCTGATCCCGAATGAAGTAAGGAAGGCCATAAAATTTGAGAAGAGGCCTGAGGCGCAAAATCTACGAGCTAGTGGTCGGGTTCCAGGTTCAGAACTTTTCAAATTTGGTTGATAAGGCTTCAGTGCTGGAAAATAGCATCCAAGGCAGTACAGAACCTGCAGAGCAGAAGAAGAGGCCTGCACCATATACTTTTTAGGCTGAGGTCGGTCAGGGATCAAGGAAGAAAGGGAAAGGTGCAGCGAGCCCGAGACATGAGACAAGAGATCGGGGTTATCCCGGTTATTAGGGTACTCAGTCCTACCCCGTATGTCAGATATGTAACAAGAGGCATAAGGGAGAATGCTGGTTTCAGACTCCTACCTATTTCAGGTGTAGTAAACCAGGGCATGTTAAGAAGAATTCTCGAGAACCGTTGCCTGTAGTACCTGCACAGAATCGGGATCAAGGGAAACGGCCAATACCACTTAGCAGAGGTGGTCCAACACGAGTTTACTCGTTGATCCAACCTGAGCCAGAGAATGCCAGCGGGCAGGTATGAATTTATGTTTAAGATAATGATGATCGTATTTAATTTTAGATGATATAGCAGTTTATTCGGTGATATATACTAAACTGTATGAGTTGATAAATTTTAGTGATGTGAAAGATGATTAGTTCGTAAAAATTTTGAGGACGAAATTCTTTTTAAGGAGGGGAGAATGTAATGATCTTAAAATAATAATAATAATAATAATAATAAAATAAATAAATAAATTTAAAATTAAATTAAATAATTACCTAAATTGAATACTTAATTAAATAATAATAATCATTAATTAGAAAATATAATATAACATATTAATATATGTTAAAATAATATAATATATTATTATAATATAAATATGTATATATATATATATATATATATATATATATATATATATATATATATAAGTAAAGGATCCTGAAGCTTCCCAGCTTCAGGATCAAATCAGTTACAGAGAAAAATTTCATGCCCCCCCCCCCCCATAGTGATTCCTACGCCAATGCTCGCTCCATCTCCGTCTCTATCTCTTTCTCAATTTCTCGACGAATTTGTGGCAGATCGGAAAATGAAAGGTGTCGTTGGATTCTTGATTCCACTGCCGACATTTCTACTATAACAGATTTGTCATGGGAGTGGCATAGGCACCATTCTTGTGGTAAGATAATTTTTTCCTAATTTTTTAATTTCTCTTTAAATCTGTCATTACATCGACGATCGAGCACCACCATGCGGTCCTAGTCGCGATTGTCGTCATTTTGATGTGGGAAAATTTTCAATTGGGGTTTTCTAAGCCCCACTCCAAAGTGAGAGTGGGATTTGAAAATTTTGGCAAATTAGTTATATTTGCGGGTATAAGTATTAATTTGAAAATTATGGCCCTAGGAAATATTTAAATTGTATTTTATTTAGGAATAATTTAATGGAACTAGGGTTTTTGAATCAGGATCCGGGTGAGCGCCGCGGGCATCTGTGTGGGATTCCTGTCATTGTAGTTCGAGAATTCAGGCAAGGGAAAAAATATATTTTAAATCAAAATTTTTATGAATTTAATAAAAAATAAATTGTGTTATATGTACATGTATATGTTTCAGTATGAGTTTAAAATGCCAACTATTTAAATTATGTTTTTTCGAGTTTAGTGTTGTTTATAAGATACGTATATGAAAAATTGAACTGATGAAAGTGAGAAATATTTTCAGGATAATTATGTAAGAAATGAAAGGTATTTTTGGTATATAAACGTCAAATGTTGGTTGACTTATTTTACAGGCAATGTATGAATTTTATTGCTAAATTGTGTGGCATGAGTAAATGTAAATTCTATGCAAATATATGTTAAATGTATGAGATGCAAGTTAAGTAAGTAATGCATTGAAAATAAAATATGATATGAACTATGTTACTTGTGTGTGTCAATCATGTAAACAGCTGAAAGATGCTGGGAAAAATAGCTGAAAGATGTCGGGTAAATGTATGACAACTGAAATATGCTAGGTAAAACAGCTGAAATATGCTGGGTAAAACAGTTGAAAGATGTTGGGTATGAAATGAAATGAAATGAAAATCAAAAGGAATGAAATGGAAATGAAATGTGAAATGTGAACAATGTAAAATGGGAAAGAGCCACGTAAAGTGAAATGAAATGAAAAGTAAGAGATGAAAACATAAATAGTTGAGAGATGTAGAATAATGGCAAACCAAAATAATGTATTATGGTATTTGCAGTATTTATGCTAGTAGAACGTGTTACGTTTGGGCGAGGCAAACTTTTCGCCCAAGGACTTGCTGGGAAAGTCGAGTGCCCTAGTTGTATCAGGTGTGGCAGTAGGCTGCATAACGCGTTAGGGCAAAGGGAAACTATTTGTATAGGTGGGTAGATTTCCCTATTCTTGAGAGCCTTCACCGGTAAAATTTTGTATAAATTGTGTGAGTATGAGATCAATTTAATACCTGAGGGCTTACTGAGTAAGGTGAGTACCCTGATATGCTTCAATTGTGACCTTCGGGTTGCCAAATGTATCAAAGTAGAAGGGTGCTACTTGTATGGGCAGGTAAACACCCCTATCCTTGGGTAATCTTATGGGATAAATCTTTTGCATGTGATTGATTAGGTCCAAAAAATTATTTCAGAAATTATGTTAAAGATCTGCAAATGTTAAATTTTAGGTTGATTATAAACTCATGTTGGCCACACACTGTTTTAATATATTGTTTCTTCCCTTACTGAGATGTGTCTCACCCGAATATGAACTAATTTTTTTTTCCGAACCTCCACGAGATCAAACTTAGAAAGCTCGAGCTGTGATAGCACTTTTGAGGAAAATGGTATAATCTTGACAATATTTTGGGATGTAAATATTTTATGTTTTATGTTTTATGTTTTAAGTTTGTAGAGAAAGGGATGATTGTGAAAATACTGGTATGTTTGGGAGATGTGTGTATTTATGGAAATACAGGTGATGGATGGAAATGATGGTTTATGGTTAAAACTAGGAAACTCTGGTATTATAGTATTATGTTTTATGGAGATTATATTTATGTTTTCCGCTGCATATATTATGGATTATGGATTATCAGGATTTTATCAGGTATAACGCACCGGACCCAGGTTTAAGGGTTCGGAGCGTTACACAATTCCTAACCTTTTTCACCAAACTGAAAATCTAAACTGCTAGAACTGTATATCCTAGCTCCTTGGTCCTTGTAGTATCTTTCGATTGTCAAACTGGGCGATGAACGGCGAAGAACGGTAGAGAGAGAGAGAGAGAGGGAGAGAGAGAGAGTGAACTCGCCGTTTCTAGAGAGAGAGAGAGAGAGCTTTTGGGATTTCTTAGCTTTTAGGTAATGAAAAATGATATTTATAGGCTTTTTTGACCCGGTCAAACTCGTCGACAAAATGGTCCCTCGTTGACAAGACATAGAAGGCTATTCGTCGCCGAACCTCCTCCCTCATCGACGAATCCAAGTCTAATATTTTTCATGTTGGTCAGGATCTCTTCATCGATGAGACTTTGAATTTTAGCGACAAAGCACGGAAGGGCATTTGTCGACGAGAACATTGGCTTCAGCAATGAGGCCTACAAAATCCTTTTTTATACTTTTGTTATTTTTATGACTTTGGGTCTCTACACTTGATATTTTCATCATCTTGGGAAAAGAGTCAAGATATATTTTCCATATATGTCAATCCAAAATTAGTCCAATAAAAAAAGGCATATTATAGAATTTTATCCAAATTGAAACTTTTTCCTCTCGAAGAGAAGTCCCTTTAGTCAAAGATTCCCAATGTGACTAAAACATAGTGTGTTCCCTACGAATAAATCTTTTAGCCTATAGTATATCCCTTAGCTCCCTATCGTCCAATCACTCTTTATTTATTTTTATCTCCCCCCTCTATGATACAAATCTTGCCTTGTCATGCTCCCCTTACCCTTTTATAGAGGAATTGGGTTATGGTTTTGCTTTAATACATCCTTTTGCTCAAAATATCTTTAAAAACAAAGGAGCTTGTCTTATATGTCGAACGTATTTGGACACAACCCTTGTCCTAATACACACCAAAAAGTTCGAAATAGGTCAAATTTCCTCTCCAAACCCCAAAGGATGATCCTAAAAACCTGAAATTACAGTTTAAAGTTAGTCTCTGTCCAAAATATGCTCACCAAATGTTAATAAGAGACCATGAAACCTTTGGGGGAGGGGGGGGGGGAGGAGGTCTTTGACTTTTTGTTAAACATCAGGGAGGTAGTTAGTGTCTTTTATCGTAAAAAATAATTTTGCACAACTAAACATACATTTTTTTCTACCTTTTTAAAATAAATATTTAAATTTTAAGAAAATAAGGAATTTTTAGAATTCTTTGGAAAAATAAAAATAAAAATTAGAAATTTGTTTTCCAAAACTAAAGAACCCTTAAAGTAGACATTTTTTTTTTTCCAAAATTTTGGCTAGAAAGGATAATATCTTTATTTTCTTGTCTATAAGATTTGTTTAACAATCTAGGAAGATTTTGCTACTTTCCTTAAAAGACTCCACAAAATTTCCTTTTGCGTTAGCAGTGGTGTTTATTTGGGATGTTGGCCTCCTATCTTTTAACACTAGAGGAAAAAACATTTGTTGTTTTGATCTCCTAAGTCAAGCCAGTCCATTGTGCCTTTTGCCTAAAGAGGTCCTCCTCAAATTTTAGCAAGTCCAAGTATTTTGATGACTTATATTAATAGAATCTAGAGTATTTTAGTTCAAGAGGAAAAATTTATATTAAGTTGAGCTAGATTTAAAGCCTCATTAATAGCTTTTATTTAGCCATTAAATTTAGAGAAGTGCTCCCTTGAAATACTTTGAGGGCTTTCTTAAGATGCTTTGGGTTTTGATATAACACAAATATAAGGTTCCATTGAAATGTATACACCAAACTTTTTTTAACAAGGTTAGAAAAAGAGGGTATCTAATCCTATAATTTAAGAATCTAAATGGAACTTTGTGCCACTGGTATTTGTAATTGTATTGTTCTCATTAAATGCAAGACAATGGTCAAAGATTCAAAGAGGGAGGAATTTGACAATAGTGAAAGGGATAAATAAAAAATAAAAATAAAAACCCTAAGGAGTTGTTAGCACTATATCAAGCTTCCTTGCAATCAATATTTTCCCTTTTGTTGGTCCAAGTGAAGATAAGACTAGTGAAGGAAATATCATCTATGTTTAACTCAAAAAACACCCTCTTGAAGTCATCCAAACCAATTAAGCAACAAATTGATAAAGGGAAATTGCTTTTAGATAACTCTTTTGTTGTATCAACATCCCTAACAATAGCCAAATGAAAATCACAATTTCTTCTAAAATAATCAAAAGGTTAGACCAAAGGCCATTTCTTGCCTCCATGATATTAGAAGTATAGACAAATTTAATCCAAAAGTTTAATGAAGAAAATTATAGTGACATATACTAGGGCTTCTAATGACATTTGTGACACTGAATTAGTGTGGGTTATAATCCGTCAAAAATATTCCAAAAGGGAACCATTTAATTGTTCAATCTTGGTGTCACATATACCAATCAATTGCTTGATAAGGTCATTTGATCATTTTGGAGGCCTCCCTTTTCGTCTTGCCCGTGTTTCTCGATAGGGTTTCCAGCCACCAGCTTGTGATTTTTGCCGACACCTGATCTTTTCCCCCTCTTTTCCTTTGTTTTTTCCTCCTCTGACACTCCTTATCTCTCCCCCACACTCTCCCTCACCTTCCCCATTCCTTAAGCTCATTAAATCACATATATCACCTATCCAACCCCTACCATCTGAGCTGCCACAGCTATGCTGTTGGTCGGCTATGCTTCTACCCCTTACCCCTATTTTTATTTTTATTTATTATTATTTTCTTCTTCTCCTTTCTCTTTTCTTTGGCATACTTAAGGCCAAATTGGGGGGAGGGACTGCAAAGGGCTCCTTTTCACCATTTATGCATGTGCATGTGTCTATTACATGTTTATTGTGTGTGTGTGTGTGTGTGTGTGAGTGTGTGTGTGTGTGTGTGTGTGTGTATTTATATAGGTTACGTTATTACTAAATTTTTTCATTATTGAAAATTCCAAAATGAATAAAAAATGCAAAAAATATAACAAATATGAGTCTTTGTAATGCCCCAAACACTAAAATGGGGCCCGGAGTGTTATTGTAAACAATATCATCCTCTGTGACACCCCGAACCCGCCTGGTGGGGCCCGGATGCCACGTTAACCTTTTACCTGTGTCTAATACCCTATCACAAGGTTTGTATACAACATATATATACATCATTTTCAAATAAAACCAAAATTATGAAATCATTCTCTGTTCCTACTCAAACACATGCAAGGAATTTCATCAACGAGAGTTCCCAAGAATTGGGGTGATTACCCTCCTATACAAGTAGCACCCCTCCACTCTGATAGCTTAAGCAACCTACAGTCACAACTGAAACATATCAGGGCACTTATCTTACTCAATAAGCAATCAACTAGATGATTTATCTCGTATTCATAACACTCACACAAATGTTTAACAGCAAAGGCTTTCGAGAATAAGGAAGTTTACTCGCCCATACAAGTAGTTTCCCTCTACCCTAATACGTTATGTAACCCACAGCTATATCTGATACCCATCAGGACACTCGCCTTTCTCAGCAAGCTCTCGGGCAGAGAGTATACCTCGCCCCTAATACATATAATACTACTATATTTAATACTGATAATACTTTACTACATTGCTCTGTATGTTGTTATCTCTTTATTATTAATCTTTTCATGTTCACAACTTTCACATTTCTCTATTTTTATATCATTCTCGTCTACTGTTCTTACATCTGTTGTTCTTATATCTTCTATTCTCATATCTGATGTTCTCATATTATCACTAATTAAATTAACAATTATGCATTTAGAACTCTCTATACCAATGGAGAAATCACTGTCATGCTTCCACCCCATGACTGGTTGTGCGGTCCAAAGGCTGGACTTAACCCTAGTCGGCCTAACAGAGCTAAATCAACCACATTCTACAAATTGTAGGTCCGATTGGTTGTTCCCATACTGGTCTAGACTCTAGGGGGACCCTACCCTTCCCAGCACAATCGACCATCCCATCTCCACACTCTCTTTAAGATGTGTGGGTGCACTTGCACTACCAAAAATACCCACAATAGTATTGTGCTTATTCTGGTCCACAGGAGTTCTCAAACCATACATTGTAATTTAACATTGTCAAACATATGCAAAATAAATAATATCACATTTTAATTCTCAATACATTTTTAGTATTTCCTGCATCTCATACATATATCATAGTTCAACAAAAAAACTTCATTTTACTCATGTCACACAATTTAACAACATATTTCAAATGTTTACTGTAAAATAAGCCAACCCACATTCATCAATATACTGAAAATATATTTAATTTCTTACATAATTATCCATAAAATTTATCATTTTAACTTTCCATTTTCATAAATAATATCTAGTAGCACAGCCCTATGCTCATAAATTTACAATTCAAACGGTCGGCTTTTCAAAACTCACGTGAAAATCATATACATATACACATAAAATTTCTATTTTTCACCGGTTATTTCCTCAAAAATCTTGATTTAATATATTCCCCTTACCTGATTTCATGAGCTACACTAGCAAAGACCCAAAACGATGTCTGTGGCGCTCACTCGAACCCTGATTCAATAACCCTAATTTAATCAAATCAACCTTAAATAAAATACTATTTTAACATTTCCTAGGCCCATAAATTTAAAATAACAATTAAACTCCTGAAAATAAACAATTTTCTTAATTCCCTAAATCCCATTCTAGCTTTGGAGTGGTGCCTAGGACTCCCAAATTGAAAATTTGCTCCGACCAAAATGACGATGATTGAGACTAAGACCCCATGGTAGTGCCTGATCTTTGATTTAACTAAATATTTAAGGACAAATTAAGGAAATATAGGTAGTATACCTTTCCCCAAGAGTGATGCCTACATCACTCCCACGACAAATTCGTTTTGATAGAAATGTCGGTGGCGGAGATAGGAACCCAACGGTATCTTCAGTTTTTTGATTGGCCGAATATTTGTCAAGAAAATGGGAGAGAGAGGAGGAGGACGGAGGAGAGCATGAGAAGAGAGGGTGGACGGCGCAAAGAGAGTCTCTTTCTCAATTTGTTTCCTAATTCAAATCCTGAAGGATCAATTCCTTCAGGATTAAGTCATATATATATATATTATAATATATTATTATATTCACACACACACACACACACACACACACACACATATATATATTTATATATATTACATTATATTGTTTAATTTAATTCAATTAATTAATTAATTAATTATATTGCGAAGATAGCTTTCCGAACCAGATATGGCTACTACGAGTTCTTAGTCATGCCTTTTGAGTTGACGAATGCTCCAACAGTATTTATGGATCTTATGAACAGGGATTTCCATGAGTACCTAGATCGGTTCGTGGTGGTATTCATTGACGATATTCTGGTATACTCGAGGAGTACAGAAGAGCATGAGGACCATCTGAGGTTGGTATTACAGATTCTGCGGGAGAAGAAGTTGTATGCTAAACTGAAGAAGTGTGAATTCTGGTTGAGTCAGGGGGCATTTTTAGGCCATGTGGTGATTGGTGATGGTATATTAGTTGATCCTAGCAAGATTGAAGTTGTGGTCGACTAGGCGAGATTGAAGAGTGTGTAGGAGATTCAGAGTTTTCTGAGACTAGCGGGTTACTATCGTTGGTTCATAGAGGGTTTTCTAAATTGTATGGGCCTCTGACTCGATTGACCAGGAAGGGGGTGTAGTTTGAATGGACCAGTGATTGCGAGCAGTGCTTTCTGGAGTTAAAGCACTGACTGGTTACTACTCCGGTTTTGATCATTCCTTCGGGGGATGGTGGGTTTGTGATTTATAGTGACGCGTCTCTGAAAGGTCTGGGATATGTTCTTATGTAGCAAGGTAAGGTAGTAGCATATGCTTCTCGGTAACTGAAAGAATACGAGAAGAATTATCCTATGCATGATTTGGAGCTGGCTGCTGTTGTATATGCATTAAAGATTTGGCAACACTATCTGTACGGTGTGTAGTGTGAGATCTTCACCGACCATAAGAGCCTCATGCATTTCTTCACATAGAAGGATTTGAATATGAGGCAAAGACGGTGGCTTGAGTTGATCAAGGACTATGATTGCATGATCAGTTATCACCCAGGAAAAGTTAATGTGGTGGCTGATGTGTTGAGTTGGAAGTCAGAACCTACAGTTGTACCTGCAGTTGTAGCACAACATCATATCAAATAGGATCTGGAAAGCCTTGGCATAGAGTTGGTGGCTGGTGATCATCAGGCTTTCATTGCTAGTTTGGTGGTCCAGCCGACTTTGTTTGAGCGTGTAAAAGCTACGCAGGCTAGTGATGCAGAGTTGGTAGAGGTTAGGGAAAAGGTACAGCAGGGACTAGTTACAAAGTTTAACATCTCTGAAGGAGGTGTGTTGAGGTTTGGGACTAGGCTATGTGTGTTCCGAATGACGACGAGATCAAAATGACGATTCTAGAAGAAGCACATCATTCATTGTATATGGTACATCCTGGTAGCACAAAGATGTATCAGGACTTGCGCGAGACCTTCTGGTGGTCTGGTATGAAGAGGAAAATTGCTCAATTCATGGAGCAGTGTCTAACGTTTCAATAGGTAAAAGCTGAACATCAGAGGTCGGTAGGATCATTGCAGCCTTTGCCTATTCCGATGTGGAAATAGGAGCATATTTCTAGGGATTTTGTGATCGGATTGCCGCCAGCACTTCACGGACAGAATACTATTTGGGTGATCATGGAAAGATTGCAGAAATCTGCTCATTTCTTACCGACGAAGGTTAGCTACCCTTTGAGTAGGCTAGCATACCTGTACGTGCAGGAGATAGTTCGAATGCATGGAGTACCGGTGTCCATTGTGTCAAATAGAGACTTGAGGTTTACTTCTCAACTCTAGATGAGCTTGCAAAAAGCATTGGGATGAAGCTTACTTTCAGTACAGCGTTCCATCCCCAGACTGATGGACAGTCAGAGAGGACAATACAGATCTTGGAAGATATGTTGCGAGCTTGTGTGTTAGACTTTGGTGGTAGCTGGATATAGTTTATGCCACTAGTAAAGTTCGCTTATAATAACAACTTCTAGGCTAGTATCGGGATGGCACCATCCGAGGCTTTGTATGGTCGGAGGTGTCGATCTCCTTTGTGTTGGGATGAGGTTGGTGAACCTCAGGTGTTAGGACCTGAACTTGTGCAGCAGGCATTTAAGAAGGTGGGTTTGATCCGGGAGAGGATTAAATCAGTTCAGAGTCGGCAGAAGAGTTACACAGATGTTTGCCGTCGTGAGTTAGAGTTCGAGGTGGGGGGTAAGATATTTCTGCGTATTACTCCAATGAAAGGGGTGATGAGATTTTGGAGGAAAGGCAAGTTGAGCCCGAGGTATATCGGATCATTTGAGGTTCTTGAGCGAGTGGGTCCGGCGGCCTACAATATTACACTACCCCAAGCACTCTCGAGGGTCCACGATGTGTTTCACGTATCCATGTTGAGAAGGTACGTGTTGGATCCATCACATGCTATCAATTATGATAAGTTGGAAATTGGGGATACTTTAGCATATGAGGAGATACCTATTCAGGTTCTGGATCGTAAAGTTCAAAAGCTTCATACCAAAGATATACCGTTAGTGAAGGTATTGGGGCGGAACCATGAGGTTGAGGAAGCTTCTTGGGAACTGGAAACAGAAATACGCTAAAAGTATCCACAGTTGTTCTGAGTATATGTACAACACCCTACTTTGGGTTGGGATAGGTGGTTAGTCGTTGGGAGCATGTATATTGTGAACTCCTATGACATGATGTGTATGTAACCACGGTATTCCTCCACCATAAGTGAGGGTATGATTGTTTGTATGTGTTACGATGGGGCTATAGTAGTTTCTAGTTTTCCCTAGAGTTATGTGTATGTATAAGTTTGTGAATGAGAGATGGCAAATTTCAAGGAAGAAATTTTTGTAAGGAGAGGAGACTATAAGAACCCAAACCGTGATAAGTGGGTTTAATTAAATAAGAGAGGGGCAAACAGGGAATTTAGCAAGTTTTGTCGATGAAGCCAAAGTTCGTCTACGAAGTCCATGTAAGTCTCGTTGACGAAGTTCAGAGGCTCGTCGACGAGGAAAAGCTGAGAGATTTTTGGAAATCAGTGATATTAGGGTTCGTCGACGAATCCATCTTCTTGTCGACGAGCTGACTATATGCCCTCATCGACGAGGACACCATTTTGTTGACGAGGACGGCCAAGTTAAAGGAGCTATAAATATCTTTTTCATTACTTCTCACAGCTAAAAAAATCTCACTTTCTCTCTCTATCTCTCTAGAAACTCATCCTACACTTCCTCTCTTTAGATTTCTTTGTTGATCATTGCAAGGATCGTTAATCCAAAGTTACCACGAGGATTGTGGAAGGATTCTCTACAAGTTCTATGGATCGGATTTTCGGTTTGGCCATTTTTGGGTTTTGGCGTAAAATTAAGGTAAGGCTCAGTTTTTAATTCTGATCTGGTAGTTTTGTAGAGAACATTGTTGTGAGTACTTTCTGTACTGGGATTTGTAGGTTTTGGAACTCGGTTCACTGTTTAGGGGCCTTAGAGTTTGGGATTGGTTATTTGGGGGAAAGGTAAGGGAATATAGTTTATATTAGTTATTTTTGAAATCAGACTCGGTGGAACTGTGGTCCACGGTCCTGTGTGTGTTTTGACTACTCATTTAGGGGGATCTAATGGGTAAAACTATAGATTTTTCATGATTACAGTTTTGGCAAAAGGGGGCGATGGGTTGCATTCTTGGTTTTGTTGAAAACCGTGTGTATATGATGATTTATACTGTGATATAAGGATGGTCGTTCCTTGACTTGTTTAAACTGTATGTGTTTGGAAAACCATGATTTTAGATTACCAAATGGGTGTGGTTTATTTGGTTATGTGAGCATGCATGTTTGTGTTTTGGTTGAAATGCAGTTTGTGTTTTGGTTGAAATGCAATAGGAACTGGCTTCCAAATTGTTCTAGGTACGAAAAAAGTGTTCGACTCTATATCTGAGGGCATGTGTTTATTGCCTTCCATGTAGGCAAGAGTGTTCGGTTCTATATCCGAGGGCGTAAGCCTATACCGGCTGATTACCGAAGGATGTGGATCCACCAATTAGCGCCGATATAATGCCATGGTAGTCTAGGACTAGCCATGTGCTGGTGGCGCCGTGTATCATGGGTTGGCAATGGGCTAACGTCGGATATCGCGGACCGGCTTCAGGCTGAAGGGTGTGACGACATCGGGTAGATCATGGGTGTATGTATGTGTGTTTGTGCGTGTATGCACCGTACTGGAACTGCATTGTGAAAACACTAGGAATGCTTTTAACTGTGTATATATTTGCTGTCATGATAACACTAAAATGCCACATACTAGTGTAACCTGTATTTGCCTTACTAAGATGTGTCTCACCCTACTGTATGTACATTTTTACAGGTCCTTCGAGTAACCAGAATTAGCGTCCTTAGGTTAGGAGCATAGTGGCTGGTGTACTGCGGGTAGCGCTTGGGTGTCCTTAGGTTAGGAGCATAGTGACTGGTGTACTGCGGGTAGCGCTTGGGTAAGTGCTAGGACTTGTGTTTTATGGGTTGCCATTTTGAGATGTGTTGGGCACCCATTTGCACGTTATTTGATGGAACCTTATTTCTGCTCTTGTACAGATTCTGGTATGGTACTGTATGTATATAGAATGACCTTTTTCCGTTGCGTATATTTTGTTGTGTTTGGATGTATATAGGGTGCCTGGAAACCCCACAGGGTCGGACCCTCATCCTTGTATTATATCTTTGGAGGTTTCGTTGGATACAGGGACAGGTTAGACTACATTCTCACCCCTGGGTCCCATTTTTGGGTTCAGGGCGTGACAGTTCGGGATCAGGAATAGAGCAAAACGCAATAGTTCAACGAACTTAGCTGCATATTCCTCGACAGTCATACTCCCCTATGTCAGGTTAGTGAATTCCTCAATGTTTTTCTCTCTGATGGACAAGGATAAGTACCTGTCAAAGAATAGCTCCTCAAATCGATCCCACGTTAGAGCTATCTTTACTGACCTCTACTCCTCTAATAACTTCACAGAAAGCCACTAGTGTTTTGCATCCCCTGTCATCTTGAATACGGTGTATAGGACTTTCTGGTTGTCCATGCAACTGAGTACAATCATGATCTCCCCAGTCTCCTATACCCAGTTCTTTATAATCCCTCAATCCGGCCCTCTCGCAAAAATCGGAGGGTTTAGTCTCATAAAATCCTTTATGCTGCAGCCCCGACCAATAGGTGGACAATTATGTTCTCTATTATCCTGCCTCATCTCTGCCCTGACCTGGCGGGCTATACCCTATAACATCATGGAGGTATCAAAATCCTCCTCGCTAGAAGCCTCCAAATCATACTCTCCCTCAACCA
The DNA here is from genome assembly GCF_029873635.1 of Malania oleifera. Taxonomy (NCBI): domain Eukaryota; kingdom Viridiplantae; phylum Streptophyta; class Magnoliopsida; order Santalales; family Ximeniaceae; genus Malania; species Malania oleifera. The sequence continues at coordinate 62,644,691 of NC_080424.1, forward strand.
CAACATTCTTACCTCTAGGATTCGTCCTGAAAATAAAATAGAAAAGAGTTAAGAATTCCATTATCATAATCCTATTAAAACAATCATTAATCTAAATTCCAATATACACCCAAATTTTTAATATAGGACCAGTCTCACAGCTTAGAAACAAAATCATCTAAGGTTTACCGTGGCTTTTCTAATGCCGTCGACCGCTTCAGAAAAATCATAGGAAATCGTCCACGTATTTCCGCCTCTAGGCTACAAGACAAAATCTTATACTTCTCAACACCTAACCTATTCATTTCATATCCTCCCCATTATCTGTTCCTATACTCTGGTATTAGTCATCCTTGAGTCTGCAGAACCTAAAACCTAATGCTCTGATACTAAACTGTAATGCCTCGAACTCTAAAATGGGCTTCGAACTCTAAAATGGGGTTTGGAGTGTTATTGTAAATAAAATCATGAACTATGATGCCCCGAACTTGCCTGGTGGGACCCGGATGCAACGTTAACTGTTTACTTGTATCTGATACCCTATTATCTCAATAACGCAGCGGAAGTAATAATAATTCCACAATAAAATACCAGAGTATCTACATATATACGTCTCAAAACCATCTTCCAACAACCAATATTCAAAATCATACATCTTAGAAAACATAAACAAACCCAAAGATATACACATCCAAAAGTCTATACCCTCTCTCTCTCTCTCTCTCTCTCTCTCTCTCTCTCAAAAACGTTATAATAGCCCCGAATTCTCTAAGCTCGATCACACGAAGGTCTTGAAAAAGATAAAATTCAACTTTCGGGTAAGACACATCTCAGTAAGGATGAAATACATTAAATCGATGTGTGGCTATCTCAAGGTTTGTGTACAACATATATATTCATCATTTTCAAATAAAACCACAATTATGAAATCATTCTATGTTCCTACTCAATCACATGTAAGGTATTTTACCAACGAGACTTCCTAAGAAATGGGGTGATTACTCACCCATACAATTAGCACCCCTCTACTCTAATACCTTAAGCAACATATGGTCACAACTAAAACATATCAGAGCACTTACCTTACTCAGTAAGCCCTCAGGTGGATGATTTATCTTGTATTCACAACATTCACACAAATGTTTAACAGCGAAGACTCCCAAGAATAAGGAAGTTTACCCGCCTATACAAGTAGCTTTCCTCTAGCCTAATACGTTATGTAGCCCACAGCTACATCTGATACCTATCAGGGTACTCACCTTTCTCAGCAAGCCCTCGGGCGGAGAGTATACCTTGCCCCTAATATATATAATACAACTATATTTAATATTGATAATACTTTACTACATTACTTTGTATGTTGTTATCTCTGTATTATTCATCTTTTCATGTTCTCTGCATTCACATTTCTCTATTTTTATATCATTCTCGTCTACTGTTCTTATATTTGTTGTTCTCATATCTGCTATTCTCATATATGATGTTCTCATATTATCACTGGTTAAATTAACAACTATGTGTTTAGAACTCTCTCTACCAATGGAGAAATCACTGTCATGCTTCCACCCCATGACGGGTTGTGTGGCCCAAAGGCTAGATTTAACCCTGGTCATCCAACTAGTGCTAAATCAACCACATTCTACAGACTGTAGGTACGATTGGCTATTCCCATACTGGTCTAGACTCCAAGGGGACCCTACCCTTCCCAGCACAATTGACCATCCCATCTCCACACTCTCTCTAAGACGTGTGGGTGCACTAGCGCTACCATAAATATCCGTAGCAGTACTGTGCCTATTCTGGTCCACTGGAGTTCTCAAACCATAAATTGAAATTTAACATTCTCAAACACAAGCAAAATAAATCATATCACATTTTAATTCTCAATACATTTTCAGTATTTCCAGCATCTCATACATATATCATACTTCAACACAAAAACTTCATATTACTCATGGCACATAATTTAACAGCATATTTCATAAATTTACTATAAAATAAGCCAACCCACATTCATCATTAATATACTAAAAATATATATTTAATTTCTTACACAATTATCCAGAAAATCTGTCATTTTAACTTTCCATTTTCTCAAATAATATCTAGTAGTACAACCCTAAGCTCAGAAATTTACAATTCAAACGGTTGGCTTTTCAGAACTCATGTGAAATTCATATATATATACACATAAAATTTCCATTTTTCGCTGGTTATTTCCTCAAAAATCCTGATTTAATATATTCTCCTTACATAGTTTCTTGAACTACGCCAGCAGGGACCCCAAAACGATACCTATGGTGCTCACCCGAACCCTGATTTAATAACCCTAATTTAATCAAATCAGCCCTAAATAAAATATTATTTTAACATTTCCTAGGGCCATAAATTTAAAATAAAAATGAAACTTATAAAAATAAACAATTTTATTAATTCCCTAAATTTCACTCTCACTTTGGAGTGGTGCCTAGGACCCCCAAATTGAAAATTTGCTCCGGCCAAAATGATGAAGATTGAGACTAGGACCCCGTGGTGGTGTCCGATCATCGATTTAACTAAAAATTTAAGAAGAAATTAAGAAAATAGAGAGAGTATACCATTCTCCAAGAGTGGTTCCTATGTCACTCTCACGACAAATCCGCTTTGGTATAAATGTCGGTGGTGGAGATAGGAACCCAACGGTATCTTCAGTTTTTCAATTGACCGAATATTTGCCAAGAAAATAAGGAGAGAGAGGAGGAGGATAGAGGAGAACGTGAGAAGGGAGGGTGGACGGCGTAGAGAGAGTCTCTCTCTCAGTCTGTTTCCTTATTTAAATCCTAAAGGATCTATTCCTTTAGGATTAAGTTATGTATATATTATAATATATTATTATATTCGTATATATATATATATATATATTACATTATATTATTTAATTTAATTAATTAATTAATCAATTCAATTTTTTATTTTATTTTTTTTATTTTTTATTTTTTTATTTTTTTTGGAATCACTACAGTCTTTGTCTTCTAACTCGCAAAGTCTAATTCTGACTTACGATGAGATAAAGGGGAACATTATAGTATCTTCTTCCCTTTATCCCTAGGCATGATATAATTTTTTTACCTTTAAAGATCGTGTTAGCCTTGGTGGCTACATTGTTTAATGTGTTTTGATGATATTAACCTATTTATTGTTCCAAGCGCATTCCATATTTGCAAATCATGTTTAGTTTAGGTACAAGTGATGAATACATGAAGGTGTTGGTAAAAAAATGCAAAGATCAGACCGAGTAAGGCATCAAGTAAGAAAGATTAGATGCACACTCACTCGGGAGAACTCAAGTACATCCAAGGAAGCTTAATGTTGAATTGTATCTAATGGGGAGTGTTTGAGGTAGTATTCTTTGTAACTCTTGCGATTTTGTTTCAAGCATGATTTTTGAACAAGAGTTGAGTATATTGCATTTGCATACTAGGCCACATGAGTTTGTAAGATTTTACTAAGTCACAAACTCAACACTTATGTTTTTCAAAGATAAAACAAAGACTTTGACAAAAGAATCCTATACTCAAAATATGTTTTCATAAGGGACAAGTTTTCAACATCTTGGTATTTTGAACATTTACATACGAAATCCCGGTTTTGTCAAAACATGTTTTATGTACTAAAGCCTCAAGAAAGTTAAGTATATTTTTATAAAGGACATACTAACATATAAGATATCTAAATAAACTTTCAAATGTATTTTCATAAACAAGATATCTTATATTCATAAGACAAGTATAAAACATCATTAGAAATAATATCTTTCATATACTTTTGTCCAAGAATGGTTTAATTCATTTAAAGGCTCATTAGTACGAAAAAAAAACTGGGGATTAGTCTACTAATAGGGTGCATTCATCGACTAATTAATCCAGTAGCCTAATTGAGATTCTACCCAGACCAATCGTCGACAAATAGAGTTGAATAGTCGACGAATTTTTCCAATAGCCAAATGAGTTTTTCTACCCAAGTGACTCGTTGACGAAAAAGGGTAATTTGTTGATGACCGAGGATGACTCATCGACGATTGGGGTCAACTCGTCGATGATTGACATTGAGCCTTGAACACCAACGGCCAAAAAATGGCTAGTTCTCTAGCCATTCAAATGGGATTCACTCCCAACGGTCATACAACGTTCAGTTCGGCTCTTTGGCTATAAATACAAGTCCATAGACTTGATTTAACAAGTTTTTGAGGGTTTACAAGTTTTTAGTGAAAAACATATCCTAAACATCAACCCTAAGTACTTTGCATTTTAGTTCATATTCACGTACAAGTGCTCAATTTCTCTCTTGCTCACTAATCTTGTTTGATTCATTGCTTGAGAGAATAGTGAGAGGATTATGTTGTAATTGATATCAGCTCAAGTAAAAGGATCATTGCTTTGTATACCCATCTTCTTGTAAAAGGTTCTTTATGAAACGTTGTTGAAGGTTCTTTGTGAACTGTTGTTGAAGGTTCTTGGTGAACCGATTTGCAAGGCTTCTTGGTGAACCTTGCGGCTCTTGGTGAGTGGTGGGATTTGTTCTCGTGTAAAGGCTCTTGGTGAGCATTGAGGGATTTGTTCTCTCATTGTAAGGCTTCTCCACCGGTGAAGGAGTTTATAGTGGATTGTGGAATCCTTGAGTTGGTCTCAAGGTAGGGACGTAGGCTTGGTGCCAAACCACGTTAAAATACCGGTGTTCAACTTCTCTACCCTACTCTTGATTATTTGTCTTATGCTTGATTTACATTTGATATATTGTGATATAATTGTTTGTATCTTGCCAAGAATTTTATTTTGTAGAGAAAGTCGAAAATACGCAAAGAGTCCATTCACCCCCCTTTTGACTTTATACACTCGGGCCGACAAGTGGTATCAAAGCATACCACTCACTTTTAGATTGTATGATTCAAAAAGGATTATGCCTCCAATTAACAGGATTAGACCAAATGAAACATGTTCATTTGTTTAATGTTGAAGTTTTTTTTTTTAAATGCATTCAAAAATCCAAAAAAATTGTGTTTCCCAATGTTTTTATTGATTTTAAATGGCCAATGATGAAGCCCTAGCTTTTCTAAAACTCATGCATTTTACCTTACTTTTCAAACTCAACACCTTCTTTCAACACCTATATCTTTCACCCACTTTTTCAAAGACCAGTAATACTAGCCAGTATCTTTTTTCTCAAACTTTGGCCTTTTAGGTCAGTAATATAAGCTCGATGTTTTCAACATTCATCACCATCATCATAATAATGTTTTCTACAAAATTAGGGTTCTAAGGCTAGCCCTATTTTGGAGCAATACTCTGGGTTTCTCAAAGCTATGTTGGAGTGCTTAGACAGCAATATCAACATGGGAGGACCAAAAGGGGTATTTTCTATCTTCTATTTCTTTTCTTTTTAGAGGCAACATATACGTACTTGCAATAATCATTCAATGAATGGCTATTGATAGGGGTTCTTGTTGGCTAAAGATTTCTAAGAAGGTTAGTTAACCACCATCCCTACCCACAATATACTCCTAAACTCAAACTCTAATTTTGCATACCTTTTTTAGGGTTTTTTTTTCCCTTGTGTTATCAAAAAATAAGATGGCGACTTCGTGTTATATGTTTTTCAACTATTTTACCCTTTATTTCTTCAGAACTCTTTTGATTTAGGGACCACCAATCCCTTTTTGTTGGCACTCTGATAGAATCTGATGTCGACAGCTTGGTGACTTCGTTGCAGCTTAGAGAGTCAAGTCGCTTGTAGTGCTCATTAAAATCTCCTTACTTAGTTTAAACCTTTTTCATTTGAAGCCTGTAATGGGTAAATATTGGGGGGCCTTACTAGCCTGTGTTGGCAATAGTAAGGATAGTCTAGGAATCTTTAGAACTTAAAATAAAGTTGAAACTCTGCACTAGTAACACTTACCCTTAGGATAAGGAGATAATAATTCGTCATTGTACATAATATTACACTTTTAGAACACTAAGGAGCTTGCTATAACGAGATTTTGGTCATTATATCCTAGTATTACATGATTGCTTGAAGTACTGAAGTCCTAAGGGGTATCCCCCAACTTTTCATTTACTCACAAAACATAGTAGTATGTCCCCTATGGGGCAAAAGGGCTCTTGCATAGCCTATAAAATCAAAAACCCGAGATATCGTGCCATCGAAGTGAATATGACCTCAAACCCTCATTAATTTTTACATACTTTACCTTGATGCATGATTTATTTTTTGTGCGGCTAGTGCTAATTCGAGTCCCAAGTATGGATCTTCCAAGATCTCAATAGGGTGAGAAGCCTCACACTAATGATCAATAGTTTGAAGTGTTGAAGAAAGAAATGGAGGATTTGGTTTTATTGAGCAAAGATAAGGTGCCATTGAACTATATAGGTTCCCTTTCACAATTAGAGACCCTTCCACCCAAGGTCCTCCTAGAACAAGCCATGAACCAAGTTGGAAAATATCCCTTTGTGGAATAAGAGACAACAAATAAAGAGAATGAGCAAGTAAGCAATGACAAGAAGCACATGAATTTCGTTGAATAATAATTGAGAACAATTGAGTTATATAGGAGGTGGAGGTAGTAGAGTTTGAAGAACTGTGTTTATTCACTAACTTTAAGATCCCTCCTAAATTTAGAATGCCTGATTTTGAGAACTATAATATAGCTCGAAGCCCAAAGACCCACTTAAAAAGGTATGCAAGGAAAATGACCACCTATTTTGAGAATAAGAAGCTGCTCATACATGTTCTTTCATGAAAGCCTCATAGGTCCAGCACTCAAATGGTACGCCTCCTTAGATAAGGCAGTCTACAAAACTGAAAAAACTTAGCCAAAAAATTCATAAAACAATACAAATTCAACCTAGATATTGCTCTTAACTCTCTAGACCTAAAAAATATGGAGAAGAAAGCATCAGATATGTTTGAAGAGTATGAATAATGGTGGAGAGGGTTAGCACCTCAAGTGGACCCTCCTCTATGAGAAGAAGACCTAGTGGACCTCTTTGTGAGAACCTTGGAGGGGATTTTCTATGAAATGTTGTTAGGTCTCAATAAGGGCTAATTTTGAAATTGTTGTATGTTAATGTCAGATTCTATCTGAGATGTTGACAAAAAGGGAATAGCGGTGCCCAAACGAGAAAGTAGAGTTTGAAGGAAAATATGTGAAACAGTTGAAAACACATAAAATAGAGTTGTCACTTCATCTTTTTGAAAACATAGGGAAAATAAAGAAGAACCCTACAAAAGGTCTGTGAAAAACCAAAAATTGAGTTTGGGAGTATATTTGTGCATAGGGAAGTTGATTGGTCAATCATTTTAGTGATGATCAACCTTTCAGCACCCCTACGACGCTCATTTGCAGAATGGTTACCATAATTACGCATATGTTGCCTTTAAAAAAGAAAAAATAATCGAAAATGAAAGAGAAAAGCCCCCTTTTGGTCCTTTAGTGATGGTATCATTGTCTAATCATTCCAACATGGCTATGAGAAGTCTAGAGTATTTATCTAAAAGGAGTAGGCCTCAAAACCCTAAATTTGGTGAAAATAAGATGGTGATGGATGAAAACTTATTGGTTTGAAAGTATCATACTTGTATTACTCACTTGGAGAAACCAATGTTTAAGAAAGGAGACCGGGTTTGTATTACCAACATTTGAAAATGGTGAATTTCAAAAAAGGTTTTATGTTGAAAATAATGAAATGCATGAATTTTAAAAAAAGTTTGGGTTTCACCATTGGCCAATTAAAAATCAAGGAAAACATTGAAACACATATTTTTTGGGGGATTTTTGAAAACATCTTCTAAAAAAGAAAGCTGCATCACTAAACAAATCATGGTTCATTCGGTCTAATTTTGTCAGTCATAATCCTTCTCAAACTATACAATCCTTAGCAGTTAAAAACCTAGGGATAAGTGGAAGAAAGCACAATATAGTAGAACTCTCCCCCTTTATCCCATTATAAGCCAGAAACAATATTTGGGAACTAAAATAAAAACTCAATATTTTAAGGTTTTTTCACATTTTCTAATTTTTTATTTTTTGGTACTTTTAGCAAATGACGAGATGAAAGCGTATGCTAGAACATTAACAAAAATACCTACATCTATCAACACACCACTCACACTTATACACATACTTGCATTTATACATAAATAAACATATACCCATACATATACATATATGCACTAAATACCATTCACACATACATATATTCCTATACTCATATACACATATACTAACATTAGTTTACCTACCTACCTACACACACACACACACACACACATAGATAAATACATATATATTTCATACCTATATATACATATATATAAATATGTATAAATACATATACATATACATATATATACATCTATACTACTATACACTACACATATGTAAGCTCTTTCTAAACGACGTCATTAAACTAAACCCAAGAGGGTAGGCCCGTGCATGTATGATTTTGTATATTTTTATTTAATTTTTCATTTTTTAAGGAAACGAAAATTATGCCATTTTTGGAGCACATGCACATGTTAGCATGCACTTGCGCGTGAAGAATGCATCTCCACGCGCTGGCGCGTACGACCATGAACCAACTCTAAATATTTTTTTTTAAAAAAAAATACCTTTTTTATTTTTTTTAAATTCTAAAATATTTTTATATTTTTTTATTAAAATAAAGAAAATGTATATGGGGTACATTGAAAAAAAATTCTAAAAGTGTCCAACAATTGTAGAAAAGCTAGAATTTTTGCCTCGATTTTTGTAGAAAAGCCGAAATTACAACGTGCCCTCTCCTTACTATTTTGTGGTGCTCCATATCACTTGGTGCAGTCAAACTTGACAAAAAGAGAATGAAAAAGTCAAAAATGACGGGGCTTTCACCTTAATTTTCATTATGGAGGTCAAAGTTATGAGGGGACACTACCTTGCCATTTTGGATTGTCTCGGATCACCCAGTACAGTCAGATTTGACAGAAAAAGACTAGAAAAACCAAAAAAAAAAAAAGAAAAACATAGAATTTGGCCTTGATTTTTGTGCTTGAAGTCAAAATCACCATCATATCCCTTCTTATCATTTCAAACTACTTTGAATCATCTAGTGTAGTCATATATGGTAAAAAGTGTAGAAAAACCCGAAACGACAGGTTTTTTATTTCAATTTACGTGCCTAAAGTCAAAATCATTGTCATACCTCTTTTTACCATGCTTTGAATCATCCAATGCAGCTAGATTTGGCAAAAAGAGAACTGAAAAGCCTAAAATGACTAGGGTTTTACATCGATTTGCATGCTTAAGTTTAACTCCATGGTTAGCCAATAGTATCTAGCCTATAATATTTTCCTTGCTAACACATGGCCATGAGGATGAGTCAAGAATGAACCCTTATGTACTTCATCCATGATTCTGGCTACTTCTAATGCATCTACACATTGCATGAAGGTCATATCTGAGCCCTTATTATATAAAGTATCCACACTCAAGTAGTATCCTATTTCCAAACATCGAAGTGTCCTTTTGTCATTATCAAAGGCATAAGGTGGATATTTTCATTTTGTCAGGAATTGTTTAATATCGTAATACCATAGCTTGCCATTTATCTCTTCCTCAATAATCATGCAGAACACGAGGCTTCTACTGAGGTCAATATATAGTGGTTGAATATTTTTTTTCCCTACCACTTTGATCATAGAGGCCAAAGTTGCTAAAGTATCTACAAACCTATTGTCAATTCCCAGCAAATGTTCAAAGGAGATAAACCTAAAATTTTGTTTCAATTGCTCCATGAAGCACTGATATAGAACTAACTTGTGATCTTTAGTCTTCCACTCCCTCTAACCTGGCATATTAACAAGGTTAAATCCCTGAAAACCTCTAAGTCTTGTATTCTCATTTCCAGAGTAGTTTGCAATCCCAAATACTTGTCTCATACTCTGCTATGTTGTTGGTACAAGGAAACGTTAATTTAAATGCCGCTGGGAATTGTTCTTGCTGAGAACACACAAGAATTGCCCCTAGTCCACAACCATTAGTATTTGCTACTGTAGCGAAATACACTTTCCATTTTGGCGACTTCTTCTCTGTGGCCAAAATATTTTTGTAATGCCCTGAAACATACACAACTATGATACCACATTTATAATCACTCGAAATCCAATGGGGTCTAGGGTACACATTTCCATATCAAAATTTAAAATAAACAGAGGAAACACAATAAACCTCAAATACCATATAGAGTACTAAAACCATCACCATTATTACATAGGTATCTCCCCCAAAAAAATATTACATCCCAGGTACACAAAAATATCTAGTTTAGTTTCATACAAACACTTACTCTAACTATACTATCTACATCCCGCTCTAAAGCTCCTAAGCTTGATTCCCTATTCGCCTTGAAATGTGAAATAATTATTTGGAGTGAGACACTTCTCAGTAAGACAAAATAGATTATTATTAGTGTAATAACCTAGAAAAAAATTTAAAAAAATAATTAATTAAAATTATTAATCAATTAATTAGTTAAACATTATTAAATTAATGTATTAAATAAACAAAAAAAGGAATAGTAAAAAAATTAAATTAAAATTATTTATTATTAATTAATTAATTAAATATTATTAAATTGAATTAATTAATTTAAGTTATATGATGGTTTAATATATATGCCTAAATGTTTAAGGATAGGTGGTTTATATATATATATATATAGGTATATAATATAATATTATTATAATATATAATAAAGTAAAAAAAGAAAAAAAAAAAGGAAAAAAGGAAGCCAGAAGCTTCCTAAACCTAAGGATTCTAATTTCAATTGGAATTGGAGCCCCCCCCCCCCAACGAGCTTCTATGGTTCTCTCTCTCACTTTCCATCTCACTTCTCGGCTCTCCCTCTCTCCTCATTTTCTCAATGAATATTTGGCCGATCGTAAAACGGAAGGTATTGTTGGGTTCTTATCTCCGCCACTGACATTCCTATCGGAGCAGATTTGTCGTAGGAACGACGTAAGCACCACTCCTGGGGTAAGGTAACATTTCCCTATTTTTTTAATTTCTTCTTAAATCTATTGCTAAATTGACGATCGGGCACCACCATGGGGTCCTAGTCATGATCATCGAGATTTTGGCCGGAGTAAATTTTCAATTTGGGTTTCCTAGGCACCACTCCAAAGCGAGAGTGGGATTTAGGGAATTGAGTAATTTGGTTATATTTGACGATATAATTATTTATTTGGAATTTATGAGTTTAGGAAATGTTAAAATAATATTTTATTTATGATTGATTTAATAGAAGTAGGAATTTTTATTCAGAGTTCGGGTGAGCGTCACATGTATCTTTTCAGGGTCCCTATTGGCGTAACTCAAGAAACCAGGTAAGGGGGAATATACATATTAAATTAGATTTTTATGAATTAATTGGAAAATGAAATATGTTATGAATATTTGTCTATATGTTTTTTTTATGAGTTTAAAATGCCAATCGTTTAAATTATGATTTCTGAGCATAGGATTGTTTTACTAGTTATGTATATGTGAAAATGGACTAATGAAAGTGAAATATTTTTCAGGATAATTATGTAAGAAATTAAAGGTGTATTTTCAGCATATAATTTTTAAATGTAAGTTGACTTATTTTATAGGAAATATATATATATATATATATTTATATATATGAATTTTACTAGTAAATAGTGTGGCGTGAGTAAAATAGAATTCTGTGTGGAATTATGTTATATGTATGAGATATGGGATATAGGGAATGAACTGAAATGAAAATGTTATATTAAATATACTGCATGTGAGTGTTAATGCAACCATGGAACCAAGCTAAAAAGAAGCTAGGACTAACACAAAAACAATTGAAAGATGCTGGGAATAACACAAAAACAACTAAAAGATGCTGGGACTAACACAAAGACAACTGAAAGATGTTGGGTATATGAAATGAAATGAAAATGAGAATGAAAAGAAAATGAGAATGAAATGAAAATGAAATGTGAAATGTGAACGATGTGAAATGGGAAAGAGTCACGAAAAGTGAAATGTTATGAAATGTCAAAGTTGAGAACATGAAAAAAAAAATAAGAATTACAGAATAATGACAGACAAAATAATGTATTATGGCAGTATCATTATTTATGCTTGTAGAACATGCTACATTTGGGTGGGGCAAACTCCTCGCCTGAGGGTTTGCAGAGAAAGGCGAGTGCCCTAGTTAGTATCAAGTGTAGTAGTAGACTGCATAACATACTAGGGCAGAGGGAAACTACTTGTATGGGCGGGTAGATTTCCCTATTGTCGGGAGCCTTCGCTGGTAAACCTTTGGATGAACTGTGTGAGTACAAGATTACTTCTTTACCTAAGGGCTTACTAAGTAAGGTGAGTAGCTTGGTATGCTTCAATTGTGACCTTTGGGTTGCCTAAAGTATCAGATAGCAGAGGGGTGCTACTTGTATGCGTGGGTAATCATTCCTATCCTTAGGTTTTTCTCGTGGGTAAAATATCTTGTGTGTGATTTATTAAGTTTTGAAAATGATTTCAGAAATTATTTTAAGGATTTGCAAATGTTGAATATTATGTTGATTATAATCTCATGTTGGCCACACGGTGATTTAATATATTGTTTCTTCCCTTACTGAGATGTGTCTTACTTGAATACAAATTCATTTTTTTTCAAGACCTCCACGTGATCGAGCTTAGAGAGCTCGAGGTTGTTATAGTATTTTTGAGTTAGAAAGAAAGGGTATATGCTTGATGATATTTTTTAGCTGTATTAAGTTTTTATGTTTTATGTTTTAAGTTTTCTAAGTTATGGATTGTTGTGAATACTGGATGTTGGAGAAATCTATGTACATATATGTAGATGCAGATTGATGGATGGATTATTTGGGTTGTTATAGTTAGAAACTCTGGTATTATATTATTAGAGGATTATATTTACATTTTTTGCTGCGTAAATGATAATAGAATGTCAGGTATCAGGTAAATGAATGAATGATGTGGCACTCAAGTCCTACCAGGCACGTTCGGGGCGCCACAAAGCACGGTTTATTTAGGTATAATGCACCGGACCGGGTTTTCGAGTTCAAGGCGTTACATTTTGGTGTTAGAGCATTAGGTTTTGGGTTTTTTAGACTCTAGCATGGATTAATACCAGAGTATATAATTGAGTTGCGATAAGGATAGGGATAGGTAACTTAAGATACCATTAGAAATTCTGAGTTGTGTTTCGTAAGCTTGGGGCAGAAATCCCTTGATGGTCTTCTGTCTTTTTCTGAAGAAGTAACTAATTTTAGAAAATCATGATAAATCCATCGATGGTGATGTTTCCGAGCAAAGAAATTAGAACTTGGGATTTGAACTCGAAGGTTTGATTGGTTGATTTACAAAGGAAAATCTTTGAAGGAGAATAATTTAGGTGATGTGGTTTAATGGTTTGTGGTCAAGTTGGGTGTTGATATTTAAATTGGAATGTATGGAAATGTGTGGTATGAGGTTGGTTAGTTGATTTTAGAGGTTATGGTATCGGGGGAAACCAGCAAGTACCATTAGGTAGAGGTGGACGAGTACGAGTGTACTTGTTGATCCCGACTGAGGTAAATATTGCCAAGGGGGCAGGTATGAGTTTATGGTTAAGATAAATGATAGTTTTATTTAATTATGGATAATGTAGAAATCTATATAATGATATGTATTAGATGGTGTGAGATAGTTAGTTAATAAATTTTTTTAAAAATGTGAACAATGATCGGGTAGCGAATTTTGAGGATGAAATTCTTTTAAGGAGGGAATAATGTAATAACCTGAAAAAAAAAACTTGAAAAATAAATAATTAAAACTATTAATCAATTAATTAGTTAAACATTATTAAATTAATGTATTAAATAAACAAATAAAGGGAACAGTAAAAAAATTAAATTAAAATTATTGATTAATTAATTAATTAAACATTATTAAATTGAATTAATTAATTTAAGATATATGATGGTTAAATGTATAAGGATAGGTGGTTAATATATATATATATATATTTATATATGTATATAATATAATATTATTATAATATATAATAAAGTAAAATAAAAAAAGAAAAAAAAAAGGGGGGGGAAAAGAAGCTAGAAGCTTCCTAAACTTGAGGATTCCAATTTCAATTGGAATTGGAGGCCGCCCCCAAGCGAGCTTCTCTGGTTCTCTCTCTCAGTTTTCATCTCTCATCTCGTCTCTTCTCTCTCTCTCTCTCTCTCTCTCTCTCTCTCTCTCTCTCTCTCTCTCTCTCTCTCTCTCCTTATTTTCTCGGTGAATATTCGGTTGATCGTAAAATAGAAGGTACCGTTGGGTTCCTATCTCCGCCACCAACATTCCTACCGGAGTAGATTTGTTGTAGGAACGGCATAGGCGCCACTCCTAAGGTAAAGTAATCTTTGCCTATTTTCTCAATTTTTCCTTAAATCTGCCGCTAAATTGACGATTGGACACCACCACGGGGTCCTAGTCACGATCGTCGACATTTTGGCCAGAGTAAATTTTCAATTTGGGTTTTCTAGGCACCACTCCAAAGCGAGAGTGAGATTTAGGAAATTGAGTAAATTGGTTATATTCTAGGGTATAATTATTTATTTAGAATTTATGGGCATAGGAAATATTAAAATAATATTTTATTTATGATTGATTTAATAGAACTTGGATTTTTTATTTAGGGTTCGGGTGAGCTTCGCAAGTATCTTTTTAGGATCCTTGTTGGCATAGTTCAAGAAATCAGGTAAGGGGAAATATATATTAAATCAAATTTTTATGAATTAATTGGAAAATGAAATATGTTATGAATAAATATTTATATATGTTTTTGTATGGGTTTAAAATGTCAACCATTTAAGTTATGATTTTTGAGCTTAGGGCTGTTTTATTAATTATGTATATGTGAAAATGGACTGATGAAAGTGAAATATTTTTCAGGATAATTATGTAAGAAATTAAAGGTATATTTTCAGTATATAAATGTTAAATGTAGGTTGGCTTATTTTATCAGAAATATATATATGAAATTTACTACTAAATAGTGTGGCATGAGTAAAATATAATTCTGTGTGGAATTATATTATATATATGAGATGCAGGATATATAGGGAATGAACTGAAATGGAAATGTTATATGAAATATGCTGCATATGAGTGTTAATGTAACCATGGAATCAAAAATAGTTGAAAAATGTTGGGACTAACACAAAAAATAGTCGAAAGATGTTGGGACTAATACAAAAACAGCTGAAAGATGTTGCGACTAACACAAAAATAGCTAAAAGATGCTAGGACTAACACAAAGACAACTGAAATATGTTGGGTATGTGAAATGAAACGAAAATGAGAATGAAATGAAAATGAATGAAATGGAAATGAAATGTGAAATGTGAACAATGTGAAATGGGAAAAAGCCATGTAAAGTGAAATGTTATGAAATGTCAAAGCTGAGAACATGAACAGATAAGATTTACAGAATAATGATAGACAAAATAATGTATTATGGTAGTATCATTATTTATGCTTGTAGAACATGTTACGTTTGGGCGGGGCAAACTCTTCTCCCAAGGGCTTGCTGAGAAAGGCGAGTGCCCTAGTTAGTATCAGGTGTAGCTATAGGCTGCATAACGTACTAGGACAAAGGGAAACTACTTGTATGGGCGGGTAGATTTCCTTATTCTTGGGAGCCTTTGCTGGTAAACCTTTGGATGAACCGTGTGAGTACGAGATTACTTCTTTACCTGAGGGCTTACTAAGTAAGGTGAGTGCGATGGTATGTTTCAGTTGTGACCTTCGGGTTGTTTAAAGTATCAGAACAAAGGGGTGCAACTATTATGGGCGGGTAATCACCCCTATCCTTAGGTTTTTCTCGTGGGTAAAATATATTGCATATGGTTGATTAGGTTCAAAAAATGATGTCAGAAATTATGTTAACAATCTACAAATGTTGAATATTATGTTGATCATAATCTCATGTTTGTCACACGGTGATTTAATATATTGCTTCTTCCCTTACTGAGATGTGTCTCACCTGAATACAAATTCATATTTTTCAGGGCGTCCACGTGATTGAGCTTAGAGAACTTAGGGCTGTTAGAGTATTTTCGAGTTAGAAAGAAAGGGTATAAGCTTGATAATATTTTTGAGCTGTATTAAGTTTTTATGTTTTGTGTTTTATGTTTTAAGTTTTTTGAGTTATGGATGGTTCTGAATACTGGATGTTGGAGAAATGTATATATATGTAGATGTAGGTTGATGGATGGATTATTTGGGTTGTTATAGTCAGAAAATCTGGTATTATATTGTTGGAAGATTATATTTATGTTTTCCGCTACATAAATGACAATAGAATGTCAGGTGTCAAATAAATGAATGGATGATGCGGCACCCAGGTCCCACCAGGCGGGTTCGGGGCGCCACGAAGCACGATTTATTTAGGTGTAACGCACTAGACCGGGCTTTCGGGTTCAGGGTGTTACAATCATTGTGTGGCTAACATGAGTTTTAGTGTAAGCAAAACACATCCATTAATTTAGCTTTAATGGAAAAGGCATTTGTAAACTGTACTCACACCAGTATAGTTGAAAATATATTTTTTTCTTCAGTTAATAACTCCGGCTCAATAATCGCCCCAAATATATAAATTTACAATTATGTCTAAAAGAATCTCTCATTCTGGACTAACGACATGTTTAACCCCCATGACAGGTTGTGTGGTCTGAAGACTAGACTTAGCCTTGGCTGGCCTACCACCAAGCTAAGTCAAAGTAACTCATCTGTAAGCCTGATTTGCCTATCGCAACCTAGTCCGGACTCCAGGAGGGTACAACAACTCTTCGAGGCCAAATTGACTATGCCATGGCCTACACTTCCACAATAGTGTGGCTACATTTTTTCACTAGCTATGGTACCGAGCTTTCCACTGGTCCATCAAGGTTCTTAGAACATAAAATGCAATTTACATAAATAAAATAGATAACATGATCATAATTCTCAACACATAATTCACAATAATCCCTCCCCATCGTTCTTAACAATAAATTTCTCAACCATCACATGATCAGTATATCACCGTGAAATTCACAATCTCTGTCTTATTCTCAGCATTTCAAAAACTCAGTATAAAACCACAACTCGGTATAAAACCACAATTCAGTATAAAATCACAATTTTTCGCCATATAATACCATAACAATTCCCACAAGTTTAATTACGCAATAAAACAAGTCATTCTCATGCCACACTTATTTCAGTGTTAAATCAAAATATAACCGGCATAGTTTGCTGAAAATAAAGGTATGATCACCTCCACAGTTTAATACAATTCAAAAACTATGTTTTACGAAAGAAAGGAGATGATGACCCTACTCATTTTAACTTTTCCCAAATACTTGTAAAATAACCAAAAATCATCCACATTCAAGTTTAATCGATTCAATTTCCAGAATATACTGACATAATATACTCCCCTTACCTAATACCGAAAATATGCCTACCACATTCCCAAAACTGAGCCTGCAGCTTTCAGGAGATGGAACACGAGTTTTCCTTAAACCTGGCTGAGGAGAGAGAAAAAATCAGAGAGGGGAGAGAGGGGATTGGAGAGTGGGAGTGGAGACCAGGGAGAGCTTAGGAGAGAGAGAGAGAGAGAGAGAGAGAGAGAGAGAGAGAGAGAGAGAGAGAGAAAGAGAGAGAGTGTGTGTGTGTGTAACGCCCTGAACTCGAAACTAGGGTCTAGAGTGTTATTTGAAATATGTCTCTGATACCACCTCATGATGCCCCAAACCCGCCAAGTGGGGCCCAGGTGCCACGTGTTAATTTCACCTGTATCTGATATCATAATCTCAATCACACAGCGAAAATAACAAAAATTCCTAAAAAATATGCCAGAGTTTCTACATCTATATACAATCTCAAAAGGTATCCTCCAAACAGCCAGTATTCACAAACATATATACATCTCCAAAAACATAAACAAACCCAAAAAGAATGTACACATCCAAAAGTCTATACCCTCTATCTCAAAAATGCTATAACAGCCCTGAGTTCTCTTAAATCGATCACACGAAGGTACTAAGTAGATAGAATTTATATCAAGTGAGACACATCTCGGTAAAGATGGAATACATTAAATCAATGTGTGACAATCATAAGGTTTAAGTAAAACATATATATATATATATATATATATATATTTATATTCATTATTTTCAAATGAAACCATAATTATGAAATCATTCTCTGTTCCTACTCAAATACATGCAAGGTATTTTACCAACGAGAGTTCCCAAGGATATAAGTCATTACCCACCCATACAAGTAGCACCCCTTTGCTCAGATACCTTAAGCAACCTATGGTCACAACTGAAGCATATCAGGGGACTTATCTTACTCAATAAGCCCTCAGGTGGTTAGTTTATCTCATACTCACACATTCACACAAAGGTTTACTGGTAGAAGTTCCCGAGAATAGGGAAGATTACCCGCTCATACAAGTAGCGTCCCTCTGCTCTGATACGTTATGCAACCAAATATTGCTACATTTGATACCTATAAGGGCACTTGCCTTTCTCAACAAGCCTTTAGGCGGAGTGTATACTTCGCCTCAAATATATACTATAATACAATATATAATACATTTCTTTCTTTACTTAGTATTTGTTATCTCTGTATTGTTCACTTTGCATTTCATTTTTCACATTCACATTCATATTCTACATTTCTCATTCGTATATTCATGTCTGCTTTCACAAATTCTATTTTCATATCTTCTCGGCTGCTATTCTTATATCCGTTGTTCTCGTATCTGCCATTACCATATCTGCTGTTTTCATATTATCAATGGTTAAAATAACAATTATGCGTTTAGAACTCTCTATACTAGTGAAAAATAATAGTCATGCTTCTGCCCTATGACGGGTTGTGCGGCTCGAAGGCTAAACTTAACCCTGGTCGGCCCACTACAGTTAAATCACCCACATTCTACAATCTGTAGGTCTGATTGGCTGTTCCCATACTGGTTTAGACTCCAAGGGGATACTACCCTTCCCAGAACAATCGACCATCCTGTCTCCACACTCTATCTAAGACGTGTGGGTGCACTAGTGCTACCATACATATCCGCAACAATACTGTGCCCTTTTCTGGTCCACTGAGTTCTCAAACCATACATTGTAATTTAACATTACCAAACACATGCAACTTAAATCATATCACATTTAATTCTCAATATATTTCCAGTATTTCCTACATCTCATACATATATCACAGTTCAACACAGAAACTTCATTTTACTCATGCCACACAATTTAACAACATATTTCATATGTTTACTGTAAAATAAGCCAACCCATAATTACCGTTCATATACTGAAAATACAAATTTAGTTTCTTACACAATTATCCAAAAAATTTTTCTATTTTCACAAATAATATCTAGTAGCACAACCCTAGGCTCAGAAATTTACAATTCAAATGGTTGGCTTTTCAAAACTCACGGGAAAATCATATACATATATACACAATATTTCCTTTTTCACTAGTTATTTCCTCAAAATCTCGATTTAATATATTCCCCTTACCTGATTTCTTGAACTACGCTTACAGGGACCCCAAAATGATACCTGCGGTGCCCATCCAAACCCTGAATCAAAAACCCTAGTTTAATGAAATAAACCCCAAATAACCAACTATTTCAACACTTTCTTAACCTACAAACCTCAAATAAACATTTAAAACCCCAAAAACTAAGAATCATAACCCTTACCTCAACTTTGGAGTGATTTATGAAAAGCCAAGTTTAGAAATCTACTCCGCTAGATGTGTAGGAAATCTCCCCTAGAAAATTGTAGTGGTTTCCACTTGTTGATTTGGGCTGAATTCGGGCTGGAATCGTAGAGAGAAGGTAGAGAAAACCATTTTTAGAAATAGAAAAGATGAAGGTTTTGAGTTTGCTTAATGAATGAGAAACGAAAAATTCAATTTATACTCGACCAATCTCATTGACGAGATGATGTCTTCGTTGACAAGCCATTGAAGCACATTCATCGACGAAAGAAGGACTCCATCGGCGAACCCAAATTCTGAAATTTCTATCATTCGGGATCTCTTCATCGATGAGGGATTGAACTTTGTCGATGATCTCTAGAAGGACACTCGACAACAAAGACAGAAGATTCGTCGACGAAGTCTGCTGTCTTTTCCTTTTAAATCTTCCCTTTTCCCCTTATTATTTATTTATCTATTTCATTTATTATCTTTCCTAATTATTTTAATAATTATAATTTTCTGAGTCTTTACAGAGAGAGAGAGAGAGAGAGAGAGAGAGAGAGAGAGAGAGAGAGAGAGAGAGAGAGAGACGGGAGAGAGGAAGATTGGAGAGAAAGAGAGCCCAAAACCCTAATTAGAGAGAGAGTGTTTAAAAAAAAAAAAAAAAACACAAGATCACCCCACTTAAAGACCCTCAGCCGCCTAAAACCGTCGACGATCTAGTCTCATACCAAATCGATTTTTTAGTATTCTTGCATAACGACTCTCAGTTGTCTGAAACCGTCGACGATTTGGTCTTGTACCAAACCAATTTATTATTTTTATTATTATTTTTATTTTCCAATCCTTATATCCTCCCCTCCTTATAAAGATTTCGTCCTCGAAATTTGTTAATTAACATTCAACTCAAACTCTGAAATTTCCTGAAATGGTAATGTAGCTTTACAGAAGAGCTGGTAGCCACCCATATAGCAGCCCCATCCCAAGTTTATTAATAACCATCACTTATGACGGAGGAATACCATGGTCACATACCAAGCCTCTGGGAGATTACAATAACTAATCAAAACTCTCCCAAAAACAACTATAACAAAAACCAAAATCGACAAATTAAAACTAAACAAACCTATACACAAAGATTCAAGCAACTACATAACCCATCAAAGTTACTTGACTTAACGTGGAGCCTTGTGAAATAAGTGTGGGTACCTCTGACGTATTTCCTCTTCTAATTCCCATGAAGCTTCCTCAACTGCATGATTACGCCAGAGTACTTTTACCAAAAAAATCTTTTTGGTCCGTAGCTCCTAATCCTTCCTGCCAAGAATCTGAACGGGCACTTCCTTATACGATAAGGTGTCCTTGACTTCCAACGCCTCATAGCTTGTCACATGCGAATGATCTGGTACATACTTTTTTAGCATGGACACATGAAACACATCATAAATCCTAGATAATGTTGGAGGTAAAGCTATTCTGTAAGCAACTAGACTAATCCTCTCCAGTATCTCGAATGACCTAATATACCTAAGGTTTAACTTACCCTTCTTTCCAAATCTCATAATTCCCTTCATTGGAGCAATCCTAAAAAATATTCCATCTCCTACATCAAACTCCAGCTCTCGTCAGCGAGTATCATCATAACTTTTTTGTTGATTCTGAGCTATTTTAAATCTATCCCGGATGAGTTTGATTTTCTCAGAAGTCTTCTGTATAATCTTTGGCCCTAAAATTCTCCATTCATCAACCTCATCCCAATACAATGGAGATCAAAACCTCCGACCATATAACGCTTTATACGGTGCCATATCGATATTGGCCTGATAGCTATTGTTGTAGGTGAACTCTACCAATGGCAGATACTGAATCCAACTTCCTCCGAAACTCAATACACATGTCCACAATATATCTTCCAATATCTAAATTGTTCTCTCTGACTATCCATCCGTTTGGGGGTGAAATGTTGTGTTAAAGGTAAGATGAAATCCCAAAACTTTCTACAAATTTTTCCAAAACTGAGAGGTGAACTATAGGTCTCAATCTAAGATGATGGACACCGATACACCATGCAATCTAACTATCTCCTAAACATACAACTCTACTAGTCTATTTATGGAGTAGTTAACTTTGATTGGAACAAAATGAGCAGTTTTCTTCAGATGATCAACGACTACCCAAATGGCATTTTGCCCATGCAGTGCTGATGGCAACCCAATTACAAAATCCATGGAAATGTGCTCCCACTTCCACTCAGGAATGTGAAGTGGTTACAATGGTCCTGTCAGTCTTTGATGTTCAGCCTTCACTTGTTGACATGTAAGGCACTGATCCACAAATTAAGCAATCTCTCACTTCATGTTGTTCCACTAGAAAGACTCTCACAAATCTAGATACATCTTGGTGCTTCCTAGATGAACTGTATAAAGAAAGTGATGAGCTTTTTCCAGAATTGTTTGTTTAATCTCTGCATCATTTGGTACACATAACCTGGTGTGAATCCTCAAAAGCCCATCATCTGACATGTTAAAATCCACCCTCAATCCACTCTGTACCTTACCCATAGTCTTCACTAACTCTATATCTTTCATCTACGCGGCCTTAATCTTTTCTACCAAAGTCGGTTGGATTACCAGACTAGCAATGAAAGCCTGAAAATTTCCCTCCACTATCTCCACACCAAATATTTTTCAGATCCATCTTGACTTGATGTTGAGTCACCACTGTTGAGACTGACGCATTCCCTGACTTTCGACTTAACGCATCAGCGACTACATTAGCTTTTCCTAGGTGGTAGTTGATGGTATAATCATAGTTCTTTATCAGTTCTAACCATCTCTTCTGTCTCATATTCAATTCTTTTAGCATAAAGAAGTACTTGAGACTTTTATGGTCCGTAAAAATCTCATACCTTTCACTATACAGGTAGTGTCTCCTGATTTTCAATGTGAAAACCACTGCTGCCAACTCCAAATCGTGTGTCGGATAATTCTTCTCGTATTCCTTGAGTTGTCGAGAAGCATATGCCACAACCTTCCCCTATTGCATTAACATGCATCCAAGCCCTTTTCGAGATGCATCATTGTAAATTACAAAACCACCTTCTCCAGATGGGATAGTCAGGACCGGTGCAGTGACGAGTCATTGTTTCAATTCCTAGAAGCTTTGCTCACATTCGTCTATCCACTCATACCTCACATTCTTTCTTATTAACTTTGCCAAAGGACTTGACAATTCAAAAAACCTTTCCACGAATTGGCGATAGTACCTTACCAGACCTAAGAAACTCCTAATCTTGTGAACATTCTTCAGTCTCACCCAATCCACTATTGCCTCTATCTTACATGGGTCACCCCTGGATATCTCATGTCCTAGAAATGCAACTTTTTTCCAGCCAGAACTCACATTTCTTGAATTTAGCATAAAGCTTCCTTTCTCTTAACACTTGAAGTACCAATCTCAAATGATTTTCATGCTCCTCAGGACTCTTTGAATAACTAGAATATCATCAATAAACAGCACAACAAAATGATTCAAAAATTTATGGAAGACCCTGTTCATCAGGCCCATAAATGCAGTAGGAGCATTATTCAGTCCAAATGGCATACCTGGTTCGAAATGCAGTCTTCGGAACATCCTCTGATTTGACCTTCACCTGATGATACCTAGATCATAGAAAAATCTTAAAGAAGACTTGTGTCCCCTAGAGTTGGTCAAACATATCCCCTTTTTGGGGTAGTGGGTACTTGTTCTTAGTTGTCACCTTATTTATTTCCTAGTAATCGATACATATCCTCATCGACTCGTCTTTTTCTTTTTTAACAAATAACATTGGTGCTCCCCAGGGTGACACACTAGGTCTGATGAATCCTTTATCCATTAGTTCCTATAATTGCTCCTTCAACTCCTTCAATTCTACCAGAGTCATTCTATATGGAGCCTTAGAGATTGGTGTCGTTCCTAGAAGTAGGTCAATTGCAAACTCAACTTCACAATCGGGAGGCAACCCAAGTAAGTCCTTTGGAAATAGATCCGAGAACTCCCTCACTACTAGGATATCCTCAAGTTTTAGTTCCTTCATTGGTGCTTCCTTCACACATGCTAGGTACCCCTGGCATCCATCCAAGAGAAGCCTTTCTACCTGAATAGTTGATAGTATCCATGGTGAAGAGCACATGCACGACCTAATAAATTTATACTCGTGCTCCCCATGAGGTTTGAACACTACCTCTTTCCTATGACAATCCTTACTCGCATAACTGGAGGCTAGCCAGTCCATTCCCAGAATCACATCAAATTCATGCATGTCAAACACCACTAGATTAGTAGGTAGCATTCTTCCTTGAATACCAATTGGATAGTCCTTAAGTACTTTTCTACATACCACCACGGTTCCCATCGATGTGACCACAGATGGGTCTGAATCTAACAGTTGAGTTCCCACCCCACATATCGTGATATAGCCCAGAGATATGAATGAATACGTTGCTCTTAAATCAAATAATACAATAGCTTTATTTGCAAAAATATATATATTATCTATCACCACGTCACCGTCATTTTTTGCATCTCCCAGTATAAGAGAGTAAAACCGCACCTAGGTGGTGTTCCTCTGATAGCCGCCTCGGGGTGCCTGATTGTTTCCCCAGTATCGATTAGGAGTGGGTGCATTACTCAACGACCTATGACATTCTAGTATAATGTGGCTGGGTCTACCGCATCGATAGTAGATAACCGCTCCACCTCAGCATTCACCCCAATGCTTCATATTACACCTAGGACACGGAGCGCGTGATGGATCACCCTGATAAGCTCGTCTCCCTATATTTGGTCTCTGGCCCACATTGTTGCTATTTCTCCTCCATGGGCCCTGACTAGTACCAGTGTGAAACCCAGGAGGCATGGGCCTCTTCCTCTGATTATGTTTCCCTACGCTTCTCTATAGGCTCATCTCCAGTACCGTGGCTTTATCCACTGACTTTGAAAAGTTTTGAACTTGGAATGCCACCACCTACTTGTAGATCCTTAGACTCCATGCCTTCTTTATCTCATCTGGAACCATATAGGGGGCGAATCGGGACAGTCTACGAACTTGACCATATACTGCTGCATGGTCAAGTTCCCATGGGTAAAGTTTGGGAGTAACCACCTGCTAATTAATAAGTAAAAAATAAGAAGAATACTAATAATAAGAATAATAATAAAAATAAGAATAATAATAATGTAAGAGAAGAAAAATAATAAGAAAAAAAAAATAATTAAAATAATTAAATAATAATAAAAATGATAAAATAAAAAATAAAACTTAATAAATAATAATAAAAAATAAAAATAATAATAATAATAAGAATAATAATGATAATAATATAAATAATAATAATAAAAATATAATAAGAATAATAAAATCATAATAATAATAACAAAAGAACAATAATAATAATAAAACTAAAACTAAAATAATTAAAACTAATTATAATAATAATCAATGTTTAATTTATTATAATAAAATAATAATAATAATAATAATAATAATACTGATTGGAAAAAATCCTATTCTCCGATGCCCTGTAATATATTCATATACATAGGCAGGAAAAAATATAGTGTACAAGCAGAAACACAATATCAAAACTTCTCTGAGGTACGATTGCCCCTTGACCTAGGTCTGTCCAGGGAGCACTACAATCGCTCCCCTCCACCTGGATCAGATTACCAGGGAGTCTGCAAACTCTCCAATGGTGCAATCGACCATAATATGCCACACTCTATCTAAGATGTGTGGTTGCACTCTCTCCACTGTATAACTACGGTACTGTGCTTTGTAATCTGATCTGTAATGGTCCATCCAGGTCTGATGCTATTTATATAATACTCTAGTATATACATATATTTTACTATTTACCATGATTCTGTTTCTGCTGTAATAGCCATAACACTGTAATGATTGTTTTGTATAAACTATACTGTCTGTTCTGAATATATACTGTAATAACTGATCTGTATAATTGTATAACTGTTTGTTATGACTCTGATATCTATATATCATGGTATTCTAAAAAATATACAGCTGATTTCCTTAAAACTGTATATAACATGCTCATTGTAAAACTATATACCGTACTCTCTATCAACTGTGTAAATACATAATTTTGTAAAATACTAGATAGCCATAGCTATGAAATAAATACTTGTATATTCTATATATCATAATTCCATAAAATTGTACACCTATTCACGATTCTGTAAAAGTTGTACAAATTTAGTATTGTACTCATATTACTAATGCCACACAACAATTGATAACTTATTAAACATAATTTGTGAAACTGTATATTATTTACTCTGAAAAACACCCATAATCTTGTACTATCTTTACTGATAAAATTTCTAGTTTATCTGGCATAGCATATTTCCCTTACCTAACTAGCTGGGAGGCTCGCCTCCAACTCCATTATTACGCTCACAGCGTACTATCCTCAAAATCCTGAAATAATGCATATAAACATATTTTCAATAAATCAACTAAATTTCCCTAACCTATACACTCGTAATTTTCTAAACTATAATTTGATCTGTAATTTACATGAAGTTCTGATAAGACACCCACTGGGATCCTCAACACATGCCTGTAGGGTCTCAAAAATACCCCAACCCGGAATATATAACACCAAAGTTTTACTTCACAAAACTTCAGTATATTCCCATACAACGCAAAATCTAAACTCAAATAAGCTTATTAATACTGAAAATACCCAAATAATCTACTTACCTTGATTTTGGGATGGTGCCCAAGTTGGCAAAAGCAACAATCTACTCCAATAGACTTGTAAAGAATCTCCCCAGGATCAATGTGACGGCTTCTGATCGTCGAAATAGGGAGAAACGAGGCAAAAAATCTAGAAAGAAGGGGAGAGAAACCGAGTAGAAGAGAGAAAAAACTGAGAGAAAATTAATTTTCTCGCTAAACCATTGTGTTCTACTACTTATAGACCTTTGACCATGTGGCCTCATCGACGAGCCATGTCATCTCGTCGACGAGTTCAAGAAATGAGATCATCGACGAACTTTAGACCCTAAAATCACCCCTCTCGGTATCTTAATATTGACGAGACACGTGTCCTCATCAACTTGCCCAAGTAGGCTATTCGTCAAAGTTCGTCGACAAGACCGTGCCAAGTCCCCTTTGAAATTTCCTTTTCTCTTTTTTTTTATTATTCAATTGCTATAAATTTTCCAAGTCTCTACAAGTGAACTCCTTCGCTTTTGCATCCTTAGTGGAAGAAGGAAGTACTGATCAAATAAGAGCTTCTTGAAACGGGCCCAGGTCAGAATTGCATGTATCAACCTCTATTCTTCTAGCAACTTCACCGATATCCACCAATGCTTGGCCACACTCATCATTTTAAAGGTGGCATTAAGGACCTTTTGTTTATCTATGTTACGAAGGACTGCCAGTATCTCCTCGATCTCCTAAACCCAATTCTCTGCAACTATTGGGTGAACACCTCCCACAAATGTCGAGAGATTCATGTGGGTAAAATGCTCAATAGAGCAACCCTGGTCAGTGATCGGGCAACTCTGCCCCCTAGAGTTCCGAATGATCTCCGCCATGACCTATTGGGCTAAACCATGCAGCACTGACGTAAAATCAATATCGTCCTCACCGGAAGCCCCCAAATTGCTACCTCCTCTAGCATTCACATTGTTATCCCTGAACATATAACACCAAAGTTTTACTTCACAAAACTTCAGTATATTCCCATACAACGCAAAATCTAAACTCAAATAAGCTTATTAATACTGAAAATACCCAAATAATCTACTTACCTTGATTTTGGGATGGTGCCCAAGTTGGCAAAACCAACAATCTACTCCAATAGACTTGTAAAGAATCTCCCCAGGATCAATGTGACGGCTTCTGATCGTCGAAACCAAGAGAAATGAGGCAAAAAATCTAGAGAGAAGGGGAGAGAAACCGAGTAGAAGAGAGAAAAAACTAAGAGAAAATGAATTTTCTCGCTAAACCATCTTTTTCTACTATTTATAAACCTTTGGCCACGTGGCCTCATCGACGAGCCATGTCATCTCGTCGATGAGTCCAAGAAATGAGATCATCGATAAACTTCAGACCCTAAAATCACCCCTCTCGGTATCTTTTTGTGGACGAGACACGTGCCTAAGTAGGCTATTCGTCAACGTTCATCGACAAGACCCTACCAAGTCCCCTTGGAAATTTCCTTTTCTCTTTTTTTTAATTATTCAGTTGCTATAAATTTTCCAAGTCTCTACAAGTGAACTCCTTCACTTTTGCTTCCCTAGTGGAAGGGGGAAGTACTGATCAAATAAGAGCTTCTTGAAATGGGCCCAGGTCAGAATTGTGGGTATCAGCCTCTATTCTTCTAGCAACTTCACTGATATCCACCAATGCTTGGCCACACTCGTCATTTTAAAGGTGGCATAAAGGACCTTTTGTTTATCTATGTTACGAAGGACTACTAGTATCTCCTCGATCTCCTGAACCCAATTCTCTGCAACTATTGGGTGAACACCTCCTACAAATGTCGAGAGATTCATGTGGGTAAAATGCTCAATAGAGCAACCCTAGTCAGTGGTCGGGCAGCTCTGCCCCTAGAGTTCTGAATGATCTCCGCCATGACCTATTGGGCTAAACCATGCAGCATTGACTTAAAATCAATATCGTCCTCACCGGAAGCCCCCAATACCTCCTCTAGCATTCACATTTTTTAATTATTCAGTTGCTATAAATTTTGCAAGTCTCTACAAGTGAACTCCTTCACTTTTGCATCCCTAGTGGAAGGGGGAAGTACTGATCAAATAAGAGCTTCTTGAAATGGGCCCAGGTTAGAATTGTGGGTATCAGCCTCTATTCTTCTAGCAACTTCACCAATATCCACCAATGCTTGGCCACACTCGTCATTGTAAAGGTGGCATAAAGGACCTTTTGTTTATCTATGTTACGAAGGACTGCCAGTATCTCCTCAATCTCCTGAACCCAATTCTCTGCAACTATTAGGTGAGCACCTCCCACAAATGTCGGAGGATTCATGCAGGTAAAATGCTCAATAGAGCAACCCTAGTTAGTGGCAGGCCAACTCTACCCCCTAGAGTTCCGCATGATCTCCGCCATGACCTATTAGCCTAAACCATGTAGCACTGACGTAAAATCAATATCGTCCTCACCGGAAGCCCCCAAATTGCTACCTTCTTTAGCTTTCACATTGTTATCCATGGGGTCTATCCTAAATATGGGACAACAAATCATCTTAGAATCCTAAAATCATAAAATAATTTGTACAAATAACCCAAGTTAACCTCCAAGTTTTTAATTTAAGGTTCAACCTCACTGCTCAAACACAAAATCGTCGATGGTTTCCTTGAGATTTCTGGAACTGTCGATGGCTGGAAATATAGAGAGTGTGTTTTTTGAGAAAACTGTCGATGTTTTTGCCCCTTTATGCTCCACTAAATCCATCTTTTTTATAAAAATGTTACCCACTTTAAAAAAAAAAAAAAAAAAACCAACCTCTAATCACACACATAAATACAACGTCCTGAATACTAAACAATAAGTTTCCTAGTGTTATGAATGGTGGCTCAATTCTTATAATGACAACTTTTCACTAAGAGAAGAACGTAATGCACCCTTCTAGAAGAAAAACCTTCAATAGCTTGCCGTGGGCTTTTCTAAAACTGTCGACTGTTTTAGGAAATCCAATGAAACCCTCGATGGACTTCTGCTTCCGACTATTAGACCAAATCAAAAATTCCCATCTACTTAATGTATTAGACCCCGATATACATCCTATACCCTGCTAGTCTTACAACACCTAGTCTACCCCATTACTATCCTTATCATAAATTATACCTATACTCTGGCATAATTATCCACTAAAGTCTACAAAACCTAAAAACTTAAGCTCTGATACCACAGTTGTAATGCCCTGAAACATACACATCTCTGATACCACATTTGTAACCACCCAAAACTCAATTGGGTCCAGGGTACACCTTTCCATATAAAAATTTAAAACAAACAGCGAAAACACAATAAACCTTAAATACCATACCAGAGTACTAAAACTAGCACCATTATTTTATAGGTATCTTCCCAAAAAGAATATTATATCCCAAGGTATAAAAAAATATCTAGTTCAGTTTCATACAAACACTTACCCTAACTATACTATCTACACCCCGCTCTGAAGCTCCTAAGCCTGATTCCCTGTTCACCCTAAAATGTGATAATTATTTAGGGTGAGACAACTTTCAGTAAGATGAAATAGATTATTATCAGTGTGTGGTTAACATAAGTTTTAGTGTAAGCAAAACACATCCATTAATTTAACTTTAACTGAAAAGGCATTTGTAAACTGTACTCATACCAGTATAGTTGAAAATACATATTTTCCTTTAGTTAATAACTTCAGCTCAATAATAGCCCCAAATATATAAATCTACATTTATGTCTAAAAGAACCTCTCATTCTGGACTAACGACATGTTTAACCCCCATGACAGGTTGTGCGGTCTGAAGAGTGGACTTAGCCTCGGTTGGCCTACCATCAAGCTAAGTCAAAGTAACTCGTCTATAAGCCTGATTTGCCTACCGCAACCTAGTCCAGACTCCAAGAGGGTACAACAACTCTTCGCGGCCAAATCGACTATGCCATGGCCTACACTTCCACAACAGTGTGGCTGCACTGATTTTCTCACTAGCTACCGTACCGAGCTTTCCACTAGTCCATCAAGGTTCTTAGAACATAACATGTAATTTACATAAATAAAATAGTAAACATGATCATAATTCTCAACACATAATTTACAATCATCCCTCCCCATCATTCTCAATAATAAATTTCTCAACCAACACGTGATTAGTATATCACCGTGAAATTCACAATCTCTGCCTTATTCTCAGCATTTCAAAAACTCAGTGTAGAACCACAACTTAGTATAAAACCACAATTTTTCACCATATAATACCATAAAAATTCTCATAGGTTTAATTATGCAATAAAACAAACCATTCTTATGCCACACTTGTTTGAGTGTTAAATCAAAATATAACCGGTATAGTTTGCTGAAAATAAAGGTATGACCACCTCCACAGTTTAATGCAACTCCAAAAATATGTTTTACAAGAAAAAAAGAGATGATCACTTTACTCACTTTAGCTTTTCCTGTAACGACCCCAAAAATAATATGCATGGAAGTGCAAAAAATATAAATAATAATAATAATAATAATAAAATTTAAATTAATTAATTATTAATAATTAATAATTAAATCATATAATATATTAATATAATATGTTTATGTATATATATATGTTTAGGATATATAATATAATAATAATATAATAGGTTTATATATATATATATATATATATATATATATAAAGGATCCTGAAGCTTCCTTCAGAATCAATTGAATTCCCTCCCCCCTTTTCTTTCACGAACTCTTTCTCAGACGCCCTCTCTACGCTCTCTCTCTCTCTCTCTCTCTCTCTCCTCAATTTTCTCAGCGAAACCTGCGCCGATTGAAGAACGAAAAATATCCCTGGGTTCTAATTTCTACCACAAACATTTTAATCGGAGTGGAGTCGTCATAGGCACCACTCTTGGGATAAGGTAAGGGGAATATTTTATGTCAGTCATTTTGGAAATTAATTGATAAATTTAAAGTATGAGAATATGAAAATATTATATATGATTTTCTAACTTATCAGGCATATGAAAATAGTGGTTTTGGATTATCATATATTTTTATGGGCAATTATTATATTATGAAATATTACTTAAAATTTGTGTGGCATGAGAAATGGTTTTTTTACTATATAATATACATGTTGGAATATTTTATGATGAAATGGGGTTTATACTGGTTTATGGGAAATATTGAAAATACGGTAGATATTGTGAAATGATGAAATATGATTTTATATTAGAATATGTGATAACGATTTTATACCGAAATACAGACATGATATTTTTTATACTGAGATATGTGATGACGGTATTATACTGGGAAATGAAATGACAGAAATGACAGTTTTTATACTGAGATGTGGAAATGGAAACCCTGATGGACTGATGGTGTACATGAGAACACGGTACCGTTTGTAAAGATCCGGAAAATTAAAATGATTGAATAATTAGGAAAAATAATAATAAATAAAATAATAAATGAACAGATAAAAAGAATAGTATGAAAAAAAAATTAGATTAATTATTAATTAATTAGTTAATTAAATATTATTTAATTGAATTAATAAAATAATTAAACGTTATTTAATTGAATTAATTAAATTAAGTATATGATATTTATATGTTTATATATATATATGTGTGTGTGTGTGTGTATGTAAGGATGAAGGAATTTATATATACATATATATATATATATATATTATAATATTACAATATAATATATTATATTATATATTAGGATAGGAATCTGGATGTAGAGAAGCATCCAGATTGAATTGCTCCATTTCAAACCGGAAAGAAAATATGCAAAAATTGGGAACTTCGGATGACTGAACTTTAAGTTCAATTGACTGAAGAATTTCCTCAGACATCTGAAGAATAAGCTCAATCATCTGAAGATTTATGGGTGAAAAATGGAAACTGGCAGAAGCACCTTAAATGACTGAACCTTGACCTCGGTCGTCTGAACTTGACACTTCAGTCGTCTAACCCTTGACCTCGGTTGACCGGCAATTTGCTCAGTCGACCGAGCCCTTAAGAAATCTAAATTTTTAGCTTTGATCAGACGACCTACGAAGTCATCAGTCGACCAACCCTCTCGAATGGCTCAATTTTTTAGCTTGAAAACGTGTTTAATTTTTAATTAAACAAATTTAAAATACCCTCTGTGTCCCCAAACGGTCATATTTTTAGAAAATCTATAAATACCCCTTTCATAACTTAGTTTTAACTATTGCTTATACTGAAAATTCTCTAAGAAAATATTGTGCTTTATTTTCATACTCTTTTACTCCCATTCATTTTAAATTTTTTAAGAGAGCATTCTTTTTGGGAATTCATTTTTCATATAAAAAATCATTGACTCTCATTCACCCTTTTCTTTTCAAAATCATTTCTTGAGAGTAAGAGCTTGTGTTTCTCTATATATTCTTATTGGTAGATATTTTTGGAGAAACCTTATAAATCTTGTGAATCTTTTTGCATCTCCTTTGCAAGATTCAAAAGCACATCTTACACTTTATTGCAAATATTCTTGTGAGCAAAAATTAAATTTATCCTTGCATCATTTATTGCTAAAATCTTTGAGGGAGAAATCACTGACTATATTTGAATCTTTTGAGCACTCATCTTCATATACATTTTTACTTAAAGATCATTTTTCTCATCATTTGCAAAAAGGGCTTGGAGAAAAACCCTAGGTTCTCTTACTTTTTATTGAAATATATTTTTAGAGAAATATTTTGGGGTTAAATCTTTGGAGCATTTATCATATATATATATTTTTATTCAAAGATTGCAAAATCATATTGAGAAAAATACTCATACCCTACTGAGCATAAATCATATCATACAAGAGTGCATTGAGCTTTATTGTTGTACACATATGCTTTTGTAGAAACATATCTTTGTACGCAAAATTTATTTATCTTTGTATTCCAGGCATGGCCTGAAGAGGAATACATTGTCTTGTAAGGTGTACCGGTTTGGATCTAACTCAGTTAGCTAAGTAGAGGAGACTCTGCCTCATAAGGAGAATTTGTTGTGGCTCAGCCCCATAATTAAGCTAAGGTGACTTCACCTCGTAAGGAGAATTGGTTGTGGCTCAGCCTCGTAATTGAGCTGAGGTGACTCCATATCGTAAGGAGAACTGGTTATGGCTCAACCCTATAATTGAGCTGAGGAGACTCCATGTAATGACCCGACTTGAGAAATGTGGATTAAAAAAATAAGAAAAGGGGAAGGAATTTGAAAAGGTGAAAACAGCAGGGTTCGTCAACGAGGCTCCTTCTCTTGTCAAACAAGTCTTTTCTATGGCTCATTGGCGAGATTCAAAGGATCATTGACGAGAGTATACCGAGAGATTTCTGGAATTTGGGAATCTCAGGATCGTTGACGAGGCCAACTCCATCGTCGATGAACACCCTTCTTCTGATCATCAACGAGCGCTCCACTTCGTCGATGAGTCTAGTCAGGTCAACTAAATTATAAATATCTATTTCATTGCTTCATGGTTAAGTAACTCAAAACTCTCTCTCTCTCTCTCTCTCTCTCTCTCTCTCTCTCTCTCTCTCTCTCTCTCTCTCTCTCTCTCTCTCTCTCTCTCTCTCTTCGATCCTCTTTTGTTCGTCACCCGAATCCACGATCCGACGTTACTATGTGGATCAGGGGGAAAACCTCTACGATTATAGTGGATCGGGTCTTCGTTTTGAGGAATTTCGGGTTTCATCCTGAAATCAAGGTAAGAGTCTAAGTTCATTTTTGGTTCGATAGATCTATAGTAAATAGGATTGTCTTGAAGTACTATTCTGTGGTTTATAGATTCTGAGAACTCAGTTCGCTATTTTGGGAGCCATATTGTTCATGTTTTAGGTTCAAGGAAATAGGTAAGTGGATTTGTTTACATTAGTCGTTTTAGAAAAACTAAACTTCTAGAAAGTTGGCTTATGTTTATAGCACCTATTGACAGCTTATTTGCAAAGTTTCACTGGGTAAAAATGTTAGTTTTACGATTTTATGATTTTGGTAAAAAATGAAGGTTTTGGCGTATGATCTCCAAACTTTTCAAAACTTCATTATTTGCATTTAACTTAATGTAGGAGATGCTTGAATCCCTTTTTCCCCATTAAAATTTTTTTTTTCGAGTTATATACTATATATAGCGGATTTCTGATCAAATGAGTGTGGCATATGATATGAAATGGAATATACTAAACTGTTATACACGTATATGAACTATGGGAACTAAAGTTCCATTTTGCTATCTGAAAATGTAGAAAATAGGTGTTGGTTATATACCAAGCTTTATATGTAAAAAGGGTTAAACTGAGAGTGTGTGTGCTGGTTTATACCATCGTATGAATGAATGAGTTTGTGAAAATGTTGGAACTGTACATGTGATTTGTGAATTTGAAACAAGTTAATTCGTTTTATTATAAATTGTATATATGATATTAGGACCGCAGCTTGTTACTATGAGAGCCTTAAAAAGCTCAACGTTATATGAAGCCTTAAAAAGCTTAAGCATGGTTCCGTTACTATATTCTAGATATAGTGCAACCACACATCTATTTTTCATTATGGGTATCAAGATAGCCAGCTGGGTAGGAGTGGCCACTGGTGGATTAATGGACAAGGTGGACTCAGTTGGACTATAATAACCATCATGACTGACAGTGCATGTGCAAGGTTGGGCTTGTTCATGGATTTATGATCGCATAACCCTCGCCAAGGGGTAGTGTTCACATTAGTTATAATGTTTCTAAGTTGGACGGTGTTCTAAATATGCATATATATGATTTAAAAAATAAAATAAGCAAAGTCACTGGTTTGAGTATCGGGTGGAGGGATTGTATAGTGTATGGGCCTGTACCCTACCTGTAGAGACCCGAACAATTATCGTAATTTAATAATAGGAGGAGGAAAGAAAAGAAGGAGTTAAATTTGGAATTTAAACAGGGTCTCATTGATGAACACAGGGAGTTCATCGACGAACACGCTTAAGGGGATCGTCGATGGGGACACATGTCTCGTCAACGAGAAGATACCAAGAGGCTACATTTAATCTCTGAATTTCGTCAATGAGGAGTAAGAATTCATCGACAAACTTCCTTCATGACCTCATTGACGAAGTGATGTGTCTCATTCCTATCCCCTTCTCTCTAAGATTTCGGGCCGGATTCTTTCTAGTTCGACGATTCGAGGCCACCACGACACTCCTGGTAAGTTCTTTTCAAGTTTGTTGAAGTGGATCATTGGTGGGGCTGTCTTGGATTTCATCCCAAATTCAAGGTAAGAATTTTTATTCAATATTTGGCTTTTCCATATTTATAAGAAATGCAGTACATGGAGAAATACTGAAGTTTTGTTCAGGGAGATATTGTTTTCACGTTATTGAATGGGGAACCCTGCGGGTGTAGGACTAGACACTGTAGGGGTTTTTCAATAGTTAGATAAGGGAATAAACTAAAGTAATAATTTTTTATGAAAATTATTATTATTTATTAGTAGATTTATGTTCAGGAAGCATGTACTATATATGAGTATTATTGAGAAAATGTATATTTGGGGAAATGTTGCTATTATACATATAGAAATGTATACTTTTAGAATGAAATGTCGGGAAATATGATTTCATAACAGAATGTATGATTTTATTTAGTATTGTGTGGCATGAATATTATTTCACACAAATTATAATATGTTAAGTCAATTTTACAGATAAAGCATGTTTCAGTGATATTTAGAAATTATAGGATAATGTAGTATATTATGACTTTAGAATACATGATACACAATATATTTATTCAGATCAGTATGTATATTATATTTGGTGCAAGGCCGTGATTGATAGCCGGCGCAAGGCCATAGTTATGCATGTTTTCAGTGCAAGGTCGTAATTATTAATGTTTTCGGCGCAAGGCCACATTATTTATGTTATTACAGAAATCAGAAAATGCTATCTGTTACAATTGGTGTATTCCCAAGAGGGGGGGTGAATTGGAATTTTAAACTTTTCTCC
Organism: Malania oleifera; assembly: GCF_029873635.1. Taxonomy (NCBI): domain Eukaryota; kingdom Viridiplantae; phylum Streptophyta; class Magnoliopsida; order Santalales; family Ximeniaceae; genus Malania; species Malania oleifera. The sequence continues at coordinate 62,681,219 of NC_080424.1, forward strand.
TAAGTTGAACTAGATGTTGGCAAGATATTAAAACCTAGGGTCTTTCTATGTAGTTCCAAATACGCTGATAAATATAATATACAGAAATTTAAATCAAGCGCATCATCCACATAACAACATACACGTGCAGAAAATATATAGTACGAAAATATAAACAAACACACGATATGTTATCGGGGTTTGGCCAACTGTGCCTACGTCTTCGCCTTTAGCTCGCAAGCCCGAGGATTCCATTAATAGCTCACTTAAGGGTTGAGAGACACCGATTACAACCAGGTTAATTAGCACAGGGTTGACCTCAACCTTAACCAGGTCAATTAGCGGGGCTGACCTCAACCTACACGCCTTAACAGGATGGCGCACCTAACTTTCCTAACCGGGTCTAAGCCAATCCGGGACTATTCCAAGGCTAGTCTCCCTCTTCAAGCTCATGCTTGGAAATACAATAGATGTGTATTACCATCAAAAGGTACAGTGATTGTGCTTTCGTGTAAATCAGATATGTACCCAAATACGCGCAATTACATACACCACAAATGATATAATATGTAAGCTTAGTGTGGTCCAATATTTCAACTCTTAGATATATATATATATATATATATATATATTTACTATCAGTGTAATAAGTGCGTAAGAGTATCAATCAGGCAATCTTTGTATCACAAGATGTTCAGCCAATAAGTTCACACAAAGATGTCAAGTTTCAAATATATCAATCAGTGGGATGTCTCAAGCATGTAAATTTCAAATAATGTATATGCTTGGTTTGCAAAAGATGTGTAATCTTTGTATTCAGCAGATAATATATGAGTGAATGAATATTGCAACAAAGATCACTATCTCATAAACAAATATCTCTTCAAATATATTTTTCAATATAAAGCACAATAGATATTTGAAAGTGATTATGAAAAGATTTTGCAACCAAAATACTATACGATCTTCTCAAGATATTGCAATGAATATACAACCTCAGAAGATAAAATAAAAGTCTTCTTAGGAGAGACTTATTAACAAAGTCCCCTAAGAATACTTACGTTTAACTCTCAATAAAATCGTATCAACCAAGCGGAACAAGGAGAGTAAACCTTTCTAATCAAGCACTCAATCAACTTATAGAGAGTTTGAGCAATAAGAGAAGGTAAGTAAGAGTGGTTGGGTCTTAGGAATGAGTATTATAAGATTTGGAAATTTCAAAGAATTTCTCCTAATCAAAGTGGCTAATCTCTCACTAATTTGCACAAATGATCTCATATACATAGACATAGGAAGAGATATGACCGTTAGGGACCTATTAGGTATTATTGAGAAGTTTAATGACATTTCAAGGTAAAAATCAAGGCAACCCGAGAGGTCCGATCGACCAGAACAGTTTCGGTCGACCAGAGTTCATATGGTTCGATCGACTAAGAGGTTTTTGAACTGAAGGTTCGATTGAACGAAAGTGGGCAGTTTCCCATTTCTCCAAGGTTTAGTCAATCGGACCATTTTGAACTAGCTAGTTCGGTCGACCAGACCATTGGGATTTTTCCCAAGGACCCTCAGTCGACCAGGTAGTTGGAGTACAAAATTGGCTCGGTCGAATAGATGGTCAAATTGTTGACCAGAGAGGGTTTCGGTCGACCAAGAGTTTTGAACTATACTGGTTCGGTCGACCAGGACCTTGGTCAACTGTTGACCCAGGCCTGTTTTGGTCGACCAAGGCAAAATGAACTGCCTTGGCCGGTCAACCGAAAGTGCACAATGTGTGCATTTCGGTCCTGTCTTGAAACACACAAACCCTATTCAAGTGTCTAACAATCATAAGTGCAATGGTGTGTGTCCTAGGGTCATTTTTGTCCAATTTAAAGACACATAAAAAGTCTGGTGTGGGTCGACCTAAACCCTTAGGTCTTTCTAAGGTCATTTTTCATTGTGGTTGGTTTGAGGATACGTATTATCATGCATGTGATGTGTGTGAGCTTATTACAAACCAAAGACCTATTTACTATTATAGACCCTTTGCAAATGAATTAAATACAATACAATCGATAAATGGGTCTTCAGCTTTAATTCCTCTTTGTGCACATCTTAATCTTTGACAATTTTAGTTCCTACACAAAACCTTAAACACTCATTAGATAAAATGAGTATTTGTCATAATCAAAACCGGACGTGACCAATAAAGTCAACATTCTCTCCCTTTTTTATGATGACAAATATGATTAGCAAAAATATAGGGTTAAGCCTAAGAAGGTTCCCCCTTACAATATGCATCCAATTTATTTTTAACCATAAGTTCTTTTACCCATTATTTTTGCCTTTTTCCATCTCCCCCTTTTGGCAATGGCAAAAAGGGCCATTTGAATTGAAATCCTAGGCTATGGGTGATTATTACATTTATACAGGAATAATTTTGGAAAGAATTTTTGAAAATTTCGGCAGAGTGCCGTTTGTAAATCGAACTTTCCAAAAGAAAACCTGTATAAGTGTAACCTGTTTGAGTGGAAATTTCCTAGCAATTTATCCATAACTACTCAAATAGTTCAGTATTGTCCAATCAAGTGAATATATACGTTCAAGATGATCATTAAATGAACAATTTGTGCATCATAGATGATAATCAATATAAGCATGCGATAGGAATATGAACTGTGCACACAATCAAAAATCACCTTTCACAAAGTCTAAAGCAATAAGATAAGTTAAACATTAGTGTTAGTTGCTAAGACTTGGAAAGTTCCCATGAGCAAGCTCCCCCTAAAAGTATGCATTTTGGTCCAATTATTTTAAATATATGTATGTGCACAATCAACCCTAAAGAATTTAACATTTCAACTCAAATGAATTAACTGTGATATTTTTAGATTTTGCACACACAAAATTGTTTCAATCATTTAGGCAAATATCTGTAGAAAATTCGGAAACATGTCGTCTCTAAATAAAACATTTCCTAAAATTTTACCTGCACAAAAATGATTCTCAAACAAGCAGTATCACAGAAGTAAGGCATGCGAGAACCTATCATCTACCAGTAGGCAATACTCATTAACTGCATCCACCATGTAATAGGCATTCTATACTATTCATGCATTTCAATAGAATAATCATTTAACCAAAGGCACATGCAAATCAAGGTACTGCTGATATATATCATAATTAAACAGGATAGTATATCATAGTATCATGAAAGTACAAAATAAAAGTAAAAGTTGTTTTTATTTAGTACAGACCAGATGAAATAAGATAAAATAGAATGAATCAAAGTCACGCGATCTGATCTGCAGACAACTCCGGAGTCTAGAACTCCCCTCCATCATCTTCTCCATCACCACCATCGTCGACATCAAAGTCGAAGTCCATGGTCATCCTGTCTCTCTTGTCCTACATCTCCTAAATATGGTCGTTCAGCTCACTAAAGCTGACTGTCATGGACCGCTCCAAATATGTAAAGTGACTAGCAGTAGAGATGGAGAACTACTGGAACTCCTCACGAAGTGTAGTGGATGACGATGCCAGGTCTTGCAAGTCTGACTGGACTGATCCTCAAAACTGTGCGAACGAGTCAGACAAACAAGTGATCACAGCCATAAGATCCACATTTGACGGTTGCGGGGGCTATGGTGGCTCCTGTGGAGCCTCTTCCTGCGTTGCTGCTCCACTGGAAGGCACCCAAATGTTCCCAAAAAGCGCGAAACCCATCAGCCCTGGTCATTCCAGAGAAGATATCGGCAGGTCGTCTCCTCTTCAGTGAAGCCACATTTGAACGCGTGACTCCAATATTCCTAAACAGCTTGTTCAGGATGCCCCCATACGACATTATGATTCGGTGGCCAATCATCTTGGTCATCATCCATCTGATTATCAGGATGGGCAAATCCAATTTCTTCCGAGCAAATAGACACCACATGATAAAACAATCCAAAAATGACACGTGCACTCTAGACCCTACCTTGGGCAGGACATTATACGTGATCAAGTGGTGCACAACCTTAGCCTCTAAAATGAACTATCTGTACTGTGGGGGATGGTTTTGGCTAGCAGTGTCAGGGTCAGATAGGGTCAGGTTTGCGAATGTGGCGACTGTGAATTCCTGTTCAAAGATCTAGGAATTTACCACATCGGGGCACTCGAAGTCTTCACAGTCAATATCAAGGACATTTGAGATATACTGGGCGTCAAAACGCACATTTGTCCTCAATACACGGGAGAAGTACCCGTTTTCATCATTACGCAAATTTGTATAAAACATCCTAACATAGGTTGGGTAATGATCCCCAAGCTGGTAGGAAATAAACGTTTTCCACCGCCGATACTCGAACATATCCATTACGTTGCTAAAGTATTGATTCATGAAATCCAGATAGAGGATCTTACCTAATATTGCCTCCTTAGGACGGAACTCTCGTATATATTCGACTTTACACCTCTCTGAAAGGAAGTACTCATCCTCGGCGTGTGCAATGTCGTGGGCTTCAATATGTGCCATGGCGGTAAGGATGTGAGGCTTGGCAACAGGATTTGGTTAGAAATTGAAGGAATGGGTGAAGGATCTCTTAATTTTTTTGCACAAATGAGCTGTAAATGAAGAAAACCCATATATATATCGCAGCTCAATGGACCAGAAGTAGATACGGTCGACCGACACTTGAACTTCCCTAGGCACCGACTCTGTTCAGTCGACCGAGGAGAAAATGGACTAAGATGGTCAGTCGACCGAGAGGGAGTACAGTAACCATGTTCGGTTGACCAGGGGGAAATCGAAAGGTTCAGTCGACCATTGGAAATACGTTCACTGAGGTACGGTCGACCGTAAGGTCAAGGTCAACATGGTTCGGTCGACCAGGATACTTTATACCTGCAATGCTCGTTTGACCGAGCATAGTGAATTTTCTCAATTTTGGTGGATTTTGATCCAAAGTTCTCCCTAAGGTCCAGATTTGATATATTGCAACATAAATATGATTCTTAGGGATTCTTGGTGAAGAGATATTGCTCAAATGAGGTGCATACCAAGAATTGACTTATTGACCTATTTTTGGCACCGAGCACTAAGGAGTATGAGGCTTTTCTTAAGCTATGCTCTTTGGTGACTGGAGAGTATCTTTCATAAATGATGATGAGCAAGGATACAAACTAAGGAATGGGTGAAACTTTACCGAATATGATCATGGTTTGCTAAGGATTTCCTATAGATGAGATAAACCAAAATTAGAGGATTTTTATATTTATGGTTCAAAAAGGGAGTACTTTGATTCTATCAATGAAATATAAATCCCTTAGTGGTTGCCTCTAATCTTGATTGAAAGTAATGCCTTTTAATAAGCACACAACAAATATGAAAGTTTAATTAGCAGTGCTTATACCTAGAGTGATGACTAGATCTTAACTAATGAGATTTAGGGTAAAAAGATATAATGCAGGACTAGATCCCTAAAGCTCAATTTTGTGCAATGGACAAAGGTATGCTTAAACTTGTGATTTTCGTGATAACATGGGTTAAGAATTTTAAATTAAATATCAGGCGTACATGCCATGCCCATATGGAAGTGGATAAGGATTCTTAGTATAACAAGAGAGCATAGTGAACTAAGAATTTCCATTTTAAGCACAAACCACTTCCTAAGCCTACATTGGTCACAACCCCTAAACTTAGGAACAAAGGAAGGATGACTAGAATACAATTTCAATTTGAATCTATTTTTCCTTAAGTTCTACGGGGTTTGCTTTCATAATAACCCACATCATTTCTTTGTCCATACTTCTAGAATTTCTAAGTCAGATACGCCCTTTCATTTTACAAGATAAGCGAAATTTATATGCATGTGACAGATTATGCTTACTTGTTTTATTCTTATTTGACGACGTATGACTGTGGGATTTATAATATGAACCCTTGTTGAAACGATTTTTCCTTTTACGTCCAAAGGGTTTATTATGATTATTCTTATCATTTTTAGCTTTGAGTATAAGTCTATAATAATCATCTATTTCTTCATCCAAGCATGCAATTTTCAATTTCTTCTCAATCATTTTCTTTTCAAGAATAACATGAAAATTTTCTAACCCCTTTAATTGTTTTGCTATTCTTTTGTTCTCACTCTTCAAAAGTATTTTATGCTTAGAAATTCTAACTAGAAACTTGAGCATTTTCAATAAACTCTTTTCTAGTTTTTCATGCTACAACATCCTTTTAATATTCAAATCAGCACATGATTCATCAAAAGAATTAACACAATAGTTTTCATATGAATCATTGCATGCATGTTCAACAGGACTATCACAAATATTCTCAGATGATTTAGCATTTGATACATCATATGATTTTGCCCGAGAATTATCACAGTAAATATCACATGTGCAAACAGATGATTCATCACAAGATTTTTCATGATAAACATTGCATGAACCATTTACAGTATTATCAACTGATGATTCAGTATATGACCCATCACAACATTCATCACAAAAGCCATCAAACAAGCTAAAGTGAGAATCATATACCTCTTTGTTGATTTCTAGCTCATGATTTACCTCCTCCTGATCATTTGAGCTTGGAGCATTCGGAGGAGTTACGATCTCCTTCTCCTGGGATTCTCCATATTTTTTTTCTAGTTCATCCCAGATTTCCTGTGCAGTCTGACATGCCACAAACTCAATAAAAATATCAGAATCTAACGCAAAATATAACATGCCCATGGCATTAGAATTAATCACATTAAAATCATTTTCATTTATTTGTGCACATCTTCCTTTAACAGTCACAAGCCAGACCCTCCAGTCTATAGATTTCAAAAATATGGTCATTCTAACTTTCCACATGGTGTAGTCGACACCACAAAATAATGAAGGACTGGAAAGTGACTGTCCCTCATCGAAAGGGGATACACCAATGTGAGCCATTGCAATCTTTTTGCAAAAACGTTTAAGTCAAGTGCAACGAGGCTTTGATACCAATTGTTAGAATTGGTGCATTCCCAAGAGGGAGGGTGAATTGGAATTTTAAACTTTTCTCCTAGGTTGAACTAGATGTTGGCGAGATATTAAAACCTAGGGTCTTTCTATGTAGTTCCAAATACACCGATAAATATAATATACACAAATTTAAATCAAGCACATCATCCACATAATAACATACACGTGCGGTAAATATAAAGTGCGGAAATATAAACAAACACATGATATGTTATCGGGGTTTGGCCAACTGTGCCTACGTCTCCGCCTCTAGCTGGCAAGCCCGAGGATTCCACTAATAGCTCACTTAAGGGTGGAGAGACACCGACTACAACCATGTCAATTAGCACAGGGTTGACCTCAACTTTAACTAGGTCAATTAGCGAGGCTGGCCTCAACCTACACGCCTTAACAGGATGGCACACCTAACTTTCCTAACCGGGTCTAAGCCAATCTAGGACTATTCTAGGGCTAGTCTCCCTCTTCAGGCCCGTGCTTAGAAATACAACAGATGTGTATTACCATCAAAAGGTATAGTGATTGTGCTTTCGTGTAAAACAGATATGTACCCAAATACGCGCAATTACATACACCACAAATGATATAACCTCAATGTGGTCCAATATTTCAACTCTCATATATATATATATATATATATATATATATATGTTGGCCTAATAAGGCTTACAATTCTTATTTTGATGATAACAAATCAATTATATGTTTAATATGTTTCAAGTAAAATTTTTTCAGGAAAGTGACAAAGCCCAAGTGCATAAAGAAGCCTATGGATTACAAAGAATTCTTGAAGAACACAAGTATAGTTTATGGATTACAAAGAATCCTTGAAGAACACAAAGAAAATCTTATGGATTACAAAGAGCATGAGGAATAAAATTATACTGGTGAAAAGCTCAAATAAAAGATTGAAACAACAAAGATGATGGAAGAATAAGATCGAAGATTAAAGAATTATATTTTAGGATGTTTTTAATGTAAGTACTTCAAAGGTTAAACTCAAATATAAAGTGGTTTGAAGCTCATAGAAAATCAAAAATATTTTTTTAACATATATACTCTAAAAAGTTTTTTTTTTTTTTTAATAAATAAAAAGGGCTTAAGAAGAGAAGATTTTTTAAACCATGTTTTTAAACATATTTATTTCAAAATGTTTGAAAATGAATTTTAGGAATCTTTGGGAGTAATGGATGGCTTCTAAAAACATCTATAAATAGTCAAAAACTTCAAAGGTTTAAAATAATGATCATAGAGGCAATATTGAAAGGTTTTTAAAATTAAGCAATTCTCAAAAGTTTCAGATCTAGAAATCTTCAAAAGTTTCAGTTTCAGATCCAGCAATTTTCAAAGTTTAAGATCAAGCAACCTTCAAGGTTTCTAGATCAAGCTACTTTTCAAAGGTTTTTAGATCAAGTGATTCTCAAATATTCAAATTTCTCAAAAGATCTAAAATTTTCTCATGCTTAAACTTTCTGATCTGATATTGATTTATATTTTTGAAGCAAAGCTTTAAAAAATCAAAATCTTTCATTTTCTTTGAAAAATCATTTGGTAATTCATACTAAGTGTTGAGCTTCAAATTTCTTATATTTGAATTACTTTAGAGTATAAGTAAGCTGATCATTGTACTAATCTACTCTATTCTGAGAGTTCTCCTTTGTACACAAATTTCTTTATCATCATTCTTAAATGATTCAGAGTTGTTGAATCATTGGACCAAACAAGGGGTTATTGTTTGGAGAGGCGGGCTCTAGCATGACAGAAGGAGTGGTTGTAAATTGGTATTGTTCCACCAGGTAACGAAACTGATATAGTGGAATCCTTTGGTGTTTTGCCAAGGGCGAGGATGTAGGCTGTGTTGAAGCCAAACCTCGTAAAAATCTTGTGTCTTTCTCTCTACTTTACTTTATATTATTTACTTGCTATTGTGGTATGATTTAAATGTGCAGGTTGCAGATTCTTAAGTGAGAAAGAAACAAAGGTACTTGATATTTAGAAAGTACGTTTTGATTAATCATTTGCGGAAACCCAAAAAGGGTGTACGTTAGTTAATTTGCGGAAATCTTGATCAAGTAAAGTGCATACTAAGAGTTTACAGAAAAATCAACTAAAGCTCTAATATTTTTGGTTGAGTGATTGAATTAAGTTGATTTCATTAATTGACTTGTGAATTTAAATTTCAGTATTTTTAAGTGTAGTTATCGTTTATATATCTTATTTTTTGGGTAATTAAAATCAATAACTTAAAACTCATTAAAATTTAAAAAGAATCCAATTCACCTCCTCCCCTCTTGGGAAGCTATTCCTCATTTCAATATATATTTATTGTCAGTGTAATAAGTGCGTGAGAGTATCAATCAGGAAATCTTTGTATCACAAGATGTTCAGCCAATAAGTTCATACAAAGATGTCAAGTTTCAAATATATCAATCAGCAAGATATCTCAAGCATGTAAATTTCAAATAATGTATATGCTTGGTTTGAAAAAGATGTGTAATCTTTGTATTCAGCAGATAATATATGAGTGAATGAATATTGCAACAAAGATCACTATCTCATAAACAAATATCTCTTCAAATATATTTTTCAATATAAAACACAATAGATATTTGAAAGTGATTATGAAAAGATTTTGCAACCAAAATACTATACGATCTTCTCAAGATATTGCAATGAATATACAACCTCAGAAGATCAAATAAAAGTCTTCTTAGGAGAGACGTATTAACAAAGTCCCCTAAGAATACTAAGGTTTAACTCTCAATAAAATCGTATCAACCAAGCAGAACAAGGAGAGTAAACCTTTCTAATCAAGCACTCAATCAACTTATAGAGAGTTTGAGCAACAAGAGAAGGTAAGTAAGAGTGGTTGGGGCTTAGGAATGAGTATTATAGGATTTGGAAATTTTAGAAAATTTCTCCTAATCAAAGTGGCTAATCTCTCGCTAATTTGTACAAATGATCTCATATACATAGACATAGGAAGAGATATGACTTTTAGGGACCTATTAGGTATTATTAGGGAAGTTTAATGACATTTCAAATATTTTAACCCTGTTTAAAAGATGTTTAACTACGGTAAAAATCAGGGCAATCCGAGAGGTCTGGTGGACCAGAACAGTTTCAGTCGACCAGAGTTCGTATGGTTCGGTTGACCAGGAGGTTTTTGAACTAAAGGCTCGGTCGACCGAAAGTGGGCGATTTCCCATTTCTCTGAGGTTCGGTCAACTGAGCCATTTTGAACTAGCTAGTTCGCAACTAGACCGTTGGGATTTTTCTCGAGGACCCTTGGTCGACCAGGTCGTTGGAGTACAAAATTGGCTCGGTCGACCAGATGGTCAAATTGTTGACTAGAGAGGGTTTTGATCAACTAAGAGTTTTGAACTATACTGGTTCGGTCGAGCAGGAACTTGGTCAACTGTTGACCCAGGCCTGTTTCGGTCGACCAGGGCAAAATAAACTACCTTGGCCGGTCGACCGAAAGTGCACAATGTGTGCATTTCGGTCCTACCTTGAAAAACACAAACCCTATTCAAGTGCCTAACAATCATAAGTGCAATGGTGTGTGTCTAGGGTCATTTTTGTCCGATTTTAAGACACCGAAAAAGTACGGTGTCGGTCGACCTAAACCCTAAGGTCTTTCTAAGGTCATTTTTCATTATAGTTGGTTTGAGCTTACGTATTATCATTCATGTGATGTGTGTGAGCTTATTACAAACCAAAGACCTATTTACTATTACAGACCCTTTGCAAATGAATTAAATACAATACAATTGATAAATGGGTCTTCAGCTTTAATTCCTCTTTGTGCACATCTTAATCTTTGATAATTTTAGTTCCTGCACAAAACCTTAAACACTCATTAGATACAATGAGTATTTGTCATAATCAAAACTGGGCATGACCAATAAGGTCAACACTATCAATCTATTTATGTTAAACAGTATATTATCATGTATTATATGTTATCAGAACCCGAATGATAGTTTAGATCAGTTTTAGGAGCACAGTACCGTAGCTATACAGTTCAATTCAGTTCAGACTTGTTCTAACTGCCCCTGCTAGTAGGGGTGGTAGATGGATAGTCGATGTGGCTTTCACTGTAGAGTTGTAGAAGTCCACCTGGCAGTCCAGACCAGGGTGTGGCGGGCCCATCATACTTATAGATATTTTTGACTCGGTAGTGATCGGTGAGCCATTGTCGGGTCCCGCCTTCGAGCTGCACAACCCGTCATAGGGGGTAATACATGACATCAGCTAGCTATACATCCTGGGTAAATTTTAGAATTGCCAGTTATATCAGACGATTTATGAACAGTATGATCTAGTAAAATTATGAAATTATATGTTTACTCAGTTATGTTATTATTGGTGTTTTCATGTATGTGACATGTATTATATATCTATTATAGCACTAAATATTCATGTTGTCACACAGCTGTATTTAGTTTATTTCCCTTACTGAAAGGTGTCTCACCCTAGCTTAAACCATTTTAGGGAACCCAGAAAGACAGGCGGACCGAGGCCGCCATTGAGATAGTTCTGTTACCCCGCTAGGAGGGTGAGTTTTTGAACTAGGATCAGCTGATTTTTATTGTAGGATCCTAGGTATATCTTTTGATGTTTTAGGGATTGTATATAAATACAGTATTATGATGGAAAGTAGCTAACTCTTACCGGTATGATGCACTTTATGGTTTGGTGAATGTAATTTATATTTACTACTGCTTAAGTTTCCGCTGTGTATGATAGGTATGTCCCCGTTACCCATGGGTTCAGGATGACTTTATTATATGATGAGTTGGTGGTACCAGGGTGTTAAATGTGATTAATTATATGGTAAGTTAAGCAAATCGTTACAGTTTGGTATCAGAGTTTAGGATGCTAGGTTCTGTAGACTCTAGAATGCAACAGTAATAATACCAGAGTATAGGATAAGGGAATTTGAGGTCTGGTTTTGTAGTCTAGATGCAGGACTTCTGTGATGGTTTGTGTGACTTTCTTGGGGTGACAATTTCAGGAAATCCATGGTAAACTATTGACAGGTTGGGTATCTAGGTTGCAGGATTGAACCTTGAATTAAAATTAAGGTTGAGGAATTAGTTTAACATATAATATACTAATTAGATGATAGGTTATGATGATAGGGTCCTAAGCTAAGTTTATTGTCTTTTCAGTATGGACCCTGGAGGTAGTAGCACACATGCCAGTGGTAATGAGGGTGTTAGGCCCTCAGGCGCTGTAGGTGGTGATTCAGATGCAGTACTACGCAACGTGACACAACAAGTCATAACTAAAATTGCAAGGAACTCCAGAAAGCAGAGTGGTATGTCTACAGGCCATGACAATTCGATTGAGAAGTTCATTAAGATGAATCTTATGGCTTTCTCATGAGGAATTGATCCTACAGTCATGAAAAATTGGGTGCAGGAGATTAAGAAAGTGTTTGCAGTACTGCAATGTACTGAGGAGCAAAGGGTGTTGTTTGCTACGTATAAACTGACTGGAGAGACCGAGAGATGGTGGACAACGGTGAAACTCCTGGAACAACAGAGGACAATGCCTATGGAGATGACATGGGAGCGATTTAAGAAGATATTTTTCAATAGATATTTTTCAGCCTCGTTCAAGGAAGTTAAGATAGAGGAGTTCCAGAATCTGAAACAGGGACAGCATACAGTGTAGCAGTACACGGCGAGGTTCATTGAACTATCTCGCTTCGCCCCGTACATTATTCCATATAAGACGAAGAAGGTAAGATAGTTTGAAAGAGGTTTGAGGAGATAAATATATAAATAGGTTTTGATATTGAAATTGCAAGATTTTGCCGAGCTAGTAGATAGGGCAACTATTGTAGAGGCCGGAGGGCGATTGGAGGTTGAGGAGCAAAGACTGAAGAAGAGATCCATGCATCTTGGTTCCCAGTAGGGCGTCGATCGTGGTTCGTGTAAGAGAGGTGGCTACTACAGAGATTGGAGGCAAGAGTCGGGGAGTCGTGGGTTTCAAGCTATGCAGCCATTTCTAGCTTCCTTGACTTGTGGAAAGAGACATCCGGGCGAGTGCCGTGCCGAGCATGGTATCTGCTACCATTGTGGGGAGTCAGGGCATATGATAAGGGACTGTCAGGCTCATATTGGAGTTGCTCCCACTCCTATACCAACTTGGGGAGGCTATCAGGCACCACGTGGAGACCAGTAGAGAAATATGGCTCCATTTAGAGTTTTTTCTTTGACGCCGGGTGATGCTGAGATAGCTGGAAATGTGGTGACAGGTATGGTTAGCATGTTTTCCTTTAAAGTTATTGCATTATTTGATTCAGGGGCCATACACTCATTCATGTCTATAGGATGTATCAAGTTATGTGGGGTAGAAACACAACTATTGGACACTAACTGTTAGTGACTACACCGACCGGGTTAGCAGTGAGGTGTAGTAGGGTGCTTCGGGGCTGTCCAGTGGATGTATGGGGGAAAATTTTGTCTACTGATTTGATAGTGCTAGACATGTGCGGGTTTGATGTCATATTCGATATGGGTTGGCTAGTAGTTAACTTTGCCAGTATAGATTGCCATTCAAAAGAAGTGATATCCAGACCTCTAGGAAGACCAGAATTTAGGTTTATAGGATCGCGAGTGCAATACCCACCTCAGCTAGTTTCAGCTATTCAAGCGAGGAGACTACTCCTGAGTGGTTGTCAGGGATTTGTGGCCTTCATGAAGGAAATTTCAAGGAATGAATTGAAACTCACTAGTATGCTAGTAGTAAAAGAGTTTACAGATGTGTTTTTAGATGAGCTACCAGGCTTACCACCTGATCGTGAGGTAGATTTTCCTATTAATCTGCTCCCAAGTACAACACCGATCTCTAAAGAACCTTACCGAATGACGTCGACAGAGTTGGTAGAATTAAAGAATCAATTGCAAGATTTGCTTGATAAGGGTTTTATATGATCCAGTGTATCTCCGTGGGGAGCTCCAGTATTATTTGTGAAGAAGAAAGACGAGTCCATGAGGATGTGTATAGATTATAGGAAAATTAATAAGGCAACAATCAAGAACAAGTATCCTCTACGCCGTATAGATGATTTATTTCATTAGCTCCAAGGTACACGAGTGTATTCTAAAATTGATCTCAGATCAGGCTATCATCAAGTAAAGGTAAGGGCAGAAGATGTATCGAAGACGGCCTTCAAGACCAGGTATGTGCATTATGAGTTTCTTGTTATGCCTTTTGGTATGAAGAATGCTCCTGCAATATTCATGGATTTGATGAATAGGATCTTCCACCTATATTTAGACCAATTTGTTGTTATTTTCATCGATGATGTGCTGGTCTATTCGAGGAGCTATGAAGAGCATGAGATGCACTTAAGGCAGGTTTTACAAACACTCAGGGAAAAGAAGTTATACTCTAAGTTCAATAAATGTGAATCATGGCTCGAAAAGGTTGTGTTTTTGAAGACGTCATCTGAGGGGATAGAATTTCTATGGATCCTAGTAAGATTGATGCAGTAGTGAATTGGGCTAGACCGAGGAACGTCTAGGAGATCAAGAGTTTCTTGGGGCTGGTTGGTTATTACCGTTGTTTTGTTGATGGGTTCTTAGCATTATCAGGGCCTTTAATGCGACTAACTAGGAAGAACGTCAGGTTTGAATGGGACGATAGCTGTAAGCAGAGTTTTCAGGAATTGAAGCAAAGGCTTGTCATAGCACCAGTGCTGATCATCCCGTCAGGGGGTGAGGGTTATGTTATCTACAGTGATGCGTCCTTGAAAGGACTTGGTTATATATTGATGCAGCATGGCAGGGTGGTAGCGTATGCTTCCAAGCAGTTGAAAGAATATGAAAAGAACTACCCTACCTATGATTTTGAATTGGCTGCAATAGTACATACATTGAAAATTTGGAGGAATTACCTGTATGGCGAGCAATGTGAGATTTTCTCCGACCATAAGAGTTTAAAGTACTTCTTCACTTAGAAGGAACTGAATATGAGACAGAGAAGGTGGTTGGAGCTAATTAACTATTTTGACTACACTATCAGTTACCATCCAGGAAAAGCAAATGTGGTAGCTAATGCTTTAAGCAGGAAGTTTGTGGGACCAGCACTAGCAGCTATGGAGATTCAGTATCCGATCATGATGAACCTGGAGAGACTCGGCATAGAGTTTGTAGGCTTTGGTGTATTCCCAAGAAGGGGGGTGAATTGGAATTTAAAAATTTATCGCCTAAGTTAAACTAATCTAGCAGTAGTATATTCACAACCTAGGGTCTGTCTATGCAGTTCCAAACGCGCAGATAGATAAAAACATGTGGAAATTAAAATCATGCGCAACACTCACCAATTATAACATACTTGTGCGGTAAATATAAAGATCAGAAATATAAACAAGGCACACGATATGTTATCGGGGTTCAGCCAACTGTGCCTACGTCCCTGCCTCTAGCTCGCAAGCCCTAGGATTCCACTAATGCTCACTTATCGGGTGGAGTGGCACCTAATACAACTAGGTCAATTAGCACAGAGCTGACCTCAACCTTTACAAACTCTCCTTGCGGGGCGGAGAAGGCCCTAGGTCAAATTCACAGGGCTGACCCCAACCTGATCTTTTGGGGCTAGATCAAACCCCCTCAGGCCACGCCTAGAAATACAACAATATTTTTCACAATAAACTGGTACAGTGATTATGCTTTCATGTAAAGCAGATATGTACCCCAATACGCGTAGTATGCTTAATCAATCATATACACATAAACAATGTAGGTAGATGTAAGCTCAGTGATGTGTATATATGTGCAAATAACACTTAACAAGATATGATCACAATAATGTTCAAGAGTGTTCTAAACATGTAATACTTTGGAATTTAAGCAAAGCACAAATCAATAGCACATCATTATTCCAAAGATATCAATCAGATGTTCAAACTAGTTCAAGGAGATTTTCTTCAATGAAATAGGCACACTACTAGTTTGAAAATATTTTGCTTGTTTGAAAATATTTTTGCGCAACCAAAAACAAAGCTTTTGGACACTTGCAATAACAATGCAAATATCCTAAGCTTACTAGGTTATCCCAACACAAAATTTATAGTATGAAAATCTGTGGGATAAACCTAAGCTAAATTCCCTAAAAATATTATCTCAATCACACAAGCACACTGGGAGTATTAGCAATACTGGCAATTATAAACACACTCACTAAGCTTTTACAAGACCAAGATTTATCAAAGGAATGAGTATTTGAGGGTGTTTAAGCAAAATGGGATTTTCAAATAGAGAGGATTTTTTGCTAGTTGTTTTTGGCTAATCTCTCCTTAATTTTGCAAATGAGCCCATATTTATAGGCAGGGGAAAAAATATAACCATTTGGGACTTGTTAGGAATTATTAGAAAAGATTTAAAATGTTCAAACACACTTAACCCAACTTAACCCAGTTTTACCACGATTAAATTAATTTTAACCCATCGAGGTTCGGGTGGCTGAACTGAGGTTTGGTCGCCCGAACAAACACAGTAATTGAAGGTCCTTAAATGGGTTCGACAGCCCAAGTTTAAGTTCGGTGGCCCGAATCAAAGTCAGAAAGTTTGCTTCGTAACTTCGAGTGCCCGGTCCTTCAGTCGGTGGCCTGAACTCATGTGTTCGGTCGCCCGGGGCCAATTTGAACTAAATAGTTCAGTCGCATAAATTGGTGGAATGTCCCTTTCAAGGGGTTCGGGCGCCTGTGGACAGTATGCACAAAATGGTTTGGTCGCTCGAGAGCTCAAATCAACTATTGACTTTTCAACAATTCAGGTGCCCGAGGAGTTTTGAACTCGAAGGGTTCGTTCGCCCGAGCTCTCTCAATTTTCCTAATTATGTTCAATTTCAGCACAAATTAAACACTCCTATATATTATATGATATGTGTGTGAGTGTTGGGACCTATAGTCATACTAGGGTCTTACTGATGCCGTTTTGAGATAGTCCCAAAAATCTGGGATCGGTCGACCGAAGGGTGCCCTAAGGTCATTCAGTCCCTATGGTCATTCTACGGTCTTGTTGAGCTTACAACTACCTACATGCATGACATGCAGAGATTATTACAGACCGATATGCCTAGTTATTATTACAGACCCAGTGAAATGAAATATAGATTACAACAATTAAAAAACATTCCAGGCCTTCATTTTCCTTAAGTTGTCATGCACCATCAATATGATCTGCCTAATATGGTCCTGCACACAAACTAGGCAAACGTTAAATACCGAAGTATTTGTCATAATCAAAACAGGGTATGACCCATGGGGTCAACAGAGTTGGTCGAGAGTGATCCTCAAGTATGTATTACCAGTTTAGTTGTGCAGCCTACTCTACAGGAAAGGATTAAAGCTGCTCAGAAAGATGATCCAAAGTTAGCATAGGTAATGGTCAGAGTACAGAGTGGTCAGGGAGAGAAATTTTGTATTACAGATGATGGAGCTCTGTGGTTTTGTTCTAGGTTATGTCTTCCTACTGATGCTGACATCAGAAAGACCATTATAGAAAAGGCTCACAGATCATTATACACAGTTCATCCCAGTAGTACGAAAATGTATAGGGATCTACGAGAGTTGTATTGGTGGAGTGGTATGAAGAAGGAGATTACCGAGTATGCAGCGTAGTGTTTGACGTGCCAACAAGTAAAATCTGAGCACTAGAGTCCGGAAGGTCAGTTGCAACTACATTTTATCCCAGACTGGAAATGGGATCATATATCCATGGATTTTGTTTTAGGGCTACCGTCAGCATTACTTGGCCAGAATGCAATCTAGGTGATTGTAGATCGTTTGACTAAAATCACCCATTTCCTTCCTATTAAGATCAGCTACTTTCTTAACCATCTAACAGAGATTTATAGTCAAAAGATAATCCGTTCTCACAGAATACCAGTGTCAGATTGAGACCCACGTTTCACGTCACGCTTTTAGAGGAGCTTGCAAGAGGCTCTAGGATCTCAGTTATCTTTTAGCATGGCATTCCATCCTCAATCATATGGGCAGACTGAGAGGATGATACAGATATTAGAAGATATGCTTCGAGCATGTGTGCTGAATTTTGGGGGTAGTTGGACTCAGTTCATGTCGTTAGTGGAGTTTGCGTACAATAATAGCTATCAGGTCAGCATTGGCATGGCACCATTTAAGGCACTTTACGGTAGGAGATGTCGTTCTCCTTTATATTTGGACTAGATGGGTGAGTGGTGAGTTGTGGAACCAGAATTAGTGCAGCAAGCGTATGATAAGGTTCAACTCATCAGAGATAGAATCAGTGCAGCTTAAAGCCGACGGAAAAGTTACGCCGATAACTGCCGCAAGAAATTGGAATTTAATATTGGTGATCATGTGTTTTTGAAAATAGCTCCGTTAAAAGGAGTTATGAGATTTAAAAGAAAAGGTAAACTTAGCCCTAGGTTTATTGGCCCGTTTGAGATTCTAGAGAAAGTGGGGTCGGTTGCCTACAGGTTAGCTTTACTACCTGTATTGTCCAAGATGCATGACGTATTCCATGTTTCTATGTTGAGGAAATACGTCCCAGACCCTTCTCATGTAATCAGTTATGGTGAATTAAAGCTTAGTGATTTACAATTTTTTAAGGAGGTACCAGTACAGATTCTAGACAGAAAAGAGTAGGAATTGCGTAATAAGAAGATTCCTCTAGTAAAGGTTCTGTGGAGAAATCATGCTATAGAAGAAGCTTCTTGGGAGCTCGAGGAACAGATAAGGCAGAAATACCCACAATTGTTTCAAGAGGTTCAGTTATAATTAAGTAAAGTGTATATAAATGTAATGTTTCTTTTACAGGATAGTCAGTGTATGTATTAGTTTAGTTAGTAAGTAATATTTTAGTTTTGGGGGAATTTGATTTTATGTATGTAATCTCCCAGAACTTGGAATGTAAGCATGGTATTCCTCCGCCATAAGTGAGAATAAGTAATAAAATAAGTACACCGTTTATCTTTAAGGGATGATGAATCATATGGATAGTAAATTTCGAGGACAAAATTTTTATAAGGAGAGGAGAATGTAGAAACTCGAATATTTATCGTAATTTAAAAATAGGAGGGGGAGAGAAAAGAAGGAGTAAAATTTGGAATTTAAATAGGGTCTCATCGACAAACACTCTTAAGGGGATCATCAATGAGAACACGTGTCTCATTGACGAGAAGATACCGAGAGGCTACATTTCAGTTCTGAATTTTGTCGACGAGGAGTAAACATTCGTTGATGAACTTCCTTCATGACCTCGTCGACGAAGTGACGTGTCTCATCGATGAAGGCCAGTGTATAAAAAGCCTAAACTCGAATTTTTTGTTGAATTTTCACACGAAAACTCTCTCTCTTTCTCTCTCTCTCTCTCTCTCTCTCCTCTTCGTCCCTTTCCCCTTCTTTCTAAGATTTCGAACCGGATCCTTGCCGGTTTGACGATCTGAGGCCACCATGATACTCCTGGGAAAGTTCTCTTCAAGTCTACTGGAGTGGATCGTTGGTGGGGCTGCATTGGATTTCATCCCAAATTCAAGGTAAGACGTTTTATTCAATATTTGGCTTTTCCATAGTTACAAGAAATGTAGTCCACTATAGTTTTAGACACTGTAAGGGCTTTTCAATAGTCGGGTAAGGGAATAAACTAAAGCGGTAAATTTTTCATGAAAATTATTATTATTTTTTAGTGGATTTATGTTCAGGAAGTATGTACTATATATGAGTATTATTGAGAAAATGTATATTTGGGGAAATACTGTTGTTATATAGAAATGTATACTTTTAGTATGAAATGTCAGGAAATATGATTTCAAAATCGAATGTATGATTTTATTTAGCATTGTGTGGCATGAATATTATTTTATGCAAATTGTAATATGTTAAGTCAATTTTACAAATAAAGCATGTTTCAGTGATTTTCATAAATTACAAGATAATGCAATACATTATGATTTTAGAATACATGATAAACAATATATTTATTCAAATCAGCATGTATGTAATTTTCGGTGTAAGGTCGTGATTGATAGCCTGCACAAGGCCGTAGTTATGCATGTTTTCGTCCAAGGCCATAATTATGAATGTTTTCGGCGCAAGGCCGCATTATTTATGTTATTATAGAAATCAAAAAATTTTATCAATCCATTTACATTAAACAGTATTATATGTTATTAGAACTCGAATGATAGTTTAGATCAGTTTTAGGAGCACGGTACCTTAGCTATACAGTTTAGTTCAGTTCAGACTTATGCTAACTACCCCTGCTAGTAGAGAGGGTGGGAGATGGATAGTCGATGTGGCTTTCAATGTAGAGTTGTAGACGTGCACCTGGCAGTCCGGATCAGGGTGTGGCAGGTCCATCGTACTTACAGACATTTTTGACTCGGCAGTGGTCGTCCAGCCATTGTTGGGTCCCGCCTTTGGGATGCACAACCCGTCATGGGGGGTAATACATGACATCAGCTAGCTATATATCCTGGGTAAATTTTAGAGTTACTAGTTATATCAGACGATTTATGAACAATATGATTTAGTAGAATTATAAAATTATATGTTTACTCAGTTATGTTATTATCGGTGTTTTCATGTATTGTATGTCTATTATAGCACTAAATATTCATGTTGCTATATAGCTGTATTTAGTTTATTTCCCTTACTAATAGGTGTCTCGTCCCAGCTTAAACCATTTTAGGGAACCCAGAAAGACAGGCGGACTGAGGCCGTCATTGAGATAGTCTTGCTACCCCACTAGGAGGGTGATTTTTTGAACTAGGATCAATAGATTTTTGTTGTAGGATCCAAGATATATCTTTTGATGTTTTGGGGATTGTATATAAACAAATTATTATGATGGAAAGTAGCTAACTCAGGTATGATGTACTTTATGGTTTGGTGAATGTAATTTATATTCACTACTACTTAGGTTTCCGTTGTGTATGATAGGTATATCCCCGTTACCCACGGGTTCAGGTTGACTTTATTATATGACGAGTTAGTGGTATCAGGGTGTTAATGTGATTAATTATATGGTAAGTTAAGTAGATCGTTACACTACCCTAACCTCAAGAACTCTCGCTTGCAACGATGCTAAAATATCTATCGCAGGAAATATATATATATATATATATATATATAAATATCTCCTCTATTAAATTATTGAGAATATGCTTTCTATGTAACTGCTTTCAACTGCAATAAACACATGTTGTCACACATAGATGTAATATCTTCCACCTCACTGACAAGTGTCTCACCCCAACATACAACCTTTGTTTCAGCTCTTGCAAGGTGTCAGTCCTAGTTGTTAGAGTTTGTATATGTAATAGACTTAGTTCAGAATGTCTATTTAGGGATTGTAAGAACAAGTTATGTTTTAAGTACGATTGTATATATGTGAGGATACAGTTAGAAACTCTCGTATGTCTTTTAGATTTCTATATGGACGTTTATGTTTTCTACTGTGCATGAGATTACATATTAGTATGAAACACTCGTATGTCCCTATTCAGGGTGGGTGGTATATGTATGTTTATCAGAGACAAGTGTATTATACAGGTGTAGTAGCATTCTGAGGCCTTATAAAGGGTTGGGGCATTACAGTTGGTATTAAAGCCTTAACCAGCCAGAAGTGTGATGTGAACTACACTACCTAGTTAGGGGAAATATTCAGAGCTTAGGTTGCTAGGTTTTTTAGATTAGACTATACTAGGGTTTAGGATGGGAATAAGATCTTGAGTTTTTCTTAGCCATCGACTATTTTGTTTCTGAGTGAAAGGGCGTAACTTGAGTTAGAATGAGAATGTTGAGTTATCTGAGTACGTCAGGATTAGGAATGTGGATTTAGGGAAATGAGTCTATAGTAGTGTAGTATTAGCTAATACTTAAGTTATTAAGCTTCTAATCAATTTTCTTAAATTGCTTCTTCAGGATGGAATCCAGAGATAATACTGCCAACGTGGAAGGCAGCAGTAGCGAGGGAGCCGGCCATGAGGCTGGCAGCGACTCCATGAGTGTACTATGAGATTTTACACAACAACTTATGGCTGAGGTGGTGCAAACGAATAGGAGGCAGGACCATACCACAGCTGAGATGGGATGCTCCATTGACCAGTTCACTAGATTAAAGCCTTCAGTTTTCATAGAAAGTGCAGATATGATTCGAGCTAAGAATTGGATCTAAGAGATTGATAAGATCTTGGATGTTTTGAACTGCAGTGAGAAGCAGAAAGTAACCTTTGCAACGTTCAAGTTGTCAGGGGAAGCAGAGATATGGTGGGTGTTAATAAAGATGATGGAGGAGCACCGACCAATAGATACCAGTAATGATGGCATGGGCCCGTTCAGAGAGTTATTCTTTAAATGGTACTTTTTGGCCACAGTCAAAAATGCGAAGATGGAGGAATTTATGAGCCTGACGCAGGAGTCGCTAATAGTTTAACAGTACACTACTAAATTCCAAGAGTTATCCCAATTTGCTCCATTCATGATACCGGATGAGGTAATGAAGGCCTGAAAGTTTCAGAGGGGTCTGAAGAAGGAGATCCAAAGGCAGACAGAAATCTTGCAGTTGTAGGACTTTGCTACTCTGGTAGACAAAGCTACTCTAGCATAGGAGAGTCTGCTGGAGGACATAGAGGTCTAGGTCCCGTAGAAGAGGCCAGGGCCTCCCACTCTTCTTCTGGTGCAAGGTAGGGCAATTGGAAGAAGAATAGTAAAGGTACATCTCAGAGCACCACATCCTATCGTGGTTGCCCTACGTGTGGTAAAAGGCACTTTGGGCAGTGTTAGAGGATTACTGGGGCTTGTTGGCGGTGTGGTAAGTTAGGACATCAGGTGAAAGATTATATCATACAGGGGAATGGCAAAGCCCCACAACAGCCATATAGAGGAAATACGCAAGCGCAGTATGGTTGTCAACAAAAGGGTACAACCTAGGCAAGGGTGTATTCCCTAACTCCCGGCGATGTAGAGAATGCTGGTGATGTAGTCACATGTATCATTTACATGCTTTCTCATAAAGTTTTTATATTATTTGATTCTGGGGCAACGCATTCCTTTATCTCTCGGGGATTCATTAAACTGTGTGAATTAGAAGTTGAACAGCTAGATTATGAACTGGTAGTGTCTACGCCATCAGGGTTGGCAATCGTATGTAGTAAAGTGATCCATGATTTTACAATAAAAAGTTAGGAGAGAGTACTACAAGTCAGTCTTATTGTGTTTGACATGCATGGCTTCAATATTATTCTAGAAATGGACTGGTTATCTACTAGTTATGCTAGTATCGATTGCCACAGGAGAGAGGTGGTATTTATACCACCAGGGGAGCAGGAATTCAAGTTCTTAGGGTCGTGTGTGCATTCAGCACCACGGATCCTTTCAACTATGTAGGTTAGGAGGTTACTCCTAGAGGGATGCCAAGGGTACCTGGCGTTTGTGAAAGACACGCCGGAAGAAGAAAGTAAACTGGAGGAGATTCCTGTAGTGTGCAAGTTCCCAGACATGTTTCCAGAGGACTTGTCGAGATTACCTCCAGATCGAGAGGTGGAGTTTGTTATAGAGTTAGTTCCAGGTACGATGCCAATATCCAAAGCTCTATATCATATGGTTCTAGAAGAATTGAGAGAGTTGAAGGAGTAACTTCAGGAGCTACTAGATAAGGGGTACATTCGACTGAGTGTTTCACCTTGGGAAGCACCGGTTCTATTTGTAAAAAAGAAGGATGGGTCGATAAGGATGTGCATTGACTACAGATAGCTTAACAAGGTGATGATAAAGAACAGATACCCACTACCCAAGATTGATGATCTGTTTGACCAGCTACAGGGCACACAGATTTTCTCTAAGATCGATCTACGATCTGGGTATCACCAGCTGAAGGTGAAAGCGGAGGACGTTTCGAAGACAGCTTTTCGAACCCAGTATGGCCATTATGAATTTATGGTTATGCTTTTCAATTTGATGAATGCACCTGCAGCATTTATGGATTTGATGAATAAGGTCTTTCACAAATACTTAGACCAGTTCGTCATGGTATTTAAAGATGAAATCCTAGTGCATTCTAGGAGTGCTGCAGAACATGAAGTTCATCTGAGATTGGTACTGCAAATGCTCAGCAAAAAGAGGTTATACGCTAAAATGAAGAAATACGAGTTTTTACTAAAACAGATTGCATTTCTAGGGCATGTAGTGTCCAAAGAAGGAGTATCAATGGATCCAAGTAAAATAGAAGCAGTAATGGACTAGTTGAGGCCAAAGAATGTTCAGGAGGTCAGAAGTTTTCTAGGTCTTGCAGGATACTATCGACGGTTCGTAAAAGGGTTCTCCAGTTTAGCAGGTCCTTTAACATGACTCACAAGGAAGAACGTGAAGTATGATTGGACGTATGTGTGCGAGTTGAGTTTCTAGGAGCTGAAATAGAAACTGGTTATTGCTCCTGTATTGACCATTCCATCTGGGGATGGTGGATTTGTTATCTACAGTGACGCCTCTAAGAAAGATCTCGGGTGTGTTCTAATGCAGCATGGAAGAGTGATTGCTTATGCTTCTCGTCAACTCAAGGAGTATAAGAAGAACTACTTGACATATGATATGGAATTAGAAGCGGTAGTGTTTGCATTAAAAATCTGGAGGCACTACCTGTACGGTGAAAGGTGCGAGATTTTTACCGACCATAAAAGTCTTAAGTACATTTTCACCCAAAAAGAGTAAAATATGAGGCAGCATACTTGAGTTGATAAAGGACTATGACTATACCATTAGCTATGACCCAAGAAAAGCAAATGTTGTAGCTGATGCTCTAAGTCAGAAGTATGTTAATGTGTCAGTCTCAGTAGTGGGAGTTTAGCATCAGATCTGTATGGACCTGGAAAGGTTGGGCTTAGAGGTTGTAGAAGGAAATCACCAAGTTCTTTTTGCGAGCTTGGTGGTACAGCCGACCTTACAAAAGAGGATTAGAACAGCTCAGAAGGAGGATGAAGAGCTGGTAAAGGTTGTGGAAGGGGTACAAAGTCATTTAAAACCGGATTTCAATGTCTATAATGATGGGATGTTGAGATTCCACAGCAGGGTTTGTGTACCGAATGACGCCAAGATTAAACGAGTCATTTTGAAGGAGGCACACCATTTGCTTTATACTGTACATCCAGGAAGTACCAAGATGTACTGAAACCTAAAGGAATCTTTCTAATGGTTGAACATGAAAATAGAGATTGCCCATTTCGTAGAGCAGGCCTAACATCTCAGCAGGTCAATGCAGAACACTAGAGGCCAGCAGGACCCCTTCAACCACTTGACATTCCCAAGTGGAAATGGGAGCATATCTTGATGGATTTCGTATCGAGGTTACCTACAGCGGAGCATGGGCAGAATGCTATATGGGTTGTAGTAGATCGGCTGACAGAGATTGCACATTTCATTCCAATTAGAGTCAGTTATTCTCTGAATAGGCTGCCAAATATTTATGTGTAGGAGATTGTACGACTCCATGGTATCCCGATTTCTATCATTTCAGATCGAGACCCACGTTTTACCTCTCGATTCTGGAAGAGTCTACAGGATGCCTTGGGATCGTAGCTTACATTTAGTACGTCATTTCACCCCCAAACAGATGGACAATGTGAGAGGACTATTCAGACGTTAGAGGATATGTTGCGGGCATGTGTACTAGATTTTGGGGACAGTTGGATATGATATCTACCACTTGTGGAATTTGCATATAATAACAACTACCAAGCCAGTATAATGATGGCACCATATGAGTCATTGTATGGTCATCGGTGTCGATCTCCGTTATATTGGGATTAAGTAGGCGAGTGGAAGATACTAGAACTGTAATTGATTCAGTAGGTCTCTACAAAGGTCAAGCTGATTAGAGAGAGAATCAGGGCAGCTCAGAGTCGGCAGAAGAGTTGTGTGGATACTCGCTGACAAAAGCTAGAGTTTGAGGCAAAAGATATGGTATTCCTAAAGATTGCTTCGATGAAAGGAGTAATGAGGCTTAGGAAGAAGGGGAAACTAAGCCCTTGGTATATTGGGCAATTTGAGATCCTAGAAAGAGTAGGTCCAATTGCTTATAGAGTGGCATTACCCCCAACACTATCCAGAGTTCATGATGTGTTTCACGTGTCAATGCTGAGGAAATACGTACCAGACCCTTCGCACATGTTGAGTTACGAACCTCTAGAGATCAGTGATGCATTAGCATACGAAGAGGTTCCAGTACAAATATTAGATCAGAAGGTGCAGCAGCTACAAACTAAGGAGATATCGTTAGTGAAGGTATTATGGCATAATCACACAGTGGAGGAAGCTTCATGGGAATTAGATTCAGAGATATTCCAGAAGTTCCCTCAGTTATTCAAAGATAGTTAGAGTTAGATAGGTAAGTAGAACAGGTGGTTCAAGTTATTTTAGATATGGTTTTCGGGAGAGTTTTGTATGTGCATTATAATCTCTCGAAGCATCACATTGTAACCACGGTATTCCTCCACCATATGTGAGGGTATGTAATAAACTTGGGTCGGAGCTGCTATGTGAGTGGCTTGCGAATCTTCTGTAGAACTGAGTTATAAGGTAAGGTTATGCTTATAAACAGTTAACAAATTTCGAGGACGAAATTTTTTATAAGGAGGGGAGGTTGTAAGGACCCGACCCGAGAAATGTGGATTAAACAAAAAAGAAGATGGGAAGGAACTTAAAAAGGTAAAAACAATAGGGTTCGTCGACAAGGCTCCTTCTCTCGTCGATGAAGTCTCTTCTGTGGCTCGTCGGTGAGATTCAAAAGATCTTCAATGAGAGTATATCGAGAGATTTCTGGAACTTTGGAATCTTAGGTTCATCAAC
Organism: Malania oleifera; assembly: GCF_029873635.1. Classification (NCBI taxonomy): domain Eukaryota; kingdom Viridiplantae; phylum Streptophyta; class Magnoliopsida; order Santalales; family Ximeniaceae; genus Malania; species Malania oleifera. The sequence continues at coordinate 62,708,019 of NC_080424.1, forward strand.
GAGGCTAACTCCATCATCGACGAACGCCCTTCTTCTAATCGTCGACAAGCGCTCCACTTCATCTACGAGTCTAACCGGGTCAACTAAATTATAAATATCTATTTCATTGCTTCATGGTTAAGAAACTCTCTCTCTCTCTCTCTCTCTCTCTCTCTCTCTCTCTCTCACCGACAAGCTCTCTCTCTATCTTCGATACGCCACTATTCATCATCCGAATCCACGATCCGACGTTATTACTTGGATCAAGGGGAAAACCTCTACGGTTATAAAGGATCTGATCTTCGTTTTGAGGATTTCTGAGTTATCTCGAAATCAAGGTAAGGGTCTAAGTTCATATTTGGTTTAGTAGATCTGTAGTAAATAGGATTGTGTTGAAGTACTATTCTGTGGTTTATAGCTTCTAAGAACTCGGTTCGCTGTTTTGGGAGCCGTATAGTTTGTGTTTCAGGTTCAGGGAAATAGGTAAGGGGATTTGTTTACATCAGTATTTTTAGAAAAACTAAACTGCTAGAAAGTTAGCTTATGTTTATATGCACCTATTGACTGCTTATTTGCAAAGTTTCACTGGGTAAAAATGTCAGTTTTACGATTTTATGGTTTTGGTAAAAAATGAGAGTTTTGGCATATGATCTCCAAACTTTTCAAAACTTCGTTATTTGCATTAAACTTAACGTAGGAGATGCTTGAACCCCTTGTTTCCTGTTTAAATGTTATTTTTCGAGTTATATACTATATATAGCGGATTTTTGTTCAAATGAGTATGACATATGATATGAAATGGAATATACTGAACTTTTATACACGTATATGAACTATGGGAACTGAAGTTCCATTTTGCTATCTAAAAATGTAGAAAATAGGTGCTGGTTATATACCGAGCTTTATATGTAAAAAGGGTTAAACTGAGAGTGTGTGTGCCGATTTATACCACCATATGAATAAATAAGTTTATGAAAATACTATAACTATACAGGAGATTTGTGAATTTGAAACAAGTTAATTTGTTTTATTATAAATTGTATATATAAAAATTGGGACTGCGACTTATTACTATGAGAGCCTTAAAAAGCTCAACATTATATGAAACCTTAAAAAGCTTAAGCGCGGTTCCATTGATATATTCTGGATACAGTGCAACCACACATCTGTTTTTCAGTGTGGGTATCGAGATAGTTGGTTGGGTAGGAGTGGCCACTAGGGGATTAATGGACTGGGTGGATTCAATTAGACTATAATAACCATAATGACTGACAATGCCTTAGCAAGGTTGGGCTTGTTCAGGGATTTATGATCGCATAACTCACACCAAGGGGTAGTGTTGGCACTAGTTATGATGTTTCTAAGTTGGAAGGTGTTCTAAATATGCATATACATGATTTTAAAACTAAAATGGGCAAAGTCACAGGTTTGAGTATCGGCTGGAGGGATTGTACAGTGTATGGGCCTATACCCTACCCTAATCTCGAGAACTCCCGCATTCAATGATGCTGAATTATCTATTGCAGGAAATATATATATATATATATATATATCTCATATATTACAGTAATGAGAATATGCTTTATATGTAACTGCTTTCAATTGAAATAAACACATGTTGTCACACACTAATGTAATATCTTCCACCTTACTAAGAAGTGTCTCACCCTAACATACAACCTTTGTTTCAGGTCCTACAGGGCATCGGTCCTAGTTGTTGGAGGAACGTCGAAGCTTAGTACTGTTTTTAGCTTACGTAAGTGTTTTGTATATGTAATAGACTTAGTTCAAAATGTCTATTTGGGGACTGTAAGAACAAGTTATGTTTTAAGTATGATTGTATGTGTGTGAGGATATAGTTAGAAACTCTGGTATGTCTTTTAGATTTCCATATGGATGTTTATGTTTTCCGCTGTGCATGAGATTAAAAATCAGTATGAAACACCCATATGTCCCTATTTAGGGCTTGTGGTATATGTATGTTTATCAGAGATGGGTGTATTATACAAGTGTAGTAGCACTCCGGGGCCTTATTAAGAGTCGGGGTGTTACACTCCACCTCGTAAGAAGTATTGTAAATGGCATTACTCCACTCGGTTAAGTAAGCAAATAGTGGAATCTTCTTACTAGTTAGCTTGAGGTGGGGACATAGACAAGCTTGGTCGAATCTCGATAAAAATAACTGTGTTATTCTTTTTCCTATACTCTTTACTTTCTAGCACTTGCATTTCGACATTTAAATTGTTGTGTATGATTTAAATATATCTCAATATCTGTGGAATTAGTAATTACTGAGATAGACCTTAGGTTACGCAATATTGTCTGTGGTTTAAAATTGAACACGCCTAACCAATGAAGATTTTTTAAATATCCAATTCACCCCCCTCTTGGGAATACACCATTCACATGAATTGGTATCAGATCCTCATTGCAAAAAGCTTAACCGCTTGTGTTAAAGATCACAATGGCTTTTGTTGGTGTATCCCCATTTAGTAAGGGACAATCCCTTTTTAGGCCTCCAATATTTTGCGGTGAAAATTTTATTGCCTGGAAAATAAAAATAAGCATATTTATAAAATCAATAGACTAGAGACCCTAGCAAGTGATTGATAAAGGAATCTACATGCCTTTGAATGAAAATGATACTAGTGTGCTTTAGAGTCTAATATTTTTCAAGAGATCAAGGCCTGTTGTAGTGCACAAGAAATATGAGTAGAGCTTAAAAAGAAATATGGAGAGACCTAGGAGAAAGAGACTGCCACTCTGAAAGCTCCAAGCTCAAATGATTAAGTAGTGGCACATCATGGGCAAGCAGCATTAATAGACAAAAAGGTATATGATTTTCACTATACCTCAATTGATGAATTTTTATGTCAAATATTGTGATGTATCATGCACTGAATCATCTATTGAATATCATGATAGTTCTATTAATGATGCATGCAATGATTCTCGTGAAAAATATTGCGACATATCTTGTGATGAATCATCTATTAAATCTTCTCATATCCTTGCTAAAAATTCATGTCGTGATTCATGTGATAGTTATTGTGAAAATATTTGTGCTGAATCTTGTAATGAATTCAATGATGCAAACATGCCTCCTCACTATAAACTATAAAATGCTTCATCTAAAATACATAAGTTTCTAGTCAGGATGTCTAAACAGAAAACATTTTTGAAAAATGAGAATAGAAGGTTGGCAAAGCAATTAGAAGAACTAAAAGATTATCATGCCACCTTAGAAAAGAAAAAGGTCGTGAAAGTTTTGGAAATCATTTGCTTACCAAGAAAAATTGAAGATTATCCTTAAATGATTTTCAAATGCACAAGTAAAAAGAATAATTCAAGGAAACCCTTACGAGTTAGAAGAATTAAATCTTTCAAAAAGGGTTCATATTTTAATTCTCATGGCCACTCTTATGCCTCATCAAATAGAAATAGGAGATATAAGAAAAACTCTTCACATATACATAATACTTACGTATATTATTAAAAAAAAAAGGGGGGCACACTAGATATACTTGTTCGTTTAGAGGTTCCAGAGGCATGGATAAGGAAATTATGTGGGTAATCATGAAGGCTAATCTTGTAGGACAAGAGGAAGGATGGATTCTAATAGGAATTAAATAATTATTAAACTCTTCCTTAGAGCATAGGATTAGCTATAGGGGGTAGTGATAACTGTAAGCTTGGGAAGTGCTTCGGACCTAAAATGTTAAAACTTGGTATATGCATTCACCATACTATTTTGTATACTAGGAACATGAGAAAATCAAGTCAATACGAAAATTCAAGTAATTTATCCAATCTAAACTCAATACATATATATCATAATGATTGGTTTAAAAACTATTGGCTAAAGCATGCAAGCTTTGAACTGAAAAGGTGTTGACTTTATAAGTCACACTCGGTTTTGATAATGACAAATACTTAGGTATTTTATGGTTTTCAAGTGTATGTGCAAGTTTATATGAGCATTTCAAGGAATGGCACTTGAAGCGAGATATGAAGACCCTGAAGATTCTGTTTCATATTGTAAATTCAATTAATGTAATATGGGTCTGTAATAATAACTAGGTATATGGTCTATAATAATTACGTGCATGTTATGCATATAAGATATATTGTAAGATCAATAAGACCCTAATACGAGTCTAGGCCCCAACACTCATGCACATATATCATACAAAATTCAGGTGTGTTAAAAATGAATTAAATTGAATATTATAGGGAAGTTTTGAGAGAGCTTGGGCGACCGAACCCCAGGAGTTCAAAACTCCTAGGGCACCCAAACTATTAAAAGGTCAATAGTTGACCTAGCTCTCGAGTGACAAAACCGTTTTAAATATATCTTCCCCAGGCGCCCGAACCCTCTAAAAGGGACCCCTCACCAACTTAGGCTACCAAGGAAATCAGTTCAAAAACGGCTCGGGCGACCGAACCTCTGACTTCGGGCTACCGACCCACTGCCTGGGCACCCGAACCTACAAACAAATGCTACTGATTTTTATTCAGGCTACTGTACCAAAACTCGGGCTGCCGAACTATTTTTAAAGGTTTTTAAAAATGGGTCTAGTCGGGCGACCGAACCTCGGTTCAGCCACTCGAACCTTCTCAGGTTAAAATTATTTTACTCTAGGTAAATGTGGGTTAATTTGGGTTAATATTGCATAAGCATTTTAGAACTTTTCTAATAATACTCTAAAGGTCCCAAACAGTTATAATTTTTACCTTGCCTATAAATATAGGCTCATTTTTTAGGATTAGCAAGTAATTAGGAAAAATTATTAGCTAAGAATCCTCTCTACTTTAAAAATCATACTTTGCTCAAATACCCTCAAATACTCATTCCTTTGATAAATCTTGGTATTGTAAGAGCTTAGTGAGTCTCCTTGTAATTGCTAGATAGTGCCAAAACTCTCATTTGCTTGATTGATTATTGATATTATTTTTGGGGAGTTTGGCTAAGGTTTATCCCACTTATTTCATATTATAAATCTTTTTGTTGGGATAGACTAGTAAGCTTAGGGGTCTTTGCATATTTGTTGCAAAACTCTCATAGCTTTGATTTTTGTTGTGCAAAAATATCAACTAACCAAAATATTTTTCAAACTAGTAGTGTGCTTATCTCATTGAAGAAAATTTCTTGAGCTAGTTTGAATATTTGATTGATATCTTTCGAATCTTGATTAGCTATTGAAATTTGATTTACCTAGTTTCAAAGATATTGCTTGTATCGAACACTCTTGAACATTCCATTGATCATACCCTATTGATTGTTGCTTACACAACTATTTACATCACTTAGCTTACACTGTATCCATATTGTTGATGTGTATGTGACTGTTTATATTGGGTACATATCTGCTTTACTTGAGAAGCACAATCATTATACCAGTCTTATTATAAAACATACTGCTGTATTCCAAGCGTGGCCTGAGGAGACGGTAATCCAGTCCGGTAAGGATTGTCTGTAAAGGTTGAGGTTAGCCCTGTGCTAATTGACATGGTTGTTTAGGTGCCACTCCACCCGCTTAAGTGAGCATCATAGTGGTAATCCTTGTGCTTGTTAGCCAAGGTGGGGATGTAGGCAGTTTTTCAAACCTCGATAACATTTCTGGGTGTCATCTTTATTTACAGCTTTCTCATGCATGATTGGTTAACTTAGTTGTGCAATTTAAATTATGTTGTACATTTAAATTGAGTTAATTTATTTGCACTAGATTAACCTTAAGTTTGCATAATACTGTTGTTAGGGGATTGACCTAGGGCTTTAATTTTGAAAATACCAATTCACCCCCCTCTTGGGATCATAATAAAGCTAACAATTGGTATCAAAGCCACGTAGCATAGACTCAATAGTTATTTGCAAAAGATCTTAAATGACTCAAAGCACCGTGACCCCTTTCCTTCAGGGACCATCTTCCACACGACCTTCAGTTTTCAGTGGTGTTAATTACACCTTCTGGAAACAGAGGATGCACATCTACCTTCAAAATATAGATAGGAAGGTGTGGAGGATCGTCTCTAAGGGAAATTATGTTCCTATGAAAACAGAGGGTAAGACTAGAGTCCCTAAAACTGAGGAAGAATATAATGATGATGATATGAGAGCTGTTAGTTTGAATGCCACTGCTATGAATAATTTGTATTGTGGTCTTGATGTGATTGATTTTAATAGAGTAATGGCATATGCTATTACAAAAGAAATTTGGGATAAATTAGAAGTCACATATGAAGGTACTAGGGAAGTGAAAGATAGTTGGATAGATATGCTGACTAGTGAATATGAGGCCTTTAGGATGAATATAGGTGAATCCATTTAGAGCATGTACACTAGATTCACACATATTATAAACTCACTGCATGCATTGGGTAAGACCTATCCTACATATGAGATAATTAGGAAGATCCTTAGAGGCTTGCCTCCTGTTTGGGAAGCTAAGGATACGGCCATTTCTAAGGGTAGAGACCTTAAGGTCATGACTCTAGATGAATTGATAGGTTCCTTGATTACCTATGAACTAGCTATAAATAAGAGACTCAATGAGCATAATAGGGCGAAAAAGGTGACTGCATTGAAAACCTTTATTAATACATCTAGTGAATGCAACGAACTTGACTCTGAGGATGATATGGTCATGCTAACTAGAAAATTCAGAAGATTTTTTAGGAAGAATAGAAAGTCATACAAAAGATATAGGGAGTCTACCTCTGAGAAGGGAGAGTCTAGTAAAAGAAAAGAAAAATCAAATGCTCCTACGTGTTACAATTGCAACAAAGTTGGGCACATCAAGCAGGACTGCCCACTACTGAAAAAGGATGCTAGGAAAAAGAAGAAAGTCATGAAAGTAGGCACTTCATGGGATAAATTAAGTAGCAGTGACTCAAACTCAGACCATAACGATTCAAAGGTTGCTAATCTGTGCTTGATGGCACATGATGATGAGGTGTGTTTGAGATCATCCTCCTCCAAGGACAGGTGGTACCTGGATAGCGGGTGCTCACAACACATGACCAGTGACAAAGCAAAATTTGTGACAATCATTTCCAAGGATGGAGGGTATGTGACGTTCAGCGACAATGCAAAGGGACGCATCATCGGCGTAGGTGAGGTTGGTAAGGATCATTCCCTGGTAATTGATAATGTTCTATTAGTTGATGACTTGAAGCATAACTTATTAGCATAAGTCAATTGTGTGATAAAGGTTATAAGGTATCATTTGAAAATGATAAATGCATAGTTAAAAGTAAATCAGATCATAAAGTGCTTTTTACTATAGATCGCCATGAAAATGTATACACTACTACTTTTGATAACTTAGCTTCACAACAAGTAACTTGTTTTTCTGCAATATATGAAACTAGTTAGTTGTGGCGTAGGCGATTAGGACACGCTAGTATGGACTTATTGTCAAAACTAGTAAGAAAAGATTTAATGAAAGGCTTGCCTAAAACACCATTTGTGAAAGATAAAATTTGTGATGCATGTCAAATGGGTAAGCAAACAAAATCTAACTTTAAGAAAAAGAAATTTATATCTACCACTAGACCACTTGAAATGCTTCACTTGGATTTGTTTGGTCCTAAATCTGTGCAAAGTCTTGGTGAAAAATCATATGCTTTTGTCATTGTTGATGACTTTTCTAGGTTCACATGGGTGTTATTTCTCTCACATAAAAATGAATTATGTGAACAGTTTACTAAGCTTTGCAGGAGAATTCAAAATTAAAAAGGCTATAAGATAACTCATATAAGAAGTGATAGAGGCACTGAATTTAAAAATGAAGGCATAGAAAATTATTGTGACCTAGAGGGCATATCACATTACTTTTCTACACCTAGGACCCCTAAAAAAAATGGCATGGTAGAAAGAAAGAATAGGTCATTACAAGAAATGGGTAGAACTATACTGAATGAACATAAGCTACCTAAATATTTTTGGGCTAAAGCCATAAACACTGCATGTTATGTCATGAATAGGGTATTGATTAGACCGTCACTTAATAAAACCCCTTATGAATTGTGGAACAAGTATAAACCTAATATTTCCCATTTTCATGTTTTGGGTTGTAAATGCTTTGTGATTAGGAATAATGAACATCTAGGGAAATTTAATTCTAAATCTGATGAAGACATTTTCCTAGGCTATGCTCTTAATAGTAAAGCATATAGAGTTTTCAATAAAAGAACATTGACTATCATTGAATCTATCCATGTCATATTTGATGAATCTAATCCATTTTCTAAGAAAGATGATGAAGATGATATTGACATTAGAAAAATGCTTAGACAAGTTATCTATGGAAAACAATGCAAGTGAAAATTTAGAAATAAATGAATAATCATCTGAAGATAATGACAATGAAAATGAAGTTCAGGAGTTGCCTAGAGATTGAAAATTCATTAGGAACCATCCTATAGATCAAATCATAGGTGAACCATCTCGTGGTGTAGCCACAAGATCTTCCTTGAAGAACCTAGTGAGTCATTCTGCTTTCTTATCCCAAGAAGAACCTAAAAATATTAAAGAAGCAATAGAGGATAAGTCTTGGGTAATGTCCATGCAAAAAGAACTTAATTAAGTTGAAAGAAGCAAAGTGTGGACCCTAGTTCCTAGGCCTAATGATCATACAATTATTGGAACTAAATGGGTATATAGAAATAAGAAAGATGAGAATGGGGTAGTAACGAGGAATAAGGCTAGACTAGTTGCCCAGGGTTATAATTAGGAAGAGGGAATTGACTTTGATGAAACATATGCTCCTATTGCTAGGATGGAAGTCATTCGTATGTTACTTGCTTATACTTATTTTAAAAATTTTAAATTGTTTCAAATGGATGTTAAAAGCATTTTTCTTAATGGCTATATTAACAAAGAAGTGTATGTAGAACAACCGCCCGATTTTGAAAACCATAAATATCCATATCATGTTTATCGGTTGTCTAAGGCCTTGTATGGATTGAAACAAGATCCTAGAGCTTGGTATGAGAGGCTTAGTGGTTTTCTGCTAGAAAATGGGTTTACCCGTGGCAAGATTGACACTACACTCTTCATCAAATCCAAAAATGTTGATATGCTCCTAGTTCAAATTTATGTTGACGATATCATTTTTGGAGCAACCAATGATGAGTTGTGTAATGAGTTTTCCAAATGCATACAAATTGAATTTGAAATGAGCATGATGGGTGAGGTTAGTTTCTTTTTAGGGCTGCAAATTAAACAAGTTGAATATGGAACTTTCATATGGCAATCTAAATATGTCAGGGACTTACTAAAGAAATTTAATATGGAAGATTGTAAAATTCTTGGTACCCCTATGAGTTCTTCTATTAAACTTGATAAAGATACGCAAGGGATCTCTGTTGACGTGAAATTGTATCGTGGCATGATTAGGAGTCTTCTCTATCTCACTGCTAGTTGGCCTGATATTATGTTTAGTGTGTGCATGTGTGCTAGGTTTCAAGCCGCTCCTAAGGAATCTCATCTATTAGTAGTTAAACGAATCCTTAGGTATCTAGTTGGAGCTATAGAGTTAGGCTTATGGTACCCTAAGCATACTACCTTTGAGATTGTGAGTTATACTGATGCTGACTTTGTCGGTAGTAAGGTTGATAGGAAGAGTACTAGCGGCACTTGTCACTATTTAGGACAATCTCTCATTTCTTGTTTCTCCAAGAAACATGACTCAGTTGCCTTATCCACAGCTAAAGAATAATATATTGTGGTTGGAAGTTGTTGTGCACAAACTCTTTATATGAAAAAACAACTTATGGACTTTGGGTTACACTACGATACAGTACCAATTAAATGTGATAATACTAGTGAAATCAACATTTCAAAAAATCCTATCTCACATTCACAAAAAAAAACACATTGAGATTAGACATCACTTCCTTCGTGATCATGTATGGAAAGGGGATATGGCTCTTGAGTTTGTATGCACTAGTGAGCAATGGGTGGATATTTTCACTAAACCACTTCCAGAAGATAGGTTCATACAAATTAGACGTGAACTAGGTCTCATGCATAGTAGAGATGCTTCCTAGATATTTCATACTCTGCATAAACTTAGGGAGAGCTTTCTAATATTTTCAAAGTCTAATAATTAATATAATAATTGGAATCTTCCATTGGCTTAGACTTTATGAAATTGGTTATGTTTTGCAATGCCAAATTCTCATATCTACTGCATGATGATGATTGCATTCATGTTTTATGTATTGATTATATTGGAACTATTTGAGTTCAGTGGTTGTGGATAAACTGTTAAATCTTAAAAACTCAAAACATGTCATTTTTATACAAGATTTTTTTTGGGAAATGTCCTACTTTCAAACGGCATGCTGCCAAAATTTTTAAAAATTCCCAAACTCATCTTGTATACAAATGATTCATACCCATTGCCTAAGACTATTACTTTCATAGCCCTTTTTGCTGTTACCAAAAGGGAGAGATAGATAAAAGGGCAAAAATTGGGTCGCACATAAGAAAAATAATTTGCATTGACAAACTTTTACATAATGCACATTGTTAGGGGGAGCTTTCTAAGGCAATACCCATTTTTTTTCATGATGTATTTTTCATCATCAAAAAGGGGGAGAATGTTGACCTTATAGGTCACACCTGAATACTTAGGTATTTGATGGTTTTCAAGCGTATGTGCAAGTTTATATGAGCATTTCAAGGAATGGCACTTGAAGCAAAATATGAAGACCCTGAAGATTCTATTTCATATTGTAAATTCAATTAATATAATATGGGTTTGTAATAATAACTAGGTATATGGTTTGTAATAATTACCTACATGTCATACATATAGGATATATTGTAAGCTCAGTAAGACCCTAGTATGACTCTAGGTCCCAACAATCAAGCACATATATCATACAAAATTCAGGAGTGTTAAAAATGAATTAAATTGAATATTATAGGGAAGTTTTGAGAGAGCTTGGGCGACTGAACCCCAGGAGTTCAAAACTCCTCGGGTGCCCAAACTGTTGAAAAGTCAACAGTTGACCTAGCTCTCAAGTGGCCGAACCATTTTAAACATATCTTCCCTGGGTGCTTGAACCTTTGAAAGGGACCCCTCACCAACTCGAGCTACTGAGGGAATCAGTTCAAAAATGGCCCGATCGATCGAACCTCTGAATTCGGGCTACCGACCCATTGACCGAGCACCCGAACCTATGAAAAAATGCTACTGACTTTTGTTTGGGTTACCATACCGGAACTTGGGCTGCTGGACTATTTTTAAGGATTATTAAAAATGAGTTTGGTTGGGCGACCGAACCTCAGTTCAGCCACACGAACCTTCTCGGGTTAAAATTATTTTACTCGAGGTAAACTTGGGTTAATTTGGGTTAATATTACTTAAGCATTTTAGAACTTTTCTAATAATACCCTGAAGGTCCCAAATGGTTATAATTTTTACCTTGCCTATAAATATAGGCTCATTTGTGAGGATTAGCAAGTAATTAGCAAAAATCATTAGCTAAGAATCCTCTCTACTCTAAAAATCCTACTTTGCTCAAATATCCTCAAATACTCATTCCTTTGATAAATCTTGGTCTTGTAAGAGCTTAGTGAGTGTGCTTGTAATTGCTAGATAGTGCTAAAACTCTCATTTTCTTGATTGATTATTGATATTATTTTTGGGGAGTTTGGCTAAGGTTTAACCCATTGATTTCATATTATAAATCTTTTGTTGGTATAGACTAGCAAGCTTAGGGGTCTTTGCATATTTGTTGCAAGACTCCCATAGCTTTGATTTTTGTTATATAAAAATATTTTCAACAAGCCAAAATATTTTTCGAATTAGTAGTGTTCTTATCTCATTGAAGAAAATTTCTTGAGTTAGTTTGAATATTTGATTGATATATTTGGAATCTTGATTAGCTATTGAAATTTGCTTTACCTAGTTTCAAAGATATTGCTTGTGTTGAACACTCTTGAACATTCCATTGATTATACCCTATTGAGTGTTGTTTGCACAACTATTTACATCACTAAGCTTGCACTATATCCATATTGTTGATGTGTATATGACTGTTTATATTGGGTACATATCTGCTTTACTTGAGAAGCACAATCACTGTACCAGTTTTATTGTGAACATACTGTTGTATTCCAGGTGTGGCCTGAGGGGACGGTAATCCAGCCCGGTAAGGATTTTTTGTAAAGGTTGAGGTCAACCCTTTACTAATTGACCTGGTTGTTTAGGTGCCACTCCACCCACTTAAGTGAGCATCATAGTGGTAATCCTTGTGCTTGTTAGCCAAGGTGGGGATGTAGACAGTTTTCTGAACCTCGATAACATTTCTGGGTGTCATCTTTATTTATAGCTTTCTCGTGCATGTTTGGTTAACTTAGTTATGCTATTTAAATTCTGTTATACATTTAAATTAAGTTAATTTATTTGCACTAGATTGACCTTAAGGTTGTGTAATACTGTTGTTGGGGGATTGACCTAAGGTTTCAATTTTGAAAATACCAATTCACCCCCCCCCCCCTATTGGGATCACGGTAAAGCTAACAAAAGGAATATGGTAATCTCTGCTTGAGTGGCACGTCAGTCTCCACATAATCCACAATATTCCTCTTATTGGTTCAAAGTAAAGGTTGAGAGCATAACTGGCTAAATTTATCTGGAACCTTTCTTTTCTAAGATATAAATCATAAATCATTATGTTGAATGACATCTCAGAAGCATGCTTACGTAAAATCCACTTCCAAATGGACAAAGGTTTCTTTAACTAATAAATATTTCATAATGCTTAATTCATGCCTAAATATGAAAATCTTAAGTTAAGCATCTTTTGTCCATTTTACAAAATTGAGCTTTAGGAAATTCTTCTTGTCTCATATCATTTATCCCTAAAAACATTTTTTAACGTAAAAGCCTTGATCAAATTTTAGTCATCACTCTAGTTGTAAGCACTGATCATCATAAATTCCATCTTTAATAAATGCTTGTTTAAAGTCATTCACTAGTGTGAAACCCTCTTATTTTGGTTCACCTCTCCTCCATAGGAAAACTTTACCACTCCACAATCATATTCGGTAAAGTTTCATCCTACTCCTTGGTTCGTATCCTTGCTCAAAATTTTGATCATATCTAAAGGATACCTTCCAGTTGTGGAAAATCGAAATGACAAAAGATCTATGCTTAAGAAATCCATATACTCCCAAAATGCTCTTTGCCTAAGTAGTTGGGTATATTCACTTCCACGAAAATATCTTGAATCATGTCCACTCATAATGAATACTCTTTTGAACTCATTAGTGGTTTATTATTTAAGAGTGTTTTTCCTATACTTCTCTCACAAGCTCTCAAAATTTTAATCAAATCCTTTAAAGCTTCGTATCCTTATTATGACACCTCGATTTTTCATACCATTTTTTTACAATAATAATTCATCAATAATTATTAAATCATACACATCAAATATCACATCGGCCATGTCAACAACTCTGATACCACTCACATGAGCCGACCCACATTGGGTACTAGGTAAATAGGCATTTTATTTATATTAACCTAACAGCGGAAGACATAATGTACAAACCATCCAGAATACAATATCCAGAGTATTAATATCCATATACATACATTTTTACCACATTCTCAAAAACCATAGAACTCTAGGGAAATTACACTTTCCTAACCCAAACTCACCCTGTATATCTGGGTATCTGCTCCCCACTATCTCAGAGCTCTTTCTCTTAGTCTATCTTGGTTTCCTGAAAAGTTTAGATAATTTGGGTGAGACACATCTTAGTAAGATGGAATAAATTATTTATAGCGTGTGGAAATATGAGTTTCATCATATCATAATATACTTTTTTAAATTATTATATTATCTAAGAAAATAACTGATATACGCTCATAATCATATAGATATAAAACACAAGCTTTCATAAGCTTTTAATTCCATTTTCAAAATCATTCACACGCAACCCAAGTTTACCATCGAAGTTCCTAAGAATAGGGAAGTTTACCCGCTCATATAAGTAGTTTCCCTCTGCCCTAATACGTTATGCGGTCAGGTATGGCTACATCTGATACCTATCAGGGCACTCACCTTACTCAGCAAGCCCTCAGGCAAAGAGTTTTACTTCGCTTCAATTATTGTTGTTATTAACTCACATATATCCATTTTTCAATTTCACTATCCAGTACACAAGTATCCTTAGTATTCAATACCAACATCGCGTCTATAACTTATGGCTACGCTGAGGATCTCTTTTCCACGTCATGCTTTCCCACATGAATAGGGTTGTGCGGTCCGAAGGCTGGATATAACCGTGGTTGGTCTACCCAATTAGATCAAAATGGAAATCCATCCATGCGCCTGTAGAACGACTGGCCGGCCTATAGCCCTGATCCAGACTCAGGGGGCATAACAACTCAACTAAATGGCTCAATCGACTGCCCACACCACACTCTCCACGAGATCGTGTGGTTGCACTAACACCTCTAGCAACGATACCGTGCTTAATATCACAACCCATCATTAGGGTTTCCATAACCATCCGTCAAGGTTATCATTACTACATACCCGCAATCATTATGCGGTATTGGCATTTCATCAATCATATTTCAACGATCCCATTGTAGCTTTCGCATTTTGTAATGTTCACATTTCCCAGTATTTAATGATCCCATTGTAGCTTTCACACTTTGCAATGTTCACATTTCAATTTCCACGTTTCAATATTTATATTGCAGAATTTACATTGCAATATTCCCATTTTTAATATTCGCATTTCAAAATTCATTTCATAATAATATATATATATATATATATATGTTGACCCTATGGGTCATATCTCGATTTTGATAGTGACAAGTATTTAATGGCTATCTAGTTCATGTGTAGGTTTATATTAGTAGATACATTGATGACACATGAAGTAGACCATGAAGACCCTGAAGATCATTTATGTTGTAATTCGTCTGTAATAGTAACATAGAAAAGGTCTATAATATTTAATGCATATCATGCATGTAGGAACTATAAAGCTCAAAGACCTTAGAACAACTCTAGGTCCCTAAATATCACTTGAAAATCAAATGACCATAGACAAGACTTCGGTCGACCAAAGTCGAATTTTTTCTATGTCCTAAAAAAGACCTAGAATAACCCTAGGACACTCATGCATGGTTTAAATATATACATATATATATACATATATATATATACATATATATATACATATATATATATACATATATATATACATATATATATATACATATATATACATATATATATATATATGCTTATATGAATAGGATTTATGTATAAGGGAGATGGCACTGAAATGCATTAAAAATGCAAGTTCGGTCGACCGAACTATCACAGTGTAAATCATTCGGTCGACCAAACCGGTCAAGCAGTCAACATTTTGACCACAGCTTGGTCGACCGTACTGTACCAAGTTCATATGACTTGGTCAACCGAACTCCCACCAACTCAACATTTGACACCTCGGTTGACCAACCAAATTTAAATGGGCAACGCCCTGGTTGACGAAATCCCCACGTGGGAGAATCCAACGCCCTAGTCGACCAAACTCCATAGTTCAAAATCACCTGGTCAACCAAACCTCGCGTCTGGTCGACCGGTGCTCTCAGGTTGGACATTATTTTTTACCACGGTTAAAGTTTTTAAACAGGTTTAATTGTGTTAAAATGGTTTAAAGCAATCCTAATAATACCCTATATGCCCCCAACGGCTATAATTCTTCTCATTTCTATATATAGCCTTTCATTTGCAAAATTAAGGCGTGATTAGGGTTTTAGATTAGCAAAAAATTCTCTAAAAATTTTATTGCCCAAAATCTTCTCTTCTTCCATATTCTTCATACTCAAAGTCATATACTCTTCTATTGATCATTTTATTGCAAAACCCTTTTGAGAAAGAGTATTTTAAGTTGTTCCATATAGTTCCTATGTGCTTATACTCTCATATAAGTGCATTGATTTTTTATTTTAGTGAGAGTAAGCCTAGAGGTGTTCCCAGTGATTTAATTCATAAATTCATTTGTGGGAAACCTTCTTAAGCTTGTGAGTCTTTGCATTCTCATTGCAAGACTCAAAAGCTTGTCTTGTGTTGTGAAAAAAAATATTTTTGACGAAGCTTGTTTTTCAAAAATATCTCTCGTGCTTGAGTTTTTGAAAATCTTGTTTGAGATATTTGATTTTCATATTAAAGGTTAAGCAAGGATTTTTCCAACGATTTAATTTGATAAATCTTATGTGGGAAAAATCCTATAGCTAAGTGGGTCTTTGCGTTGTTATTGCAAGACTCATTTGGGCTTGTATTTTGTGTATGCAAAAATCTTTTTACTAGATTATTTTTAAATATCTCTTTGTTCTTGAATATTGAGAAAATATTGTTCTTGAGATATTTAGAATACTCTTGGTAGAAATATTTGAAACCCTAGACTTATGATTGAGATATATTAATATATAGTTTCAAAGATAGTTCTAGTATACACTCTTGTGCTTATTTGAGAACACACATTATAGTGAGTATATATTGCACACATTCACATCACTAAGCTTATAGTTCCTATCGTGTTCATGTGCATTGTTTAGTGACTGTGCATAGTGGTACAAATTTGTTTGTTGGAGAAGCACTGAAATTGTACACAAAATTTATATTGTAAATCTGTTGTATTCCAGGCATGAACCTAAAAAGGGAGACTAGCCCTGGTTAATAGTCCCGGACTGTCTTAGATCTGGTTAGGAAAGCTAGGTGCGCCATCCTGGTAAGGCGTGTTGGTTGAGGTCAGCCCCTTGAATTGACTTGGTTGTAACTGGTGCGCTTCACCTGTTAAGTGAGCATTAGTGGAATCTTCTGACTTGCGAGCTAGAGGCAGGGATGTAGGCAGTATTGGCTGAACCCCGATAACATATTGAGTGTGCATTTTTGAAATTAAGAATAGCTTCCCAAGAGGGGGGGTGAATTGGCTTTTAAAAATTTCTTTTAATTCCTTTTTAGAATTCTTAAACTTATTTTATTTCTTTTAACCAATTTGTGACTTATTTGTTTAATTTGTTAAGCACTCAAGAACTTAGTTTCTTTATTTAATCCTTAACCATACAAACATCCAATCATTCAACCAAACCAATTAACTATAATTAGAAAGCAAACAAACAAGCCAATACACAGCACTTATGTAATATAAAAACTCAAAATGGTTGTTTGTTGATATTAGCCAAATTTGAACCAAGCCCTATAGTGAATGAGAATTTATGCTTGCTGATGTAAAGCCCTATATAAATAAATCCAATCACTCTTTCCAAATATTTAGAATTCAAATAAACTATTGGTAAATTTATCTTTGGGATGTTAACCAAATAACATACTCCCGCATGGTTTCCGTAAGATATGGTGTAACCAACGTACTCCCTTTCGGTTTCCGCAACCCAAATCAAAATTTAACCTTAAGTTTGTTTGATTTCCAAATATACGTAGTTTATATTATTTTCAAATTTAAACCATCCACGCAATTTAAATATGCATTGAAAATAAAGAATAGGGAAAGAGAGAGTGAGACAGGGAGTTTTACGAGGTTCAGCTTATACCTAGCCTACGTCCTCGCCTTTGGCAAACCACCAAAAGATTCACTAAACCTATTCCATTGACAGGTGGAACAAAACCTTTAAAAGCAATACCATACGCTCTTCATTAGGCTAGATCCCGCCTCTCCAAACGATATCCCCTTGTTCGGTCACTCCTTTAGGCTAGAGCCCGCCTCTCTAAGCAATATTCCCTTACTTAGCCAATGATCCAAACAATCCTTGGAATATCAAAGAACTACAAGAAAAATAAAAAGAATAGCTGTGTACAAGAAACACTCTCTAAAAAGAGCAAGTTAGTACAAGTTCAGCACTATATACTTCAATGTAAAATATCGATATGAAATAGAATTAAGCTTAAGTGTAGAATTCACCAATATCCTTCTTAGATGAGGATTAGCAGTAGAAATTCAGAGAAGGAAGGATTAGCACTTCAGAATATCTTAGTAAAAGAGTTTTGCAATGAGTGAGCAAGAGAACTTGTAAGAACAAGAGTGCTTTCAGTTTCCCAAAACAGATTTTTCAATTCTTGGATGTATTTTGATTGGCAAAACCATGTATTTATAGGCTTTCAAACTTGTTTTTATGTTGCTAAAGTTTCCTTAGAGAGTTTCCCAAGTTGTTAGAAAATTTGGAGCTCAAAACGGTTATATTTTAAAATATTAGAATTTAAAAATTTGCCCGTTGAACAGTGTTCAGATGTCTGAAGTGTTGAGTTCAGACGTCTGAACAGCTACTGCCTATTCTTTTTTTTGTCCCAGAAAATCTTTAGACGTCTGAAGTGACGATTTTAGACGTCTGAAGTGGTTTTGTGTGATGTTCAGATAGCTGAAGTGCCTCCCATGAACAGTGTTCAGATGTTTGACAACAGTGACCCTACTTCAGTGTTTTGGCCATAACATTTTCTGTATAACTCCAAATTAGGTGTTCTTGGTGTCAAAATAAATTTAAGAGAACATTATACAACTTTTATGTTAAACACATTTTAAAATAAAGAGCTTTTTATAGAGAAAAATTTACCTCAATGTGGATGTATAAAAACTAACAGCATTTGGAAAAACTCTTTTTAGTGCTTTTCATTCCAAAAATGATTCTAACTTTTTTAAAATATTTTTTGACCTTATTAAAATATTTTCCAAGTATATTAAAAGGTATCTAGGTCCAAGAAGTTAACATAAGAGTTTCATAATATTTCAAACAATATTTTAAACATTAAAGCACTTACATGAGACTTCTAAGACATTAATATTATAGGTTCTTGAGTCTTCATGCTTTGTCCTTGGATTGAGCCCATCTTTCCTTCAAGATTCCATATTCTTTGAGCTTTCTTACTTTGCCTTTCTTTGGCTCTTTTGACTTTAATATTCCTTGGCTTTCAACAACTCATTCATGTCCTCATAATCTTCAAGGTTTAATATATCATCTTTAAATCCATGCTTTGACTCATTTAAGCTTCATTTGATCCTTGTGAGTACTTTGACCTTACTTTCTCATATATGAGCCCTAAAATATCATTACTCACACAAATACATTAAATTTCACTTGTTTGTTTGCATCAAAACAAGATAACAAGATTTTAAGCCTCGTAAGGCCAACAATTTTATTTTTTCATAATTTATTTATCGCACGTGTATGTTGTATTGTGAATGTCGCGCATAATTTATCCGCACATTTTATTTATCTGCGCATTTGGAACTATATAGACAGACCCTAGGTTGCTAATATACTGATGTTAGATTAGCTAAACCGAGGAATAAATTTTAAAATTCCAATTCACCCCCCCCTTCTTGGGAATACACCAAAGCTAACAATATATATATATATATATATATATATATATATCTCATTTCACATTATTCAACATTTCCTAGTAAAACATTTCTATACTGTATATTTCATCATTTTTCAGAAAATACTCTTCAATATATATATATATATATATCCTCGTTTCAATTTTTCTCAATAAAACAATTCTCACATCAATATATTTTAATTCATCTCAATAAAAATATTCTCATCATTTTATGTGCACATTTCATCATCTCATAATAGCATATATCATATTTCACGTGTTTCAACATTTCTCAATAAAACATGTCTTCATTTCATAATCATTTTCCCATAAACATATCAATGTTTCACATATTAGTATTTCTCATAAAATGGTCATTAATATTTTTCACTTTCATCACCTCTTGTATTTCAAAAATCAAAACACCACAATTCAATATAAATCATATGCCACACAACTTTATTTGATATTAATGTCATAATAATTTCAAGCAAAATATCGTATACTCATTTTCACGTACTAACTAAATCAGTAGTTCTCAAAATAATTGTAATAATTTATTCCCCTTACCTGGTTCCAAAAACTACCTCAGCAAGGACCCCAAAATTATACCCGCGGCGCTCACCCGAACCCTGTATTCCAAAAACCCTACTTACTCAGTTCAACCCCAAAATGCCCAATATTTTAATATTTTCAAATTTACATTAATTAAATAACAATTAATTTATAAATGACCCCTTATCCTAATTTTGGGGTTATGCATACGACGACCCCACGAGAAATTTGCTCCACTAGATTTGTAGAGAATCATCTCTAGATTCTCATGGTGGTGTCCGATCGTCAATTTGGCTTATGATTTAAAAAAAATTAAGGTCAAAATGAGAATTTACCTTATCCTAGGAGATATGCCTACGTTGCTCTTATGACAAATCTACTCCGGTAGAAATATTGGTGGCGAAGAATGGAGTCCAGCGGTATTATCCGATTTTTAATCTGTCAAATATTTACCAAGAAATTGAGGAGAGTGGGAGAGGAGACGAGAGAACAAGAGCGAGAGCGTGAGAAAGCTAGAGAGATAAGCATAAATTGTAGGGGTCTCTGGCTCTCACAATGCAATTCAATAGGAAGCTTCTTTAAGCTTCCTGTTTCTAACCCCTTCCTTTTTTTTTACTTTATTATATATTATAATAATATTATATTGTATACTTATATATATATATATATATATATATATATATATATATATCACTTATTCTTATACATTTAAACATATACATATATAACCACCATATTACCTAATTTAATTAATTCAATTTAATAAAGTTTAATTAATTCATTAATAGTAATAATAATAATAAATTAATTTTTTATCATAACCCTAATCAAGTAGAATTATTTTTGGGTTTATTACATTCTCCCCTCCTTATGAAAATTTCTTCCTCGAAATTTGTTGAATACAACCCCAAGTAAAATCCATCATTAACCTAATAAGTTTTGAGTCAATCTTTTAAACAAGTCCCTTAGAATTGATAACTAACATAAATCGATGGATTATACATCATGTTCTTAATGCACCTTACTTCAGCACTAACACTCAACAACTTCAATTTTCATCTCCAATCTTCCAAAGATCTAACACCAACATAACCTTAGAAGAATCAATAGATAACTATCCTTTGATTATAACATGACCCCAAAAATTTTGTATTAATTGTCCAAAACTCATATTTCCCGTTAGCATATAACTGATGCTCTCATAATGTTTGAAAAATTAATCACAAATATTGTTCATACTCTTCTTGAGTCTTTGAATACTCCAAAAAAACATCCATAAAAATTACAATAAACTGATCCACATATGGTTGAATGACTTGATTCATTAATCTATGAAAATGCAAGGTGCATTGATAACCCTAATTGATAACACAAGAAACTTATATCGATCTTACTGTGTACTCAATTCTGTCTTTGGGATGTGTAATTCTCAAATCTTAATTAGTGATAATTTAATTGTAAATCAACCTTCAAAAATTTTGGGATTTTACCAATTAATCAAAAAATCCACTAATCCCTGAAAGTCGATACCGATTCTTAATGTAACATGATTCAACTTCTAATGATTAATGCATAGCCTCAAGGTCCCATTATGTTGCTTAGTGAATAACACAGGTGCAAGCTATGATGATATACTAAGTTGAACATATCCCTTGTCGAGGAAATCTTCTAGTTGCACCCTAGGTTGCCTTAGTTCAATTAATGTCATTCTATATGAGGCAGTCGACATAAGCTTCGTTCCTATCTCCAAATCAATATTAAATTCAATCTCCTCTTGGAGGTAGCCCTGATAAATCATCTGGGAAGAATATTCAAAAATCCATCACCTATGGGTAAAGAAGTTTGGAATTCGTTAACTCGTATTTTTTTTCATTGCTACTACAAACCCCAAACATGTGCCCAGATTCTACCTTTCCAAAAGCACTCAAGATGTCATGTATGAGAGCTTGTTAATTAGAAAGAAAATCCTCACTCCTTTTGGATCTCTAAGTACTATTTCCTTTTAAAAACAATCAATTAAGTGTATGATCAATAGATAACCACCAATGGTAAGCCTCATATTTAAATAGAGAACTTGCAATAGTGACTCGTACTCATCAAGAACCATACCTGCTGGGACATCTCAGACCAGGTTGTGTAATCATTAGCCTGTCAGATCAAATGTATAAAAGGCACTTCAAACTCTCATCATAACTTGTGATTCATTTGAGTAAAAAATATATAAGCTTCTAAACATTCTCTGAAATTCTAATCATCCAATTCTTTTTTTTTAAATGTCAAACTAATACACAGGCTTACACTTTTAAATCAGGGTAAGGTATCATTTTCCTACCAAATTGGTTCCTAGATTTTTCTTGCTTCCAACAGTTTTAAGATTCCACTTCTAGCCTATGTTAGCAAACGTTGAATATCAAAATATAGTTGGAAAATATCCTCAATGAAAAACAAAGATTGCAATTATGGCAAGTCTAAGTCCTGCTATATTGACTCAAACCAACCCTGATCTTGCACCATTGGATGGACAAATATGCAATACACACATGTCTTGGTTTGGTACAGAATACAATATTACTGAAGTTGTTTAGTCAGTTATGATCAGTGATTGGACATTGTCTGGCAGCATAATTCTTGTGTAAAATGGATCAGGAAGGAAAGTGTGACATTTATTTGTACTAAAGAGTTGCTAATGGTAGAAAGATTAGATTCTGAAGATGCCTTCAAAAGCCATAATCAACTGTAGATGACCAAAAAAGATTTCACATGAAGTTGTATACAAGCTAAATCCCAACTGAGTCGATGACTAAGCGGTTAAATTGGTGCCCCATTGCCAAGTAGGATTCGCATGGATAGAGTGAAAAAATAAAACTCCAGATCATAGCATACATGGTTTTCCTTCTAGATAGCAGATTGCTAAACGTTCAAGTATCATTATGATTTTTCTTCTAGGTAAGTTGATAAAGATGATTCTATTAGGTGTTATTTGATTCACAGAATCCTTTGGAAGACATGGCAACGTGATGCCCATGACATATTGTTCCCATGGTTGGTTTCAAGTGATGATGATGACCGCACTTCCCAGGGAATAAAGAATTTCTATAGAACATAGGAGTCCAATTGTTGCCCACTTAGTATCTTACATTTTTATGGGCATCCTACATATATAGATATATATATATATATATATATATATATATACATATATATATATATATATATCCTTGTTTCAATGTTTCTCAATAAAACAATTCTCATATATATATATATATATATATATATATATATATATCCTCATTTCAATGTTTCTTAATAAAAAAAATTCTCATATCAGTATATTTTAATTCATCTCAATAAAAATAGTCTCATCATTTTCTATGCACATTTCATCATCTCATAATAGCATATATCATATTTCACGTGTTTCAACATTTCTCAATAAAACATATCTTCATTTCATAATCATTTTCCCATAAACATATCAATGTTTCACATATTAGTATTTCTCATAAAATAATCATTAATATTTTTCACTTTTCATCACCTCTTGTACTTCAAAAATCAAAACACCACAATTCAATATAAATCATATGCCACACAACTTTATTTGATATTCATATCATAATAATTTCATGAAAAATATCATATGTTCATTTTCACGTATTAACTAAATCAGTAGTTCTCAAAATAACTGTAATAATTTATTCCCCTTACTTGGTTTCCAAAAACTACGCCAGCAAGGACCCCAAAATTATACCCGCGGTGCTCACCCGAACCCTGTATTCCAAAAACCCTACTTACTCAGTTCAACCCCAAAATGCCTAATATTTTAACATTTTCAAATCTACATTAATTAAATAATAATTAATTTCTAAATAACCCCTTTATCCTAATTTTGGGGCTATGCCTACAACGACCTCATGAGTAATTCGCTCCGCTTGACTTGTAGAGTGTTGGCCTTACAAGGCTTAATAGCCTATTTTGATGCTAACAAACAAGTAGAACTTAACATGCTTTGTTTAAGTGATGTCTTTTCAGGACTCAATGATGAATGCAAGGTTAAAGAATTCATGAAAGCTTGTACTTCAAAGAATGATGATTATATCAAGCTTAAGGCATGGATTAAAACTTGAAGATCATGAGAGCATTGATATTAAAGAAAAAGCTTCAAGAATGAAAGCTCAAGTGATCAACATGGAAAGCTCAGAGATCAATGAAGCTAAAAAATCTAAAGCAATATTGAAAGATCAAGAGAGATAAATCTTGAAAGCTCACATCAAATTCAGGATCATTGAAGCTTAGCAATAAAGAGAACTCAAAGTAAAGAAGAATCAAATGAGTCTTTAGGACAAGCTTTGTAAGTACTTCAAGTATGATTCAAGTATGAATTTTCATTTTGAAACTCATTAGGCAAACGAGACTTAGAGACCTTAGTTTTAAATCTTGGGACATATTTTAAAAAGAAAACAAATTGATATTCCAAGAAATAAATAGGCAAAGAGAGAGAGAAAAAACAAAGTTTAAAACAAGATTTTTTACTTGCCAGACGACTGACTCTAGATGGACATTCTACTGTCATATTAAAGATTTTAAAATGTATAGACAGAAACATGTCAGTCAACTGTCTAGGACTTGGCAGGTGATTGACAGTGTATTTTGAGACAATTGACTGAGTTTTGTAGTCAACTGTCACCCTTCTATTTCTCTTTAAAAATTGAGTTATTCAGTGACAGGCGCTTGACCCCATGTTGACAGGTGATCGCCACCCTACTACCTGTGTATTTTATATAAGTAATGCATTGATAGGCGACTGACAGAAACCTCGCAGTCAACTGCCATGCGGCAGATTTTAAAATACATAACAGACATATTTTGAAAAGTTTTATTACTTGGGGCTCAAACTTATTTAAAACTTGGACCCTACTCCAAGTAAACTTGGGGAACAAGTTAGATACTTTTCTACCTCTATAAATACACCCAAGTTAAATTGATTTAATCACCAAGAATTAAATTCAGCATTCAATCTCTTTCAATTGTTTTCAAAATTCTAAAAGGTTCTCTCACTCTCAACTTGCATGAATTCTACTAAGGATTTGCTGATTCCAAATCATCAATCTTGTGCTACAAGTTCTAATTCTTTCATCCATTAAAAGAACTGTTCGGTGATATACTTTTAAAGCTTCAATCTGAATTTCATATTTTGAATTACATTGAAGTATATAGTTTTGAAATTGTACTAATCTACTCTTTGTGAGAGTCTACTTGTACGCAACTTGTATCTTGTGTTTCTTGTAGTTCTTTGACGTTCTAAGGTGTTTGGATCGTTGGCTAAGTGTGGGGATCGCTTAGAGAGGTGGGCTCTAGCCTAATTGAAGGAGTGACCAAGTGAGGGGATATCACTTGGAGAGGTGGGCTCTAGCCTACTGAAGAAGTGTGTAAACGGTGTTGTTCTTCCCGACAAAGGAACTAGTTTTAGTGAATCCTTTCGTGATTTTCCAAAGGCAAGAACGTAGGCTGGGGATAAGCCGAACCTCGTAAAAGTCATGGTCTCACTCTCTCTTTCCCTTACTCTTTACTTTCAGCATATATAAACTGCGTGGATGATTTGATTTCTTAATCATATATACTACGTAAATTTGAAAATTAAATAAACTTAAATTCTAATTTTGATTTGGGTTGCAGAAACCGAAAGGAAGTATGTTGGTTAAACCATACTTTGTGAAAACCATAAGGGAGTACGTTAATTGGTTAACACCCAAAGATAAATTAACTAAGAATTTATTTGAATTCTGAATTTTGGGAAGAGTGGATGTTTTGTTGAAAATCATTTTGAGAAAGCAAATTCATTACCACAAGGCTTGAATCAAACTTTTATATTTACAGGGCTGCAAACAAACAAAAGTTGAATCTTATATCTTAGTTTAGATATTGTGGTTGATTTGAAAATTGATTGGCTTGGTTGATTGATTGGTTACTTGATTGTTTAAATTCTTGTGTTGTGGATGTGAATTGAATTTGTTTTAAGTATTTATTGTGTATTTGATAAATCAACAAGAAGTCAAGAATTTGTTGAAGATAATGAAAAGAAAATTTTAAATCCAATTCACCCCCTCTCTTGGGACTGCACCTTAGTTTTCATAGAGAACCATCTCCAGATTCTCGTGGTGGTGTGCAATCGTCAATTTGGCTTATGATTTAAGAAAAATTAAGGTCAAAATGAGAATTTACCTTACCCCAGGAGATATGCTTACATCGCTCCTATGACAAATCTACTCCAGTAGAAATGTCGGTGGTAGAGAATGGAGCCCAGCAGTATTTTTCGATTTTGAATCGGCCGAATATTTGCCAAAAAAATGAGGAGATTGAGAGAGGAGATGAGAGAACGAGAGCGAGAGCGTGAGAAAGCTGGAGAGATAAGCATAAATTAAGGGGGGGGTCTCTGGCTCTCACATTGCAATTCAACAGGAAGCTTAAAGAAGCTTCCTATTTCTAACCCCTTCCATTTTTTACTTTATTATATATTATAATAATATTATATTATATACTAATATATATATATATATATATATATATATATATCATTTATCCTTTTACATTTATACATATACATATATAACCATCATATTACTTAATTTAATTAATTCAATTTAATAAAGTTTAATTAATTAATTAATTATTAATAATAATTTTTTTTATCATAACCCTAATCAAGTATAACTATTTTTGGGGTTGTTACACTTATAATGAAGTTGTATGGCTAAGATGATTGCTAGTTTCAATCTAAATTAAGTGCAAATCTCAAGGAAACCTATGCACGAACAATTGAAATTAAACGTCATTCGAACTTGAGCCTCTCACGAGTTGAAATTCATAAGAATAGAGGCATGATAGGCTTTATTCATTGAACGAATATTGATTGTGACTTTTTGGTCCTTTAAAGCCTAAGCATTAAAAGTCAAGTTTAAATCATTGAAAATTTAAAGCACTTGGCTAGAAATTTGAAAAAAAAAAAAATTGAAAACTTAAAAAAGGCATAAGATAATAGAGTGCATAACTCATGGAGAGCATATCCCTTTCATGACTACATAAATTAAAGGCTTTCATGATTATACTCTATTTATGTCTATATGTTTTACGAGTACAGCTCTACAGCCTACTATCCATTAATGCTTTTGACTACTGGATTACATGCTTAAACTGGAACGCCAACTGCATAACTAATGTAGTATAGTGAATTGCATGCTAGTAGTGGATTTAGGTTGTTGCATGCTTAAAATGAATTATTTGCTAAAATCAACCAGGTTTTAGTGCATCTTTATTTGGGAAATGTCCTATTTATAGACGGCATGCTACCAAAATTTTGTTAGATATTTCCCAAAATAATCAAAATTCATATACCATGTGCTTAAACGATTATGATTTGGTGTGCTTTGTGAAACTGCATGATTAGTGCATAATTATCTAAGTATAACCTTGATTGGCTATTTAGTACTAAATATAATGCAATATTCGGTAACCATGTGCCGAATGATCATAATATATTGCATGCTGGAATTTATTTTAGAGGATGACTATGTAGTGAATAGATATATGATCTTCATCCTTGTTTGATAATGCATGCATGAAGACATATATAGGGGATTTGTAATAACCTAAACCTAGAAAATTAAAAAAATAAATAAAAGAAAAGGAAAATAAATAAAGGAAAGGAAAAATAAGAAAAAGGAAGGAAAAAGGTTTGTCCAGGACCAAACTGTCGACGGTTATGTGGGACTCAGAAAAACCATCGACGGTTTTCCTACAAGGAAGACTATCGAGAACGTTTAAGTGTCAAACCGTCGACGATTTTGCTAAGTACAGAAAAACTGTCGATGGTTTCCTACGAGGGCTAAGAACCTATAAATAGACATTAGGTAATTTTTATTTAGAAAACTCACCTCTTCTTTCTCTCAACTCTGAACTTCCCTCTCTCTCTCTCTCTCTCTCTCTCTCTCTCATCCATCACATGATTTTCTCTCATTCTACGCTCACCTGAAGCCACTCTCACTTTCCGATCATCTTTCACTTCTCTCTCAGATTTTTGGAAAAGTTTCAATGGTATTTCTGTAGAGCTAGGGTTTTCATCTCCCGTTCATTTCAGGTAGAACTTCATGGAACAAGTAAGGGGAATAAATTATACCAACTTTTTATTAATTTGAACCTATTAATTTCAAGTATATAAACCCATGTATATATGTATGATTTTCTGAACGGGTTAGGTATTTGAAAGTGATGGTTTTGATTATAAATCATATTTGGGGAAAAACGAATGTGAGTGGGGTATATTAATTATTCATGGTATGTAACAGTATGATTAACACTCAAACCGTGTGGCATGAGAATAACTCTTTATAATAAATTGGTTGTGATTACTGTGGTGAATGAATTGATATGTTTGGATGAATTGTTTGTATGGTTATTCGTATGTATCATAATATAATGTTGGCAAGTCTGAGGAGTTCGTTATATTGTCATTTATATAATTAGGGTAAAACATTGGCAGGCCTGAGGAGTTTGTTTTACTGATATACTATGAATAGGTCATTAGGAAATGAAGCAGTGAAGGTCGATTGTGATGAACTTGTGCAGTATCTTGTGTGGATGTGAACCTTATGCAGTATTCTGTGTGGATGTGAAACTTGTGAAGTATCCTCTGTGGATGTGACAAAAATGTGTGATTGATGCTGAATGTGTGTGGGTATATGTATGTGAATTTATATGTATAAATGTTTAGGGGGAAGTAAAACTCTCCGCCTGAGGGCTTACTGAGTAAGGTGAGTACCTTGATAAGTATCAATTGTAACCTTACCCAAATTAAAAGGGCAAAGTTACAAACGGTATCAAAGCAAAGGGACGTTATGTGTATGGGCATGTAATCTTCCTAATCCTTGGGAACTTTCTCTATAAATATTGGTTATGTATTTTTTATTATAGTATATAAGTGTATTAGCAGTTATTGTTGTTGATTAACAAACAAATATATTTTGTATAAACTAAAACTCATCTGCTACACAGTGTTATAATCTATTCCATCCTTATTGAGAAGTGTCTCACCCCAGCGAATTATTAATTTTTCAAGTCCTTCAGGTGATTGAACTTAGCAAGCTCCAAGGCAGGTTTAGTTTTTGGTAATTGTGAGTAGTTGTAAGATATGAAGTATTTCAAAGTTATGTTTAAATTCTTAGTTATGTAATATAAAGTGAATGGATATACTTTTTGGGTTGTATAGAATAAAACTCTGGTATTTTAATGGAGATTGTTTAATTATTTCCACTGCATGAATGGCATTTTTTTGGTATCAAAAATAGGTGAATGGAACACATAACACTCCGGGCCCCACTTGGTGGATTCGGGGCGTTGCAAAGTGGTATCAGATCTTTAGGTTGTTAGGTTCTATAGACTCTAGGATGGATTAATACCAGAGTATAGGTTCGAGTTAAGATGAGGATAGGGACAAGTATATTAGGATTCTGGTAGGAAATTTGGAGTTTTGTTTCGTGGCCTGGAGGCAAAAACCCTTTGATGGTTTTCTGTGGTTTTCTGAATCAGTCGCGAGTTTCAGAAAATCAAGGTAAATCCATCGATGGTGATATTTCTGAGTAGAGAGATTGGAACTTGAAATTAAAACTCGAAGATTAGGATGGTTGAATTATAGGTATAAGCCTTTGAAAAAGAATTTTGGTAATTTAAGTGTTTTGATTTGATGATTGAGGTTAATTGTGTAACGCCCTGATTTTTGAACCATTTTTTTTACATAAAATATTATTACTCTGATACCATAATATATAATCAAAGCCAACTTGGACCCATAGGTACCGGGGATTTACTTGTTTATACATGCATATCACCTAAGCAACAAAACTATAACATACTTAACATATATACAATAACCAGAGTTACACTATCTCTACATATAAACATATAAACCCCAAAAATCCGTCATGTCCTGACTCATCTATTTACCATGTTACTGGGTAAAACCAACGAACTCCTTAGTCTCAAAGCTCACTCCACTTGTCTGTTGGGGTTTCCTGAAATATTTGTAATTCTAGGATGAGATACCTCTCAATATAGGAAATAGACTAATATTGATGTGTGGCAATGTGATTTTGTCATATAATAAACATATACTGCAAATAATTTCATTGTAGTATTATTTAAACTGTAGCTGATAATACATGGAAAATCTGTACTTATAATCATACTCATAATGAATTTTCATAATATTGAAATCATTTGCTAAATCTGTATAATACTGAAATTATACCCTGGATGTTTGTGTATCATGACTCCACCCCTCATGATCTGGGTTGTGCATGCCAAAGGCTGGACCTAACCCGGTTGGCCTACCAGGTTAAGTCAAACATAACATAACTATGCACGATTGCCCACCCAACCTGACTTGCCCATCCTACTACACCACACACACTTATAGCGAGTCAATAACACAGTGGGTATCCTACTACATCGACTCACTTCTGGCTAATCGGCCACTGACCCACACTTCCTTACTAGTGTGGTTGCATTGTCGGCTATACCCAGTCTGGTCCGTCCAACCTAGTATACTGTCAAAACCACTGGGGTCGGCACTCAGTGGGTATACCTACTACACCGATCTGACTAGTTAGCTACGGTACCATGCTCTTAACGTAAGTAACCATCTGGATAAAATTGTTATTTCATAATTTTTGAATCATATCATCATAATAAAACTTATCTCGGCATCTATGTCGGCTATCATATCTCGGCATCTGCGCCGGCTAACATATCTCGACATCTGCGCTAGCTAACATATCTCGGCATCTGCGCCGGTTATCATATCATAATATGTTGGAAAATATCTTAATTTCTACACTAATCATTAACTTTAAAACTATTGTCACATTATGCTTATTCTGTAAAAAAATAAAACATTCTAACATATTACAAATCTGCAGCAAAATCATTTATACTCACGCCACACAAGTGAGTATTACTATATCGGCTTATCTGTCTTGAAAATAACATATTTTACTGACGAAATAATATTAAATATGAAATCATGTTTTACTCAGTTCAACACTAGTATTTTCCCAGACTAATTAATTCATAAATAAATTCCTAAAATTAAACATTGTATATTCAATAACTAAGTTTCTAAAAATAACTAACTTAATCTATTCCCTTACCTAGTTTCCTGAACTACGCCTGCAAGGATCTCGAAATTATACCCGCAGCACTCACCCGAACCCTAAATTCAATAACCCTAGTTCAATCAATTTAATCTCAAATAAAATACTATTTCAAAATTTCCTAGATCCCTAAACTCCAATAAACAATTAAACTCCCAAAAATAACCAATTTTCTTAATTCCCTAAATCCCACTTTCACTTTGGAGTGGTGCCTAGGACCCCCAAATTGAAAATTTGCTCCGGCCAAAATGACAACGATTGAGACTAGAACCCTATGGTGGTGCCCGATCGTCGATTTAGCTAAAGATCTAAGGAGAAATTAAAGAAAGAGAGGGAGTATACCTTCCCTTAGGAGTGGTGCCTACGTCACTCCCACAACAAATCCGCTCCAGTAGAAATATCGGTGGCGAAGATAGGAACCCAACTGTATCTTCGGTTTCCTAATTAGCCGAATATTTACCGAAAAAATAAGGTGAGAGAGGAGGAAGACGGAGGAGAGAGACGGAGAGTGAGAGGCGTGAGTGACATTGGGGGAAAGGCCTCTGTCGGCAGAATGTGATTTCAATTGAAATGTTTAGATTGCTTTCAAAGCAATCCTAAACATATAATATAATATAAATTATATTATATTATAATATTATATATATATATATATATATCTTATCCTATTATTTATTTTATGAATTCAATTTAGTAATATTTAATTAATTCAATTTAATAATGTTTAATTACTTCATTATATTTAATCTTAATTTTATTTATTTATTTATTTTCTTTCATACTATTCTTTTTATTTGTTTATTTAATTAATTAATTTAATAATATTTAATTAATTAATTGATTAATAATAATTAATTTTTTTCCCGATTACTACAAATTGGGTGCTTGATATTTACATTGAGGATTTGAATGTTAAACTGGTTTCTTTACTTTATAACTGTACCAGTTATGTTAAGATATGGAAATTCTAAACTTGCTTCTATCCTATATTTAGGATGGAACCCAGAGGTAAAGACATGGACGCTGTAGGGGATAATGATTTAAGGGCTTCCAGCGGAGATGAGATTGAAACCTCCAGACTGCTACGAGGTTTAGTTCGACAAGTTAGGGAAGAGATTAGACGGGACCTCGAGGGACAGAACTGCCCACCTATGAACCAGGGTTGTTCAATCGAGCAGTTTACTCACCTAAAACCCTCTACTTTTGTGGGTGGCATCGACCCAATCATGGCTAAGAATTGGGTGCAAGAGATGGAGAAGATACTAACAGTACTGAGTTGCACTAAGGAGCAGAAGGTTCTCTTTGCCACCTTAAAGCTAACAGAAGAAGTAGAGCGGTGGTCGCTAGAGGTGAAGCTACTGGAAAAGCAGTAGGCGGTACCCACAATTATGACATGGAGGCGTTTTAAGGAAGTTTTCTACAATCGGTACTTCCCTCCCACCACCAAGGACACAAAGGCAAAGGAATTTTTCAACCTGACTCAAGGGCACCTCACTGTTCAATAGTTCGCTACTAGGTTCGTGGAGCTTTCTCTCTTCACCCCTTTATAGTCCCAAAGGATTACCAAAAGGCGAGGAAGCTTGAAAGGGGCCTGAAACAAAGGATCCATGAGCAGGTGGCAATCTTGCAGGTACAGAACTTCTCAGAGCTGGTGGATAAAGCCACCGTAGCAGAGTTGAGTCTGCAGAGAGGTGCAGAGATGTCAGAGTAGAGGAAGAGACCCATGCTTCCTAGCTCCCATGTAGATGCCAGACAGGTTCCATGGAGGGGAGACAAAGATACTGTGGGCCAGAGGTTAGATAGGGCTAATCGAGACTACAGGGAAAATTCATCATGCCCCCATTGTACTAGATGTAATAAGAGGCATTGGGGAGAATGCCAGGGTGGGAGAATTGTGTGTTATCGGTGCCGCAGATATGGCCATAAAGCCCGAGATTGTCATGGACCATCGATCAATGCACCCGCTCCTAATCAGAACTGGAGGAACAACTCGGTACCTCGCGGCGGCCCGATGCGTGTCTGCACGCTTACCTTGACTAAGGCAGACATTGCTAGAGGCGCAGGTAAGATGTTTATGTTTGGGATAAGCGATAGTTTCATTTGATTCTAGGCGATGCAATTGTTCACATGTTAAAGTAGATTAAAATATGTGAAATGTCATTAGGTAATAAACTTCTAAGTTCATGAAAAATGGTTGGTTAGAAAATTTCGGGGACGAAATTTTTGTAAGGAGTGGAGAATGTAATAACCCGAATCCAGAAAATAAAAGAAAAATAAATAAAAGAAAAGGAAAATTAATAAAGGAAAGGAAAGGAAAACTAAGAAAAATGAAGAAAAAAGGTTTGGCTAGGACCAAACCATCGACGGTTACGTGGGACTCAGAAAAACCATTGACGATTTTCCTGCAGGGTAGACTACTGAGAGCATTTAAGTGCCAAATCATCGATGGTTTCACCAAGTACAGAAAAACCATCGACGGTTTCCTTCAGGGGCTGAGAACCTATAAATAGAAATTAGGTCATTTTTATTTAGAAAACTCACCTCTTCTCTCTTTTAGCTCCGAACTTCCCTCTCTCTCTTTCTCACCTCTCACGTGATTTTCTCTCACTTCTACGCTTACTCGAAGCCACACTCACTCTCTGATCATCTTTCTCTTCTCTCTCTCATTGCCGGAATAGTTTCGGCGGCGGTTCCGTAAAGCTAGGGTTTTCATCTCCTATTCATTTTAGGCAAAACTTTGTGGAACAGGTAAGGGGAATAAACTATACCAGCTTTTTATTAGTTTGAACCAATTAGTTTTGAGTATATAAACGTATGTATATATGTATGATTTTTTGAATGAGTTAGGTATTTGAAAGTGATGCTTTTGATTATAATTCATATTTGGGGAAAAACCAATGTGAGTGGGGTATATTAATTATTTATGGTATGTAACAATATGATTAACACTCAAACTATATGGCATGAGAATAACTCTTCATAATAAACTGGTTGTGATAACTGTGGTGAATGAATTGATATGTTTGGATGAATTGTTTGTGTAGTTATTCGTATGTATCACAATATAACATTAGCAGGCGTGAGGAGTTCATTATATTCCCTGGGTATAAATCATGATATGACGTTGGCAGGCCTGAGGAGTTCATTATATTGTCATTTATGTAATTGGGGTAAAACAATGGCAGGCTTGAGGAGTTTGTTTTACTGATATACTATGAATAGGTCATTGGGAAATGAAGTAGTGAAGGTCGATTGTGATGAACTTGTGCAGTATCCTGTGTGGATGTGAAACTTGTGCAGTATCCTGTGTGGATGTGACTGAAATGTGTGATTGATGTTGAATGTGTGTGGGTATATGTATATGAATTTATATGTATAAATGTTTAGGGTGAAGTAATACTCTCCGCCCGAGGGCTTACTGAGTAAGGTGAGTGCCTTGATAAGTATCAGTTGTGACCTCACCCAAATTAAAAGGGCAAAGTTACAAACGGTATCAGAGCAAGGGGGCGTTACATGTATGGGCATGTAATCTTCCCAATCCTTGGGAACTTTCGCTATAAATATTGGTTATGTATTTCTTATTATAGTATATAAGTGTATTAGCAGTTATTGTTGATGATTAACAAACAAATATATTTTGTGTACACTAAAACTCATCTGCCACACACTGTTATAATCTATTCCATCCTTACTGAGAAGTGTCTCACCCCAGTGAATTATTAACTTTTCAGGTCCTTCAGGTGATTGAGCTTAGCAAGCTCTAGGGCAAGGTTTAGTTTTTTTGTAATTGTGAGTAGTTGTAAGATATAAAGTATTTAAAAGTTATGTTTAAATTCCTAGCTATGTAATATAAAGTTAATGGATATACTTTTTGGGTTGTATATAATAGAACTCTGGTATTTTAATGGAGATTGTTTAATTATTTTCGTTGCATGAATGGCATTTTTTTTTGTATTAGAAATAGGTGAATAGAACACATAACACCCCAGGCCCCACTTGGCCGATTCGAGCGTTACAGGAGTTGAGCTCCATTATTAGAGAAATAACATAAAGGATTCACTTGCGTCATGTTTTTTGCTTTTTGATTATTAAGGCTCTTCTGAAAAACCTTGACCAACATATCTAGCTCTTAAAGCTTTATGATTAGATATGGAGTGTTCATGGGTTTATTAGCATTATAGTATATCTTAATATACATTTTCTGATGCATTTGTGGCCTATTGGGACAACTATACTTATAAGGTGACAAATATAATTGATAAATATTCAGTATAGTTAGTTTAAGAAAATTAAAATGTTTGCTTATACTACTTGGTGTGCTTAACGGAATTAATCTTTGATTAAGCAATTGTTTTCATCTAAGCGGCATTCAAATCCAAAGGGGGAGCTTTCAAAATTAAAATCTCTATCTGATTGCGCTCACCTACTTTAAAGCTTAGATTTTTTTTGAATTCATTGTGGCATGTGCTAAATTGTGATGATCTTATTGAAAATTTAAAATTGAAATATGTTGATTAGCCATATTCATATGTGTAGCCATATGATCTTGATTTAAATTGTCACATCCTTAGGATCTATATAATTGGTTTTTCTGGTATTTTGTGGATTATTCTTGTAACGCCCCGGACCCACCAAGTGGGGCCCGAAGGTCATGTGTCACATTCACCTGTTTCTGACACCATATACTACAATCATGCAGCGGAAGTAAAATAAGTAACCTCAATTTAAATACCAGAGTCTATCTATAAATCTCGAAATATTTATAACAGCTGTTTATATTACATTCCAAAAGTTAAAAAAAGAAAAAAAAAACATAACTTTATACTAACTACCATTACAAGCACTCCGAAGTTTACCACAAAATACTACCCTGCCCTGAAGCCCTAACCACGACCTTCTAATGGACCTGAAAATATAATCATCCACTAGGGTGAGACACGTCTCAGTAAGGAAGAACAAATCATAGCAATGTGTGGCAGATTGTTTAAATATTACAAACTATACCATCGTTTGCCAATCATCACCAACCCCTGCTGAGAAAACACATCATTAATATCAACATAAATCTCTAAATTCATACTCACATCTAATATGCATAAATACTAGCTTCTGATTTCATACTCACATTCATAATTACTTTTAATAATATTACCCGAGAATAGAGAAGATTACTCGCCTATACAAGTAGCTTATCTCTGCTCTAATACCAACATCAGGGCACTCACCTTACTTAGTAAGCCCCCGTGCTATGTATATAGACAAAGTCTCCAAAGATATGGAAGGTTACCCGCCCATATAAGTAGCTTCCCTCTGCTCTAGCATCAACTGAAAATACCAGGGCACACCCCTTTCTCAACAAGCTCTTGGTAGAAAGTTTTACTTTGCCATATATATACATACATATAATTAAATTAATATATATCATTTATCTTATCAGATCACATTCCACATAAACGATACACGGTCCACACAGGACAGACATCATCACATGGTCCACATAGGACAAACATCATTACGCGGTCCATAGAGGACTAGTCCACACAGGAAAAACATCATCACATGGTCCACACAGGACAAACATCAACACAGAACACATCGTGGCCCTCACAGACACCACTAACCACCAATACAAATCCCCATGACCTACCCATAGTATATCAGTAGAACAACCTCCTCAGGCCTGCCAATGCTCTACCCCAATATATAATGTCGATATACAAACTCCTTAGGCCTACCAATGTATGTCGTGATTACATCTAGGCAATATAATGAACTCCTCAGGCCTGCAAACGTTATATTGTGATTCACACGAATAACCATATAAATCCACACACATATCGCATTATTTGTCATGCAGCAAACTCAAGCAACGGTATTCACAATCAATCAGCATTCATCACCAATCAATATTCACAACATGCTAGAATCCACAATTAACCATTGTTCTCAATCCAACAGTATATTTCATCATCCTGTTCTTACAGCAGCCAATTAAATTGCAAAAAAAAGTTGTATTCCTGCCATACAATTTCTTTTCCATATATATTATATTCTCAAAGTAACTAGTTTAAACTTTAATAAAATTCCTACTATAATAAATTTCCCTTACCTGTTCTTCTAAATTGTGCCTACAAAAACCCCGAAACAACGCTAACGGTACTCACTCGAACCCTAATTTAAAAACCCAAGTTTATCAACCCAAACTTTAACAAAAATACTATTTTATCACTCCCTAGACCTTATACATTCAATATTAACAATATAACCTAAAATATCCTACTTACCCTAATTTTGGGATAGTACCCTAAAACCCCAAATCAATGATCAGCTCTCGTAGCTTTACAGAGAACGATCCTATAAACCTTGTGGTGGTTCCAGATCATCAAACCGGGTCAAATCCAGCCCAGAATCAAAGAGAGAAGGCAGAGGGGCCAAGATTTAGAGAAAGAAAGTGTAAAGCTCAAGATTTTCTCACTGAAAATGACAGCAATCTTTATTTATAGGCAAGGACTCATTGACGAGACATGTGGACTGGTCAACGAGCCTAAGAACACCATTCGTGGACGAAACCAAGAGCTCATCAATGAAATTCATAAATATGAAAACCTCTCTCGGTAAGTCCTCGTCGACAATACATGCATACTCGGCGACGAGGCTCAAAAGATTGCTCGTCGACGAGAAAATCAAGTTTGTCGACAGCGTCTACTTATTACCCTTTAAAATTCCTTTTCCCTTTCTTTTATTTTCTCCTTTACCTTTTTATTTTCTTTCTTATTATTTTAAATAATTAAAAAAATTTGGGTCGTTACAATTCTTAAATGCTAAACCAGAAAAATATTGTTTGCTTGAGTTTTGTATTAAAGTTTCTTTTTCAACAAGAATCGTCCCTAGTACCTTTTGAAAATATTAAAAACGAAAATTTTTTTTTTGGCAAGAGAGCTTTAAAACTAAAATATATCTTATCTCTTACTGATGTGCTAAACAAAATTCATGACATGTGCTTTTTCTACTTTAAACTCTTGTGTCATGGAATTAAAAAATTATTAATTTTTTTTTTTTTTTTTAAAAGCATCACATAGCTGGTTTATTAATTTTATATGAAATGCATGTGAACTAGTTAGACCGATTTTACACTTAAACCTACCCTTTCTATCATATGTCATATGTTTCAAACTCAAATCTTTTACGGGCCTTATGTAGTGTTTAAATTACAATAATTTGAAGATATCTCTAGTCTGACCATGTTTAACATGTCTTTTTATTCTCTTAAATGACCAGCTATAATGTTTTTTGTATAAAATTCTATACTCAGTATTTGTATTAAATGGGGGGAGTTCTCTTTTAAACTATTTCTTAATGCTCAAATTGTTTTTACACTTAGTTCAGCCCTTTTGCTGATGCCAAAAAGATAAGAATTTTATGAGCAAAATGATAAATGACTTTATGCCAAAAACGGAAAATTTTTTATAAGGGGAGAATTTTTAATTAAGCAAATTTTTAATGGGGTAAATATCTTAGCTTTAATGTGCTTTAACGCTAAAACTAAATGCATGATTATTTAAAATGTCTTCTTTAATAAATATGCATGACTTACACTGCTTATCTTTTAAGCTATGCATATTGTTAAGGGGAGCCTTTTCAAGCTTAACCCATTTTACTCTTATGTGTTTGTCATCATCAAAAAGGGGAAGATTGTTGACTTTTTGAGTCTGATCCCTATTTTGATGCTGACCACAAGCATATTATGTGTGTATTTAGTATGTGAACATGTTTATATTTTAGCGCACACATAAGGGGACTGAACATGGAAGCCAATGAAGAACTTAAAGATTAAACTCCTGGCGTATTCAAAGAATAAAGAAGAGAAGACATGTATTTTAATTTGTAATGCATTTAGGTTTTTTGGTCTGTAATAATGCATACTCTGCATGATATGGTTACATGCTAAGAATGACCATAGGTAGACCTTAGGGGAACCTAAACTTTAATCAAAAATATTTTTCATAAAAGCTAAAATCATACAAGGGTTTTGGAATAACTTTAGGGTCAAAATCAGGGAAAATTCACTAACCTCAGTCGACCGACTAGTTCACATTATATAACCCTCAGTTGACCAACCATGCCTTAGGCCAGAAGTCAAAGTTTGATAAGGCTCAGTCGACCAACTGTTTTTTCAATTAAGTTTCCACAGTTGACCGACCTTAGAACTTGGCCATTTTGCATTCCTTAACTGACCGGCATTTTAGAACAAAATAGCTCCAGTCAACCGACACTATTCATTCGACCAATCGGCTCTTGTGGACAATCGACCGAACTAATGAAGGGTTCGAAATTGCCTTTGGTCAGCTGACCGGCAATTTGCTCAGTCGACCGAACCCCTAAGAAATTTGAATTTTAAGCTTAGGTCAATCGAGTGACGAAGTTGACAGTCAACCGACCCTCTCGGGTTGCTCAATGTTTTAGCTCTAAAACATGTTTAATTTTTAATTAAACAAATTTAAAATACCCTCCATATTCCTAAACGGTCATATTTTTAGAAAATCTATAAATACCCCTTTCATAACTCAGTTTTTACTAATGCTTATATTGAAAATACTCTAAGAAAATATTGTGCTTTATTTTTATACTCTCTTAGTCCCATTCATTTTAAATTATTTAAGAGAGCATTCTTTTTGGGCATTCATCTTTCATATAAATCATTGACTCTCATTCACTCTTTTCTTTTCAAAATCATTTCTTGAGTGTAAGAGCTTGTGTTTTTCTACATATTCTTATTGATATATATTTTTGGAGAAACCTTATAAAACTTGTGAATCTTTTTGCATTTCCATTGCAAGATTCACAAGCTCATCTTGCACTTTATTGAAAATATTCTTGTGAGCAAAAATTAAATTTATCCTTGCATCATTTATTGCTAAAATCTTTGAGAGAGAAATCACTGATTATATTTGAATCTTTGAGCACTCATTTTCGTATACATTTTTACTCAAAGATTATTTTTCTTATCATTTGCAAAAAGGGCTTGAGAGCAAAATCCTAGGTTCTCCTACTTTTTATTGAAATATATTTTTGGAGAAATATTTTGGGGTTAAATATTTGGAGCATTTATCATATATATTTGTATTCAAAGATTGCAAAATCATATTGAGAATAACACCCATACTCTACTGAGCATAAATCATATCATACGAGAGTGCATTAAGCTTTATTGATATACACATGCTTTTATAGAAGCATATCTTTGCACGCAAAATTTTTTATCTTTGTATTCCAGGCGTGGCCTAAAGAGGAATACATCATCCTGTAAGGTGTACCAATTTTCCTTTAGCTCAGTTAGGTGAGTTGAGGAGACTGCTCCTCATAAGAAAAGTTGATTGTGGCTCAACCCCATAATTAAGCTGAGGTGACTCTGCCTCATAAGGAGAATTGGCTGTGGCTCAGTCCCGTAATTGAGTTGAGGTGAGTTCGCCTCGTATGGAGAACTGGTTGTGGCTCAGCCCTGTAATTGAGCTGAGGAGACTCTGCCTTGTAAGGAATATTGTAAATGGCGTCGCTCCGCTCGGTTAAGTGAGCAAATAGTGGAATCCTCTTGCTGGTTAGCTTGAGGTGGGGACGTAGGCAGGTTTGGCAGAACCTTGATAAAAATAACTATGTTTTTCTCTTCTCTATACACTTTACTTTCCAGCACTTGCATGTCTATATTTAAACTACTATGTATGATTTAAATATTCACATATCTCATTATCTGTGGAATTCGTAATTACTTAGATAGACCCTAGGTTGCGCAATACTGTCTGTGGTTTAAAATTGAACACGCCTAACCTAACAAGATTTTTTAAATATCCAATTCTCCCCACTCTTGGGAATACACCATTCACATAAATTTTTGCAAAGAAATGAAGTGAGAAAACCTTGATCTGTAAAATCAATGCCTAACAATGTAAGAGTATAAAAATAAATTGGCAAAAGTTATTTTAATTGCTTTGGGCAAGGTATTGATAGAGAAATTTGAGTTCTAGTCGTTATGTGACCATTGGGGAATAAAATATAATTTTATTTTCGAAAATGTTGACCGTTAGAGGTCAAATTGGCCGCAACCCAAGA
The DNA here is from genome assembly GCF_029873635.1 of Malania oleifera. Classification (NCBI taxonomy): domain Eukaryota; kingdom Viridiplantae; phylum Streptophyta; class Magnoliopsida; order Santalales; family Ximeniaceae; genus Malania; species Malania oleifera. The sequence continues at coordinate 62,749,250 of NC_080424.1, forward strand.
GGTTCAGTCGACTGGGACAAGGTTCGGTTGACTGGGCCAAGGCGATTATTCCATTTATCGAGCTTCGGTCGATTGGGCTTCATACGCTTGAAGGCCTGTCGACTGAGATTCACTGGGCATCAATAAGCCAATCGACTAGGACATTAAAATTCTTGCCAAAAAGGTTTGGCCAGTCGACTTGGCCCTTCATAAATTTGCATTTCTGGCCATATAGTTGTCTAGTCTACTAGGGCTTAAGAGCCGATCGACTAGGCCTTAACAAAAATGAGCTTTTGTCCCTCTTTTGACCTTAAAATTATTTCAAACCTTTTTGTGAGTTTGGCATTTTATGTAAAAGGTTTTCCATGAAAATTTTGGTTTTCTAAGATCATTCTGTGGTCATTATTGAGTTTTGAATCAAATCAAGCAAGACGTGCATATACAATAAAATCTAAATGCATTACAACTCAAATAATATATGTCTTCTCTTCTTTGCTCTTCAAACCTCCATGGAATACATCAAATGATATAAGATTCAAGTACTTCTTTGGTTTCCATTTTGCATTTGTCATTTGTGCTTAGAAAAATAAACCATTTTATTCACTCAACACAAAAATGAGATGTTGTTCAAACCTCCGTGGAATACGTCAGATGATATAAGCTTCAAGTACTTTTTTGGCTTCCATTTTACATCTGTCATTTGTGCTTAGAAAAATAAACCATTTTATTCACTCAACACAAAAATGAGATGTTGTGGTTTGTCATAATCAAAATAGGGATCGAACTCAAAAAATCAACAATCTCCCCCTTTTTGATGATGACAAACGCGAGAGAAAAATGAGGTTAGTCTAAAAAGGCTCCCCCTTATAATATGCATAATTTTAAAAATAGACAATGTAGCTCAAGCATACCTAATAAAGAAGATATAGTAATATACCATGCATTTAGTTATGGCAATATTGCTTAGACATTTCCCCATCTAAAATTTTCAGGAAGCAAGGAGTATTTGAAAATTTTGTCATTTTGCTCAAAAATTTCTCCCCCTTTTATCATCAAAAAAAGGGCTAAGCTAAATATAAAAAAATTTGAACATTGAAAGAATCTCTTAGCTTAAAAGAAAAACTCCGCCTTTTTGACACAAAAAGTGGGCTATAGCAAGTAGTCTTTTAGTTGTTTTGAAAAAAAAGAAAAAATCGGCCATTTTGAACACAGTATGACGAGCCATTTGAGTTTAAAAGGACATGTTAAACATGGTCAGACCAGAAAATATCCACAAACCATTACAATTATGATATTTCATAAGACTCGTAAAAGATTGAAGTTTAAAACATTAGGCTTATGGTAGCTAAGTGTAGGTTTAAGCATAAATTCAGTCCAACTAGTTAGCATGTATTTCTAAATTTGATCAACGAATCAATCATGCAATGCCCTTTTCAAGAAAATTATATAAACAATAAAGCCTTTAAGTTTTTTTTTCTTTTAACTTCATGGCAAAAAAAAAAATAAGTTTGTAACATTCCTAAAAACACATGTCATGAAAGTCACTAACTTTCTAAGTTCTTTGCTTGCTGTAATATTTTCATTTTCAAAATATTTTACACAATTCAAGCAAGCTTCATTTTTTTGTTAAGCATATATCAAAACAATTTTCATACATTAACCAGAAAGAGCAGCCATATAAATTTAGAATATCAATAACTTTTGTAGTATGATCATATGGCTACGAGCAACCTATTTTCATTTAAAATATACTGTGAGCAAAGAAACAAGATATTTATGCTTTGAAAAACATATGCCACAGTAAGCTATAAATCTAAGCCAAAAGTTGGGTGAGCAAAAGAAATGGAATTTTACAAGATCTCCCCCTTTTGATTTAAATGCTAGCTTAGATGAAATGAACTACTTATACTTAGCAAAGATTAATTTCTTTAAGTATGTTAGGTACTATAAACAATCATTTTAAAACTTTTAAAACAACTATACTGGATGTTTATCAAGTCATTTTCATCATTTGACCAGTACAATCATCCCTATAGAACACAAATGCATTAGAAAATAAATATTAAGGCATAATATAGTGTTCATAAACCTGAGAACAATCCATATCTATTCATAGCGCCATAAAAGCACGATATGATGTTGAGGATTTTCAAAAGAGCCTTAATACTCAAAAAGAAAAGCATGTATTGTAGAGACCTGGGAAATAATAATAATAAAAATAATAAAGAAAAGAGGGGATTTGGTTTGGCATAGGCCAAACCGTCGATGGTTTCAGATGAGCCCAAAAAACCATCGACGATTTTGAGTTACCTTGACCCAGTAAAGGTAAAACGGTAAAAAAAATTAGCCGGGTTAAAAGCCAAACCATCGACGATTTTGTCCGGGATAGAGGCTTACAAAAGAGCAACAACTCATTTGTTTAGAAAGAAAATAAACACACACACTCTCTCTCTCTCACTCTCTCTCTCTCTCTAGGGCTGCGACTCTTCTTCTTTTTCTCTTCAATTTCTACCCTGAATTCAGCCCAAATCGACTAACAAACCTCATTTCGGGATCCTAGCAACGTTTCTCTGTAGTTTAATTAGAGCAGAATAGTTGTTTGGGGATCCTAGGCACCACTCCAAAGTTGAGGTAAGGAAAATGGATTATGTCAATTGTTTTTATAATTTAACCGGTTAATGGGAGTGTGTGAGCCTAGGAATTTGAGGATAGAAATTATTCCAGAATTTAACTGATTAAACTAAGGTATATGAATACAGAGTTTTGTGTGAACGTTGCAGGCATAATTTTAGAATCCCTGCATGCATATCTTTAGTAAACAGGTAAGGGGAATAAATTAGGTCAACTTGTTTTCTGAAATTAAACCATTTAAAACTGAGATTTTAAGTACAAAAATGGTATACGTGATTTTTTGAATGGTTAGGCATAAGGGAATTTTTTATGATTATTGTTATAGGTATATTTTGAGAAACATGTATTCTGAAGTTGAGTAAAACCCTAGAGTTTGTTATATCATTATTTTCAATAGAAAATATAGTTATCCCAGGCAGATTTTTTATATATTATGAAGTAATACTCAAATGATGTGGCATGAGATTAATATAGAATAATAACGATATGATGGTGCATAAGTTGTAATATGAATTATCATCTATATTGGTGGGCATGAGAAACAACTGTGTTACAGTTTAAGTAAGCTTGATAGTACATTTTATGATGATATAAAGCAACACATGTTTTATACTGAACTCAAGGAACATTGGGAGTATGGTAACTTGTTATGATATGACATTGTTTAATGTAGAATAATGATATAATCGTGTTTTTTATGCAGAGTTATAAATGATAATGTAAATATGAAATAAAGATTGGATAGTGTTTAATACAGTATAATGATATGGTAGTATTGGATATAGAATAATGATTTGATAGTGTTTAACACAGAGTAGTTGTGTGATAGAGTTACAACATGATATTATTCTATACAGAGCTATAGAATGGTAGTAGATTTTACAGAGCTAGAGTATGATAGTATGTTGTATTCATGTGAATGCTTGGACACTGGACCTTCACCCCTTACGAATACATTTAAAAACCCTTACCTTTCACGTAAACTATACAACGTAAATCAAACAAATTATAAAACATGAAACATATAATCCTAAACTATGAAACATATATCTAATAATAACGACAACACACAAATTACGCTTAGGATAACCAAAATTTGTGAATAAAACTACACGATGAAAATGTTCACCGAAACATACTAGTGTTTGTTAGAGTGATGGTATGAATAAATGATTGAGGGACAATGGTACGAAATGCCTCAATCATGGTAAATGAATGTATGAATAGCTGGTTGAGGGACGACGGCACGAAACGCCTCAATCATACAGTAAATGTTAATATGTGTGTATGTTATGTAACTTTTGGATTTATGCATAGGACTTTTAAGCTGAATTGTGAATTGATTATGAATGGCTAGATTGAGGGACAATAGTATGAAATGCCTCAATCTCAGCAAATGATTTATATGTGTACATATCATGTAACTAGCAATTTATATGCATAAGGCTTTTGAGTCGAGTTATGAACTGAAACAAAATATGTGCTATGAAATTGTATAGGTATGAGTACAGTTTAAATTGTTATTTCATTTAAGAAAATTAAGAGATGAATCATGCATATATATATATACACTCATTGCCACACATTTGCACTAATTTATTGCATCTTACTAAGAGATGTCTCACCTCGTTAATATTTCAACATCTCGAGATCACCAAGTAACTAGGCCTAGGAGCTTAGGGACGACGTGTAGATATCACAGATAGGGTAAGTGTTAGTTTGGATCTGTGTATATAAATGTTTTGAGTTTTGGATCATAGTTCTGTCTGAGGAGATGGTATAATAATGGTTAAGAGGTAGTACTCTGGTATGCACAGTTAAGGATAGGTCTATTTTTGCTTCCGCGGGCAGTGAATGGGCAGATGTAATATTTATATTATTATATGTGTGTGTGTGTGTGTGTTGTGATTAAAATGAAAAAAAAAATGGGAATGTAAAAGTATAGTATCAGAGATGTCATGATGGCGTATTATTATGAATATTATTATTATTATTATTATATCAACAGATATTTTATTGGTCCGTTACATGTATGATGCATACGAGTTCTTAAGGTAGTTAATTAAATGCTTTTTCTTTTAGGATGGAGCTCAACTCCCTTGAATATGCTCATGAATTTTCCATTGAGGATGAAGTTCATTTGTCAAAACATTTATCATACAATCATCCTTCAAAATAAAGTTCAACATGCAACATATTTTAAGCATTCAACACAAAGTTACTGTATATTGCATTCCATTCAGCACTTGATAGTCAATCAAGGCTACACTCAAATAATCATGCAATAATTACACAGTTCACACGAGCATGTACTAAAAGCCTAGTTGTTTCTACAACATGCAATTCACAAGGTCTGCATTAGCCATGTAGATGACGTTCAAAACAATTAGCATGCAACAATCCTAAATCAACTACCAACATGCATTTTGCATCAATCATGCAAATGGTATCAATCAATTCAGTATGACCAATAACAGTTCATGACACCATATATTAACCATCCATCAAAGAGATTTAATCATTTAGTTTATGGATAGTAAGTTGCAATACTGTTCTCATAAAGGCATATAAGCATAAAATAAGATCATGAGAGTATTTAATTTAGAGAGCCATGAAATTACAAAGAGAATTGCTCCGCCTCAGTTATGCACTCTACTCATCACTATCTTATGCCTCGGAAACTTAGCCAAGACTACTTAATTTTCAATGACTTAAACTTGGCTTTGAATGCTTAGGCTTAGAGGACCAAGAAGTCGCAAACAATATCCCTTCAGAGAACTAAGCCTACAAATTTCTTCACTGTTATCCAACCTCCTTAGTGTGAAGAATGTATGAGACACAAATCTTGAAGGAACTGAAGAGTTGTTCGTTTGTTCATATCTAAGTTGTGCAGTGAGGTGTTTTATTCCCATCCACGTATGCTTGACTGGTAGGCTTCTATGATGGGATCAAAACAACTCAAATGTCATGCACCCAACCATTGCAAACCTCGGGTGTTGAATGAACGAAGTGGGTTACGGTGAACAACAACCAAAATTGTAGGAGCCCTAAACAACCGTACTCTCACAAGGACGAATCCACACCAAAATGGGTCCTCCACATTTGAGCGTCAGTGCTTAAATCATTAATCACCAGTTTCAATTTTCCAATGACGCTTTTCCGATTTACATAGCTCCCATGATTTGCTTCCAGGTGATAAGACATGTATTCCTTAGTAGGGGATGCTCATGAGTATAGCCCGAGGGCTATTTTTCAAAAGGTACGCAATCCCAAAGTAATTTAAGAGTGGATAGTGTAATTAGCCAAAGAGCATTTAGGAGTATATGAATTTCTTGAATACTGCTCTTTGGTTATTTCTGACTTTCCACTATTGGAAGGTACCCTACAAGAATGTCCTTAATTTTAAGCAAGGGTACAAACTTATGAAAGGATAATTCTTTACCTGATATGATCGGTGTTTGGTAAAGAGTTCCTATGGAGGAGAAAGCTTTCGCCTGAACCAAAGTTAGGGAATTTTGCATTTTAAGCACAGAGGGAATATTTTAATTTAACTAGGTGCAAAACTTGAATCTCTTAGTGGAGGGCCCTTCATTTGATTATAAAAGGATGTCTTTTAATAAGTACTTAGTATATTAGGGATTTTTGATAATCAATGCTTATGACCAAAGTGATGACTAAATTTTGATCAAGGATTTTATGTTCAAAATGAGTTTAGGGCTAAAAGATATATAGTATGAGATTGATTCCCTAAAGCTCAACTTTGTACAATGGAAAACATATGCTTAACTTAAGATATTCATATTTAAGCATGAATTAAGCATTAAGAATTATTCACCAAGTAAAGAGTTGTTGTCTATTTGGAAGTGGATTTATTTAAGCACGCTTATGAGATTTTATTCAAGAATTAATGATTTATGTTTTTCATCTCAGAAATATGAGGTTCCGGAAATTTTAGCCAGTTAAGCTCTTAACCTTTTACTTTGAACATATCGGAGGAATGATATGAATTATTTGGAGACTATTGTCGCACTTCAAGCAGAGATTAGCTCATTCCTTTTTAGTTTAAGGTTAGCATGCTATAGCCAATATTTTCATACTTAACCAATCATTATGATATATGTGTTAAGCGATTAGATTGGACATATCACAAGAATTTTCATATTGGCTTGATCCTTTAAGGTTCTTAGTATAACAACAGGGTATACTAAGATTTGAAATTCTAGGCACTATCCACTTCCCAAGCATTTTGTCATCACTACCCCCTTATTAACTAAATCTAAAATCTAAGGAAGAATTGTTCTTAAACAATTATGTAATTTCTTTTGGAACCCAATCTTCCTTTGGTCCTGAGGGGTTTGCTTCCTTGACAACCCATACCATTTTTCCATCTTTGCCATGGGCACCTCTAAATGGACAAGTATGTATAATGTGAAATTTCTTTTCACAATATAAGCACGTTTTGTATACATGTGAAAGATTCTACTTATTGAACCTGCTTTTACTTGATGAGGCATAACAATGACTATGGGATTTGTGGGATAATCCTAAATCCTCTTTGAAAAATATATTTCTTTTAATTCCTAAGGATTCTTTGGAGTTATTCTTTTCACTTTTAGCTTTGGATATTATTTTAGAATGATCTTTCATTTTTCTCTCCAAGAAAGTGATTTTCACATCCTTTTCAATCTGTTCCTTTTCTACAGTTGTTGGAAATGGTGTGATCCCGAGAGGGGGGTGAATTGGGTTTTAAAAACATTTTGGTTAATTTAAACTTTTTCTAATTCACCATAAATCATATCCCATTCAAAAGTGCAAGCGTGTGTGTAAAATAATTTAAGCAGTGAAACACAAGCGCACACGTTTGTAGTATCTTATTCAAATTATATAGGGGTATGCAAATAGTTATGACAGTAAATATGAACAGGCATACATGTGCGGAAAGTAAAATGCATGAATTTAAATAAGATAAAGAGAGAGTGACACACAGATTTGTTATCGAGGTTCAGCCAAACCAGCCTACTTCCCTGCCTTTGGCATACCCCCCAAGGATTCCACTAACCCTGCTCACTTAAACGGGCAGAGCAGAAGCCGTTACAACCTTTCCTTACAGGGCAAGGTAAACCCCAACTCAATTATAAGACTGAGCCTAACTTGTCTCCCTTACGAGAAGGAGACTCCCCAGTTCAATTTCTGGGCTAAACCCAACCAGTCTCGCTTACGGGGCTGAGACTCCCTAGTTCAATTAACGGAATGAACCCAACCGATATAATAAAACATTTTTGTACATATGATAATTGTTCTAAATACAAGTAGAGATGTACATTTTTAAAGCTCAAATACATACACTCTAATATGATATGAGTTATGCTCAATAGAGAAAGGGTGTTTTTCAAAATAAATAATCCAATCTTTGAAGAAAGATATATCTGATAAAATGCTTCAAAGATTTGAACCCTAATAAAATTCTTCTCCAAAAAAATATTTTCAGTACTAAGTAAGAGAACCTAGGGTTTTGCTTTCAAAGACTGTTGACCTCATAGGTCATACCTGATCTTGATAATGACAAATACTCAAGTATTTGATAACTATCTAGTTTGTGTGCAGGTTTATATTAGCAGATCAATTAATGGCATATGAAGTAAAGTCTAAAGACCCTAAAGATACTCTTTTGTTGTAATTTATATTACTGCTCAATTCGGGTCTATAATAGTAAATATAGGAAAAGGTTTGTAATAATCTCTGCATGTCATGCATGTAGGTAATTGTAAGCTCAAGACCTTAGAAAGACCTTAGGGATCAGGTCGGCCAACGCCAGATTTTTTGTGACCATTTCAAAATGCCCTAGAAAGACCTTATGTAACGACCTGCTTAATTTTCACATATTTTTTTTCCATAATACAATAAAACCCATATAATAAATCCAGCAAATCATAATTCACCTGGACCCGTGGGTACTAGCGATACAACAGAAATACAAACGGAAGCCTAAGCAGCAGGAAACATACAATCAAAATATCATAAATACAAAACCATCCATCACAATATCAGAGTTACTACATCCACTATATTTAAGTATATACATCCTAAAAGAAAGACCTAGAGACATTTTCCACAAAATCTAACCGTCCCTACCAAAACTTACCCTTTAGAGAGGGTAGATCAACAATACTATATCAGCAGAACTTTACTCGCTCTTCTATCAAGGACTCCTGAAATGTTTATGAAATTTTGGGGTGAGACACCTCTCAGTAAGGGAAATAAACTAATACTAGTGTGTGGCAACATGAGTATTTCCATGTTCTATATATAATCATACATAAACATATCAGTATAACTGTCTGTATCATTTTTGGAAAAACATGTGTAATCAAAGCATAGCCAAACATATAGGATTCTCAGAGCATAATTCATCTCATATAAATATAATACGAAAACAACCTTAGTAGGTTAGCTGGTTGTTGTCATGTATTACCCCCACATGACTTGGTTGTGTGGCCTGAAGGCGGGATCTGACAATGGTTGGCCGACCACTGGCAAGTCAAAAGTACAGTCTATAAGTCTGATGGGTCTGCCAAACCTAGTCCGTACACTAGGGGCGCTCACACTTCTTAAAACCACATCGACCATCCGTTAACACAAATATCATGATGAATCATGAATACATAACATCAGTACCGTGTAAGTGCTAGCCTAGACCAAGCCAACCAGGTTCTCTGATAACATATAGCATATAATCAAACTGTGATACATGGTTGTTAGCCTTACAAGGCTTAAAATCTTATTATCTTGTTTTGATGCTAACAAACAAGTGAAATTTAATGTAATTGTGTGAGTAATGATATTTCAGGATTCATATATGTGAAAGTAAGGTCAAAGTGCCCACAAGGATCAAATATGATGGAAGCAAGGTTAAAGTGCTCACAAGGATCAAATGAAGCTTAAATGAGCCAAGACATGAATTACTTGTTGAAGAACATGAGGACATGAATAAGTTGTTGAAAGCCAAGGTATATCAAAGTCAAAAGATCCAAAGAAAGGCAAAGTAAGAAAGCTTAAAGAATATGGAAGTTTGAAGAAAAGATGGATTCAATCAAAGGATAAAGCATGAAGACTCAAGAACTTAGAATGTTAATATTTTAGAAGTCTCATGTAAGTGCTTTAATGTTTAAAATATCATTTGAAATATTTTGAAGCTCTTAGGTTAACTTCTTAGACCTAGATACTTTTTAAAATACCTGAATAATATTTTTATATGGTCAAAAATTATTTTAAAAAGGTTAAAATCATTTTTGGAATAAAGAGCACCAAAAAGAGTTTTTTCCCAAATGCTGTCAGTTTTTATACAGCCGCATTGAGGTAAATTTTTCTCTATCAAAAACTCATTATTTTAAATATTAATAACACAAAAGTTGTAGGATTTTCTCTTAGCTTTCTTTTAACACCAAGATCACCTAATTTGGAGTTATATAGAAAAAGTTATGGGTAAAACACTGAAACGAGGTCACTGCTGTCAAACATTTAAAAATTGTTCAACAGGCAAATTTTTAAAATTCGAATGTTTTAAATTATAGCCGTTTGAACCTTAAATATTCTAATAAATAGGGAAATTCTTTAAGGAAACTTTTGCAAGTTTGAAAGCCTATAAATACATGGTTTTGCAAAACAAATAAAAAAACTAAGAATTGAAAAATCTATTTTGAGAAGCTGAAAGTATTCTTGTTCTTCCTAAGTTCTCTTGCTCGCTCATTGGAAAATTCTTTTGCTGAGAACTCTGAAGTGTTGATCCTTCTTCCTTTGAATTCCTACTGCTAATCCTCTTCTAAGAAGGATATTGGTGAATTCTACACTTGAGCTTTATTCTATTTCCTATTGATATTTTACATTTAAGTGTATAGTGCTGAAATTGGTACTAACTTGCTCTTTGAGAGAGTATACTTGTACGTAGATTTTATCTTATGTTTCTTGTAGTTCATTGACGTTCCAAGGTGTTTGGATCGTTGGCTAAGCAAGGGGATATTGCTTAGAGAGGCAGACTCTAGCCTATGTAAGGAGTGACCGAACGAGGGAATATCGTTGGAGAAGGCAGACTCCAGCCTTAACCAAGGAGTGTTGTAATCGGTTTTGTTCCACCCGTCAACGGAACAGGTTTAGTGAATCCTTTGGTGGTTTGCCAAAGGCGAGGACGTAGGCTGGGTATAAGCCGAACCTCGTAAAAATCTCCGTCTCACTCTCTCTTTCCCTATTCTTTAATTTCAGTTCATATACAACTGCGTGGATGATTTAAATATCTAAATTATACATACTATGCATATTTGGAAATCAAGTAAACTTAAAATCCAATTTTGATTTGGGTTGCGGAAACCGAAAGGGAGTACGTTGGTTACACCATATCTTGCGGAAACCATACGGGAGTACGTTACTTGGTTAACACCCCAAAGATAAATTTACCAAGAGTTTATTTGAATTCTAAATATTCGGAAAGAGTGATTGGATTTATTTATACAGGGCTTTACTTCAGTAAGCATAAATTATAATTCATAATCATAGGGCTTATATAAACAAACAAACTATCTCAAGATCTTATATTACCAAAGTGCTGAATACTTTATGTCTTGGTTTGGTTGTTTGTTGTTTAACTTGTACTTGCCAAATAAATTGATTGTTTGGTTTGAAGATTGTGTTTAATTGATTGGATAAAAGAACTAAGTTCTTGATTGATTAAGGAATTAAAAAAACAAGTCAAGAATTGGTTAAGTGTTTAAAGAAGTTAAGGATTCTTAAAAGAAGTCAAAAGAAATTTTTATAATCCAATTCACCCCCCCTCTTGGGAAGCTATTCCTAATTTCAATGGTTATTTCATACTATTAATTGCCAATTCAATATCATCACATCGTTTTGCATATTTATACATATCATAAAAATCATCGGCCCATAAGTCGGCAAACATATCCATAGCTCGGCCCATAAGTCGGCAAACATATCCATAGCTCGGCCCGTACGCCAGCAAACATATCCATAGCTCGGCCCATATGCCGACAAACATATCCATAACTCGGCCCATATGCCGACAAACATATAAAAATCTCGGCCCGTACGCCGATTTTTCACATTATAAAAATCCATATCTTTATCATATTCCCAGAAAACAATATTTCATTATAATTTCTACTCATGCCACACAAAATAGGTTTCATACATATTTAAACATACCATTGGTTTCAACAGTATTTCCCAAATATAAAACATATATAAATATATTTACTTTCTTGAAATCAGATGCTTTAATAACATATATACATTTTCATAAAATAACTAGCTTAATTTATCCCCTTACCTGATTCCTGAAAAGCCCTTAAGATAATCAATCCAGTACTCGCAGGGTTCCTACTCAACACCCTGAAAATAATATTTCCCATAACTAAAGTTCAATATTTCTATGCGTACTACACTTCCTACAACTATTAAGAAATCAAATACTAAGTAGAAAGCCTTACCCTGGATTTGGGATGGTTTCCAACTCAACCCCACCAACGATTCAGTCCAGCAGATTTGAAAAGAACTCTCCCAGGAGTGTCGTGGTGGCTTTAGATCGTCTATCCGGCGAAGAATGGACCTAAAAAACTAGAGAGAAGGTTGGGGAACTGAAGGGAGAGAGAAGGGAGGATTTTGTGCCGAATTTCTACCAAAAAATCACGTTTAGAACTATTTATACTGCAACCTTCGTCGATGAGCCACATCACCTCATCGACGAGGTCATAAAGGGAGTTCGTAGACGAACTCTATTTCTCTTCGATGATATTCAAAAATAAGAGGATTGCTCTTCGATATATTCTGGTCGACGAAACGTACACTCGTCGACGAAGTGTCTACAAACCCAATTGTAACTTTGTCGACGAGGCCTATTGCCTCTTTCTTTATCCCTTCCAATTTCTATTTCCTCCCTCTCTAATATTATTTAAACATTATAATTATTCAGGTCATTACATTCTTCCCTCCTTATAAAATTTTGTCCTCAAAATTTACTATTCACGTATCTCATCATCCCTTAAAAGAAAAAGGGTCTACTTATTTTATTACTTACCCTCACTTATGGCGGAGGAATACTGTGGTTACATTCCAAGTCCTAGGAGATTACATAAACAAAAGAAAATTCTCCCAAAACTAAAATGCCACTTACTAACTAAACTTTTTACATGTACCTGCAAAAGAAATACTACCTAACTACTTACATTTTACCCGATTAGACTTCTCGGAATAAGTGTGGATGCTTCTACTTCATCTGCTCCTCGGATTCCCAAGAAGCCTCTTCAACTGTATGATTCCTCCACAAAACTTTTACCAGAGGAATCTTTTTGTTACAAAACTCTTGCACTTTTCTATCTAGAATCTGTACTTGCACCTCCTCATATACTAGTGAATCACTGAGCTCTAATTCATCATAACTGATAATATAAGAATGGTCTAGGACGTATCTTCTCAATATGGCAACATGAAATACGTCATGGACCCTGGACAACATAGGTGGAAAAGCTAGCCTATAGGCCACCGGCCCCACTTTATCTAGATTCTCAAATGGACCGATAAACCTAGGGCTAAGTTTATCCTTCTTTCCAAATCGCATAACCCCTTTTAACGGAGCTATTTTAATAAATACATGATTTCCAACTTCAAATTATAAATTCCTGCTGCGATTTTCAGCATAACTCTTTTGTCGGCTCTGAGCTGCATTGATTATCTCTCTAATGAGTCGAACTTTAGCACATGCTTGCTGAAAGAGCTCTAGTCCCACAACTCGCCGCTCACCCACTTCATCCCAAAATAAAGGAAAACGGCATCTCCTACCATATAGAGCCTCAAACAGTGTCATGCCAATGCTGGATTGATAACTGTTATTATACGCAAATTCCACCAACGGCATAAACTGAGTCCAACTACCCCCAAAATCTAATACGCAAGCTCGGAGCATATCTTCCAATATCTATATCGTCTTCTCAGTATGTCCGTCCGACTGAGGATGGAATGTCGTGCTAAAATACAATTAAGACCTTAGTGCTTCCTACAAACTCTTCCAAAAACGTGATGTAAGCGTGGGTCTTGATTTGACAGCTTAGGTGTTTGGGATCCCGAGATGGGGGGTGAATTGGGTTTTAAAAAACATTTGGTTAATTTAAAACTTTTCTGATTCACCTAAATTATATCCCATTCAAAAGTGCAAGCGTGTGTTGTAAAATAATTTAAGCAGGAAACCACAAGCGCCACACGTGTGTAGTATCTTATTAAATTATATAGGGGTATGCCAAATAGTTATGATAGTAAATATGAAACAGGCATACCTGTGCGGAAAGTAAATGCAGAATTAATTAAAAAAAGAGAGAGTGAACACACAGATTTGTTTCGAGGTGGTTCCGCCCAAACCAGCCTATTCCCTGCCTTCCTTTGGCATTACCCCCAAGGATTCACTAACCCTGCTCACTAAAAACGGGGCAGAGAGAAAGCCGTTAAAAACTTTCCTATAGGGCAGGTAAACCCCAAATCAATATAAGACTGAAAAACCAACTTGTCTCCCTTTACGAGAGGAGACTCCCCAGTCAAGTTCTAGGCTTGAACCAACCAGTCTCACTTACGGAATGAGACCCCTAGTTCCAATTAACGAATGAACCCAACGATATATAAAAACATTTTGTAACATATGAGAATTGTTCTTAAATACAAGTAGAGATGTTACATTTGTAAAGCTCAAAACATACCACTCTATATGATATGCGTTATGCTCAATAGAGAAAGGGTAGAGAAAGGGGTTTTTTTCCCCCCCCCCCCCCCCAAAATAAATAATCAATCTTTGAAGAAAGATATATCGATAAAATGCTTCAAAAGATTGGAACCCTAATAAAATTCTTCTCAAAAAAAGAGTTTCAGTACCTAAGTAAGAGAACCTAGGGTTTTGCTTCAAAGACGTTGACATCATAGGTCATCACCTTTGATTTGATATGACAAATACTCAAGTATTGATAACTATCTAGTTTGTGTGCAGGTTTATATTAGCGATCAATTAATGGGCCTATGAAGTAAAGTCTAAAGACCCTAAAGATACTCTTTTGTTGTGTTAATTTATATTACTGCTCAATTCCGGGGTCTATAATAGTTAAATAAGGAAAAGGTTTGTACTAATATCTTGCATGTCATGGCATGTAGGTATAATGTAGATCAAGACCTTAGAAAGACCTTAGGGATCAGGTCGGCCCCCAACGCAGATTTTTTGTTGACCATTGAAAATGCCATAGAAAGAGACTTATGTAACGACCCCTGCTTTAATTTTCACATATTTTTTCCATAATACAATAAAACCCATATAATAATCCAGCCAAATCATAATCCCTGGACCCTGGGGTACTAGCTAGCGATACAACAGAAAAGACAAACGGAAGCCTAAGCAGCAAGGAAACATACATCAAAATATCATAAATACAAAAAACCCATCCATCACAATATCGAGTTACTACATCCACTTATTTAAGTATATAGATCCTAAAGAAGACCTAGAGACATTTCCACAAAATCTACCCGTTCCCTACCAAAAACTTAACCTTTAGGAGGGTAGATATCAACAATACTTACAGCGAACTTTACTCGCTCTTCTATCAAGGACTCCCGAAATGTTTATCAAATTTTGGGGTGAGACACATCTCAGTAGGGAAATAAACTAAAATACTGTGTGTGGAAATAAGTATTTTATGTTCTATATATAAATCTACATAAATATATCAGTAAACTGTTATATCACTTCTGGGAAACACATGTGTACTCAAAGCATAGCCAAACTATAGGGCTTTCGAGAATAATTAAATTCATTAAATATAATACGAAAAACAACCTAGTAGGTTAGCTGGTTGTTGTATGTATTACCCCCACCATGAATTGGTTGTTGCCTAAGGAGGGATCTGACAATGGTTGGACGACCACTGGCAATCAAAAGTACAGTCTATAAGTCATGATGAGGTTTGCCAACCTAGTCCGTGACAATAGGGCGCTCACACTCTTAAAACCCATCGAAATCCAACCTCACACCAGTCCGTTTTACAGGCCGGTTAAGACAAATATCATGATGAATCATGGAATACATAACATCGGTACCGTGCAAGTTGCTAGCCTAGACCAAAGCCAACCAGGTTCTCTGATTAACATAAGATATAACCAAACTGTGAACATGGATTTTTCATACTATTCATTGCCAATGCAATATATCACATAGTTTTGCATATATACATATTCATAAAAATATCACCGTAGTCGGCAAACATATCCATGAGATCGGGCACGTACTCCAGCAAACATATCCATAGATCGGCCCATACGCCGAAAACATATCCATGAACTCGGCAGTATGCGACCAACATATAAAATTCTCGACCCGTACGCCGATTTTTCACATTTTATAAAAAAATCCATATCTTTATCATTTCCAGAAAAAATATTTCATTATAATTTACTCATGCCCACACAAAAATAGGTTTCATAATATTTAAACATACCATCGGTCAGCAGTGAGTATTTCCCAAAATAATTAACACATATATAAATCTAGTTAATTTCCTGAAATCAGGATGCTGTAATAAATCTATATATTTCAGAAAAATAACTAGTTTGTTTATCCCCTTACCGGATTCCTGAAAAACCCTTAAGATAATCAGTCTCGTACCCGTAGGGTTCCTGTTCAACACCCTGAAAATAATATTTCCCATAACTAAAGTTCAATATTTCTATGCGTACTACACTTCCTACAACTATCAAGAATCAAAAAAAAAATACTAAGTAGCAAGCTTACCTGGATTTAGGAGGGTTTCAACCTTCAACCCACCAAGGATTCAATCAGTAGATTTGAAAAAGAACTCTGCCCAGGAGTGTCGTGGGATGGCTTTGATCGTTCTATCCGGTAAGAATGACCTAAAAAACTAGAGAGAAGGTTGGGGAACTGAAGGGGGAGAGAAGGGAGGATTTTGTGCCGAATTTCTACCAAAAAATCACATTTAGAACTATTTATACTGCAACCTTCGTCGACGAGCCACGTCACCTCGTCGACGAGGTCATGAAAGGAGTTCATAGACGAACTCTATTTCTCTTCGATGAAATTCAGAAATAAGAGGATTGTTCTTCGGTATTTTCTGGTCTACGAAATGTACACTCGTCGACGAACCCAATTGTAACTTCATCGACGAGGCATGTTGCCTCTTTCTTTATCCCTTCCAATTTCTATGTCCTCCCTCTCTTATATTATTTAAACATTATAATTATTCAGGTCACTACATTCTCCCCTCCTTATAAAACAAAAAAAATTTTGTCCTCCAAAATTTTACATTCACGGATCTCATCATCCCTTAAAGAAAAAGGGTCTTACTTATTTTATTAATACCCTCATTTATGGCGGAAGGGAATACTGTGGGTACATTCCAAGTCCTAGGAGATTACATAACAAAAGAAAATTCTCCCAAAACTAAAATGTTAACGTACTAACTAAACTTTTTACAGGTACTGCCAAAAGACAATACTACCTAACTATTACATTTTTACCCGATTAGACTCCGGAACAGTGTGATGCTTCACTTCATCTGTCTCGGATCCCAAAAGCCTCTTCAACGGATGATTCCTTACAACAAAACTTTACCAGAGGAAATTTTTGGTACAAAACTATGCACTTTTCTATCTAGAATCGTATTGCCACCTCCTCATATATAGTGAATCACTGAGCTATAATTCATCTAAACTGATAATATAAGAATGGTCGAGGACGTATCTTATCAAATGCCAACATTGAAATACGTCAGGGACCCTGGAACAACATAGTGGAAAAGCTAGCCTATAGGCCACCGGCCCACTTATCTAGATCTCAAATGGACCGATAAACCTAGGGCCTAAGTGATCCGTCTTCCAAATCGACCATAACCCTTTTTAAGGAGCTATTTTATAAATACATGATTTACAACTTCAAAGTATAAATTCTGCCTGAGATTTAGCATAACTCTTTTGTCGGCTCTAGATGCCATTGATGATCTCTCTAATGAGTCGAAATTTTAGCACATGCTTGCTGAAAGAGCTCTAGTCCACAACTCGCCGCTCACCCACTTCCATCCCAAAATAAGGAAAACTGCATCTCCTACCTTTTATAGAGCCTCAAACGGTGTCATGCCAATGCTGGCTGATAAATGTTAGTATACCCAAATGCACCAGCGGTATAAACTGAGTCCAAATACCCCAAAATCTAAACGCATGCTCAGAGCATATTTCCAATATCTATATCGTCCCTAGTATGCCGTCTGACTGAGATGGAATGTCATGACTAAAAGACAATTAAGACTTAGTGCTTCCTGCAAAACTCTTCCAAAAAAAATGATGTAAAGCAGGGTCCGATGACATAATAGATACTGCACCCCCTGTGATGAACTATCTCCTGAATGTAAATCTCCACCAAACCTGTTGAAGAGTAGTTGATTTGATAGGCACAAAGTGGGTAGTCTTAGTCAAATGGTCACAAGCAACCCAGATGGCATTTTGGACGTGCGCAACGCCGTCGGCAGTCCTGACATAAAAATCCATAGATATATGATCCCACTTCTACTCTGGAATAAATAATGGATGTAACTGCCCTGCTGGCCTCTGGTGCTAGGCTTTACCTGCTGGCACGTAAAAAACTGGTGTACTACTCGGCGATCGCTTTCTTACATAAAACGCCACAGTACAGATCCCTATACATCTTTGTTATGCTGGGATGAACTTATATAAAGATCTATGAACCTCTCTAGTAGATTAGTATTCCATTATCCAATACAACAGGAAAACATAATCTGGAAACAGAATCGCAAAGGCTCCATCATCTACAACACTGAATTCATCACCCTAACCTCTCTACACACTGTCCATTCACCTCTGCTATTTGAGTCTTCGTTCTGAGCAGCTTTAATTCATTCTTGCCAGAGTAGGTTGCGCTACCTAAAACTAGCAAGTGAACTGAGAAACCACTTCAACTAATTCAAGGCTGAGTCTATCACAGACCCCATTCATGATGGATACTGGATCTCCATAGTTAATCAACACTGATTCCCGATATTTCATGCTCAACGCTTAGCTACCACGTTAGCCTTACCTGGGTGGTAATAGGTACAGTCGAATACTTAATTTAGCTTCAACCACCCTTCTTTGTTATATTCAATTCCTTTGTGTTGAAAAAGTACTAAACGCTTTGGTCGGAAAAAAAAAGATCTCACACCGTCGCCATACAGGTAATCCTCCAACTCTCAAATAGTTACTTTATCGCAGCAATTCAAGTCATGGGTAGGTAGGGTAGTTCTTCTCATATTCCTTCAACTATCTGGACGCATGCACCACCACCCTGCCATGCTGCATCAATACACAGCCAAGTCCCTTCAACGATGTATCACTGTAAATAGTATAACCCTCACCCCTTGACGGGATGATCAACACCGGCGCTGTGACGAGCCTTTAGTTCAACTCTTGAAAATTTTGCTCACAGCTATCATCCCATTCAAATTTGGCATTCTTCCTAGTTAGTCATGTCAGAGGTCCTGATAATGCTGAGAATCTCTCAATGAAATGATGGTAACACCAGCAACCCAAGAAACTCCGAATCTCCTGGACGGTACTCGGGTCTAGCCAAATTCATACTGCCTCGATCTTACTAGGATTACGAAAATACCATCTCTAGATATAACATGCCCAAGAACATGACCTTCTCAAGCCAAAGTTCACATTTGCCGAACTTAGCATAACAAATCTTTTCCAGTAGAATCGGCAGCAACTGCCTTACAGTGTGTCTCATGCTTCTCATAGGTTCGAATAGACCAGTCCAGTCATCATCAAGAAAAACAAAACAACAAAATGATCTAAATATGGGATGAAAATACATTCATAATCCATAAATATGTAGGAGCATTCGTTAGACCAAATAGCATAAAAGGAACTAGTTAATGCATGTTACCTGGTCCTGAAAGCCGTCTCGGGATGTTTTGGCTTTTCACTTTCCACTTGAGATAGCCTGATTGACGGCAATCCTTGAATACAACCATGTACCCTGGGAGAGTTGGTCAAACAAAATCATCTATACGAGGTAGAGGATACTTGTTCTTGATTGCACTTTATTATTCTCCCGATAATCTAACCACATCCTCATAGACTCTTGTCTTTCTTCTTCACAAATAGAAATGGAAGCTCATAAACAGGTCGTATAAAAGCCCTATCAAGTAATCTTGTTAATTGACTTCAATTTTGCCAATTCTGGCAGAGAGTATTCATTAAGGTACTTTCGAACTCGGCACTATACCTAGAAGTAGATAGATAGGGAAATCGACCTTAGATCAGGTGGCAGGACTTAGTAAACACACTAGAAAAACATCTGTAAATTCTTTTACTATAGGCGTGCTAGTAAGTTTCAATTCAATCTCTGATTATTTCCTTTACAACTACCACAACCCTTGACCAACCACTTAGAGAAGTTCCTAGCCTGGATAGCTGGAACTAGCTGAGGCGGGGATTTGAACTCTGTGACCTACGAACTTGAAATTCCACTCGTCCTGAAGGTCTGAATACTCATTCTCGTGAATGGGCAATCTATGCGTGGCTAATTGTGCTAGCCCCAATCATGCCGAAAGATTACATCGAAATCATGCATATCTAGCACTATCAATCGGCAGAACAAACTTCCTTGAATATAATTGAACAAACACGGAGACCTTACTACAACTCACTGCTAACCCTAGTCGGGTTGTATATACAACAGTCGGTGTTCTAAACAACTGTGTTTTACTCACAAAGTAAGTGCGCTATGAAGACACAAACGAGTGTGTGGCTCCTAAATCAAAAAATGCAATATCTTTAAAAGGAAGCATAATAACCATACATGTCACCATGTCGCTGGCTATCTCAGTGTCACCCGGCGTCAAATCGAACACTCTAGCTGGAGCTGTATTCCTCTACTGGCCCCCACGTGGCACCTGATAACCTCCCCTTTATGATTTGGGAGCTGGAGCTGCATCTGGTGGTGTAGGGTAGTCTTACACCATATATCCCAATCTACCGTAGCGATAGTAGACCACACCACCTGTTCGACACTCTCCCTAGTGTCTCCTACCACAAGTCTGAAAGATTGGAGGACCCTGCCCTACCTGCACCTCGCATCCTCTCATCTCCTGCCTTCGCCCTCTACCATGGTTTCATCTTCTCCACTGGTTCTGTCTAAGACTCTGCTGGTTGCCCCGTAGATGTAGATCTCTTCCTCTGACTTTGCTCCTCTACATCCAAACGCTCACCAACCTTTGCCAAGGCTGCTCTATCAACTAGCTCAGCAAAATCCTGGACCCGTAGCACCACCACCTGCTTGAATATACTCTGCCTCAATCCTCTCTCAAACTACCTCGCTTTCCTCACCTCATCAGGGACAATGTACGAGGTGAAATGAGAGAGCTCGATGAAACGCGCCACATACTACTGGGCTGATAGCTAGCCCTATTTCAGACTTAGGAATTCCTCCACTTTAGCCTCCCTAACAGTAGCTGGGAAATATCTATCGAAGAACAACTCTTTAAACCGATCCCAAGTTATGGCTATCGGTGCAGTCCTCTGCTGCTCCAGAAGTCTCACAGCAGCCCACCACCTCTCAGCCTCTCCTGTCAGTCTATAGGTGACAAAGAGGACCCTCTGTTCCTCAGTGCACCGCAACACAGTCAAGACTTTCTCGGTCTCCTACATCCAGTTCTCAACGACTGTAGGATCGACTCCTCCCAAAAAAGCCGGAGGATTCATCTTTGTAAACTTCTCGATAATGCACCCACGGCCAACCGACAGACCACCCTGTTCCCTTGAGCTCCTAGCGATCTCAGCCATAACCTGCTGAGCCATGCTAGGGTAATATACTACATCAAAGTTTGTCCTGCCTACACCTGATGGCCCTGCTCCATCACTGCCACTCGCATGGGCGATACCTCCTCCTGGATCCATCCTAAAAAATAACAATTGCAACTCAATAATCCTATCCTTATAATTTACCCACTTAACCTAGCCTCTTATCTCAACACTCTCAACTTATTTCTCACTCCAGTCCTACATTCTAGGAACAAAACCCGTTAATAGCTTACTATGGTTTTCTTGAAATTATCACCCCACGAAAAACACAGAAACCACCACGAAAGTCCTGCCTCTAGACTATAGAACAAAACCTTAAATCATTTCCTATACTCTAGTATCGTTTTCGCTGCACTCTAAAGTCTACAGAACCTAGCAACCTAGGCTCTGATACCAAACTGTAACGACCTGCTTAATTTCCATATATTTTTTTTTTCCATAATAAAATAAAAACCATATAATAAATCCACCAAATCATAATCCACCTAGACCCGTGGGTACTAAGGATGCAACAGAAACACAAATGGAAGCCTAAGCAGCAAAAAACATACAATCATAATATCATAAATACAAAATCATCCATCACAATACCAAAGTTACTACATCCACTATATTTAAGTATATACATCCCAAAAGAAAGACCTAAGGAAATTTTCCACAAAATCCAACCATCCCTACCAAAACTTACCCTTCAGAGAGGGCAAATCAACAGTACTATATCAGCGGAGCTTTACCCGCTCTTTTATCAGGGGCTCCTGAAATGTTTATGAAATTTTGGGATGAGACACCTCTCAATAAGGAAAATAAACTAATACTAGTGTGTGGCAACATGAGTATTTCCGTATTTTATATATAATCATACATAAACATATCCGTATAATTGTCTGCATCATTTCTAGGAAAACATGTATAATCAAAGTATAGCCAAACATATAGGACTCTCATAGCATAATTCATCTCATATAAATATAATACGAAAACAACCCTGGTAGGTTAGTTGGCTGTTGTCATTTATTACCCCCACATGACTGGGTTGTGTGGCCCGAAGGCGAGACCTGACATGGTTGGCCTACCACTAGCAAGTCAAAAGTATAGTCTGTAAGTCTGATGGGTCTGCCAGACCTGGTCCGTACACCTGGGGTACTCACACTTCTTAAAATCACATCGACCATCCAACCTCACGCCACTCCGTACAGCAGCGTTAACACAAATATCATGATGAATAATGAACACATAGCATCGGTACCGTGCAAGTGCTTGCCTAGACTAAGCCAACCAGGTTCTGATAACATATAGCATATAACCAAACTGTGATACATGGATTTTTCATACTATTAATTGCCAATTCAATATCATCACATCGTTTTGCATATTTATACATATCATAAAAATCATCGGCCCGTAAGCCGCTATTTCATATTTTACCATAGCTCAGCCCATATGCCGGCAAATCATATCCATAGCTCGGCCCATACGTCGGCAAACATATCCATAGCTCGGCCCGTATGCCGGCAAACATATCCATAGCTCGGCCCATACGCCGAAAAACATATCCATAGCTTGGCCCGTACGCCAGAAAACATATAAAAATCTCAGCCCGTACGCCGATTTTTCACATTATAAAAATCCATATTTTATCATATTCTCATAAAACAATATTTCATTATAATTTCTACTCATGCCACACAAAATAAGTTTCATACATATTTTAACATACCATCGTTTTCAGTAGTATTTCCCAAATATAAAACATATATAAATATATTTATTTTCCTAAAATCAGATGTTGTAATAACATACATACATTTTCATAAAATAACTAGTTAAGTTTATCCCCTTACCTAATTCCTGAAAAGCCCCTAAGATAATCAGTCTCATACTCGTAGGGCTCCCCGCTTAACACCCTGAAAATGATATTTCCTAGAACTAAAGTTCAATATTTCTACGTGTACTACACTTCCTACAATTGTCAAGAAACCAAATATTGAGTAGAAAGCCTTACCCTAGATTTATGATGGTTTCCAACGTAGCCCCACCGACGATTCACTCCAACAGATTGAAGAGAACTCTCCCAGGAGTGTCATGGTGCCTTCAGATCGTCGATCCAGTGAAGAATGGACCCAGAAAACTAGAGACAATGTTGGGGAACCGAAGGGAGAGAGAAGGGAGGATTTTGCGCCGAATTTCTATCAAAAAATCGCGTTTAGAACTATTTATACTGCGGCCTTTGTCGATGAGCCACGTCACCTCATCAAAGAGGTCATAAAGGGAGTTCGTCGACGAACTCTATTTCTCATCAACGAAATTTAGAAATGAGAGGATTGCACTTCGGTATTTTCTCGTCGACGAGCCCAATTGTAACTTCGTCAACGAGGCATGTTGCCTCTTTCTTTATCCCTTCCAATTTCTATTTCCTCCCTCTCTAATATTATTTAAATATTATAATTATTCAGGTTACTACACCTTAGGTCCTAGCACAAGCACATAAGATGTCCAAAAAATCACTTATAATATCAAGGGAATTAATTGAAGGGAAAAATGGACACAAAGGGCAAAATTGTGAGGTTTTGGGTGACCAAACCTCGGGTGTTCAAGATAGCTCGGGCGACCGAACCCTAGATGAGTTAAAATGTTGACTTTTGTTTCGGGCGATCGAACCTGTTGAATTAGGTGTAATCCCAAGAGGGGGGTGAATTGGATATTTTAAAATTCTTTGACCCTATTTACCACTTAGTCCCTATTTGTATATTTAACAAATCAATGGTACGAACTTATGACTGAGTTAAAGTTATTTTATCAATGAGTTAGGTTTACCCAGTTAATTGTGTGTAAAGTAATTCACCATCCACATGCAATGCAATTAATATAATGTAATGCTAAAAGTAAAGAGTAAAGGGAAAAGAGAAGACAAACGCGGTTTTTACGAGATGGAGCTTTCCTTACCATTCGTTGCTTACAATAGGTACAACTTCCTCCTCCCCCCTTACTTATAAGAGATACAGCTCTCTCCTCAAACCTCGGTTCACACACCGAACCGTGTATACAATAGAATCTATAAAGACACTCAAAAAACTACTTCCAAACAAAAGCTTATGAGTACAATTCAAATTCCTAATACATTTACCATATAATATAATCTGAAGCTCAGAATGTATGAAATGATATAATCGTTTATGTATGATATGCTTTAACACACAAATCCCTTTTTATCAAATCTCCCAAAAATGTTTGTATAAACCAAAGCTTTGGAGATATTACGTTAGATCTTTGAATATAAAGATAGCTTTGTAGATTACAAAGATGTTACACCCACTTTGTAAAAATTATTTCACGAAATATGTTAACCTCAATAACATTTCAATCTTAATGTGATCTAGGTAATATTTGACCTGATGTATATGTATATGTATCTCTAAGATGATGATACCAAGGATCAACACTCTTTTTATATGATTTTCTAAAAATATCCTTCAATATATATATATATAGCTACAAACATAAATGATCTTCAAATAAGTAGGTTTGTTATATTGAAAATATCAACTCTTTGAATGAAATCTCGCTTGAATAAAAAGTGTTTAATCAATACCAAAAGTTCTTATCAAGTTGTAAAATTCTTAATGAAATGATTTGCTATATGCACACACAAGATTAACTTATTAACAAGAATTCAAAAATAGATTTTGCAATGATATACTCTATGAAAAATGGATATCAACAAGTAGATCGGCTATATAAAAAGAAACTTTATCCAACTAACTCTTATCAAAAATATGATTTATCAAACCTCAATATTAGAATGAAGGAACCATATGAGTAGCTAAGTTCCACTTAGATATTCTGAGTAGATTTTCCCAAAGATGATGTGTAGAAGCTAGAGCGTAGGCAAACGTACAACAATCAACTCAAGAATCTTAGTTTTCTTTTCAACACAATGTGTTCTTTTCTTTACGTTGATCTTCTTGTGTTTTTTATATCTACTAGGGTTTAGATAATCAGTATTTATAGTGTCTTACCCTTAGAATTGATCTCAACCATTGGATTATGAGATAACTCGCGTGTTTGCTCAATAAAAATCATATTTTTAAGTTTTCCAGCAAGTTCAGATGATAGAGGCCAAGGGCCCAGAGGACCGAAGTCATTGTTAACCTTTGAAAAAGTAGCCTAGACACAAGGTCAGACGACCAAGGTCAAGGTTCAGATGATCGAAGTGTCGAGTTCAGACGACCGAGGTCAAGGTTCAGTCATCTGAGGTGCTTCTGCCAGATTCTATTTGTCACCCATAAATCTTCAGACGACTGAACTTATTCTTCAGACGTCTAAGGAAATTCTTCAGATGACTGAGGTTGAGTTCAGTCAACCAAAGTCCCCAATTTTTGAATTTTTCCTTTCTAATTTAAAATTCTACTTTGCTCTCCTTCTTGCGTCTTTTATAAAACATATTTTCCATGATTTTAAAAGTATTTCTAAGTCCATGAAAGTCCCCTAATGATATACATGAAATGCATGAATCCTAAAGTCTTTCTATGTTATGTTGAGCCTCAAATTAAATCACACGAAAATGTAAATACATGAGGTCTAAGTACCCATTCCTAAGATGTGCTTGAATTTTGCCGCTTGCATCTTGATTCTCGTACTCTTTGAGTTCCATGGATCTTGACAAGATATATATGCTTTACTTTAAGGCTTCCATGACTCTTTATCCCTCCGTGCATGCTTAATATAAGCCATGTTCACAAATTCAATGCACAGATCAAATACCAAGTGATTTGTCATTATCAAAACCAGATTGAACTCGTAGAGTCAACAATCTCCCCCTTTTTGATGATGACAAATGCACTAGCAAAAATATATATAATGGGTTACGCCAAACAAGGCTCTCCCTCAATTAATGCTTTAAATATTCAATGAATGACAATATGCTCATGATGTTTCAACAATTTTTGTTATTATACTTCTCCCCCTTTTGCACAATTAGTTTGCCAATCATTTTTGCTCCTAATATTTCTCCCCAATTCTTATTTATGCTTTTTCTCCTGATTTCTATATTATTTTTGCTCCCAATTTTCTCCCCCTTTTGACATCAACAAAAAGGTGTAAAATAAGAAAATATGAGTAGACGTACCCTTATGTTCTTCTTCCCTTAGAAATCTTAAGGTTGTAAACGTGTTCAACCATTAGATAAAAAAAAAATCCTTCACATGCTTTTTGACATCAACTATCCCCCTTGCTAACGCATACATTTCAAAGGTTACATGAGGATACCAAATGTTGATTAAATGTAATGTCGAATTTTTTATACCAATTGTTGATTAATGCAATACCAAGTGATTACATCATAAGTGACGTTGCTCCCCCTGAATTATATCATATAACATAATTCTAGGCAACCTCTCAACTATGCTTGAGACCTAATTCACCCCTAATTTTGATAAACTTATCCTCCGCAAGTTGTTTTGTGAATATATGTGCCCATTGTTCATCTGTGCATACAAACTCTAGTGTCACATCCCCTTTTTGTACATGGTCACGAAGAAAGTGATGTCGTATTTGTATGTGCTTAGTTTGTGAATGTAATATGGGATTCTTTGAAATATTTATCGCACTCGTATTATCGCATCTAATAGGGATTGTTTCATAACTTAATCCAAAATCCTTTAGTTGTTGCTTCATCTAAAGCATTTGTGCACAACAACTACCTATCGCTACGTATTCAGCCTCAGCTATGGAAAGAGCAACTGAATTTTGCTTCTTGGAAAATCAAGAGACTAAGGAATGTCCTAAGAAATGACAAATACCACTAGTGCTCTTCCTATCCACTTTGTTACCCGTAAAATCAGCATCTAAATAGATTAAAATCTTAAAAGATGTGTACTTAGATACCATAATCCAATTTCCACGGTTCCTATCAGGTATCTAAGTATTCGTTTAACGGCTAACAAATGTGACTCTTTTGGTGCAGACTGAAATCTTGCACACAAACATACGCTAAACATTATATCAGGTCTATTAGCAGTCAGGTATAATAAACTACCAATCATTCCACAATAAAGTTTGACATCTACTGGTATACCTTGTTCATCTTTGTCTAATTTCAATGAAGTGCTCATAGGTGTACCTAGTACTTTTCCATCTTCCATATTAAACTTTTTGAGTAGGTCTCTAATATACTTCAATTGATTTATGAATATTCCATGTTTTGCTTGTTTGATCTGAAGTCCTGGGAAGAAATTTAGTTCACCCATCATGCTCATCTCAAATTCATTTTGCATAGTATTGGCAAATTCATCACATAGTTCTTAATTTGAAGTGCCAAATATGATGTCATCTACATATACTTGCACTAGGAGAATATCATCTTGCTTAGACTTTATGAATAGGGTTGCATCTATCTTTCCTCCTATAAATCCATTTTCTAATAGAAAGCCGCTTAGCCTTTCATACCAAGCTCTAGGAGCTTGCTTTAAATCGTACAAGGCTTTTGTCAGTCCATATACATGATCTGGATTCTTATGGTTTTCAAGGCCTGGGAGTTGTTCTACATACACTTCTTCATTTATATAGCCATTTAAAAATGCGCTTTTGACGTCCATTTGATATAACTTGAAATCCTTAAAAGCTGTATATGCTAAAAGCATTCGAATGGCTTCCATTCTAGCTACAGGTGCAAATGTTTCTTCAAAATCTATACCTTCTTCTTGATTATATCCTTGAGCTACTAATCTAGACTGGTTTCTCACAACTATTCCATGTTCGTCCTTTTTATTCTTATATATCCACTTGGTTCCAATGATTGACTTATCCTCAAGTCTAGGAACTAGTGTCCATACTTTATTTCTCTTAAATTGATTTAACTCTTATTGCATGGACAACACCCATGATTCATCCTCTATAGCTTCACTCGCATTCTTAGGTTCTTCTTGAGATAGAAATGCAAAATGGCTAATCATGTTCCTAAGACAGGAGCGAGTGGCTACTCCATGTAATGGTTCACCTATTATTTGATCTTTGGGATGATTCTTTATATATTTCCATTATCTAGGTGGTTCATTAACCTCATTTTCAGTTTGATCAATTTCAATGGATGGTTCCTTAAGTTCATTTTTCTTTTCTGAATCATTCTCAATGGATAGTTTCTCAAGTTCCTTATTTATCTCAAATTCATCTTCATCAGCTCTTTTGGAGAAGAGATTTGACTCATCGAACACTACATGAATAGACTCTATGACCGTCAATGTTGGTTTGTTGTATACTCTATAGGCTTTACTATCTAATGCATACCCAAGGAAGATGCTTTCATCAGATTTCACATCAAACTTTACTAGGTATTCATTATCTCTAAGCACAAAACATTTACAGCCAAAGACATGAAGATATGATATGTTTGGTCTATGGCCATTCCATAACTCGTACGGAGTCTTATTAAGTGATGGTCTAATCAATACTCTATTTAGAACATAACAGGCGGTATTCACTACCTCAACCCAGAAGTACTTAGGTAATTTATATTTGTTAAGCATAGTTTTGGCCATTTCTTGTATAGACCTATTCTTCCTTTCAACTACTCTGTTCTGTTGTGGTGTTCTAGGTGTTGAAAAATTATGGGCAATTCCTAATGAATTACAATAGTCTTCCATGCCCTGATTTTTGAATTCTCTACCCCTATCACTTCAAATTTTAGTGATTGTATATCCCTTTTCATTTTGGATTTTCTTGCACAGGTTTATAAATTTTTCACGTGCTTCATCTTTGTGACCTAAGAATAATACTCATATGAATCTTGAAAAGTCATCAACTATGACAAAGGCGTATGATTTTCCTCCTAAGCTCCGAATTGGGTTTGGACCAAATAAGTTTAAGTATAGCATTTGGAGTGGCCCAGTAGTGGAGATTTCTTTCTTCTTCTTAAAGCTTATTCTTGCTTGTTTTCCCAGTTGACATGCATCAGAGATTTTATCTTTCACAAATTTAGTCTTAGGCAGTCCCTTAACTAATTCTTTCTTAACAAGTTATGAGATTAAATCCATGTTTGCGTGTCCTAATCTCCTATGCCAAATCCAACTTATTTCATTCATAGCAAATAAGCATATCACACTCTGTGAAGTTAAGTTATCAAAGCTTGTGGTATATACGTTTCCATGACGCTTAGCAATGAACAATATCTTATTATCAGTTTTGTGTTCAACTATGTCCTTGTCATGTTCAAAAGACACTTTGTAACCTTTATCACATAGTTGACTTATGCTCAATAAATTGTGCTTTAAACCTTCAACTAATAAAACATCATCTATAATGAGTGAGGAATCATTACCGACTTTACTTACACCTATGATCCTTCCCTTAGCATTGTCTCCAAAAGTGACGAATCCTTCATCCTTGGGTGTGATGGATGTGAACTTTGCTTTATCCCTAGTCATATGATGTGAAAATCTGCTATCCATATACCATTTATCTTTTGAGGATGCTGATCTTAAATATATCTGCAAGACACAATTAAACAACTAGCTTTGGTACCCAGATTTTCTTAGGTCCAGGAGGGTTAGTGCTAGATTGACTTTTGATCTTCCATACTTTCTTAATTTTTACATATTTATTTTTGAAAGGATGGTCGAATTGTATGTGACCCAACCTTCTACATTTAAAGCATGTAGTGTTTTTATAATAATTCTTAGTTGGAACATATGACTTTGACTCTTTTGTAAAATAACCCATGTAAAGATGTCTATTCTTTAGATTTTCCTTTCCATTAAAGCCAAACCCTTCCTTTTCTAGGGAATTTCTTTGAGTTCCTAAGAGCTTTTCAAAATGGTTTTGTCCCTCAGTAAATTGACAAATAATTTTAGATTTATCTTTCAAATCCTTTTCTAACTTCTTAATTTTCAAATCTTTATCTTTTATGAAAGATGCATGACATTCGTTTTGGCATTCAACTAGATTTGAAAGTTCTTTGACTTTGCTTCTCAACTCAGAGATTTTCTTTGTTTTCTTCTCAAGCATTTTAATAGTGTATAGATATTCTTGTTTCGGTTCATCATATGATATCATATCATTTTCATTTTCAGAATCACTAGAATAATATGAAGATGATGAAAATGATGATTGTACCTCAAGGTCATCATGTGCCATTAGACACAGATTGGCAACCATGTTGTCGCTAGATTCAGATTCTGAACCGCTAGTGTTGTGAGTATCCCAACCGACTTTCAGTGCCTTCTTCTTTTTCTTTGAGGCTTTCACGAGTTTGGGACACTCTAGCTTGATGTGTCCAACTTCTCTACAGTTATAGCATGTTGGTGGATCCTCCTTCTTTTTCTTCATGCTAGACTCTCCTCTTTCCGATTTAGAGTTTCGGAATTTTCTATTGAACTTCTTGTTCTTCTTCAAGAACTTCCTGAACTTCTTTGTTAGCAAGGACATATCATCATCCATTTCGGAATCACTTCCTTCACTTGAGTAGCTTGATGATGCCTTAAGTGCACTGACCTTCTTTGCTTTATTTTGCTCATTTTTCCTCTCGTTTATTGCCAGCTCATAGGTGATGAGCAATTCAATGAGTTTGTCCACCGACATCTCTTTAAGATTTCTCCCTTCTGCTATTTCTGTAGCTTTCGCTTCCCACACTGGAGGTAATCCTCTGAGTATTTTCATGATCAACTCATAAGTAGGGTAAGTCTTTCCAAGCGCATTTAAAGAATTAATGATGTGTGTGAATCTAGTGTACATGGATTCTATTGATTCATCAGTAGTCATTTTAAATGCTTCATATTCACTGATGAGCATGTCTATCCTACTATTCTTGACTTCCTTAGTGCCTTCATATGTAACTTCTAACTTTTCCCAAATTTCTTTAGCCGAGTTACATGTCACTACCCTATTAAATTCATTTACATCTAATGCACAGAAAAGCAAGTTCATGGTAGTAGCATTGATTTGTACTGATTTCCAGTCTTCCTCTGTATATTCGTTGTCAGTTTTAGGTACGTTAGTCTTATCAATTACTTTCATGGGAATGTGATTTCCCTTAGTCACTATTTTCCAAACCTTCCAATCTATATTCAGTAGATATATGCTCATCCTACGTTTCTAATAGGTGTAGTTTACACCACAGAAAATGGGTGGTCTAGTGGATGAGTGTCCCTCACCGAATGGAGTTACACCGATATGTGCCATGTGATCTTTTTACAAATTGACTATTAAGTCTATGTAAACCCGCTCTGATACTAATTGTTGAATTAGGTGTAATCTCAAAAGGGGGGGGGGGGTGAATTGGATATTTTAAAATTCTTTGACCCTATTTACCACTTACTCCCTATTTGTATATTTAACAAATCAATGGTACGGACTTATGACTGAGTTAAAGTTATTTTATCAATGAGTTCCGTTTACCCAGTTAATTGTGTGTAAAGTAATTCACCATCCAAATGCAATGCAATTAATATAATGTAATGCTGAAAGTAAAGAGTAAAGGGAAAAGAGAAGACAAACGCTATTTTTAAGAGGTTTAGCCAACTTGGCCTACGTCCTCACCTTGTGCAACCACTCAAGGATTTCAGTAAAATCCTTGCTCCTTAAGTTGGGATGGAGCTTCCCTTACAATCTAATGTTTACGAGAGGTACAACTTCCTCCTCACCCACTGCTTACAAAAGATATAACTCTCTCCTCAAACCCTGGTTCACACACCGAACCGTGTATACAATAGAATCTGTAAAAACACTCAAAAAATTGCTTCCAAACAAAAGCTTGTGAGTACAATTCAAATTCCTAATACATTTACCATATGATATAATCTGAAGCTCAGAATTTATGAAATGATATAATCGTTTATGTATGATATGCTTTAACACACAAATCCCTTTTTATCAAATCTCCCAAAAATGTTTGTATAAACCAAAGCTTTGGAGATCTTACGTTAGATCTTTGAATATAAAGATAGCTTTGTAGATTGCAAAGATGTTACACCCACTTTGTAAAAATTATTTCACGAAATATGTTAACCTCAATAACATTTCAATCTCAATGTGATCTAGGTAATATTTGACCTGATGTATATGTATATGAATCTCTAAGATGATGATACCAAGGATCAACACTCTTTTTATATGATTTTCTAAAAATATCCTTCAATATATATATATATATAGCTACAAACATAAATGATCTTCAAATAAGTAGGTTTGTTATATTGAAAATATCAACTCTTTGAATGAAATCTCGCTTGAATAAAAAGTGTTTAATCAATACCAAAAGCTCTTCTCAAGTGGTAAAATTCTTAATGAAATGATTTGCTATATGCACACACAAGATTAACTTCTTAACAAGAATTCAAAAATAGATTTTGCAATGATATAATCTATGAAAAATGGATATCAACAAGTAGATCAGCTATATAAAAAGAAACTTTATCCAACTAACTCTTATCAAAAATATGATTTATCAAACCTCAATACTCGAATGAAAGAATCATATGAGTAGCTAAGTTCCACTTAGATATTCTGAGTAGATTTGCCCAAAGATGATGTGTAGAAGCTAGAGTGTAGGCAAACGTACAACAATCAGCTCAAGAATTCAGTTTTCTTTTTAACAAGATGTGTTCTTTTCTTTACATTGATCTTCTTGTGTTTTTTTTTCTTTTATATCTACTAGGGTTTAGATAATCAGTATTTATAGTGTCTTACCCTTAGAATTGATCTCAACCGTTGGATCATGAGATAGCTCACTTGTTTTCTCAATAAAAATCATATTTTTAAGTTTTCCAGCAAGTTCATATAACCGAGGCCAAGGGCCCAAACGACCGAAGTCATTGTTAACCTTTGAAAAAGAAGCCTTGACACAAGGTCGGATGACCGAGGTCAAGGTTCAGATGACCGAAGCGTCGAGTTCAGATGATCGAGGTCAAGGTTCAGTCATCTGAGGTGCTTCTGCCAAATTCTATTAGTCATCCATAAATCTTCAGACGTCTGAACTTATTCTTTAGACATATGAGGAAATTCTTCGGATGACTGAGGTTAAGTTCGGTTAACCGAAGTCCCCAATTTTTGAATTTTTCCTTTTTAATTTAAAATTCTGCTTTGCTCTCCTTCTTGCGTCTTTTATAAAACATATTTTCATGATTTTAAAAGTAGTTCTAAGTCCATGAAAGTCCCCTAATGATATACATGAAATGCATGAATCCTAAAGTCTTTCTATGTTATTTTGAGCCTCAAATTAAATCATACGAAAATGTAAATACATGAGGTCTAAGTACTCATTCCCAAGGTGTGCTTGAACTTTGCCACTTGCATCTTGATTCTCGTACTCTTTGAGTTCCATGGATCTTGTCAAGATATATATGCTTTACTTTAAGGCTTCCATGACTCATTATCCTTCTGTGCATACTTAATATAAGTCCTGTTCACAAACTCAATGCACAGATCAAATACCAAGTGATTTGTCATTATCAAAACCAGATTGAACTCATAGAGTCAACAGAACCATTTTGAACGTAGTGTCCATGGGCGATCGAACCATAACTCTGACCTTTCCCACCAATGCGGCAGCCTGAAACGTTCAAAATAGCCTCGGGCGATCGAACACATGAGTTTGGTAAACCAAACTATGGATCAGGCGACCGAATCACGGATCTTTTGGAAATCACCTTGGTTCAGCCAACTAAACCTTGACTCAGGCACCAGAACCTTCAAAAATAACTTTTTTAACTGAGTCTATTCAGGCGACTGAACCATGGTTCAACCACCTAAAACTCTCGGGTTGAAATAATTTTTACCACGGTTAAGCATGGTTAAATGGGGTTAATATTTCTTAATGGTTTTAAAACAATAGTAATAATTTCTCCTATGTCCCTAACGATTATAATTTGCCCTAGTTCTATATATAGGGTCTCTTTTGTGAAAATTAGGAGATGATTAGCAAAATCATTAGCAAGAAATCCTCTCAAACTTAAAAAGCCTATTTTACCTATTCTACTTTAAATACTCTCATACACTCATTCCTTTGATTAATCCTAATATTGTGAGAGTTTCTATTGTGCTATTGCTTGATTGTTGATTGCTTAATTCTCTCACTATTGTGATTGTTGATTGTTATTGATTTTGGAGAGTTAAGCAAGAGTTATCCCACATATTTAATTTGATAAATCTAGTGTTAGGAAAAACTCATTAGCTTAAGGATCTTTGCATTGTTATTGTAAGATTCCTACAGCTATAATTTTTATGTACAAAGTATTTTACAAGCTATATTTTTTAAACAACTATTGTGCTTATTTTATTGAGAAAAATATTTTTGAGTTGGTTTGAATATTGTTGGTAACATCTTTGAAACCCAAATCTATTATTGAGATTAGTTATATCTTGTTTCAAAGATTAGCTTCTTAGAACACTCTTGAGCATATTTGAGATTATACATTGCTGAGTGTTGCTTGTACAAAATCACATCACTGAACTTACAATTTCCTATATTGTCGATGTGTGGTCAATTGATTATACTCTACATATTATAGTACATACCTACTTAGTGCAAGAAGCATTTCCTTGTACGCAAAGTTTTATATTTGTTGTATTCCAAGCATGGGTCTGAAGAGGGAGACTAGCCCTGTGGAATTGTCTCGGATTGGCTTAGACTCGATTAGGAAAACTAGGTGCACCATTCTGGTAAGGTGTAAGTCGAGGTCAGCCCCGCTTAATGACCTGGTTGTAAACCGTGCTGCTCCACCCGTTAAGTGAGCCATAGTGGAATCCTTGTACTGGTGAGCCAAGGCGAGGACATAGGCACTTTGGCCAAACTCCGATAATATATCTGGTGTTAGTTTATTTTCCGCACTTTATTTTCTGCACCTATATGTTCATTGGTTAAATATATGCTTGGGTTTGAAACTGCTTAGGTTGCCCCTAGGTTGCATAATACTGATTGTTGGATTAGATAAACCTAGGAATAAATTTTAAATCTCCAATTCACCCCCCTCTTAGGATTGCACCAAAGCTAACAAAGACTTTTTGCAAATAATAAAAATGATAATGTTTGAGTTAAAAGATATACAAATGATAGGTACTCAAAGATTCAAATAAGATTGATTGTTTCTTCAAAAATATTTATCAAAAGAAATTATGTGAAGAAACATAATCTTTACTCTCCAAAAATGATTTTCAAGATAAATGTATAAATGAGAGTAAATGATCTAAAATAATCAAATAAATGCCCAAAAAAAATGTTCTCTTCAAAAAGATTTACAAAAGAATGAATGGAAGAGAATGGAGAGTATAAAATATAACCCCAAAAAGTTTTTGCAATAAAAATATGAGTGGGGGAACTTTGATTAGGAAAATAATTTTCAAATTGTTTAATTAAAAGTTAATTACATTTAAGCCCTTAAAAAATTTGGAACCCGAGAGGTTCAGTCGACCGTGTTCAAGGTTTGGTCGACCACATTACTAAGTTCGGTCGATTAGGGCAAATTTGAACTATGAATTTGGTTGACCGTATCAAGGCAATTTTGAACGCTTCGTAGGTTCAGTCGACCATGGCTTAGGTTCGGTTGACCATCTTTGAGGTTCGGTCAACCAAGGCTTAGGTTCGGTTGACCTCTCATATGGTTCGGTCGACCAAGGCTAACTTGAACTACACATTTGATCTACCAAGTTGTTGGGGTGTCAGGCACTTTATGGTTCGATCAACTGAGGACAGTGCATTCAAAATAGAACGATCGACTGACGGAAGTCAATATATTGACTTCGGAGTTGTTCAATCGACCGAGCCAATTTGTGCATGCTGGGTTTGGTCGATTGAGGCATGGTCAAAGGTTGACTCTGTGGGTGAACAATGTTTCGGTCGACTGAGCATCCCAAAATTACAATTATGCCCTCAGGGCGAGTTCGGTCTACTGAAGTGATTTAACATATAAAGGTTGGTCAACCAAGGCTTTTTAATTAAGCTTAAAAATTTGACGTCGGTCAACTTACCTAAAGTTGTTCCAAAACCTTTGTTTGATTTTTGTTTTTATAAAAAGGGTTTTTGGTTAAACTCTAGGTGCCCTAAGGTCAGTCTATGGTCATCTGAGTATTCAAGTCATATCATGCAGATGCATGTATTATTACAGACTAGACAATAGAAATTTAAATGTCATTACAATAATGAATAAGCGTCTTCTTCTTCTCTTTGCTCTTCTTTTCATGGAATACACCAAACTATTATGTGGGCTTTAAGTTCTGTCTTGGCTTCCATTTCTTCTGTATCTTATGTCCGTGCAGACATGTAAACCTTTTCACACACTAAATGCACACATAAGATACATGTGCTTTGTGAGCATCAAAATAGGGATTGGACTCAAAAAGTCAACAACAGTGACATGAGATTCTTTTAAATCATTTAGTTCCATTGCCAAATATTTATTTTCATTTTTCAAGATTGTGTTCTTTTTAGATATCTTAACAAGAATCTTATGCATTTTACATAAAGCATTTTTTTAATTCTATGTAAGAAGACATGCTATCATTATCAAATCCATAACATGATTCACTACAAGATTTATCACAAGTTATCACAAGAATCAATAAATGTATCATTTACAAGAGTTGATTGAGAGACGTTTACCTTCTCATCGACTAATGCAATAAGACCACAATTTGACACTTGAATATTTGAGCTTGAAACATCCGGAGTGTTGGAATCCTTTTCTTCGATTCCTCCATATCTCCTATCAAGCTCTTCCCAAATTTCCCTTATACTTATACAAGTCATAATCTCATTAAGTACAACAGTGTCTAAAGCAACATATAAAATATTCATGGCATGAGAACTTATTTGCATTAAACAAGTATCATGCTCACTCATCTCATTTTCTAACTTGGGAATTTCACTATTATTGACAATTTTCATCGGCACAAAATTCCTTTTAGCTGTTACTTTCTAAGCCCTCCAATCCATAGATTTAATAAAAACACTCATTCTTAGTTTCCAAATGATAAAATTTTCACCACTAAAAATTGGAGGCCTTGTATGGATTTGTCCCTCACAAAACAGGGAAACACCTACCCGAGCCATTGTAATCTTTATACAAAAAGCAGTTAAACTTATTGCAACTAGGCTCTGATACCAAATGTGATGTTTGGTGTATTACCAAGAGGGGGGTGAATTGGAAGTTTTAAAAATCTAGGTCACTTTTCCCCTAATTTTTAGAACACAACCAGTATAACTCAAACTAAGGGTTTTTCCAATCAATCTCAATTCCCACAAATATCTAAGTATGCAGATATTTAAAGCATAAACAATAATCACAACAAATCAAATATAAGCATACAAGTGTGGAAAATAAATAGTGTAGGGAAGAGAGAGCAAACACAAGAATTTTTACGAGGTTCGGAAAATCCCGCCTACATCCTCGCCTCAAGCCAACCCACTTAAGGATTTCACTATCCTGCTCCATTAACCGGGTGGAGCATAACCACTTACAACATTCCTTATAGGGTGGAGCCCCCCTTTTCAACACTCTTTTAGTAGGATGAAATCCTCCTCTTCAGGAGATACCCCACACTTGGTTTGCTTCTTCTAGACAGAGCTATCTCTCCAAGCGATACCCCACACCCGACACGGTTCACTACCTGAACCGTAGGGATACAAATGAAAATGAAATTTTCGTACAATAGAATGCTTCTCAAAAGCTATTGTGTACAAATTGAAATCCAATACACTCTCACAAGATATGATTTAAAGCTCAATAGAGTTTGGGGATATTTTCCCTCAAAAAGATTTTTGTAATGAATTAGAGAAATGATCTTTGAATAAAATGTATACGATAAATACTTCAAAGATTTGAACCCAATAGAAGATTTCTACAACAAAGATTTTTGCAATAAATTATGTTTGGAGAAGTTAGGGTTTTCTTCTCAAAAATATATTCAATTGAATGAGTATATGAGAGCAAAATCTTCTTTGATTTTAGAAAATGAATGCACAATAAAGGCTTCAAAGATTCAAGAGCAATAATAGATTTCTCCAAAAATATTTTTTAAAGAAGGCGTAGGAGAAACTATGTTTTTCTCTAAAAATAATTTTTGCAAAGAAATGAAGTGAGAAGACCTTGATCCGTAAAATCAATGGCCAACAATGTAAGAGTATAAAAATAAATTGGCAAAAGTTATTTTAATTGCTTCGGGTAAGGTATTTATAGAGAAATTTGAGTTATAGCCATTATGTGACAGTAGGGGAATAAAATATAATTTTATTTTCAAAAATTTTGACCGTTGGAGCTCAAATTGGCCGCAACCTGAGAGGTTTGGTCGACTGGGACAAGGTTTGGTCAACTAGGCCAAGGCGATTTTTCCATTTATCAAGCTTCGATCGGCTGGGCCTTATGATCCGGTGGATTGGGCTTCATATGCTTGAAAGCTGATCGACTGGGGTTCACTAAGCATCAATAGGCCGGTTGACTGGGACATTAAAATTCTAGCCAAAAAGGTTTGGCCGGTCGACTGGGCCCTCTATAAATTTGCGTTTCTGGCCATATGGTGTGTCTGGTCGATTGGGGCTTTAAAGTTGGTCGACTAGGCCTTAACAAAAATGAGCTTTTGTCCCTCTTTTGACCTTAAAATCATTTCAAACCTTTTTGTGAGTTTGACATTTTATGTAAAAGGTTTTCCATGAAAAGTTTGGTTCCTTAAAGTCATTCTATGGTCGTTATTGAACTTTGAATCAAATCAAGCAAGACATGCATATACAACAAAATCTAAATACATTACAACTCAAATAATATATGTCTTCTCTTCTTTACTCTTCAAACCTCCATAAAATACGTAAGATGATATGAGTTTCAAGTACTTATTTGACTTCCATTTTGCATCTGTCATTTGTGCTTAGAAAAATAAACATGTTCATTCACTAACACACACAAATAAGATTCCATGATTTGTTAAAATCAAAATAAGAATCAGATTCAAAAAGTCAATATCTATGATAATTTAAATGCAGTAGAACACAAAAATATATTCGTTTTGATCTAGATACACATAATTTCAAATCAAAAGACTCAAATCCATCTCCCAAACACCGACATGAATGAACAGCATACAACTTTCCTTATAACAACTCCTGCAAACATAACTCATGCATAAACTTGTGAAACTGTAGCAGCAAGTAGGACTGTACATGGTTCGGTGCGGTTCGGTTTTAGCCAGAACCGAATATCAAACCAAAATTTTCGGTTTTGGGATTTCTGAACTGAAACTGAACCGAAATTATGCTTTAATTGAAAACCGAAAATGTGGCGGTTTGGTTGCGGTTTTTTGGTTTTAAACTGATTTTTTTTACCAAAAAAATAACCTTTATTTTTTCATAAAGTTGTTGAAAATATATTGAGCATTTCAATTTTTTATAGGGACTCGTAATTTTAACAAAATAAAATTTATTGGGCTCTTTTAACAAAAATAACCTTTATTTTTCATAAAGTTCTTAAAAATTTATTGAATATTTTTATTTTCTATAGTGGCTATATGGCTATATTGCATGCTATATTTTTACTATCCATATTATATATATATATATATATATATATATATATATCTTATATCAATCGGTTTTTTGATTTTTTTCGGTTCGGTTTCAACATAAAACTGAAACTAAAACCGAAATCAAAACCAAATATTTTTATTTTTGGAAACCGCAACCGAAACCAAAAATCGAAAAATCGAACTGTTTATGGTTTCGATTCAGTTTCGATTCGATTTTTGGTTTTTCGGTAATTTTTGTAGACCCCTAGCAGCAAGCAAGCAAGCAACCCTAGGCCTGGCCCTGGCTCGTAAAGGGCGGACCCTAAGGACCCCAAGCGGTTCAGTGCTTCCCGAGTCTCTGCGGAAGAGCCACTGCAGAAGTGGACTCTACCACAGGCGCCTCCTCGACGTCGTCGTCCTTCGCCATTGCTCAACGGAACAGGTGATGTTTGCACAGCCATGGCGGAAACCCCACAAAAACCAACCGTACAATCTTCAAGAAAACTAAAGCAACCCCCTCAATTAAACCCCAAAATGTCACCTTCAGCCTCTATTGTCCCGCCGACCCCACAAAGCCTAACTCCTCGCCGATCCTCTAGGCGAATCCCTGCGCCAGAAACCGTAGCCCCTCGGAGATCATCGCGACGACAAATATCACTGGGGTTTAATCAAAACACTCCTGAAAAAGCAAATGATAATGTCGAAAATTCCACCACAAAGAGCCCGGTATCTGCTAGAAGGCGGGAGAGGTTGAAGTGTTCGTTCTCTCCAGTCTCGCCTGACCAATCCGATGCCAGGAAGAGAAAGAGAGGCGACAAGGCAAAGGTGGTTAAAACCAGGGGTGGGATTTTGAGGAATGTAAATGGTGAGAAGAAGAAGAAGCGGGTGTATTATAAGAAGGTTGT
This sequence comes from Malania oleifera, assembly GCF_029873635.1. Classification (NCBI taxonomy): domain Eukaryota; kingdom Viridiplantae; phylum Streptophyta; class Magnoliopsida; order Santalales; family Ximeniaceae; genus Malania; species Malania oleifera. The sequence goes on from NC_080424.1 coordinate 62,790,145, forward strand.
GTATGATCAAGGTGAGTTTGAGGTTGGAGATGATGTGTATGTGAGGAGGAGGGAAGGGGTGAGCTCGGATGAGGAGGATCCTGAGCTCGAGGAGTGTCGAGCGTGCTTTAAAGCTGGGAGGGCTGTGATGATAGAGTGTGATGATTGTTTGGGTGGGTTCCATTTGAAATGCTTGAAGCCACCCCTGAAGGAGGTTCCAGAAGGGGATTGGATTTGTGAGTTTTGTGAAGCTCGAAAAATGGGCAAGTCAATAGAGTTTCCGACGCCTCCGAAGGGGAAGAAGCTGATGAGATCAGCAAGAGAGAAGCTTCTTTGTAGTGATTTATGGGCTGCTCATATTGAAAGGTTCAATGTTCACACATCCAAACCAAAATACAAGTTACATTGTTGATTATTCTATTGTTATTTTTCATGTAACATATGTGTTTGTGTGTGTGGTGGGTGGAACTTGATTTGTTGGGGATTTGCAGTCTATGGAAAGAGGTGGACAATACGTATTGGTGTAAGGTGCGCTGGTATATAATTCCCGAAGAGACTGCAGCGGGAAGGCAACCTCATAATCTGAGGAGGGAACTTTATGGCACCAATGATTTTGCTGATATTGAGGTGATATATGCTTTCCTGTTGTAATTGCATTTTCTATATTTTCATTTCTTTTCGAGGAAAATGGTTACTTGGAAATCTTTCAATTGTCAAGTGTCCCCAATTAAAGGAAAATTCTTGTGCCCATTGAATGAATTATTATGTGATGAACCTTTAACAGAAACCTATTTTATTTTTCTAGTGTAACTTCTGCAATTTTCCTTCATGAACACAAATACATTTCTAAAATTGCACTCATAACTAATCAATGCATATGTGCTCTAGATTTCTCTCTCTCTCTCTATGATGGTGCAAGCATATGATTAAATGACAATGCAGAATTTGGAATTCATTGTACATATGTGAAGTTTTCCTCAGTTGAAATATATTTGGACTAATATTATTTTTTAAGATAAAAGAAGAAATTTATCAAGAAGAGAAGAATACATAACATTATTATATTATGAAAGCTAGTGACGTGGTTCTTGATTTAGAGAAGAATGAATGTGAAATTTAAATGTACCTTTATTTCTTAAGGATACGGCTGTCTTTTTCATCTCTAATTTCATACCCTTACCCTTATGACACCATTTAGTAACATCTAAGATTTTAAAACCTGGTAAAATTATACATTCTGAATAAGTTGTGGTTCTTAAAATTAAAATTGCTTGTCCTCAAATGGGAAGCATCAAGTTTAGATGCACAGGCTTAAACTTCTAAGCATATGGCTCCACTCGACCTCATATTTTTGTATTTATTGTTGAAAGCATTCTAAACTTATCTTTTCTTGGCATGTTGTGATATGTAAAGACTGGAAAATTATGTTGACAGGTAGCAGACCACCCTTTATTGATAGGAAATCTTTTATTTGTTATTGTGAATGTCCAGCATAAACCATAAAGAAAGAGGGTAAGTGATAAGTGAGTAAAAATTTCTCTATTCAGGTGATCTTATATCCATTGAATACTCATGGCAGTACTTATTTTCTCTTCACATCCCTGTGATGGCTGTAAGAGGTCCTTACATTTAACCTCCATAGATATACAAAGGCGATTTTAATGCCAAATAATTAAAATGTCTATTATGAGATTAACACTTCCAAATAACATAATTCAGAGCCATAAGTCATGTGCCTTATGAGCACCTTTTCGCCTTGTAAGTTTCAAGAGCTTTTAGTCTATGTCTGTATGGTGCTACAGTTCTATCGAGAAACAAAAAGCAGTGTCACAAGGCCTAAGACACCACTGTTTTTAGTTCAGCTTATAGGGATCCTTTTCAACATAATTATCATATTTATTGTGTCTGAGGTTCAACTTATTGTTAGTAAGTTTCTTGTCAGATTTGGTAGGGAACCACGTAAATGCATTTGGTTATTATTCTCATAGTTTAACCCCACTACAATGCCTTAAGGGTTGTAGGGCTTCTCAAATTGAGGCCTGTTAAGTAAGTGCTAATGTAGTACGATTATAAAAATCGCATAAATTATTTTGGTTACAATTCTTTCTCTGCTTGCTTTTCTCATAATTTTAACTTCAATAAATTTTTAAGAGAGGCGGGGCTCTTTGGCTTGAAACCTGATAAGTGTGTGAATACATTCGTTGCTGCAGATGGAATGCATTCTTAGGCATTGTTATGTCATGAACCCAAAAGATTTTGCGAAGGCCAACAATGAAGGGGATGATGTCTTTCTATGTGAATATGAATATGACATACATTGGCTGAGTTTTAAGCGTCTCGCAGATATTGATAAGTGTGAAGAGGTGAGCATTTCAGAAGACAGATTGCAGGATCTATGAAATCAAACGAGATCTAGCATTTATAATGGGTTTACTTTGTTTTGTAGGATAAGGAAGAACCTGACAGTGATGAAGATTGGAATTCTTGCAAGGATTCAGAATCTGATACAGAAGAGGACATGGCATGCGAAGAGCAGAACATGAAAAATTTAGTCATGAGACCTTCCTCGGCTCATGAATTAGCTGCAGTATGGGCACTGATCTCTATCTCTGGCTTTTAGCTGTGGTTGCTTGGAAAATTATATTAATCAATTATCTAATTAATTACAGAACTCAAGGAAGGGATGGATCTTTGGACTCCAGAAAATAGGGACTAAAAAAATTCCAGCGCATGTGAGATGCCAAAAGCCAACTGAACTTGAAAGAGCAAAAGCAACACTTATGTTGTCGACTTTGCCCAACTTCCAACCTTGCAGAAACAAGTACGTGAGAATTGAAATACTTTGGGTTCCATTTTATGCACATTGGTTCCTAATAGTGGACATATGTTTGTGTACAGAGAAATGGAGGAGATAACTGCATTTATAAAAGGTGCCATCTGTGATTATCAGTGTCTGGGACGCTGCCTTTATGTTCATGGTGTGCCTGGAACTGGCAAGGTATGATGTAGTGGCTTCCAACAGTAAATATTTTCACATAATTTCTAAATGATTGTTCGTTCTTTAGATATGTTTGCTTCTTAAATGGGTGTTACTTATATGTTCTTTTTAATTACTACAAACTGCAGACAATGAGTGTTCTTGCAGTAATGAGGAATCTGAGGTCTGAAGTTGATGCAGGAAGTATAAAACCCTACTGTTTTGTGGAGATTAATGGTCTAAAATTGCCTTCGCCAGAAAATATTTACAGGGTAAGGTTTTAAACGAAATGATTTGCATTTTGTGGCTTCATCCTTGCGTTACCCAATTAATTTTACCCCAATTTTTCTCAGGTTATATATGAAGCATTAAGTGGACATAGGGTAGGTTGGAAAAAGGCTCTCCACTTGTTGAATGCACGATTTTCAGATGTAAACAGCGTAGGCAAAGAGGATAATCGGCCTTGTATTCTACTAATCGATGAACTTGATCTTCTTGTAACAAAAAATCAGTCGGTAACCTATGTGCTTCATGATTTAAAAATTTACCGTGAATAATTTGAAGTCATGCTTTTAAAGTGACCGTAAATCTCAGAAACTAATAGATACATTACCCCTGCTTATAACAGGTTCTATATAACATCCTTGACTGGCCTACTAAGCCACATTCCAAATTGGTTGTGATAGGTAGAAATTTTCTTCACAGCTGTATAATCTCCTACTAAAAATTTTACTGGAGTTATTTATTTATTTATTTGGTGGTTTTATGGATGGTAATTATGTTATTCTCTTCTCTGTTTAGGCATAGCAAATACTATGGATCTTCCAGAGAAGTTGCTTCCACGCATTTCTAGCCGTATGGGAATTCAAAGGGTTTGCTTTGGACCCTATAATTACCAACAACTTCAGGAAATCATTTCAAGTCGCCTTAGAGGAATTGAAGCATTTGAAAAACAAGCTATAGAATTTGCTTCAAGAAAGGTTGTTGTCTTGTCCTATGCTTTTCATCATGGAAGTTGCTTTTGGGCCTTTGGTCCTTGCCTTTTGATTTGCTAAAATGTTGCACATAGCAACAATCATTTTCCATATTGGACTATTAGGATTTTTTTAAGTTTCACTTTGACAATTTTGTATGTTATTCAGGTAGCAGCTATTTCAGGAGATGCACGTCGCGCTCTAGAGATATGTAGGCGTGCAGCAGAACTTAAAGATTTTTGTATTAAGAAACTAGGCTCTCTTTCCAATTCTGCATCTGCAGGTAGATTATTTCTTTTTTCACTAGATTTCGTTATTTATTGGTTGGGATTAGAAAGATCTCAAGTTGGAAATTATCTTTGAATTTTCAGCAGTTGGATAATGGTTGGCTTATTTATTTATTTTCTCTTGATTTTGTTCTTCATCTGTTGAAATTAGAAAATATCTCAAGCTGAAATTTGTCTTTGAATGTTCAGCAATTGTTTAATCGTCATGTTATCTATGTTATGCCTTCCTGCATATTCTTTAGAATGTTATTGCCATCTTGATATGAGTTTTATGCTAGAATTCATTTGTATGACAAACAGAGTTATCATTGCTATATCATGCTTTGGTTGGATTCTTATGTCAAACAAAAGCATCATTTATGATCCAATATTTTGTGTGCATTCAAAGATGGAACCACTTATGCAGAAGTGCTTTTCAGAAAGTGTTGAATTTAAGTAGTTCCGATGATAAATATTGAACTGGAAAGGTGCTGAAAGTTATTAGTGGTGTTTGGTTGTGTTTAAAATAAGTGGTATTTGGATTACTTTTATTATAGGGTACTATATGATTATTTTTAAAGATATTTTAAATTACAAATATTAATATTTTTAATTAACAATTTCATTAAAAATTATTTTAATTATTTATGATTAAAATTTATATATTTTCTATTAACAAAATAATATAAGATTATTATTTTTTATTAACAATAATTATATTAAAAAATAATATAATATTATTTTGATTAATCTTGTTCTTAATTTTTAAGTATAACATATGATTATCATATTAATTTATGTTAAAATAATATTATTAATTAAATTATTGTTTTTAATTTTTAAAACTAGTTTAAATTAATAGATGATTCTTCTTCTTCATTCTAGAATTGAATTGTGTTTCATTAATAATTAATATATTATAATACATAATAAAACAATATATGATTATCTTATAATGTATTTTTAAAATTATAAAATAGCCACTAAATTTGCTTATGTTTACAAAATTGACGACAATTATGAACAATGCTTCTTATAAGTGGCTAAAAAGTTATTTTAGATTGCTTCTCAAAATTCACTTAAATAGTTCTCAAAAAAGTAGTTTTGGAAAAGCATTTTTTGCAATAAGTGTTTGTTGTAGTACGACTGTACGAGTCCAACACCACATTTTTTTTTTTTTGTGAAAGTGTTTATTTTAAGTTATAAGTACTATAAGCACTTTTTTTAAGTGCTTCCAAACGGGGGCTTAATAAAATGAGTATATCACTTTGAATTTGGTTTTGGTCACATCTTCAACTACTCTTGGATGATTGCTTGCTTTTGCCATATGAATTTTTATTTTATTTTTTTATTTATTATATTAAGAGTATATGAGGTGTATCCCATTTATAAAACAAAAAATGTTAATGGTCTAGAGATGTTATATAATGATTTCACTTCTCATATTTTATGCATCAATTGATGACGAGGTAGACTTTTTTCTTAGAAGAAGGTAAGAAGAAATATATTAGCCCAAAAGGGAAATTGTACAGATTACAACTTAGGATCTTCCAAATCTTGTACCAGAAATCTTACGGTTAACATCGTCTGCAATATAAAAGATTACAGTGTCACTAATTAAAAGCAATGTTTTCAAAAATTCTTTTCTTTGCTCCTCCAAATGTGATAAACACTTGAAGCAAAAGGGATGTAGCACAAATCTGCTTTAGGGCTAGAATTCAAACTGATGAGCCTTTCCAGCTCCTCCCAGATGACAATGGGATTAGGAAATTATAGAGTACAAGCAGCTTTTTCATATATCCATTTTGAATATCAATATTGAAAAAACAAGTGACTTCTTGATTCTATTTCAGCCTTGCAAAAGAAACATTGCTGGTGCTGGTCTAAAGCAAATTCCATTTTGCTATGTTGTCCGATAATTCAAACAGCCAACCACAAAATAAAGCCTTGCCTTGGAATACAGTGTTTAAACTAGAGGAATCTGTCCAAGGAACAACAGGGCCTTTCTCTCTTACAACGTCCCAAGAGATGTCTAGAATTTCTTGAGTTGCCTTCACAGACACTGGACATTCTTCTAGGCCAAGACCAAATCCCAATTCTAATGATTCAGACGACTTTTGCTTTTAAAGGGAGAAAAAAACTCATTATAGATCTGGGGACCAAATATATGTCAATAAGAGGTTCAAAAGGATGCCAATTATCAGTAAACAGGAAGATATTACTACAATTGTGTACACAGGAAGATATTACTACCATTGTGATGGAGGACTGCCTACATCTTTTAGGCTGCCCATTTGGCACACTTATTCTAGCCCTAGATATAGGAAATTGTGTTTGTATTATATTTTCTTTCGTATTGTGTAATTTCCTATTTTATTGGGGTTTTAATATAAGTTACTTGGATGGTGGTTGTTTGAATCAAATTATAATTTCAGCTTCTCTCTCTCTCTCTCTCTCTCTCTCTCTCTCTCTTGTGCAGCCCGCCCTTTAGTCCCTTTCTTCTTCCTTTCTCTGTATTGTATCTAATTCTCTTTCCGTCTCTCTCTTTTCTTCACTCTGTTGGCCTTAGAGTAGAGTCTAGGGAGGGGGGGGGGGGTGAATGGACTCTTTTGCATATTTAGGCTTTCCTCTACAAAATAATAATTTTTGGCAAGATACAAGCAATTATATCACAATATAAAGAACATAAATCATGCACAAGACGTAAATCAAAGAGTATAGGGAAGAGAAGCTTGACAAACGATATTAACGTGGTTTAGCCCCTTGCCTACGTCCATGCCTTGAGACACACTCAAGGATTCTCAATTCACTATCAACCTCCTTCACCGGCGGAGAAGCCTTTACACAACAAGGGAACAAATCTCTTAGCGCTCACCAAGAGCCTTCACACGGGAATCAATCCCTTTCGTTCATAAAGAGCCACAAGGTTCACCAAAAGTCCTTGCAATTTGGTTCACCAAGAACCTACAACCATGGTTCACCAAGAACCCTTCGCAACTCGGTTCACCAAGAACCCTTTGCAACAAGAAGATGAAATACAAAGACAATGCTCCTTGAATGAGCTGATATTTAATACAATCAAAATCCTCACACTAATCTCTCAAGTAATGAATCATACAAGTATAAGGAGCAAGAGAGATTTTGAGCATTGGAATGATGAACTAAGTGCAAAGTGCTTGTGAATGATAATCACTAAATGTTAATTACTAAGATCAATCTTTAAACAAGTGTTTGGACTTGTATTTATAGGCAAAGTGGAGTACTAGCCTTTTTATGGCCGTTAGACTTTTAATATAATTGTTTACTTTGAAAACTAGCCGTTGAGGCTTGAATCCCGACACAAACCATCGACTGTTTAACCTAATTAGTCGATTGTTTACCGCAATTAGTCGACTAATTACCTCAATCAGTCGACTGTTTCATTTGGGCGACATTCTGCCTGAAACTGTTGACTGTTTACCCCAAACTGTCGACTGATTACCCAAATCAATGAAAGTTTTCAACATGAAAGTTGTGGGATTTTTTCTTAACTTTTTGTAGATACCAAGATTGCGCTTTTTGGTGTTTTCTAGCAAAAATTATGCTCCAAATACTGAAGGGTGTTCAGGAAATTTGAGAGGTGCATAACTGAGGTTTTAAACCCAACCAGGACCAAGCTTTTAAATGATTATATTACTAATATGATTGAAAACTTGTCCCATATAAAAATACGTTTGAGTAAAGGATTTTTTTATAAAACTCTTTGTTTTGTCTTTGAAAACCATTAGTATTAAACTTATGACTTAGTGATATCCTATGTACTCTTACAAACTAGTATGGACATGCAATTTACTCAACTCTTACTCAATAAACATGTGTGAAACAAAACTACGAGGGTTATAGCAAATACTACCTCTAACACTTACCATTACATATGTTTCTACATTAGCTTCCATTGGTATGTGCTCGAGCTCTTCCATTTGAGTGTCCTCTTGATATTTGCCTATTTGATTGTCCACTTGATCTTTGATTATGAGAATGTTTGCTTGATCTTTGCACAAAACCCATATCTGTGTGATTTCGCCACTTATTTCTCTTGGATGTGGTCTTCAAGCATACCTACAAAACAGAATTAAGTAACATGTTTCGGTACCCATTCTTTCTTGGGTCCTAGGGTGTTAGTCTACTTAATAACCCATTTGTACTTACTTTCTTTTTCCTCTATTACCTCTAAAAGGACAAGTGTAGCGAATATGTCCTTTTCTTTCACAATATAAACAAGTTTTATCTACATGCAAAGGGTTTAGTTTAGGTGCAGTGTATTCATTTGGTAGAGAACTTCTTTTGACACATAGGTTAGCTAAGCCAATAGATTTATATGAGGATAAACCATAACCTAAACCTTCTTTGTAAATTCCAATTCTTTGAGCTCCTAATAATTTGTCAAAGTTTTCTTTTCCAATAGTGAATTTATAAATAGTTTTACAGTGATCCTCAATTTTATTTTTCAAGATCATATTTTCTTCTAAACTCTTATCAATTTGATTTTTCATGTTTTCAACTTTCTTTTGAAAAGTTCATGATCTTCTTGAGCATTTTAATAAGCTCCTCATTTTTTATTTTGAAAGAGGCATTTTATTCTTTTAACATGGAACAAAGACATATTTCCTTTTGTTTATATTTTGAGTGTTTTTCTTCAAGATGCTTATTTTTTCTTTTGATCACTACTAATTCATCATACAATTTTCTACAAGTATCTCTTAATTCATCAAATGAAGGAGCATAATCGTCATTAGATCTTACCTCCTCTTCATTCTCTGTCATGAGGCAAACGTGAGTTGCTTCTTCTTCAACTTCTTCATCTGTTGAACATCCTTCTAATTCGTCCCACACCGTGGCATTCATGGCTTTGTACTTCTGGTTGTCTCCCTGTCAATAGTTGCCTTTGTTTTTGAACTGAGGACTATTAGCCATCTAATGCCCGACTTTCTTGCAATTATAGCATTTCATGCTATCATTTTTACTGGCTTCCCCCTTTCCTTTTTGCTTTCCAGTTTTCTTGTTCTGTAGATTTCTTTTGAATCTTTTCGTGAGTAGAGCAACTTCATCTTCACTATCACTCTCCTCTTCCTCAACTATTTCTTTCTAGGTCGTTGACTTTAAGGTGATACCTGTTGTCTTTTTGGGCCTTTCTTGCTCAAGTGTTGTATTTTTCTTTTTTGATCTCATAGGTCATGAGGGACCTGATCAACTCATCCAAGGTTACCTTGGAGAGATCCTTTGCTTCTTCGATTGTTGTTGATTTGGTGTGCCATGACTCCGGTAATGATCGAAGAACTTTCTGCACATTATCTTCCATAGAGTAATCCTAGCCAAGTGCTTTCAATCCATTTGTTATAAGAGTAAAACAAATAAAAATGTAGGTCCGAAAATGATATCTTCTATGTAAATCTACACTATTAGCATGTCATCCTCTTTGTGTTTTAAGAATAGAGTAGTGTCAATTTGTCCTCTTGAAAATCCATTTTCCAAGAGATATTTACTTAACCGATCATACCACGCTCTTGGTGCTTGTTTTAATCCATAAAGTGCTTTGGAGAGTTTGAATACATAATCAGGATATACATTGTTCTCAAATCCAGGGGGTTGTTTAACATAATCTTCTTCGTTTATGTACCCATTGAGAAAAACACTTTTGACGTCCATTTGAAATTACTTAAAATCCTTGTAGCAAGCAAAGGCAAGTAGCATTCTTATAGCTTCTAGTCTAGCTACCGGGGCATATGTTTCATCATAATCAATACCCTCTTGTTGATTGTACCCTTGTGCAACTAGTCTTGCTTTATTTCTTACTACATTACCATTTTCATCTTTCTTATATTCCTAAATACCCATTTTGTACCAATTATGGAAGTATTTTTGGGTTTTGGGGCTAGTTCCCATACTTTGTTTCTTTCAAATTGATTAAGTTCACCATGCATAGCCATGATCCAACTTTCATTATTTTCAGCTTCTTAAAGCTCGGAAATTTATCAAAAATCATCAAATTGATCTCATCATAGGGAATCCATCTAGAGGAGTTAGCACTAGATCACACCTTAAGAGTGGATGCAACCACATAGCTTTTGTATCCCAAATTGAACCAAAGAACTTCCTATCACCAAAAGCTTTTTAATCGGGAGAACATGTCTCTTATCACCAAAAGCTTTTTTAAGCTAAAAGAATAGTTCCTCTCTTTTTGATGATGATCAAAGGGGGAGAAGAAGGTTGGTGTTATAGGTTGGGTACTATAGGTGGGTGTATTAAGTAAAAATCTGTAGTGATGTTTAAAACATTTTTAATTAATGAAAATTAAGATTTGTCACTTAATCTATTTTAATGAAAGTTCAGTTTATTTGTTATTTGTTGTAATATAAAATGAACTTTCCCAGTTTGTATAATTGTATGCTATAGCTCCAATGGATATAAAGGATCTAGTTAAATGTTTTAATTATGACTTATATGCATATCTGGGGGAGAAAAATTTCATCTTATTTAACAATATGCATAAATTAAGGGTGAGCTTACAATTATATCCTATGAGAACACCAATGGTTTGCCATCATCTAAAAGGGGGAGATTGTTAGCCTAAGTAGCTACATGATCCTAATTGTCGTATTTTGATGATAACAACCCATTAGTGGTTCTTAGTTAATCTAATCTCTGCAATCTGCCTGCAGCATCTATTTCCCTCCCCTTTCTTATTTCCTCTTCTCTCCTCTCTTTGTTTCTCTTATAATTCTCTCAATTGTTTCTAAAGTTCTAATGCTGTCGCATCAAATCGGTGTCAGAGCAAACCTGATCACCAAGCAGACACTGGTCCTTGCCAGAAAATAAAAAATCATGGTCATGCCCTTGATTTTGAAACCCTAACTTACAGGCAGAAATTCTCGCACCTCCTACACCACCACAGACAGACACCACTGAAAACACCTCTCTTACAATTTCACCTTCACCCAACAAGGGATGTGGCCCACACACCACCTGAAGGTGCTTCTGAAATCTCAGGTTTGCCATTCTTCTCTTGACACACCACCACCACCACTCAACTCCCCAGCCCTGATCTGCCACCACCTGAAATTTCATTGCTAGAAGAGCCTTGTTGGCGGCCCATGCGCCGGCAACACGCAAGGGAGTTGCTGAATTTCTCATGTATTTTCCTGACTCATGAGATATTGCTTCCAGCTGCGTGGTATGAGGAAAATCAGGCGTTAGCGCATGATGCATGTTTTCGGAGGATAATTACAAAGCTAACATTGGATTTAGACTTATTTGGTGCTGTTTCAAAGCTGTTTTTGAGGATTTGTGGAAATGGGAGTTGAGACATTGTGCGACTATGCTGAAAACTTGATAGTTATCGCAATTTGTGTTCAGGATCTTTAGTGAGGTAACAAAATTTCCAATTCATTTTGATTAATGTTTGCCTGATTAGAAAAAAATAGTAATTTGCATAATTCCAAGTTTCTTGTTACCATTTAAAAAAAAGTCTGCCCTTTGTATTTTGAATTCTTGTAGCTAATTCATTGCTTGAATCCTTGTTCATACCCATACTTCTTGTCATATTATATAGGAGTTAGGACCATGTCAATATATATGCATCATGTTCAATAGCTTCATGTATGTGCATCATGGTAATTTAGGATTCATATCACTTGTAGTCAAGTTTAGTCTTCCGTATTATCATTGTACCTTATTGCATTACGCATGGCTACCAACAAAAACATTGAACCCGTTCCTGGTGAACTTGCACAATTGATTCCCTTTGTCTATTTGGGTACATTCTTCAGGATGCGGTGGGCCAAAAATTAGAGTACATCATGCAGTTTCCCCAGGCCATAAAGTTGTTTGGTAGATGGCTTAGAACAATTAATTTTAGCCTAGGGCATTCTTTCTACTCCAAGAGTTCTTGTAGCACCTAATAAGATGAGTCGGACTTCAAAACAGACCATTAGACCAGTATAGTCCCTCCATCATCAGTTTAATCTGAAGTCTAGATTTGTGGAAGGTAACTTTGAGGAGTTTGACAATTTAGGGTACCAACCTAACCCTAGGCATGTTCGCATTCCCCCTAGACATGATCAGTATGACTATGGAGATGCTTCAAAATGAATGAAGATAGATGTGCATACCTATGATGGAAATTGGACCCAAATTCCTTTTTTGATTGGGTAGGAGTGCTGGAGGATTACTTTTGAGTGGTACCGTAGTAAGCTATATTGAGCAATTTGAGGGGTTAGTGCTTAGGCTTTGTATTGTTGAGGTCATGCATCAACTATGACTAGGTCCATCAATGATCTTAAGGAGGATGTTAGGAAAGAGGTTGAATTGTTTTTACCTAAGTCTTTAGAGGCAACTTATTGTATAGTTCTTGCCATAAAAAAATACCTCAAGATTCCTTATAGATCTTCATCTTCGTTGAGTGAGCCTCATCATTTCAAACCCTTTCCTTAGTCTAGGTCTATCATCCCTCCCTTTACGCTTATAGAGAGTTTTGTGAAGCAAATAGAGTCCCATCATATGTTTGTTTGCTCTAGCGGGTCTTGTATTCCTCAGGCTAGTAGCTAGATGTCACATTGCTGCCCCTTGTTCCCAACGAGCCTTAGCTTTAGTGTTGCATTGATGTCATGCTTGATTGTGAAGATTTGGTTGTGGATTCTGTTGAGTACTTAGGATAGGTGTGAGCTCGTTGATGAATTTGAGGAGGGTTAGTGAGGTTAGGTGTGAAAAGTGCAAATGGACCACTATTTTCTACACTTTCATTTTTGATTTGGAGATAGGACATGCAAGCTAGTTATTGATGAGAATATTAGCATGAATGCGATTTCTAAAGCTGCTCTAGGAGGTGCCGCCATAAGTGAGGGGTTTTCTAATAAAGTTAGGAGGTGCCGCCCTCTTTTACCCAAAAAAAAAAAAAAAAAGGAAGCTGCTCTAGGAAGATTGAACCTTAAAAGAGAACAACACCTTCATCCTTTTAGAGTGAATTAGGTAAAAATTGGACAAATCTATGTGTCACTGAGAGGTGCCTTATACCCATCCAAATTGGAGTTTATAAGGATAATGTTTACTATGATGTACTCCCTATGGATGTTGCTCATGTCCTATTAGGGCATCCATGGTTATTTGATCATGATGTAACCAATCATAGTAGGGAAACCACTTATTTGTGTAGGCATAAAGATAACAAGATCATTTTGATCCCTATCAAGCTCACTCCTAAGGACTCCAAGCTTAGAGATAAGAATGCTCTTCAAATCCTAGTTCAGAGAAGCAGTCACTTGGTAGATCTTTAGGCTTTTGAACGAGAGTGCTTAGAAAATAGGTGTATTTTAGCAATTGTTGCTTAATAAGTTTTTTGTGAGGATCAAGAGTTTCCATGTGAATATCCACCAGAGGCAGGAGAGCTATTAGTTGAGTTCTATGATGTAGTTCCCAATAAGTTAACTAGTGAGCTACCACCTATACGAGACATTTAGTATGCCGTAGATCTCCATCTAGCTTCACAATTACCTAATTTGCTATAATATAGGATGAACTTGAAGAGCATGCTGATTTGAATAGGTAGGTAGGAGAACTCCGTGACAAAGACATTGTGAAACATAGCATTTATCCTCTATAGTAACAATTCTTCCAACTTTGAAAGGATGGAGCTTGGAGGATTTGCGTGAATGGGTAGAATTATCAATAAAATTACCATCAAGTATAGGTTCCCTTTACCTATACTTGAGGAAGTTGTCTCTAGTTAGTACTCCAAGATTGACCTTCATGATGGATATGGAAATGTGTGGAAAATGGCCTTTAAGACCTAGGATGGTCTATTTTAAGTGCCTGGTCATGCCCTTTGGATCTCCATAGCTCCCAACACTTTTATGAGAGTTATGACATGTTTTGAAGTCAATTCATATGAAAATTCCTAATGTTCTATTTCATTGTTATACTAGTCTAGAGTAAGACTAGGGAGGAGCACTTGATACAATTTCATGAGGTCTTTGTACCTTTTGAGGAAAGCCAAGTTATTTGCAAAGTTCAAGAAGTGCATCAGGATCAGGGAATAGCTACTATCCTGATAAGCTTAGAGCCATTAGAGAGTAGCCTAAGCCTAGAACTTTTATTGAGGTTTGTAGCTTTCATGGCGTAGTTACTTTCCATAGGCCATCCATAAGCCTTTTTGGCACCATCATGGCTCCCATCACTGGGTGTTTGAAGTCAGGGGAGTTTCATTGGACCCCCCCTAGCTCCTAAAGCTTTTAGAGATGTCAAGCAGAAGGTGATTCTGCACTTTGGCATCTTTACTTTACTACTCCCTTTGGGTTGGCTTGTGATGCGTCTGGGGTAGGTATATGGGAGGGTTCTAAGTCAGGAGGGACACACTATAACATTTCTTAGTGAAAAACTCTCAAATTCTAAGAGGGATATAGCATGTATAATGAAGAGTTTTATGCTGTTATGAGAGGCTTTCAACATTGGACATATTACTAGTTATCCCAAGATTTTGCACTCTTTTTTGACCACTTTTTTTTGTGATATTTGAGCTCAAGAGAAGTAGTTTAGTGCGAAACATGCTGGTTGGGTATTAAACATTGTTCTGATCTTGAGAATAAGGCGGCTGATGGCATGAGTTATTCTCCATATCATGAGAACTGAAGTCATTGAAAGGATGGGTATTCTACTTGTCCAGATTTTGGGCTTATCTTTAAGGAGATGAATGAGGGCCATCGTTTGTAAATTTCATTGTCTGCGAGGGACTCCTATTTAGAGATACTAGGTTATGCATTCCTTATAAGGGATCTCTTAGTTTGGGAAAATTGCATTTTGAACGTTTTGCTGGTAATCTAGGAAGGGATAAATCCATTGTGTTAGTTGAGGATGGGCTTTATTGGCCTTCCTTTAAGGGGGATGTTTCTAGGATAGTGTCTCAGTGTTGTATCTATCATTTAGCCAAGTCTAGGAGAGACTACTTTGGTCTCCTCTTCCATTACCAAACATACCTTGAGAGACTTAAGTACGGATTTTGTTCTTGGACTCCTTGCAACAGTTCCGGGACATATTCCATATTTGTTGTTGTTAATAGTTTTTCCAAGATGGCACATTTATCCCAGGTAGTAAGACTTCTGAATTCTGATGCATCCGATTTGGCTAAATTATTCTATAAAGGGATCATCAAATTGCATGGGTTGTCAACTTCCATGGTGTTTGATAGGGATATCAAGTTCTCTAGTTACTTTCGGAAGACACTTTCAAAAATTTGTGGGATTTACTTGATGTTTCTTCTACTCGTGGCCCCCAAATTGATGGTTAGACTGAGGTTGTGAATTGTGGTCTTAGTGGCCTACTTAGGTGTGTAGTGGAAGAAAAACAGGGAAATTGGGACTTGATGCTACCTACTGGTGAGTTTGCTAATAATAAATTTGTGAATAGGTCCACGAATAAGAGTCCTTTTGAGTGTGTGTAGGACAAGAAGCAAGACCTTGGGAAGATCTATGTTGGAGACTACTTAAGAAGAATTGGTGATTGATAATTGTTGGGTTTAGTTAGTAGATTATTATGTGTTTAGTATTAATTAGTATAGGATTATGTGTATTTGGGGATCGTTTGTAATATTTGTGTAATGTAGGGGTTTGTATGTAATTCATGTTGTTATAGGGATATGCGTAATTTGATGTGTAGTGTGTGAATAGTGGGTGAAAGCCATGTTGATGCGAACCTCAATCGACACGCGTTGAGACCCAGCAAACAATGTTGGAATGCTTGCCCAAGAAAGCTAAAATTCAGATTTTTGATAGGAAACTCCGACCCAATGTTTATAAATGAAACGTGAACCGAAAGTATAAAGTAACAAACCCTGACCCAATGATTATAACTTAATCATGAACCAAAGGTATAAAGTAACAAACCTTGACCCAATGATTATAATTAAATCACGAACTAAAGGTATAAAATTTGAACGCCACAAGAAAGAAATCCTTGATAAGTTCACAAGTTCTCTGAAGAACCAATAGAAGAAACAAAACCTCACATTTTTATTCAATGTCATTTTTTTGTAGAATGTGGCTACAAGTCTATTTATAAACCCCTCCAATTAAATTTAAATTCAAATTCAAATCAAATCAACTCAAATTAATTAATTCAAATTCAATTCAAATTCAAATTATTTAATTTAATTCAAATTCAAATTCAAATAACGTAACCCTAAAAACCTATAACTAATAAATATAAAATAGGCTCACATGCCTATACTTATTGAAATAAAAAGTCTACACTAAACACTAGGCTATGTCGTCACCCGTTGTAATGGATTGCGCCAATCCTTACATCGCTTCCTTGATCTTCTTAGCTCTTGTCCTTGTGATTGGCCCATCTGGAACTTGCAATGGATCCTTTAGTGGTGCTTGTCAATTCTCATCACATGTTGTACACAGTTAGTTGTTGATGAATTTGAATTGAAATTGAACGTGAGTTTTCCCCATTGTATTTCTCTCCTCCCTTCCCCTTTCTTCCTCTTCTAATTTCTCCATGGCTGCACAACCTTGATGCTACCCCTACATCATTGCAAACATGTAGAGTTATCAACCCAAGATATCACATAAGTCTCTGGGTGAGGCTCTGGATGAAGCTGCATTCAAGTGATCCCATTTATGGAAACCACATTCATTGGACATGTTCCATCAATGATGACTTTGCAAACCTTTTCCTTGCATTTGAGAAAGGTTTTGAAAAGCTTGAAATGGAGCTCAAAGTTTGGCAATTGGCATTCCCTTTTTCCTATAATTTGTCACCGTGTTGCTGAATTTATACATATACATATACATACTGCAGCTTTATATCACCAACAGTCCTTTAACACAATGTGCCCTTGATTCTCAATCTAATTGTGCAAAACATCAAATTTGACTCCGAATTTGTCAAGAACCTTCTTCAATTCACATGTAGTCTTGATTCTAGTGCTGCTTTGAAACATATTCACTTAAAATCACAAAGTGCAGCAGTAAACCTGATTTCCAATGCTGGCAGTGACAATTTCTGGGGTTTCGTGCCAAATTATCTCCCTTGCTTGCAATATGTTGTGTCCACAGGCAAAATATCTCCTTGCAGATCAAAATATTGTGGAGAAATCCCAAAATATCATGGCTGGAGCAAATTCTCGCAAAACTGGAACCAGGAGAAACTCGGGCAGAGTCTCACTCACAGGTCACCGGCACGTGAGCCACTGGCGGCAACTTTCTGGTAATGAGTTTTGGGGCGAAGGGAGATCAAGGGATGGGGAGTATAGTGGTGTTGGTGGTGTGATGAGAAAAGTACAGGAGATTAGGGTTTTCAAAGTGCCGGTGGCTGGAGCATGTTTTGCAGGCATGTGGTGCCACATGACTGGGCAGATGGTGATGCAATTTTGAGGGGAAGGGTTTTGAAGGTTTCTGTTTTTAATGTAATGGGTGGTGTTGCAGGATGGTGGCTGGAAAGTGGTGTTTGAACAAATGGGGACACGACTGGAATTTTGGAATTTGTTCAGAAACTGTGGAACTGCTTTTTGGTTTTTTTCTTTTTTATTTTTTTTTAACTGAAATTCAGAGAGAGGGAGAGAGAGAGCAGGATGGTGGCTGGAAAGTGGTCTTTGAACAAATGGGAATACGACTGGAATTTTGGAATTTGTTCAGAAACTGCTGAACTGCTTTTTCGGTTTTTTTCTTTTTTCTTTTTAGCTGAAATTCAGAAATAAGAAATAGAGAGAGAGAGAGAGAGAGTATTAAAAAAACTGAAGGAGAGAAGAAGATGGAAGATTGGAGGGAGTTGCTGGACAGAAGCTGCCAAGAGTCAGCAACAGAATTCAGAAATTAGAGTGAGTTGAGAGAGTTATGGGAGAGAATTAAAGAGGAGAAGGAGAAGAAGAAGAGAACAGAGAAGAAGGAAGAAGACAGAAGGCTGCTGGGCAGCAGAGAATTAGGGACGGAGCAAGAGATCAGAACAGAAAAAAGAGAAGAAGAAGAGAAGCAATCAGAAAAAGAGAGAGAATTGAGAGAATAAGGAGAGAAAATTAGAAGAAGAGTAGATGAAGGAGGGGGGGGGGGGGGGGCGCGAGAAACAGGGCAGAAGAGGAGAGAAGGGGAAGATGGGGAGGGGATTGAAGTGGGAGAATGGAGATCGAAGTTTGGCTCTGATATCAAATGATTCAGGGGCAGCATCAAGCTTCTGCAGCCATACAGAAATTAGAAGAGGGGAAGAAAGGGAAAGGGAGGAGAGAGGTACCAGGGGGAAAACTCACGTTTAACTTCAATTCAAATTCATCAACAACTACCTGTCTACAACATGGCTTTCACACACTATTTATAAGACCTCTACACACATCAAATTACACGTATTTCCCTAAAACAACATGAATTACAAACAAACCCCTACATCACACAAATATTACAAACAACCCCCAAATACACATAATCCTATACTAACTAATACTAAACACATAATAAACTACCAACTAAACCCAACAATTATCAATCCAATTCTTCTTTAGTAGTCTCCAACATGGATCTTCCCATGGTCTTGCATCTTGTCCTACATCAATGTGTGTTTGATTACAAACCTTGCACATCCATTGATCTTGTTCCTTTGCCACCAGATGCCTGTTTTTTAGAGCTTATTGATTCTTGTTCATCACATTCATGAGTTGCGTACAAAGGTTAGGCGAAAACTTGCCATGAGTAATATGGATTACAAACTTGATGCAAATGTGCATCATAGAGCTAGAGACTTTAATGTAGGCAACAGTGTCATGGTTCACGTTAGGCCTGGATGTAGAAATCCATTTAAAAAGCTCCATGCCCATGCCTTTGGCCCTTTCTCCATCCTTAAGAAACTTGGAACTAATGCATATTTACTTAATTTGCCTACTCATTTGACCATTATTTCAGATTTGAATGTGGAACATTTGACTCCTTACTGAGGCACTGCACCTTTTGCTTTGCCATTTGGTGCTTATGCCTCAGCTTCCTATTTCTCAGCCACAAGAGATGGTAGAGTCTATTTTGAATTATGAGTTCATGACGTCTCCTTATGGTGGTTTTCAACGATACTTGGTTCAGTGGGGAAGTCGTTTTGCTTCAGATGCTACATGGCTTACTATGGATGCTGTCTATGAGAGCACTTGTCAGTTGTTAGGGTTACAGTTATAGTGACACTCTACAGAGCAGAATTATTTTCAGCCAGGGGAGTATGATGGAAGACTGCCTACATCTTGTTAGCACAATTATTTTAGGTGCAGATTTGGGACATTGTGCTTGTATTAGTTTCTCCTTTGTATTGTGCAAGTTCATGTTTTATTGGGGTATTTATGTAAATATGTGTTAGAAGTAGTTGGTATAAATTCTGGTTTGTAAGTTGCTTGGATGGTTGTTGTTTGAATCAGATTGTACTTTCAGTTTCCCTCCCTTTCTCTCTCTCTCTCTCTCTCTCATCAGCCTGCCTCTTCTTTGTTCTCTCTTCTGTATCTAAGTCTCCTGTCTCTCTCTGTTCACTCTCTCGCTGTTCTCTGTTCTAACCCTGCATTCCGCATGCAGCATCTATTTCCCTCTCCTTTCTTATTTCTTTTTGTTTCCCCTCTCTGTTTCACTTCTATAATTCTCTCAATTCTCCCTCTATTGTAAAGTTCTGTTGCTGTTCTACATCATATTGCGAAGTGTACTTGAAAAAAATACGGACTTTGCTCCTGATTCCAAGCACTTTCTTCTAAGGTAGACTTGATTTATTATTTCAGCTGACCTCAGTTGTAGGCTTTGGCAAATCATGCAAACATGACAAATGAAGGTTATGTGCATGTTTGACAGCCATTTGTGTAGCTGGTGCTTAAGTAATCATGTGGCACTGTCGGTATTTTTGAAAAATAATTATAAGGCTACAGAACTTTTTAAATGTATATATATATATATTTTCCAGATTTCACCTTGTACTTAAATTTATTTATTTGTTGCAATGCCAAAAGGGGTTTGGGGAGGGGAGTGTGAGCAGAGGCATTACATATAATATGTTAAGAGTATGACAACCATGCAACAATCGATACTGTGTAGTATTCAAAATTTCTGATATTTGCTTTGCTTATGGCAAGATGCGTTATTTTTTTGTTACATATTCCTTTTTATACCATCTTTCATATATTTTATTCTGCCCTACTGAATATTTATAATTGATCGAACAGAATACAGCCATCATCTTTAGCTTCCAAAATTAGCATTTTGTCTCTCAAGAAATATTTCGTGCTTGCCCCTAATAGGCAGTTCTCGCTTAATGGATCACCATTTTGCTGCAACACAGGTAGAGCCCTTGTTGGTATGGCGGAGGTTGAAGCAGCAATACAGGAAATGTTCCAGGCACCTCATATTCAAGTGTGTAAAAATTTAACCATATGTTCAATCATGTGCTTTGAAATGTTGATGTAGAGCACAACCAAATATCTATGCATAATAGAAAGGAAGAGGATATAGTGATGAAGGATGATGTCTGCATCATTGCAGTTGTGATTTATTAACAGAATATTCCTTCTTTTATTACAGGTAATGAAAAGTTGTTGCAAATTTAGTAAAATATTCTTGACAGCTATGGTGCATGAGCTTTATAAAACCGGAATGGGTGAAACTACCTTTGAAAAGGTCAGCTTGTCAAGTTTCCCCTGTTTTGTCTGTTATTTTTGTTGCTGGTCTGCTGACATTTTGAATTCTAGTCTTTGATATCTGACACTGAACCTGAAGGCCATACTTTACGAGGGAGGAAATATCTTTTTTTGCCAGCATTCATCAAAATGCTGGAAAAATAATTGGAGGTTGTTGGCTTTTTCATTCATTCGTGCACAATTTTCTTCCCCCCATTAATTAGGAATGGTGGCATCACATGTTTTGTAAGTCTCCTTGCTGGGAGGTTTTGGTTGAACCCAATGCATTGTTTGTGAAGTCATGGCAAGAAGCTACTTGCGAATGCTTGGGTTTCATCACTGCACGTTTTGCTTGTCTCTCGGAGGGTTAGTTGGGAGATCTTAGACTTATTTTAGACTCATTATTTTTCTCTTTTTAAAAGAAGAACAATATAGAATGAAGATTGTAATTGCTGGCCACTGGAAGACTGAGCATTGCTGAAGCATATCTGATACTAGTAGTGCATTTAGTTCAGTACATCCATTTAATCATATATATTCTTTTAGAAATGCTCGATATATAAAACCAAGCATTTTGTATGTGGGTGTTTCTTGTAAACTAATTACAGTTTTTCTTTGGTGAACTTGTTGCAGTTGGCAATTGTAGTTTCATGTCTCTGTACGAGCAATGGAGTAGCATTTCCTGGGTGGGATACACTCCTGAAAGTTGGGTAAGCTAAAAGTATTAATAAGGTGAAACATGAATGAGTATTCTATCCAGTAATGGCTCTTCTGAAATGCATTTTGGACATCTCATTGCGGCCATACGTTGGGTTGTGACCGAGTTAAATTGGGTACTTAAACAAGCTATTTGAACTTGAAGAGTCTATTGAAGCACAAGCCTCTGGAAGGCACAGAGAAATCAATTATCATTTGTATGCTTTGTATAGCCATTTTTTTTTTTTATTTTTAAATTTGTTAGATTGTGCAGGGGAAGGGGAGGGAGAAAGGTCCAGGGAGGAGTTGAACCTGGGCCAGTGGCCTATAATAGGGTTGCTGGTCAGCACCCTAGCCACAGGGCTGCTCCATTGCCCTTGTATAGCCATTTATAGTAATCATATTTTGCTTTATGAAAGCATTTGAAATGAGTGTATCCAACTTCAAATGTGTGAACAAGATTTTTTTTAATTATTATTATTTTTGATCATGCTGTCTTTTTTATATTGAACTGTTTTTTCCCTCATTGATGTTTTGTGCGATTCTGTTTTTTAACAATATATTTATGTGCTTTTAAATGCCATGGATCACAAAAATGAACGATTTTTGTTTCAGTTTGGTTTACAATATAAAAGTATGAGCAGTGCATATAGCACACTGATGATAAAAATTTCAATCTTTATACAAACGGAAATACTAAAAAACTTTTCTTCATCATGGATGATTTTGGGCAGCTGTAAGTTGGGTGAATGCAGAATCATTATCTGTGAAGCGGGAGCAAGACACAGGTTGCAAAAATTGCAGCTCAATTTTCCAAGGTTAGTTTTCTTATGTTCCTGAAAACAATTATCTCTGTTCTGGTTTTACCATCTCTCCTTACCCTTTACTTTTGGTAATGGGTGCTGTTAAACATGGTAAAAATGCAAGATATTATGTGGCAGCCTGTAATTAAACCATAATGTTGATCACTTCTCACAGGGCATATTTTTCCTTTTTCCTTGCATACTTGAGCAGCATTTTGTTTTAACCAATTTTATTTTTGCTTCATGGCAGTGACGATGTTGCATTTGCATTGAAAGGCAGCAAGGAGATTCCTTGGTTAGCTAAGTATTTGTGATTTTAAAATTTAGATAAACATATTAAAGTTTTGATTTCATATTCTCACTTGTATTAATATTTATTCTACTCAATGGATGTTGCATCCTTATTTTTGATCCCATTTTATTTTTTATTTCTTTATAATATTGTATTATGTAATCGTCATCAAAGATGAATCCTTTTGTTGATGGTAATCTCATTTTCATATGTAAAAGCTCTTGGGTTTTTTCCTTTCCATAATATTCATCTAAACTCTTGGCTTATTCCCTTTGGTTTAAATTGTTGCTATGTATCAAAGACCATGTTGAGGGGGAAAAAATGTCCTGGAAGCAATTGATGTTCTTCCCTAATGATGTTATCCATCAGCTAAGTGAGTTCCTAAATATACCAACACAAGCAAATAATGTAAATGTTAACCTTTAAGATCGCCTAGAACTTGAAAAATATTGGAGAAATGAAAATGCAAAGGAATATGCGCGCGCGCGTGCACACACACACACACACACATACACACAATATTTATCTGTTAAATAGAATTTTAATCATTAGAATAAATTTTTTTAATGATATTTGATGTAGAGAAAATATAATGAAAAAATATTCTTGATTCAAATTAGCTCTTAATGTAAGAATTTATAAGTAAATATAGGAATGTTAAACATGTTGTGGGTGGTCCAAAATTAGGATAACAACATCTTGAAAAATAAATATACATGACTTTTTTTTTTTACCATATTATTAACTAGTAGAAAAAAAATGTGATGTGTTATAAAAGATGTAAAAAAATAATAGAAAAATAAATGGAGACAATAGAAACTTTTACATGGTTCGGATGTACATACTTCACGAGCGGATGGAATCAAAGTTTCACTATTTAAGAGGAATTATAATATGATATGGATCTGATTTTGTATATCCTTCTCATTTTCTTTTATATCTCTCGTCTTTCTTTCCGTTACTTTCTTATTTCTCTACTACAAGTGCCATCTTCATCTCAATCTGCTCCTTAGTCGTGTGGTGGAGCAAGTTTTTCATTTTATTATTCAAAGAATTAGATGGGTGATGGGTGAGTGAGAGGAATAGCACAACCATCCATACATCCATAATGGGGGATGGGGTCATCCACATGAGACACTTATTATGAGGATACTAGAAATGTGAGATGAGTGAGTGATGGGCATGGAACATAGGGACAACCACTACATTATTTATAACACTTCCCCTTGGTTACTCATATATTAACTTCATCTGTCAAGATCTTTAAGATGTCTCATTCCAATGAGATGAACCAATTTCTTGAATATTGTTATAGACAAAGTTTTGGTGAATTAATCTGTTAGATTATAACTTGATCGGATTTATTAAACACTTGTATCACCATTCTTTTGGAGTTAATGTGTATAGAAAAATTTTAGAGAGATGTGTTTCGTTTTGTCACCCTTTATGTATCCTTCTCTCAGTTGAGCTATACATGTGACATTGTCTTCATATAAAATTGTTGGAATACTATTTTGATTGATTGAATACCACAATTTTCTTAGATATAAGAAATCATTAATTTGATCCACACACATTCTCTACTAGTTTCATGGATAGCTAGTATTTCAGAATGATTGGAAGATGTTACTATAATTGCCCGCTTTACTGATTTCCAAGATATAACAGTTCTTCCATAAAGAAATACATATCTAGTTTGAGATTTAGCATTGTGAAGATCAGATAGATATTCAGCATCTGCATATGCTACTAGTTTAGATTTGGAATTAAATGAGTAGAATAGACCCAAATTAGTTGTACCTCTCAAATAGCGTAGAATGTGTTTAATTCCATTCCAGTATCACCGAGTAGGAGCAGAGATATATCTTACTAGTAAATTTACAGAAAATGTAATGTTGGGTCTTGTATAATTGGACAAATACATCAAAGAGCTGATAACACTTAAATATGATACTCCAGGACTAAGTAATTTCTCCCCCTCATCATGAGGTTGAAATTGATCTTTCTTAACATCAAGTGATCGCACCATAATTGAAGATCCCAAAGAATGAACTTTGTCTATATAGAATTGCATCAATACCTTTTCTATATATTTAAATTGATGAACAAGAATTTCACAATTTATATCTTCAATCTGTAGGCCAAGACAATATTTTGTCTTTCCCAAATCTTTTGTCTCAAATTCCGCCATTAAAAAGTTGATAGTTTTAGTGAGCTTTTTAGGAGTCCCAATTAAATTCAAATCATCAACATAAATAACAATTATAGCAAATCCGGATTCTGATCTTTTAATAAAAAAACATGGACAAATTGGATCATTTATAAATCCTTTTTCAAAAGGTACTCACTTAATCGATTATACCACATGCGTCTAGATTGTTTTAATCCATATAAGGGACGTTGAAGTTTTACTGAATATAATTTTTTGGGTTTTGCTTCAGGGAATTCAAATTCTTTAGGGATTTTCGTATAAATTTCATTATCCAATGATCCATATAGGTATGTTGTTACTACATCCATAAGACGCATGCTCAGTCATTCAGTGACCGCTAACCCAATTAGGAATATGAAAATGATTCCATCCATTACGGGAGAATATGTCTCCTCATAATCAATTCCAGATTTCTGTAAGAAATCTTGTGTCACAAGTCTTGCTTTATATCGAGTAATTTCATTTTTTTTTATTTCGGTTGCGCACAAATACCCATTTGTGTCCAACGGGTTGGACATATTCTGGTGTCTGGACTACAAGTCCAAAAACTTCCCTTTTTAATAGAAAGTTTATTTCTATTGTGATAATCTTTTTTCATTTTGGTCAATCACTTCTATATTGACATTCATTAATAGATTTAGGTTCATGATCCCCATTACTGTTGGTAATGTTAGTAGCTACTGCATTTGCAAATGTGTCGTTGACAACAACTTTATTTCTATCTCACATTTCCCCTATGTAATGAATTGAGATCTCAATATTATTTCCAGATACCTTTCCCTTTTCAAGGGATGTCTCTTCAGGAGTTCTCTCTTTAGGAGATTCCTTTTCAGGAGGCTCCTCTTCAAAAGGAGTTTTCTCTTTAGGAAATTCTACAATAGAGATTTCATTTTCAAGAGAAATGAGTTTGTGAATGTTGAATGGATTATTCGCCTCTGTAATATTTTCTAAAGTGTTTACAGATTTCAATTTTCTCCTTCTTGGAGTTTTATCTTTTGCACCAACAGGCCTTCCACGTTTAATATTGGGGATATGGCTTATATTTAGAGCAGATCACATGTACCGGAGAGAGCTACGTGAAGTAAGGGGCAATTGCATGCGAAGAGGTTTCGAGAAGTACGCAGGAGGACCTTTGCTCAGCAAAAAATCGTCGACAATTTGACCAAACCATCGTCGGTTTCCGTCGGCGTAGATCACGTATTTTGAATTCGAGGGCTTATAGATTGGGCTTATCTGGAGGATTTTCCTTTGGGGGATAACTATAGATGTAGTTTAGGTTTACTAGAACTCTTCTATAGACATTAGATGGTTATATAAATATCATTATGTAACTCTAGATGGAATTAAGTTTCAAGTAAGCTTCAAAGTTGTGAGCTTTGACATTGATCATAGTGAAAAACGGAAGTGGTGCTCTCGTGGACGTAGGCTATTGCCAAATCACGTAAATATTGTGCGTTCTAGTTGTGTTTTTTATTTTCTTATTATTGTTTGATTGCTTCTTGAGTATATTTCATCATTGAGTGATTGCATTAGTGGTTATTGATTGTTTCGTGTTTGATTGTGTGCTTCTGCTGCATGTGTTCAAGTTGAACGAACATCAACAAGTGGTATTAGAGCTATTGGTTCTACAATGGCTGGGGTCTCTTCAATTAAGTTCGATGTGAACAAGTTTGATGGAACTAGTAATTTTCGGCTTTGGCAACGAAGGGTGAAGGACTTGCTAGTATAGCAAAGGATGGTGAAGGCGTTATACAGAAAGAAGCTGGACGACATGAATGATGCAAGTTGGAAGGAGCTTGAAGCAAAGGCAGTTTCCACGATCAGGTTATGTTTGGCCAATGACGTGTTGTATCATGTCATGGATGAGGACTCTTCAGCGGCGGTTTGGTTGAAACTGGAGCATTGATACATTTCGAAGTCGATTTTGAACAAGCCGTATCTTAAGCAAAAATTTTATTGGCTTAAAATGACAGAGGGTTTGGATTTGACTCAGCATATCAACACATTTAATCATATCATTAGTATTTTGGGGTGAGTTGATGTGAAGTTCAAGGAGGAGGAGAAGGCGTTGATGCTTT
Source organism: Malania oleifera (assembly GCF_029873635.1). Classification (NCBI taxonomy): domain Eukaryota; kingdom Viridiplantae; phylum Streptophyta; class Magnoliopsida; order Santalales; family Ximeniaceae; genus Malania; species Malania oleifera. The sequence goes on from NC_080424.1 coordinate 62,817,070, forward strand.
CGAATTCCCTACCTACATCGCCTGCATACGAGAATCTAGTTACGACGCTGATTTTGGGGAAAGAAATCCTAAAGCTGGAAGACATCACAAGTGCGTTGCTGGGGTTCCATCAAATGAAGAAGGCTAGTGATGAGGTTTCACATGGTGAAAGGCTCGTGGCGAAGGGTAATTAGGATTGTGGGAGAGGCAAGTCTTAGAGTGGATTGAGTGGTAATAAAACTTAGTCCAGGAGGAAGAAGGATGTTTGTTGTTTTAAGTGCGGGGAACTAAGGCACATAAAATCAGAATGTCCGGAGGGGGAGAAGGAAGAGGCAAAATCTCAAGGGGGTTCGTCAAAATCCTTGAATGTAGCTGAAGAAGGGGACTTAAGGAGCAGTGATGGTGAGATGCTTATTGTTTCGTCAGGTTTAGAATGCCTCAAAAGTTCTTAAATCCTAGACACAAGATGTTCTTTTCACATGACGCCTAACAAAGCCTGGTTCACTACTTACAGATTGGCGAGTCCTAGTTCTATTTTGATGGGAAATGGTGTGGTTTGCAAAGTTATCGGAATGAGAGATATCAGGATCAAGATGTATGATGGTGTGGTAAGGATGTTATGTGGGGTAAGGCATGTACGCGATTTACAGAAGAACATGATATCATTGGGTACTTTGGATTGTGACGGGTATAGTTACAAGTCCAAAGGTGGGACAATGATGGTGTGTGATGGCGTATTGATTGTGATGAAGGGATAGAAGATAGCAGGGAATCTTTATGCACTGCAGGGTAACACATTTGTAGGTGGAGCTACAACTGAGAGTTTTGAGTCAGCAAATACTATTTTGGGTAATGTAACCACACACAAAACAATGGGTATTCTTAACTACATTGGGGTGGATGTTTGGGGAGTGGTGAGGGTAGCATCATGGGTTAGACATGGGTATTTCATGAGGTTATCAGGAAAGGTCTAGGGGTATCTCATGTGGCACAAGTTGGAGTTGTTTGCCAGATGTAACTTGTGGCTGAGGTGGAGTACTAGACCAGGAGAGAGTTCCTCAAATAAGATATTGTTGCTCAGTACGCTAGTGTTGAAGGAGTTTTGTGAACAGGACATGGTGTATGTAGGGCTTGTAAAGGACTTCTTGGTGAAGTTAGCGAGTATGACATGTTTCTCGATTAATCGATTGCCAAAGGAATCACTAGATGGGAGAGTTGTATGAGAGGCTTGGACTGGTTATATGGTAAACTTTGGAGGTCCAGCCATGCATGTTTCTAGTGAGGTGGGATCTAGGCTTGGTGTGATGTCTAGATGTTGTGTCTTTATAGTGTATAAGAAAGATGAGTTCAAGTTGGGTGATCCAATGACAAATTGGTGGCAATTGGTGCAGACATGGCTTTAGGTGTTAAAGTAGTGAGACATCGTACTCAGGTAGATGAAGAAAGCTGTAGTAGCAGCAATGAGCATGTTGTGCATGTAATGACCTCAAATTTCTGCTATATTTTTTTTTCACATACAAATAATACTTTGATACCATAAAATATAGCCATAGTCAACTCGGACCCATAGGTACCGGGGATTTACCTATTTATACATACATGTCATCTAAGCAGCGGAAACTATATTACACTTAACTTATATACAATAACATAGATTTACTGTTCTACATATACACATATATATCCAAAAATCTATGCTATCTTCGACACGATTACTTACGCTGCAACTGGGGTAATACCAACGAACTCCTCTATCACGGAGCTTGCTCCACTCGTTGGTCAAGATTTCCTAAAATATTTATAATGTTGGGGTGAGACACCTCTTAGTAAGGGAAAGAGACTAATATCAGTGTGTGACAATGTGAGTTTAAGCATATTATAAACATATACTACAAATAATATAACTGTAATATATCTTCAAGCTGTAACTGATAGCATATGAAAATCTATACTTCTAAACATAATCTTACTATATCATAATAAATTTTCATATCATTTAAATCATCTGTTAAATATGTATATTATTGAAATATTATACTTTGGATGTAAATCTATATATCATGATTTAACCCGACATGATCCGGGTTGTGCGGCCCATAGGCTGGAAACATGACATAAATACGACCGATTGCCCACCCAACCTGGCCTGCCCTTCCTACACCACCGTCAAAACCTCTAACGAGTCAGTACACAAAGGGTATCCTACAACACCGCCTACACTTCAGGGCTAGTCGACCTCCAATCCACACTTCCTGAATAGTGTGGTTGTATTGTCGACTATACACCAATCTGGTCCACCCATCTTACTCACTGTCAAACCTCTAATGGGTTGGCACACAGTGGGTATCCTCTCTCTTCGATTTGGCTAGCTAGCAACGGTACCACCCTCATAACGTACGTAACTATCCAGGTCCTATTACTATATAATACATTTCATATATATATATATATATATATATATATTTGTTCAAAAATAATATTTTCATATTTTTGAAATAAAATTTGGATTTTACATATTTATGAATAAAAGCTGTCATTTCATAATTTTTGAATAAAATGTCATAATAAAACTAATTACGACATCTGCGTCGGCTTATCATATCACGACATCTGCGCCGGCTTTCATTTATACGACATTTGTGTCGGCTGAATTCTCACGGCATCTACGCCGACTGTATTATCATAATATACTGAAAAATATCTTAATTTCTGTACTGATAATCATTTCTCTAACTAATGTCAAATCATGCTTTTTCTGTGAAAACATAAAATATTCTAATTATGTTATAAGTCTGCAGTAAAATCATTTATACTCATGCCACACAAGTGAGTACTACTATATCATATCATCTGACATGGAAAACATATTTCACTGACAAAATAATATTAAATATGAATCAGGTTTTTTCCAATTCAACATCAACATTCCCAAAATTAATTATTTCATACATATAATTTTTGAAACAAAAACTGTATAATATATGTCAAATTTTCTAAAAATACCAAACTTAATCTATTTCCTTACCTGTTTCCTGTTGATCCTGCTGAAGCTTTAAACTTACGCCCCATGACGTTTGGAGCTCAAAACCCTGAAATTATACTTTTCCCAAATTAAGCAACTCAATCTCCAGTATATTTATCATTCAATATTTCCTAGGCTCTATATATTCCAAATTAACCATAAAACTCTAAATTACCTCACCTATCCTGGTTTTGGGATGGTACCCTAAAACCCCAAACTTAAAATCTGTTCCGGTAAACTTGTAGAGAAACGACCCTTGATCGTCGTGATGGTTTCTAATCATCGATTCGGGCTTAAATCGGAGTAGAATTATAGAGAGAAGAGGGAGGTTGCTCGTGGGTTTTAAGAGAGAGAGGGTGAAGAAATTTTATTCAACAAAATGAAGCTCGTGGGTTTTCTTTATAGCCAACTTTGCAAAGAAAACCGTCGATGATTTTCTTTGACTCTCAGAAAATCGTCGTCGCTATTCTATTAACCGGCTCAGTTTTATCATTTACCTGTTACCTGCCTATGGCAAATTCTCATAACCATCGACGATTTTCTTTTCACGCTAGAAAACCATCATTGATTTTCTCCTCTCCTAACCAAAAATCTATTTTTCCCTAATTTATTTTATCATCATATTTTCTGAGTCTTCACATTCTCCCCCTCTTTTAAAAATTTTGTCCTCGAAATTGTTGACTATACATGTACCAAACTCTAAAGAAAAAATTCGCTGTACTTTTATTAATTACCCTCACTTATAGCGAAAGAATACCGTGGTTACATATATGATTCTGCAAGATTACAATAATTAACCAAAATTCTCCCAAAACCCACTATATTCTATAAACTAGAACACAATTTATACATTTATTACCCCGCACTGCATAAAATAAAATCAAAATAGTACTTACCTTACTTGAACTATACCTTTTCCTTTTTCTGACTAATGTTGAGCCCCACTGAACAGATGTGGGTACTTTTGTCGTATTTCCTCCTCTAGCTCCCACGAGGCCTCTTCCACTACATGATTTCTCCACAATACCTTTACAAGCGAAATTTTATTGGTGCGCGACTCCTATTCTTTCCTATCCAGAATCTGTACTAGTGCTTCTTCATATGGTAAAGTATCTTTAAGCTCCAATTCTTCATAGCTGATCACGTGGGAGGGATTTGAGACTTATTTTCTCAGCATAGAAACATGGAATATGTCATGAATCCTGGATAAAGTTGGTGGTAAAGCTAATCTGTAGGCAACTGGACCCTCTCTCTCAAGTATTTCAAATAGGCCAATGTATCTAGGGTTCAGTTCACCTTTCCTCCTAAACCTCATAACTCCTCTCATCGGTGCTACTTTCAAGAACACATTGTCTCTTACATCAAATTCTAATTTTCAGTGGCAATTATCTGTGTAACTTTTCTGCCGACTCTGGGCTATACTAATTCTATCTTTAATAAGATAAACTTTATCATATGTTTGCTACACTAATTCTGGCCCCAAAACTCGCCTCTCACCCATTTCATCCCAGTATTGCGGAGAATGACATCTCCTACCTTATAATACCTCATAAGGTGTCATTCTAATGCTGGCTTGGTCTGTTATTATATGCGAATTCTATTAGTAGCATAAATTGGGTCCAACTACCCCTGAAGTCTAGCACACATGCTCGGAGCATATATTCTAGTATCTAGATCACCGTCTCCATCTGTCCATCCATTTGAGGATGAAATGTTATGCTAAATGATAACTGGGACCCCAAAGCCTCCTGCAGACTTTTCCAAAATCATGACATGAATCGTGGGTCTTGATTTGAGATTATAGATACCGGCACACCATGGGGTCGAACTATCTCCTGAAAATATAATTCCCCCAGGCTGCTCATGGAGTACTTGCTTTAATAGGGAGAAAATGAGTAGTTTTCATCAGTCAGTCTACAATCACCTAAATAACGTTCTACCCATGCAACGCCGGCGGTAACCCTATAACAAAATCCATAGAGATATGATCCCACTTCCACTCAGGAATGTGGAGTGGCTGCAATTGTCTTGCTAGTCTCTAGTGCTCAGCCTTTATTTGCTGGCACGTCATACACTGTTCCAAAAACTTAGCAATCTCTCTCTTTATGCCGCTATACCAGAATGACTCCCGGAGGTCCCGATACATCTTAGTGCTTCCAGGATGTATTGTGTAAAGAGATCTGTGTGCCTCCTCTAGGATAGTCTTCTTAATTTTAGCATTTGCAGGTACACACAATCTAGTACTAAACCTCAGAGCTCCATCATCTGAAATATTAAATTCCTCACCCTATCCGTCCTACACTTTATCCATCATTTTTTCTAATTTTGCATCATTCTTCTGAACAGCTTTAATCCTTTCCTGTAGGGTAGGCCGTAGTACTAAGTTGACAATAAATGCCTGGTGCTCACCCTCTACCAATTCCACATCAAACCTCTCCAAATCCATTTGAATCGGATGCTGAATCATCCCTGTTGATAATGTTGTTCCCACTACTTTACAGCTTAACGTATCAACCACCACGTTTGCTTTTTTTTTTTTTTCGGGTGGTAACTGATGGTGCAGTCGGAATCCTTAATAAGTTTAAGCCATCTCCTCTGCCTCATATTTAATTCTTTTTGCATGAAGAAAAACTTCAAGCTCTTATGGTTAGTAAAAATTTTGCACCTACTCCCATAAAGATAATGTCTCCAAATTTTTAGTGCGTAGACCACTGCAGCTAATTCTAGATCATGGATAGGGTAATTATTTTCATACTCCTTAAGCTGTCATGAAGAGTATGTAATAATCCTCCTGTGCTGCATCAATACACATCTGAGTTCCTTCTAGGACGCATCACTGTATATAACAAATCCATCCTCTTCTGATGGAATAGATAATACCGATGTAGAGTCAAGTCACTGTTTCAACTCTTGGAAACTCTGCTCACATTCATCGCTCCATTCAAATTTCATATTTTTCCTGGTGAGTCGTGTCAGTGGACTCGATAATTTGGAAAAACTATCTATAAAAAGTCGGTAGTACCCCGCCAAACCTGGGAAACTTCTGATCTCTTGAACATTTCCCGGTCTCACCCAATTCACTATCGCCTCTATCTTACTTGGATATACTGATATGCTATCCTCAGATATCACATGTTTGAGGAAAGCGATCTACCTTAGCCAAAACTCACATTTCTTGAACTTAGCGTATAACTTCTTTCCTTTCAGTACCTGTAGTACTAGTCTTAGATGATCTTCGTGTTCTTCAAAACTCTTTGAGTAGACCAGTATATCATCAATAAAGACAACAAAAAATTGGTCCAAGTATTGATGGAATACCCGATTCAACAAGTCCATAAACGCTGTGGGTGCATTTGTCATACCAAATGGCATAACTAGAAACTCGTAGTGGCCATATCTAGTCCTGAATGCTGCATTCGGAATATCTTTTGCTTTAACTTTCACTTGATAGTATCCCAACCGAAGATCAATCTTGGAATAGACCCGGGTTCCCTGTAACTGATCAAATCAATCATCAATTCTAGGAAGATGATACTTATTCTTGATCGTCACTTTATTTATCTCCCTATAATCGATTCACATTCTTAACGTTCCATCTTTCTTCTTTACAAATAGCACTGACGCACCCCAAGGCGACACACTAGGTTTGATAAACCTTTTATCTAACAACTCCTGTAACTAGTCTTTTAGCTCTTTCAACTCAGCTGGGGCCATTCTGTAGGGTGTTTTAGATATCGGTGCTATTCCTGGAAATAAATCCACGACAAATTCAATCTCACTATTTGGTGGCAAACCAGGTAACTTTTCTAAAAACACATCTAAGAATTCCTTGACTACTAGGATATCAGAAAATTTTAATTCTTCCTCTGGAATTTCTTTTATATAAGCTACATACCCCTGGTAACCATCCTGGAGTAGCCTCCTTACCTGAATGACTGATACTGGTGCGCACATGCAATCCCATAAATCTGAATTCCTGCTCTCTCGGGGGTTTGAAGATCACCTCTTTTTGATGGCAATCAATGTTGGCGTAGTTAGATGCCAGTCAGTCCATGCCCAATATCATATCGAGTCCCTGCATGTCTAATACCACAAGATCGGCTAGTAGTATTTTCTCCCGAATGCTCACTAGATAGTTTTTAATCACCCTCTTACATCTCACTACCGATCTAGTTGGTGTGGCTATTGACAAATCAATATCTAACAACCGTGTCTCAACTCCAATTGACTTGACATATCCCAGTGACACGAAAAAATGGGTGGCACCTAAGTCAAATAAAACAACAGTTTTATATGATAAAGCAATAATCATACCTGTCACGACGTCGCCTGCAACTTCAGCATCTTCCGGCGTCAACGTATAAACCCTCACTGGGGCTGTGTTCCGCTACTGGCCGCCACCCCTGGGTGCTTGAACATTTCCTCCAAATGGCCTGGGAGTAGGAGCAGTACTATACTATGCACGACAGTCTCGTGCTACATGACTCGGTCTACCATATCGGTAGCAGACATTCCTCTCTGCTCGGCATTCTCTTCTATGTCTCTTTCCATATACCAGACAAACTGGATATGTTTACTCGCCCTGAATCTCCCGACTTCTAGTTTACTGCCTCTAAACTCTACCGTATCTATCTCCTCTCCAAGGGCCTCGGTTGGACCTTGCCTGGAAACCCGGAGGCATGGGCCTCTTTCTCTGACTAGATGTCCTTACATCCCGCTGACTGCTCTCCTCTGCTACTTTGGCTCTGTCTACCAATTCAAAAAAATCCCGCACCTTTAGAACTGCCACCTATTTATGGATGTCATACCTCAAACCCCTTTCAAACATTCTCGCCTTCTTAGCCTCATCTGGAACGATGTACGGAGCAAAGCATGACAACTTAATAAACTTTGCTGCATATTGCTGAACCGTCAGCTGCCCCTGTGTTAGATTCAAGAATTCTGCTATCTTAACTTCTCTAACAGTGGGTGGAAAATAATGATCAGAAAGCATCTCCTTGAATTGGTTCCATGTCATGACCGTTAGTACATGTCTCTGTTCCTCAAGCAATTTCACGGCTATCTACTATCTCTCAGCTGCACCTGTCAACTTGTATATTGTATATATGACTTTTTGTTCATTGGTGCTGTGTAGTACCGACAATATTTTCTCAATCTCCTGAATCCAGTTTTTGGCAACTGTGGGATCTGCTCCTCCTAAAAACGCCAGAGAATTCATCTTGGCAAACTTCTCTATAGTGTAGCCCTGGTCTGCCGATGGTCCTCCCTACTTCTTAGAGTTCCATGCAATCTTAGCCATAACCTACTACGCTACACTACACAGAACTACATGTGAACCACCACCACCTGCACTAGAGGGGCCTGCACCATCATTACCACTAGCATGGGCACTACTACCTCTAGGGTCCATCTTGAAAAGAAATTATAATAGTCCGAGGACCCTATATGCATAACATAACTAACATATTTATCTAATTGAAATATCATATTATCAATTAACCTAGTGTCCTTATTCTTAATTTAAGATTCAGTCCAACAATTGAGAAACACAACCCGACAATAGTTTACTATGACTTTCCTGAAATCGTCGCCCCAGGAAAGACACAAAAACCACTATAGAAATCCTGCTTCTCGATTATGGAACAAAATCCTAAATACTCATCTTAATTTCCCAGCATTGACTCAATAAATTTTTGATCTATTCCTATACTCTGATATTATTTCCGTTGTACACTAAAGTTAATAGAACCTAACAACCTAGGCTCTGATACCAAACTTGTAACAACCCCAAATTTTGGTTATTTTTTTTCACATACAAATAATACTCTAATACCATTAAATATAGCCATAGTTGACTCGGACCCATAGGTATCGGGGATTTACCTGTTTATACATACATGTCATCTAAGCAGCGGAAACTATATTACACTTAACTTATATATATAATACCAGAGATTTACTGTTCTACATATACACATGTATACCCAAAAATCCACCCTATCTCTTACACGATTACTTACCCTGTAACTGGGGTAATACCAACGAACTCCTCTATCATGGAGCTCGCTCCACTCTTCGGTCAGGATTTCCTAAAATATTTATAATGTTGGGGGTGAGACACCTCTCAATAAGGGAAATAGACTAATATTAGTGTGTGACAATGTGAACTTTAGCATATTATAAACATATACTACAAATAATATAACTGTAATATATATTCAAGTTGTAACTGATAGCACATGAAAATCTGTACTTTTAAACATAATCTTACTATATCATAATAAATTTTCATATCATTTAAATCCTTTGTTAAATCTGTATATTATTGAAATATTATACTCTGGATGTAAATCTGGATATCATGATTTCACCCCACATCATCCGAGTTGTGCGGCTCGTAGGCTGGACTTAGCGTTGGTTGGCCTATCAGGTTAAGTTAAACATGACATAAATACGCACGGTTGCCCACCCAACCTAGCCTGCCCATCCTACACCACTGTCAAAACCTCTAATGGGTTAGTACACAGAGGATATCCTACAACACCGCCTACACTTCAGGGCTAATCGGCCTCCAACCCACACTTCTTGAATAGTGTGGTTGCGCTGTCGGCTATACACCAATCTGGTCTGCCCATCCGACCCACCATCAAACCTATAATGGGTTGGCACACAGTGGGTATCCTCTCTCTCTGATTTGGCTAGCTAGAAACGGCACTACGCTCGTAACATACGTAACCATCCAGGTCCTATTACTATATAATGCATTTCACATCATATATATTTATTCAAAAATAACATTTTCATATTTTTGAAATAAAATCTAGCTTTTACATATTTTTGAATAAAAGCTGTTATTTCATAATTTTTGAATAAATTGTAATAAAACTAATCACGACATCTGCGCCGGCTTTCATTTACATGACATCTGTGTCGGTTGAATTCTCATGCCATCTATGTCGACTGTATTATCATAATATACTGAAAAATATCTTCATTTCTGTACTGATAATCATTTTTTTGAAACTAATGTTAAATCATGCTTTTTCTATGAAAACATAAAATATTCTAATCATGTTATAAGTCTGCAGTAAAATCATTTATACTCATGCCACACAAGTGAGTACTACTATATCATATTATCTGACCTGAAAAACATATTTCACTGACAAAATAATATTAAATCTAAAATCAGGGTTTTTTCAATTCAACAGCAGCATTCCCAAAACTAATTATTTCATACATATAATTTCTGAAACAAATAATGTATAACATACGTCAAATTTTATGAAAATTCTAAACTTAGTCTATTCCCTTACCTGTTTCTTGTTGATCCTATTGAAGCTTTAAATCTACGCCTCATGATGTTTGGAGCTTAAAACCCTGAAATTGTACTTTTCCCAAATTAATCAACTCAATCTCCCATATATTTATCATTCAATATTTCCTAATCTCTGTATACTCCAAATTAACCATAAAAATCTAAATTACCTCACTTATCCTGGTTTTGGGATTGTGCCCTAGAACCCTAAACTAAAAATTTGCTCTAGTAAAATTGTAGAGATTCGACCCCTGATCATCATGATGATTTCTGATCGTCGATTCGGACTTAAATTGGAGCATAATTATAAAGAGACGGGGGAGGTTGCGTGTGGGTTTTGAGAGAGAGGGACAGAGAGAGGGTGAAGAAATTTGATTTAACAAAATGAAGCTCGCGAGTTTTCTTTATAGCCAGCTCTGCAGAGAAAATCGTCAATGATTTTCTCTGACTCTTAGAAAATCGTTGCCTGTTTTCTATTAACCAGCTTAGTTTTACCATTTACCTATTACCGGCTCACTGTAAATTTCCATAACCGTCGATGGTTTTCTTTTCACTCTAGAAAACCATTGCTGGTTTTCTCTTCTCCTAACCAAAAATCCAATTTTCCCTAATTTCTTTTATTATTATATTTTTCGGGTCTCCACAGTACTGCAGGTGGAGTTGGAGACTTAGGGTAGGAGTGTAGGGAGTTATATAACTCAAGAGACTTATAGTATCATAGGATAAACTAGAACATAAAGGATATTGTGATGCAGGTGGAGTTTCAGACTCAGGGCAGAAATGCAAGGAGTTCTTACTTGGGAGACCAATAAGATCACAATGGGCTCAGAGGCACTATGAAGCCACCATCCAGGTGTGATCTGATGTCTTATGCAACCATTATTACTGGAAATAATCTTACTACTTTTCAAGAGGCAGTGCACGAGCATGAGAAGGGTAGGTGGATAAATGCCATGGTGGAGGAGATGGAGGTACTATATAAGAATCAGACGTAGGGGTTGGTGGTGCTCCCAGAGAGGGAGAGGGAGATAGGTTGCAAGTGGTCTAGTATTTTGTTGTTTTATGTGAGTGACATGCTGCTTGCTGGAAATGTTCCAATTCAGGTAAATTAGTTGGGGAATTTGTTGAGAAAGGAAGTTCACATGAAGGTTTTGAGTGCTGCCAAAAGTGTTCTTGGGTTGTAGATTCGCAATGTTAAAGTTATAGGGAGATTGGGATTATCTCAAGGTGACTTTGTAGCCACAAGGAGATTGGTGTTATCTCAGGGCAGCTGTATATATAAAATTACATGGAGATTGTGGTTATCTCAGGGTAGTTTTAGGGATCATGTGTTGGTGAGGTTTATCATGGTTGATGTTATACCTCACTAGTACACCATTGGCGAATCTAAGTAAACAGTGTACTGCTCAGTACTCAAGGACGAACGTTGATGCACGAGACGTGTCAAAGGTTTCTTGCGCTAGTACAGTTGGGTACTTTGGTGAGCAACAGAGGGTTTCGTCAGTTGTGAGGTTCACAGATGGAGACTACAAAGGGGACTTGGAAGACATGAGGCTTTCAACGAGTTACATTGTGGGAAGGCCTAAGTGTTGGAAGTCTGGGGTACAGTGTAATGCCCCGTCCCGCCTCGTGGGCTCGGGATGCTACTTTAGTGACGTTTGTGTACCTAATGCCATAAACATTAAACATAGATGCAGTGGAAGTATTGAAACAATCACCAAACATACATTACTAGAGTTCTAAGTCATTTCATACATATAAGTTTGCAAACATCCATATTACAATCCGACCAAAACTAAACAACTAGTTTGGTCCATACGACCATAATACAAGCCCAGAAGCATATAACATAGCTACTTACATCTGAGCTCTTACATACACTCTAAAAAAGGCACTGTTCTATTTTCCACTCCCTGATCCTACTAAGCACGATACCTGCTATTTCCTAAAAAAATGATTTGTATATTGCGATGAGACACTTCTTAGTAAAGGTGATCAAGTTAATATCAGTGTGTGGCGGCATACATTAGTGTTTGCAAAAAAAATCCATACTTCATATAACCAAAAATAGCTGTCTTTACATCATATGTACTTATACAATTGAAAATACTTGTTTTATTTTCTTGACATAAACAGTTCAATCATTTTATAACATCATTTACATAAATATACATATATGCATAAAAGACACTCCTTGAGACTTACGCCATGTATAAACCCCCGTGGTCACGGTTGTGGTGCCCAAAGGCTAGACTAAGGTTGGGGTGATCAACCCAAACAAAGTCAACGTTCATCTGTGTCATAACTCTGACTATGCATGCATCCGCAATTTTATTTGCGAGCCCTGATTGCCCTACCGTGTCCTGAAAGTCCGGGGTTCCAGGTATGGTATACCCTCTACCAAGGCTAATTGGTATAGACCACCACACCACTCTTGTAGTACAGTGTGGTGCATATGGTCACATATATAGATCCTAATGACGGTACCGTGCTCCTCACATGATGATCCATCAGGGTTCCTAAAGCATATCGTGCAATTTAAGTAATAAAATCATATTTCATATTCATTTCAAATAAGACCTGACATAAATTTTCGGCCCTCGACCATCATATTATACTTGACTCACAGCCGTTAAACATAAATCTGGCCCTCGTGGCCATAAACATCATCTTGTATTTCACAAGTAGTTCTAGTATTTCACAAACATTCATCATTTCTGTTATTAAATAGTATGTACATATCATTCACCCGCCACACAATTTCCTGTACTTTGAATATAGCTTGTAGGCAACCATGAAAACATAGCATATATAGTTTAAAACATAAAACCAAACTTTCCACCATTTGTTTTACTGAAAATACCATAACATATATCCTAAGTTTGAAAACAAATTTTTTGAACAGTTGGTTTTAGAAACTTCAACTGAAAACCTGAATATACTTACTTCATAAACATTTCAAACAATTTAATTTCATTAAAAACGTTGACTTAACTTAATCCCCTTACCAATTTCTGAAAATAAACCGAGACACTCAAAAAAACTGAAACCTGACTTTTTACGAGATAAAAAATCTACTCTGCTAGGATTGCAGATGTTCAGTCCCTGATCCTCATGGTAACTTCCGATCGTCGAAACGGGAAACGAACGGCAAGGAATTGTAGAGAGAGAAAGAGTATTTGCTGATTCTAGAGAGAGAGAGAGATTTTGACATTTCTTAACCCTTAAGCAAACAAAAATCCTATTTATAGACCCCTTGACCCGGTTAAATTCGTCGAAGAAGCGGCGCTTTCGTCAACGAACCACCAAGTCTGTTCGTTGATGAATCTCTTCCTTCATCGACGAACCCTAGCCTGATATTTTTTAGCTGTTTTAGATCTTTTCATCGCCGAGTCTCTGAATTTTGGTGACAAACCGTATAAGGGCCTTCGTCGACTAGAACCCAGGCTTCGTCGATGAAGTCTGCTAAAATTACCTTTTTACCATGTTCTTATTTATCTTCTTTATTTCCTAATTCGAGTTTCTACAATCTCCCCTCCTTATAAAAATTTCATCCTCGAAATTTGTTAACTGTTTTCTATCACATCATCTGAACTGTTACTGTTCTGATCCTAGGAAGAGTCAGCGGCCACCCACATAGCAGCCCCGTCTCATGTTTATTGCATACCCTCACTTATGGCGGAGGAATACCGTGGTTACAACATAACGTCTCAAGAATTTACAATACCATACCCAAAACTCCTAGAGACCATCCATACATAAAATCATAAACAACTGACAACTAAACATACTTACTTTACCTGACATGCATATAACTAACTCTTACCTGATCAACCATACCGGTATGTCTAACCCTAATCATTACTGAAAAGTTATGGGTACTTCTGGCGTATTTATGTTTCTAGCTCCCAAGAAGCCTCCTTGACCACATGGTTACACCATAGTACCTTTACTAATAGTGTCTCCTTCGTACCCAGCTTCTGTTTTATCTAATCCAGAATCTGAATTGGTACCTCCTCGTAAGTCAACACATCCCCAATCTCTAAAGGTTCATAGCTAATCATGTGCGTAGGATTTAACATGTACTTCCTCAGCACTGATACATGGATGACATTATGAACTCTAGACAATGCTGGTGGTAACGCTACTCGATAGGTGACTGGACCAATCCTTTCCAGGATCTTAAATGACCCAATGTACCGAGGACTCAACTTGCCCTTCTTTCCAAACCTCATTACTCCTTTCATCGGAGCAATCCTTAAGAATACCATATCCCGATCTCAAACTCTAGCACTCGTTGGTGAGTATCTGCATAACTCTTTTGCCGACTTTGTGCTGCCCTTATCCTCTCCTTGATAAGTTCGACCTTTGTTGAGTTTTTTTGAACTAATTCTAGTCCCAACACCTGCCATTCACCTACCTCGCCCCAGTACAATGGAGATCGACACCGGCGACCATACAAGGCCTCATATGGTGCAATCTCGATATTGGCCTGATAGCTGTTGTTATATACGAACTTGACTAACGACAAATACCTAATCCAACTACCATCGAAATCCAGTACACATGCCCGCAATATATCCTCCAAAATCTATATGGTCCTCTTGGACTGTCCGTCCATCTTTGGGTGGAACGCAGTACTAAAGGTGAGTTGGGATCCTAAGGCGTCCTGTAAACTCTTCCAGAAACGAGAGGTGAACCGTGGGTTTCAATCTGAAACTATAGAAACTAGGACACCATGAAGCCGTACTATCTCCATCACATAAAATTCTGCTAGCTTGTCCATGGAATAGTTGACCCTGATCAGAATGAAGTGCATAGTCTTCGTCAGTCGATCCACTATAACCCAGATAGTGTTTTGCCCATCCACCGCCGAAGACAATCTCGACACAAAGTCTATCAAGATATGCTCCCACTTCCACTTTGGGATGACAAGTGGCTGTAGTGGTCCTACTAGCCTTTGGTGCTCAACCTTCACCTGTGAACACGTCAGGCACTGCTCTACAAAATGGGTGATCTCTCTTTTCATGTTAGACCACTAGAAAGATCCTTGTGATACCTGTACATCTTTGTGCTTCTTGGATGTACCGTATACAAGGAGTGATGTGCCTTTTCCAGGATGGTTCGTTTAATATCGTCATCATTCGGCATGTAGATCATAGTGTGAAATTTCAACACCCCATCATCAGAGACATTAAAGTCTGCATTCGACCCATCCTACATTCCACCCACAATCTTTGCTAGCTTTACATCTTTCTTCTAAGCTAATCTGATCCTCTCCTGTAAGGTTGGTTGCACTACCAGGTCAGCAATGAATGCTTGGTGACCTCCTTTTACTAACTCTACCCCAAACCTTTCTAGGTCCATCCTAATCTTATGCTGAATCCCAATCGCTGAGACTGATGCAGACACTGACTTTCGACTCAACGCATTAGGTACCACATTAGCTTTTCCAGGATGGTAACTAATAGTACAGTTGTAGTCTTTAATCAATTCAAGTCACCCGCGTTGCCTTATATTTAACTCCTTCTAGGTGAAGAAGTATTTGAGACTCTTATGATCAGTAAAGATCTCACACTTTTCACCGTATAAGTATTGCCGCTAGATCTTTAGTGCAAATACCACTATTGCTAACTCTAAGTCATGGGTAGGGTAATTCTTCTCGTACTCCTTGAGTTGACAAGAAGCATATGAAATAACCTTACCCTGTTGCATCAAAACATACCCAAGCCCTTTCTAGGATGCGTTAATATAGATCACGTAACCACCATCTTCTGATGGAATGGTCTACACTGGGGCTGTGACTAGACATTGCTTCAACTCCTGGAAACTCTGCTCATACTCACTAGTCTAGTCAAACCTACTGTTATTCCTCGTAAGTCGTGTCAACGGACTTGACAGCCTAGAAATCAACGATAGTACCCTGCAAGACTCAAGAAACTTATGATCTTATGTATGTTAGTCAGTCTCGACTAGTTTATTACTGCCTCTACTTTGCCTGGGTCTACTGCAATTCCTTCCTTGGACACCACATGTCCTAGAAATGCAACCTGTTCTAGTCAGAACTCGCATTTCTTGAATTTAGCAAACAATTTATTCTCCTTGAGTATTTGAAGTACTAGCCTCAAATGAGCTTCATGCTCTATAGGACTCCTCGAATAGATAAAGATGTCATCAATGAATACCACCATGAACTGATCTAAGTATACGTGGAACACCCTATTCATTAGATCCATGAATGCTGCAGGTGCATTCGTAAAACCAAACGGCATAACAAAAAATTCATAATGACCATACTGAGTTCGAAAGGCTGTCTTCGATATATCCTCAGACTTCACCTTCAACTGGTGATACCTGGATCACAAATCGATTTGAAAGAAAATCTAAGTGCCCTTCAGCTGGTCAAACAAGTCGTCAACACATGGTAATGGGTATTTATTCTTTATGGTTACCTTGTTAATCTCTCTGTAGTCAATGCACATCCTCATCGACCCATCTTTCTTCTTCACAAACAATATCAGCGCTCCCCAAGGTGATACACTCAGTCGAATGAAACCATTGTCCAGAAGTTCTTACAGTTGCTCCTTTAGCTCTTTCAGTTCAGTCGGAGCCATTCGGTATGAAACTTTAGAGATTGGCAATGTACTTGTAGTCAACTTAATGGTGAACTCCACTTCACGATTAGGAGGTAGCCCTGGTAAGTCTTCGGGAAAAACATTTGGAAACTCCTGAATTACTGGAAAACCCTCCAACTTTAGTCCTTCCTTTGGTGCTTCTTTCACATACGCAAGGTACCCCTAATTATAACGATGACACAACGTACATACTTTTCCATCCTATCATTCTCAACCTAAATTTTCGACTCCCAGTCCTTCAACCTAGAACCAATACCATCGATGGATTTACCATGGTTTTCCTGAAATTGTCATTCCAGGAAAAGCATAGAGGACCATCGAAAGACCATCATTCCAAAGCTTCCAAACTAAACCCCGACCTAACTTACCCATTCTTATCCTTAACTTATCTTAACCTATATTCTAGTAATTATCACTGACAAAGTCTGTAGAACCTAGCAAACCTAGGCTCTGATACCACCTATAATGCTTAGTCCCACCACGTGGGCCCGAGGGCTACTTTAGTGACGTCTGTGTACCTGATGTCAAAACCATTAAACATAGATGCAACAGAAGTATTGAAACAATCACCAAACATACATTACCAGAGTTCTAAGTCCTTTTATACAAATATGTTTGCAAACATCCATATTACAATCCGACCAAAACTGAACAACTAGTTTGGTCTATACGACCATAATATAAGCCCAGAGGCATATAACATAGATACTCACATCTGAGTTCTTATAGACACTCTCAAAAAGGAACTATTCTATTTTCCACCCCCTGATCCTACTAAGCACAATACCTGTTATTTCCTGAAAAAATGATTTGTATATAGGGGTGAGACACTTCTCAGTAAGGGTGATCAAGTTAATATCAGTGTGTGATAGCATACATTAGTGTTTAGAGAAAAACATCCATTCTTCATATAACCAAAAATAGTTGTCTTTACATCATACGTACTTATACAGTTGGAAATACTTGTTTCATTTTCTTGACATAAATAGTTCAATCATTTCCTAACATCATTTACATAAATATACATATATGTATAAAAGACACTCCTTGGGACTAACACCATGTATAAACTCCCATGGTCAGGGTTGTGCTACCCAAAGGCTGGACTAAGCCTAGGGTGATCAACCCAGGCAAAGTCAACATTCATCCGCGTCATAACTCCGACTACGCAGGCATCCACAAGTTTACTTGTGAGCCCCGATTGCCCTACCGTGTCTTGAAAGTCTGGGCTTCCAGGTATGATATACCCTCTATCGAGGCTAATCGGCATAGACCACCACACCACTCTCGCAGTACAGTGTGGAACACATGGTCACACATATAGATCCTAACAATGGTACCGTGTTCCTAACATGATGGTCCATCAAAGTTCCTAAAGCATATCGTGCAATTTAAGTAATAAAACCATATTTCATATTCATTTCACATAAAACCTAACAAATAAATTTCCAACCCCTCGGCCATCATATCATACCCGGCTCACAACCGTTAAACATAAATCTGGCCCTCGCGGCCGTAAACATCATCCTGTATTTCACAAACATTCATCATTTCAGTTATTAAATAGTATGTACATATCATTCGCTCGCCACACAATTTCCAATACTTTGAATATAGCCTGTAGGCAACCATGAAAACATAGCATATATAATTTAAAACATAAAACCGAGCTTTTCACTGTTCATTTTACTGAAAATACCATAACATATATCCTAAGTTTGAAAACAAATCTTTTAAATGGTTGGTTTTAGAAACTTCAACTGAAAACCAAAAAATACTTACTTCATAAACATTTCCAATAGTTCAACTTCATTAAAAACACTGACTTAACTTAATCCCCTTATCTATTTCTGAAAATAATTTAGACGCTCGAAAAAACTAAAACTTGACTTTTTACGAAATCAAAAATATGCTTCGCTAAGATTGTAGATATTCACTCCCTAATCCTTGTGGTAACTTTCAATTGTTGAAATGGGCGACGAATGATGAAGAATCGTAGAGAGACAAAGAGTATTCGCCGGTTCTAGAGAGAGAAATTTTGAGATTTCTTAACCCTTAAGCAAACAAAAATCCTATTTATAAACCCCATGACCTGGTCAAATTCATCGACAAAGCGGCGCATTTGTTGGCGAACCACCAAGTTTGTTCGTCGACGAATCTCTTCCTTCGTTGACAAACCCTAGCCTGATATTTTCCAACCATTCTGGATCTCTTCGTCGCCGAGGCTTGGAATTTCGGCGACGAACCATATAAGAACCTTCATCGATGAGAACCCAGGCTTTGTCGGCGAAGTCATTTAAAATTATCTTTTTACCCTTTTTTTATTTATGTTCTTTATTTCCTGGTTTGGGTCTCTACATACAGTCTCAGGGTGCGTTGGTTATAACTAGAGTGGAGTTTTTGGTAGAGGCTGATGTTGTCAAGGTAGTATTGTGGTTCGAAGGATCGTTCAAGGAACTGGGTGTTTAGTTAGGTGGAGTTCCTATTACCGTAGTCAAGTTCAAGCATGGGTTGGGCTTGATTTACGTCTCTAAGTATTAGAGGGGAGGTGGGTCCCAATCTACAGGCCCGGGTGGAGCAGTGGTTATGCTTTCAGATTTCCAAGGTTGTGAATATTTGCCAAGGTGGAGATTCTTGGGGATGTGACTCACATTCAGAGTGGATCATATGTACCGAAGAGAGTTACGTGAAACAAGGGACAATTGCATTAGAAGAGGTTTCAGGCAATACGTAGGAGGACCTTTACTCACCACAAAACCATCGATGGTTCCGTCAACATAGATAATGTATTTTGAATTCAGGGGCTTGTAAATTGGGCTTGTCTGGAGGTTTTTCCTCTTCGGGATAACTATAAATATAGTTTAAGTTTACTAGAACTCTTCTATAGGCAAGATGGTTATATAAACATCATTATGTAATTTTAGATGTAATTAAACTTCAAGTAAGCTTCAAAGTTGTGAGCTTTGACATTGATCATAGTGAAAAACCAAAGTGCTGCTCTCGTGGACGTAGGCTATTGTCGAATCACGTAAATATTGTGCGTTCTAGTTGTGTTTTTTATTCTTCTTATTATTGCTTGATTGCTTCTTGAGTCTATTTCATCATTAAGTGATTGCATTAGAGGTTGTTGATTGTTTCATGTTTGATTGTGTGCTTCCGCTGCGCGTGTTTAAGTTGAATGAACATCAACATTTAACTTGCGACTTAGGTTTATTAGTCAGTTATTGTCCTTTAGGGACATCAATATGTGCTAGAATATTTACAGCGAGTATATGAGATTTTTGTATGACATTGGTATATGCATAAGAATTGGGTAACTAATTTGTAATCCCTTGCAAATGTACAATCTTCTGAACTTCAAGTTCACTTTGATTTGTGCAAAAATTTAAATGAGATAAACTCATGGCATTCCATGTGATTTCATGTTATTCTTTAGACACTGATTTTGCTCCCCTTAATGTAGGGAATACTGTTTCATCAAAATGACAATCTTGAAACCATGCTTTAAACAAATCACCCATTAAAGGTTCAAGATATCTAATAATAGAAAGGGAATCAAAACCAACATAGATGCCAAGTTTATGTTGATGACCCATTTTATTTCTTCGAGGAGGGGTAATAGGGACATATACAGTACATCCAAAAGTTTTTAAATAAGAAATATCAGGTTATTGCCCAGAAACTAATTGCATGGGTGAATGATTATTATAAGCAGTTGACCTTATATGAACTAAACATGCAGTATGAAGAATAGCATGTCCCCAAACAGATATAGGCAATTAGGTTCCAGTGATCCAAAAATAAAAATAAAAATAAAATAAATAATCAATTAATTAAATAGTATAATATAATATATTAATATAATAATATAATATAATATAATATTTTATATATTTATATATACACACCTTCCCGAAGGATTTGAATCCTTCAGGAAGAAAATTAATCTTTCCTGAAGGCTCACGCACCCCCCCCCCAGTTGCCTCTCCCACTCCCCGTCTCTCCTCCATTCTTTTTTCTCTCTCTCCTCATTTCTCAGTGGATATTCGGCTGATCGGGAAACGGAAGGTACCATTGGGTTTCTAACTCCGCCACCAACATTTCTGCTGGAGCAGATTTATCGTGGGAGTGACTTAGGCACCACTTCTAGGGAAAGGTAACTTTTTCTTATTTCTTTATTTCTCTTTAAATCTGCAGTTAAATAAACGATCGGGCACCACCACCTGATCCTAATCGCTATTGTCGTCATTTTGGTGTGAGTAAATTTCCATTTAGGATTTTCTAGGCCCCACTCCAAAGTGAGAGTGAGATTTGGGAAATTAGGTAAATTGATTATATCTGATGGTATAATTATTTATTTGGAATTCATGAGCCTCAGAAATATTAAAATAGTATTTTATTTAGGGTTAATTTAATGGAACTTGAATTTTTAATTTCAGGGTTCGGGTAAGCGCCCAAGCATCTTTTCGGGGTCTCTATTAGCATAGTTAAAGAAACCACGTAAGGAAAAAAATATATATTAAACTAGAATTTTAATGAATTTAATGAAAAATGAATTATATTATATATACATATATATGTTTCAGTATGAGTTTAAAATGCCAACCCTTTAAATTATGCTTTCTGAGCCTAGGGTTGTTTTATTAGATACATATATGTAAAATTGAACTGATGAAAGTGAAATATTTTTCAGAATAATTATGTAAGAAATTAAAAGTATTTTTTCAATATGTGAATGTTGAATGTGGGTTGACTTATTTTATAGGAAATATATATATATATATATATATATATATATGAATTTTACTGCTAAAAAGTGTGACATGAGTGAATAGGAATGTTGTGTGAAAATATGTTATATGTATGAGATACATGATATACAGGAAATGAATTAAGTAAGAAAATGTTATATGAAATATGCTGCATGTGAGTGTTAATGCAATAATGTAAAACAGTTGAAAAATGTTGAATAAAACAACTAAAAGATGTTAGGTAAAATAGCTGAAAGATACTGTGTATGAAATGAAAATGGAAATGAATAAAACGGAAATAAAATGTGAAATGTGAACAATGTAAAATGGGAAAGGATCACGTAAAGTGAAATAAAATAAAAAATAAAAGATGAAAACATAAACAGTTGAGAAATGCAGAATAATGGCAAACAAAATAATGTATTATGATATTATCAGTATTTATACTAGTAGAACATATTACGTTTGGGCGAGGAAAACTCTTCGCTCGAGGGCTTGCTGAGAAAAGAGAGTGCCTTGGTTGTATCAGATGTGGCAGTAGGCTGCATAACGTGTTAGGGCAGAGGGAAACTACTTGTTGAGCAGGTAGATTTCCCTATTCTTGAGAGCCTTCGCCAGTAAAATTTTGTATGAACTATGTGAGTACAAGATTAATCTATCACTTGAGGGCTTACTGAGTAAGGTGAGTGCCCTGGTATGTTTTAGCTATGGCCTTTGGGTTGCCTAATGTATCAGAGGAAAGGGGTGCTACTTATATGGGCAGGTAATCACTCCTATCCTTAGGTAATCTTGTGGGAAAAATACCTTGCATGTGTTTGAATAGGATCATAAAATGATTTTAGAAATTATGTTAATGATTTGCAAATGATGAATAATATGTTATATACAAACCTCATGTTAGCCACGCACTGTTTTAATATATTTTTTCTTCTCTTACTGAGATGTGTCTCACCAGAATATGAACTTATCTTTTTTAGGACCTCCACGAGATCGAGCTTAGAGGGCTCGAGGTTGTTATATCATTTTGGAGTATAGTAATAGAAAGGGTATACTTTCTAATGATACTTTTGGGAATGTATAAATTTTATGTTTTATATTTTATGTTTTAAGTCTTCTGAGAAATGGGTGGTTGTGAATACTAGAAGTGTAGGTTATGTTTTGGAGATATGTATATATATGAATACAGGTGAATACATGGTTTATTATGGTGTATAGATAGGAGTAGAAAACTATGGTATTATGTTTGTTGGAAGATTATGTTTATGTTTTTCGCTGCATAAGTGATATTAGAATGTCCGTTAGCAGGTAAATGAATGGATTAGTAGCACTCCGGGCCCACTTAGAGGGTCGGGGTGTTACAGATGGTATCAGAGCAGGTTTCCAGTTGGAAGTGTGATTAATTTCACATCGCTTGGATATGGAAATGTCAGAGCATTAGGTTTTGAAATTTTGTAGATCTAGGAATGATTTATACCAAAGTATAGGAATTAGTTAGGATAAGGATGCTAGGTGGATAGGTTAGATTAGGTGTAGAGAAGTATAGGATTTTGTTTTATAGTTTAGAAATGGAAATACATTGACGATTTCCTGTGATTTTTCTGAAGCAGTCAACGGCCTCATAAAAGCCACGGTAAACCTTAGATGATTTCTCGTTTCTGAGCTATGAGACTGGTCCTTATATGGGGAACTTGAATGTATATTGGTTAGTCAAGAATCAAGAAAGAAAGGGAAGAGGTAGTCGGCTCGAGGCAGGAGGCTGGAGAATGAGGTTATCATGATTATCAAGGTAATCAGTCCTACCTTGTATGCCAGGCAAGTAACAAGGGTCATAGGGGTGAATGCTGGTTTAGGACTCCTACCTATTTCAAGTGCAGTAAACCAGGGCATGTTAAGAAAAATTGTTGGGAACCGTTGCCTATGGTATTCGTTCAGAATCAGGATCGTGAAAAACAGCAGGTACCACTAGGAAGAGGTAGACTAGCACATGTTTATACGATAGTCCCGGATGAGGCAGATAAAGCCAATGGGGCGGTTATGAATTTATATTTAAGATAATGATGATTTTATTTAATTATTGATGATGCAAAAACTTATTTGCGAGATATATTTACTGAATTGTATGAGGTATAGTAAATTGTAGATTTATGGAAATGAAAGATTAGGTAATAAATTTCGAGAACAAAATTTTTTTAGGAGGGAAGAATGTAGTGATCCCAAAATAAAAAATAAAAAATAAAAAATAAAAAAATAATAATAAAAGTAAAAAAAATAAAAAAAATAAAAAATAAAAATAAAAAATTAAATAATCAATTAAATAAATAATATAATATAATAATATAATAATATTATATATATACACACACACACCTTCAAATCCTTTAGGAAGGAAATTAATCTTTCATTCTTGAAATGATCTACCTTCCTAAGTGTTTGCCACACTTAGGGCAAACAGGATGTGATGAGGTACCCTGAAATGATCTACCACTCGTATCTCGTCGCTGGCCTCCGCCGTTACCATACCTTCTCTAAGAACCCTGCCTTGCACCCGTATGTGAACTAAAAGGCATTGGCCTTTTCTTAAGGTTTTGAACCTTCACATGTCCTTATAGACTCGTCTCTGCCACAATGGTCTTATCCACCAGTGTAGCAAATTTCTGCACCTGTAACACAGCTACCTACTTTACCTACTTTATAATCTCCTGTCTCAGAATCCTCTCAAACTTCCAAGCCTTTGTGGACTCATCTAGTACCATGTAAGGAGCAAAACGTGATAGCGCCACAAATCGAGTGGCGTACTGTTGAACAATTAGCTGTCCCTGAGTCAGGTTCAGGAACTCCTTTGCCTTTGCTTTCCTAAAATAGGTTGGAAAATACCGATCAAAGAACACTTCTCTGAAGCGGCTCCACGTCATCGCCACCAGTACCAGTTTCTGGTTCTCTAGCAGCTTTACTGCTTCCCACCATCTCTCGGCTTCTCCAGTCAGCTTAGATGTGGCATATAGCACCTTCTGCTCATTGGTCCATCACAATACGACCAAGATCTTTTTGATTTCCCGAATCTAATTCTTCGCAAGGATCGGGTTGGTACTTCCCGCGAAGGTACGAGGCTTCAAGCGAGTGAACTTCTCGATGAATCTCCCAGCTCAGTAGTGGGACGATCCTGCCCCCAAGAACTCCACATAACCTCGGCCATAAACTGCTGGGTGAAATCCCAAAGCGCCACTGTAGAATCATTGCCACCCTCATAGGCAACCCCCTCACTACTACTCCCTCCAGAAATAGCGTTACTCTCCCTAGGATCCATCCTGAAGATACAACCAAAATGAATTTAGAATTCTAATATCCTGACATGTCTGGTGCAATTATAACACTAAAATATTCACTTTAAATGAACTCCCATACCAATCTAAATCTTTTCCCTTAATTTACGACATACTCTTCCAATTTCATATTCCTATTCTAGTTTTCAAGTTCTTGTCGCTTCACTAAAAAAAAAAACCATCAATGGATTGCCGTGGTTTTCTAAACCTGTCAACTAATCCAAAAAAACACAGAAGTCCATCAAGGAATTTCTGCCTCCAGGCTTATAAAGCAAAACTCAAAATTCCTATTCTGCCCCTTCCTATCCTCATCCTACTTAAACCTATACTTTGGTAAGATCATTCGACCTAGTCTGCAAAACCTAGCAACCTAGGCTCTGATACCACCTGCAGCGCCCTAACCCGCCATGCGGGCCCAAAGTGCTAGTAAAACATATAAATAGTCTCTAATACCACGTCTATATATAATATATTGCAACTCACCCTAACCAGGGAATCCCGGGTGCACCTTTTATTACTAGAATTAAAACCATACAACAGAAGATACTAAAAAATCCAAACCACTTTACCAAAGTTCTAACTTTTCCCCAAATATATACATACAACTACCCGTCTATATAATACAGTCCATAAAAATAACAAAATGATACCGCTTGTGACTCACCAATTCTGTCTATCACCCCCAAAAAATCTAATTCTTGCCCCATAGAAAGCTAGGCAGGGTTCCCTGAAGGACTTGAAAAAAATAATTTGTATAATGGGGCGAGACACTTCTCAGTAAGACGGATTATATTATTACTAGTGTGTGTGGCTAGCATAAGCTCCCGTGAATATAAAAATTCCATAATTAATTGTACATGAAATGACATTTTAAAACTGTACCGCACTATATATATGAAAATACATAATTTCAAAATAATAAACTGTTGGCTCAATATAACCCATTTATAGTAAATTTGCCCATATATGCATAAAAGACACAACCTGGACTGATAAATTAGTGTCATCATGCTATCACATACTCATATTGTAACGCCCCGACCCTCTATGTGGGCTTGGAGTGCTACTAAAACATAACATACACATCTCTCTGATACCATACATATACAACCCGCCCAAATAAGGGGAAACAAGTGTTCCATAGTGATCATCATATACATACATAGCGAAAATTACATACTAATACATCCAACACTTACCAGAGTTCTAACTATTTCCCCTTACATAAATAACTAATTCCATATCCTATTATTACAATCCCCAAAATCACAAAACTACTGTCTATGTCTCACTAGCTTTGACAATATCTATTGATTGTCTAATACCAGCTCGACAGTACACTAGACTCGATCCCTCGAAGGACCTAAAAAATAGTTTGTATAATGGGGTGAGACACCTCTCAGTAAGACAGATTATATTATTATCAATGTGTGGCTAGCATGAGTTGTCGTATACACATATTATTGTTAACATTTAAATACATTTAACTAGCATTCTAAAAAAAAAAATAGAACTGCAATATATCTATTGGCAAACCTATAATTTCATAATAAAATGCTGCCGGTTCAATATAGCCCATTCTATAGTAAATATGCCCATCTAGAAGATACAACTTGAACTACTGAATTAGCGTCGCCACACTATCACATACTACTACGACATGCTTCCCCCCATGATAGGTTGTGCGGCTCGTAGGCTGAACCTAGCTTATAGCCGGCTGACTATAATTAAGTCAAATAAAGTAGTAAGTACGATTGTGCCTACCCTATACTCAGAATTCTACATTAGGAGGGTCACCCGAAATTCTGCATCGGATGGGGCCCCAGAATTCTGCATTGGAGAGTACTATACCTAGGTCACCAATAGCGTGTCTATCAAATACCCACCCTCTATCTAAGATGTGTGGTTGCACTATCTCCCAACATATAGCTACGGTACTGTGCTTATAACATAACATCATATTCACAGGGCTCTAAAATCATATATGACAATTTACATCATAAAACTGAAATGATAATTCATTTTCATAAAATTATATAAAACATAAAATGTTCATAATTCTGTGGAATATCTCTTATATACTGTTTACTAACATCGGCCCTCGACCGTCAATCATAAAACGACCCCCAACCGTCATATCTAATCCTGGCTCATAGCCATTACAATTCAGCATTACACAAAACCTGTTCATTCATGCCAATTAAAACTGTACTCATGCCACACAATTTTTCACCTGGTAAATCATAAATAAAATAACTACTTGAGAAAATAGACATTGTGTTGAAAATAGGGGTATGAGTATCTCTAAGTTGTTATATTACTAAAACATAGATACGTAGTTAAGTACAGGAAAAATGGAGATAATCAACCATTCTGCCTTTGGTTCGTATTAAAACATGCTTACGGTTTGAAATCACAAATTCCAACCAGTGAAAACATTCAGAAAGCCAAGTACTTTAATCCAAAAGTATCATATTCAAATTTAATCGGTTGGTTTTGAAAATAACATCTGTTGATCGAACCCTAGGCTCAGAAACCCTAGAAAAGTCGTAACTATATACATATAAACATATCCTATATTTTCAATAGGTAAAACTCATGAGGTTAGCTGACATAATATAATCCCTTTACTTGATTCCCGAAAAACGACCTGAAACTCCTTAAAAAACGAAACCCTAACTTTTGGAGTGGGGCTTAAAAACGAGATCCCATGAGCTGAGAGGAGAGAGAAAAAATTAAGGAGCACTTGTGAGTGATCCGAGGGACTTAAAGAGAGAGTGAGAGGTGTGTGTGTGTGTGTGTGTGTGAGAGAGAGAGAGAGAGAGAGAGAGAGAGAGAGAGAGGAAATGAGAGTTATATAATAAAAACATAACTTCGCCCTTAAGTAACTAAAAATATCTCCTCCAAGATATTTATATATAAATATCTAAAAATATCTCCTCCAAGATATTTATTATATTTATTTATTTATTATTATTTTTTCTATTCGGGTTACTACATTCTCCCCTCCTTATAAAAAATTTCATCCTTGAAATTTGCTAATTGACACCCATCACATCCACTGGATTACTACTAATCTGCTGATTTGACTTTAAGAAGAGCCGGTGGCCACCCATATAGTAGCCCCGTCCCAAGTTTATTACCTACCCTCACTTATGGTGGAGGAATACCATGGTTACATACAATGTCTTAGGAGATTACAATAGTCATACAAAATTCTCCCTAAGATCATCCATAAACCAAGACCGTAAACACACCGATAATTTAAACAAACCTTCTCTAAACAACCTATATGCAAAACCAAACTTACCTAAGCTGTCATACTTATCTGTTTAATGCTGAGCCTCTCTAAATAATCGTGGATACTTCTGGCGTATTTTTGTCTCTAATTCCCATAAAGCTTCTTTGGCTGCATGATTATGCCAAAGTACCTTCACAAGCGGAATCCTCTTAGTACGTAGCTCCCATTCTTTACGGTCTAGAATCTGAACCGGTATTTCATCATATGCTAAAGTGTCCCCGAGCTCTAAAGACTCGTAACTGATCACATGCAAAGGATCTGAAACATATTTCCTTAACACAGACACATGGAACACGTCATGAATCCTAGACAGTGCTGGGGGTAATGCGATCCTATACGCCACTAGACCAACTCTTTCCAAGATCTCAAATGGCTCAACGTATCTAGAGTTTAGCTTGCCCTTCCTACCAAACCGCATCACCCCTTTCATCGGAGCAATCCGCAAAAATATAGCATCACCTATATCAAACTTCAGCTCCCGTCGGCGTATATCTGCATAGCTCTTCTGCCGACTTTGTGCTGGCTTTAATCCATTCCCTAATGAGCTTGACTTTATCAGAGGTTTTTTGAACAAGCTCTAGCCCCAATATCTACCGCTCACCAACCTCATCCTAGTACAACGGAGATCGACACCTTTGACCATAAAGTGTCATATACGGTGCTATATCAATACTGGTATGATAACTATTATTATATGCGAACTCAACCAACGATAGATATTTAATCCAACTACCCCCGAAGTTTAGTACACACACTCGTAACATATCCTCTAGAATCTGGATGGTCCTCTCCAACTGACCATCGGTCTGTGGATGAAAAGCAGTACTGAACGTGAGTTGAGATCCCAACGCTTCCTGTAAACTCTTCCAAAACCAGGAAGTAAATCGAGGATCCTTATCTAAAATGATAGATGCCGGCACCCCATGCAATCTAACTATCTCCTAAACGTAAAGCTCTACCAGCTTATTCATAGAATAACTGACTTTAATCAAAATGAAATGGGCAGTCTTTGTCAGTCTGTCAACAACTACCCAAATAGAATTTCTACCCGTGAAGTGTTGATGGCAACCTCGGGACAAAATACATGGAAATGTGCTCCCACTTCCATTTAGGAATAAGAAGTGGTTGCAATGGTCTCACTGGCCTCTGATGCTCAACCTTTACTTGCTGGCATGTCAGGCACTGCTCAACAAAGCAAGCGATCTTTCTTTTCATATTAGACCACCAGAAAGATTCCCTCAAATCCCTGTATATCTTCGTACTCCCTGGATGCATTGTATAGAGCGAGTGATGTGCCTCCTCTAGAATGACCCATTTAATCTCAACATCATTCAGTACACATATCCTGGTGTGAAATCTCAACACCCCATCATCTGAGATATTGAAATATGGTTTCAATCCATTATGCACTCCCTTTATAACTTCTACCAGCTCTTTATCTTTCGTCTGAGCTATCCTGATCCTTTCCCGTAAGGTCGATTGCACAACTAGGCTAGCAATGAATGTCTGGTAATTTCCTTCCACCATATCCACACCTAACCTTTTTAGGTCTATACTAATCTAATGTTGAACTCCCACTGTCAATACTAACGCATTTACTGACTTCCGACTTAGAGCATCAGCTACCACATTAGCTTTTTTTGAGTGGTCACTAATGGTACAATCGTAGTCCTTTATCAGCTCAAGTCATCTCCATTGCCTCATATTCAACTCCTTCTAGGTGAAAAAGTACTTAAGATTTTTGTGATCCGTAAAATCTCGCACCTTTCACTGTACAGGTAATGTCTTTAGATCTTTAATGCATACACTACCACTACTAATTCCATGTCGTGTGTTGGGTAGTTCTTCTCGTACTCCTTGAGTTGACGAGAAGCATACGCAATCACCTTTCCTTACTACATTAAGACACACCTGAGTCCCTTCTTAGAGGCATCACTATAAATCACGAAACCACCATCTTTCGATTAAATGGTCAATACAAGAGCAGTAACCAATCACTGCTTCAGTTCCTAAAAACTCTACTTGCATTTACCAGTCCACTCGAACTTCATGTTCTTCCTCATGGGTTGTGTAAATGGACTTGATAGTCTAGAAAATATCGCTGCGAATTGACGGTAATATCCTGTAAGACCTAAGAAACTTCTAACCCCATGCACGTTCTTCGGTCTCCCCCAATCAACTACTACTTCTATCTTGCTCGGGTCCACCGATACACCTTCTCTGGACACTACATGCCCTAGAAATGCCACCTGCTCTAACCAAAATTTGCATTTCTTAAATTTTGCAAAAAGCTTCTTCTCCTTAAGTACCTGAAGTACCAACCTAAAATGAGTTGCATGTTCCTTAGGACTCCTCGAATAAACTAGGATGTCGTGGATGAATACCACCACGAATTAATCTGGATACTCGTGGAACACCCTGTTCATCAAGTCCATGAATGCCGCAGGAGCATTGGTCATTTCGAAAGGCATAAATAAAAATTCATAGTGGCCATAACTAGTGTGGAAAGCCATCTTTGGTACATCCTCCGATTTCACTTTTAGCTGATGATACTTGGATCGAAAATTGATCTTGGAGAAGATCTGTGTGCCTTGTAACTGGTCAAATAGATTATCAATTCGGGGTAACAGGTATTTATTCTTCAAGATTACCTTACTAATCTCCCTATAGTCGATGCACATCATCATCGACCTATCCTTCTTCTTCACGAATAGCACCGGTGCTCCCCATGGTGATACACTTGGCCGAATGAAATCCTTGTCAAGTAACTTTTGTAACTGCTTCTTTAACTCCTTCAGTTCTGATGGGCCCATTCGGTACGGAGCTTTCGAAATCAGTGTCGTCCCTAGAGTCAACTCAATAGCAAACTCCACCTCATGATGAAGAGGCAATCCCGGTAAATCCTCTAGGAACACATCTGAGAACTCCCTCACAATAGGAATATCCTCCAATTTAAGCTCTTCCCTTAATGCTTCCTTCACAAATGCAAGGTACCCCTAGCATCCCTACAGAAGTAACCTCTTCGCCTGAATAGCTGAAAGGATCCATGGTACAGAGCGCACACACGATCCTGAAAACTTGAATTCCTGCTCCCCGGGAGGTCTGAATACTACCTTCTTTCTATGACAATCGATACTTACATAACTGGCCGCTAGCCAGTTCATACCTAGAATGATATCGAAGTCGTGCATATAAAAAACAATTAAACTGACCGGCAGCACTATCCCTTGAATCTCCACTGGAAAATCTCTAATCACCCTAGTACATACTACTACTGACCCTGACGGTGTAGCCACTGCTAACTCGGTACCTAATAATTGTGCCTCTACCCCCATTTAATTTGACAAACCCTCGGGAAATGAACGAATGCGTTGCTCCTGAATCAAATAATACAACATACTCACTTAAATAAATTCCAGCCTATATCTTCTCCCCTATATTACATCATATTTTGCCAATTTCCTATTCCTATTCTAGTTTTCAAGTTCCTGCCCCTCCACTTGGAAACAAAATTGTCGATGGATTGTCGTGGTTTTATGAACCCGTCAACTGATCCAGAAAACATATAAGTCCATCAAGGAATTTTTGCCTTCGGGCTTACGAAGCAAAACTCAACATTCCTATTCTACCCGTTCATATCTTCCTATACTCTAGTATGACCTCCTAATCTCGTCTAACCAAGTCTACAAGACCTAACAACCTGGTTAACTCTGATACCACCCGTAACGCCCTGACCCTCAATATGGGCTCGAAGTTCTACTAAAATATTACATACACGTCTCTCTAATACCATACATATACAACCCGCCCAAATAAGGGGAAACAAGTGTTCCATACTGATCATCATATACATACACAACGAAAATTACACACTAATACATCCAACACTTACTAGAGTCCTAACTATTTCCCCTTACATACATAACTAATTCCATATCCTATTATTACAATCCCCAAAATAACAAAACTACTGTCTATGTCTCACCAGCTCTGACAATATCTATCGACTGTCTAACACTAGCCCGACAATACACTAGACTCGATCCCTCGAAGGACTTGAAAAATAGTTTGTATAATAGGGTGAGACACCTCTCAGTAAGACAGATTATATTATTATCAGTGTGTGGCTAGCATGAGTGGTCGTGTACACATATTACTGTTAACAATTAAATACATTTAACTAGCATTCTAAAAATAATAATATTGCAATATATCTATTAGCAAACCCATAATTTCATAATAAAAAACTGCTGGCTCAATATAGCCCATTCTATAGTAAATATGCCCATATATGCCTAGAAGATACAACTTGGACTACTGAATTAGCATCGTCACGTTATCATATACTGCTACGACATGCTTCCCCCTATGACGGTTGTGCGGCCCATTGGCTATACCTAGCATTGTTGACCTTATAAGGCTTAACATCCTGTTTTAATGCTAACAAACAAATGGAACTTCACATATTTGGTTGAGTAATGATATTTCAGGATTCAAGTTTTTGAAGCTCAAGAATATGTATACAAGGATGATCAAAAGAAGCTTAAAGTATGGATTTCAAGATGATATCTTAAAACTTGAAGAATATGAGAATATGTATACAAGGATGATCAAAAGAAGCTTAAAGTATGGATTTCAAGATGATATCTTAAAACTTGAAGAATATGAGAGGAGATTTAAAAGTATATCAAAGCTTGAATAAAAATAAGAGAGACTAAAGAAAGCAAAGCAAAAGAGCTCAAAGAAAAGGCAAACATGAAGACTCAAGCGCCAAGAATGTCCAAATGACTTAGAAGTCTTTATGTAAGTACTTTAATGTTTAAATATCATTTGAAATACTTTGAAACTCTTTAGGGAATCTTTAGAGGATATTTATGGATTTAGAAACCTATTTTAAAATTTTGAAAAATGTTTTATGAAAAAACAAAGTAAGAAAGCAAAAATAATTTTGAAAATAAAAAACCAAAAAAATGAATTGGTCAGCCTCAGCTGGGTAGGTTTATTCATTCTTGTGTTTTGTCAGTCGAATGAGGAAGCCCTGTGCAAATTGGTCATGAATAAACAGCCCAGTCGACTGACTATTTTGACTTATGATCAGTCAGCCGACTGACACCTGATCTATCCAGCCGACTGACATTTTTGAACTATGTTCAGTCAGCCGACTTACAATTTATTGGAATTAATTTTTGGATAGACAGAATGCTATCAGCCGCCTATCTAGCCAACTGACCTGCACAAAATTGACCCAATCGAGTGAGTCAGCCGACTGACTCCACAAAGATTTTGAAATTCGAACTTAACGGGAAGATTTTCAAATTTAATTCTAGGATTTCAAATCTTTTTCAAAGTTGACCAACTCCAAGTCAACTTGGTAAATAAGGAAACTCTTTCTCAAGAAAACTATATAAATACCTCTTTAACCCAATGAATTAGAGAACCAAGGGATTATAATCAACATTCAAGCCTTCAAGTTAAAATCTCTTCAAAAGCTCTCTCTTGCTCATCTGTTTTGTTGAAGAGTACTGAAGTGCTAATCCATCCTAATATGTTTTTTACTGTTGACTCTTATCCTAAGAAGGAATCTTGGTGAATTCTATACTTGAGCTTCATCTTATTTCATCTTGATATTTGAAGTTTGAAGTATATAGTGCTGAAATTGTACTAATCTACTATTTGAGAGAGTGTTCTTGTATGCAGCGTTTATCCTGTATTCTTGCAGTGTTTTTAACGATTCTAGGTTGTTGGATCATTGCCCAAGCGTGGGGTATCGCTTGGAGAGACTTTGCTCTAGCCTAGTGAAGGAATGTTTGAGCGTGGAATTCGCTTGTAACAGTTTTTGTTATGCCTGGAAAGGAATAGGTATAGTGAAATCCTTGAATGGTTTGCCTAAGGTGAGGACGTAGGCTAGGGATAAGTCATACCTCGTAAAAACACCGATGTCACTCTCTTTCCCTTATTCTCTTTAAATTCCAGCAAATTTATAAACTGTGGATGTTGTAATTCTCTCGATCATAAAAACAACATGTATTGGAAATTAAATTAACCAAAGCTTAATTTGTTATTGGGCTTACGGAAACCAAAAGGGAGTACGTTGGTTAATCAACACTTTGCGGAAACCGTAAGGGAGTTCGTTGATTGGTTAACAATCCAAAACCTATTAATTGAATGTTTATTTGAATTCTGATTTTGGAAAGAGTGATTGAATGTTATTTTAATTATCCATTGAAAGGCCAATTACATTCTCTACAGGGCTTACATATTCATATACACAGGGCTGCAAACAATCAAACTGAATATTGTCAAAAGAACTGCAAAGCATATATTGATTAATTACTTGTATTGTGGTTGATTGGTTTGAGTAGTTGATTGATTGTTTGTGTGTTGTGGTTGTGGATTGAATAAAAGACCTAAGCCCCTGTGTGATTACTTAAAGAAGTCTAGAAATCTTTGAAAGAATTATAAAAGGTTAAGAATTCATAAAAGGATTTAAAAGAAATTTTAATAACCCAATTCACCCCCCTTTTGGGGCTACACCTTAGTTTTCAAGCATATAGCCGGCCGACCATAGTTAAGTCAAACTAAGTAGTAAGTACAATTGTGCCTACCCTATACCCATAATTCTGCATCAGGAGGGTCACCCGAAATTCTGGATCGGATGGGGCCTCAGAATTCTGCATCGAAGAGTACTACACCCAGGTCATCAATCGTCTATCAAAAACCCACACTTTATCTAAGACGTGTGGTTGGACTATCACCCAACATATAGCTACAATACCGTACTCATAACATAACATTATATTCATAGGACTCTAAAATCATATATGAAAATTTACATCATAAAACTGAAATCATAATTCATTTTCATAAAACTGTATAAAACATAAACTATTCATAATTTTATGGAATATATGTCATATACTGTTTACTAACATCGGCCCCTCGGCCGTCAATCATAACCTGGCCTTCAGCCATCATATCTAATCTTGGCTCATAGCCGTTACAATTCAATATTACATAAAACTTGTTCATTCATGCCAATTAAAACTGTACTCATGCCACACAATTTTTCACATGGTAAATCATAAATAAATAATGCTTGATAAAATAGACATTGTACTGAAAATAGGGGTATGATTATCTCCAAGTTATTATTTTACTAAAATATGGATACGTAGTTAAGTACAAGAAAAACGGAGATAATCAACCCTACTGCCTTTGGTTCATATTAAAATACGCATACGATTTGAAATCACAAATTCCAACCGGTGAAAACGTTCATAAAGCCCAGTACTTTAATCCAAAAATATCATATTCAAATTTAATTAGTTGGTTTTGAAAATAACATTGGTTAACCAAACCCTAGGCTCGAAAACCCTAGAAAAGTCGTAACTATATACATATAAATGTATATTCTATATTTTCAATCAGTAGAACTCATAAGGTTAGTTGACATAATATAATCTCCTTACCTGATTCCTGAAAAACGACCTGAAACTCCCGAAAAATGAAACTCTAACTTTTGGAGTGAGGCTTGAAAACGAGATCCCACGAGCCGGTAGGAGAGAGAGAGAGAATCAAGGAGCACTTGTGAGTGAATCGGGGAACTTAGAGAGAGAGAGCGAGATGTGTGTGTGTGTGTGTGTGTGTGTGAAAAAGAGAGAGAGAGAGAGAGAGAGAGAGAGAGAGAGAGAGAGAGAGAAAATGAGAGTTATAAAATAAAAACATAACGTAGCCCTTAAGTAATTTAAAATATCTCCTCCAAGATATTTATATATAAATATCTAAAAATATCTCCTCTAAGATATTTATATATATAAATATCTATAAATATCTCCTCCAAGATATTCATTATTATATTTATTTATTTATTTATTCTGTTCAGGTTACTACACATACGACATGCTTCCCCCTATGACGGGTTATGCGGCCCAAAGGCTGGACTCAAGCCATAGCTGGCTGACCATAGCTGAGTTAGAAATAAGGTTGTAGGTACGATTGTGCCTACCTATGGTCACCCGAAACTGCCTCGGATGGGGCCCCACGACACTGACCTCGGGATAGTACTGTGGCCTAGGTCTCTAATCGACTACCCCATATCACACTTCCATGTCCGTGTGATTGCACTCACTGCCAACATATAACTATGGTATTGTGCTCATAATATCACATTTCATATCCACAAGGTTTTAGAATTATATATGACAATTTACACAATAAAAACTGTATTATAACTCATTTCGTATAAAACCTAACATTCGGTAAAACCCGGCCCCGACTATTATATCAAAACTTGGCCCCCAACTGTTATATCAAAACTCGGCCCCTGGCCGTTATATCAAAACTTGGCCTCCGATTGTTATATCATATTATATAATATCAGTAAAAACATTCTGCCCAGATATATCATTTAAAAACTGTTCTCATGCCACACAATTTTTATCTACTAACCATAAATAAATAAACTAACGGGGAAACATTCAAGTTGTTAAAAATAGGGTATGCGCATCTCCTGGGTTTTATTTAACTCAAACTACATATTTTATTGAAAATAAGAGATTTCAAATCAATCACGTTAGTTTTCCCCAAAAACGTTTAAAAGTCCAAACAACTCTTTTCATATACCCGATTCATTCAGAAAATCATATATACCATTTCAGTAAACATACATTGCAATTTAATCAGTCCATAATTCAAAAACATTTGACATAATATAATCCCCTTATCTGTTTTCCTAAAACTACGCTAGTAGGGATTCCAAAATTGTGCCTGTGGCGCTCACACGAACCTTGAATTCATAAATCCTAGTTTAATCAATTCAACCCCAGGTAAAATACTATTTTAACATTCCTCAGGTCCACAAACTTCAAATAAATGATTAAACTTCCAAAAAAAAAATCAAAATTTCTAAATTCCCTAAATCTTACCCTAACCTTGGAGTGGTGCCTGAAAAGCCCAACTCAAAAATTAACTCCAGTAGACTTGTAGAGAAATGCTCCTAGATACTCGTGGTGACTTCCGATCGTCGATTCAGATGACGAACGACGAGAAATCGAAGAGAGACGGGATGGGAGTTCATGGGGGAGAGAGAGAGAGAGAGAGATTTCATTTTCTAAAAAAAATATCTTCTTTAACTTCTTTTATAAGCCATTGACCCAACCACCTTTGTCAACGAAAAGGAGCATTCGTTGATGAGTTGCAGAAGCACATTCGTCAACGAAAGAGGGGTTCGTCGACAAACCTTAAGCCTGATATTTACCATCTCTTGAGATTTCTTTGTCGATGACGCCCAAACTTCGTCAACGAGTCACAGAAGGGAACTCATCGATGAAAACAAGGGATTCGTCGACGAGTCCTACTCCTTTGCCCTTTTAAATTTTCCTTGTTGCTTTTCTTATTTATTTCCTTTTTATTTTTTGGGTTTAGGTTTCTACATTATCACTAGTGAAAGAATAGAGAGTGAACTTAAGAATGGAATGATATTGGAGCCTAGCACATAAAAAGAAGTGAAGAAAAGTAGCGTAAATACAAAAAGAGGGAGCAACACATGCACTAGGACACTTTACCAAGAAGAATAACATTGGAAATTCTAGAGGTTTATGAACAACTTTTTCTCGTAAGATAAATATTAGGTGCACGTGGTGTACTAGTCATCTTATTGTTTGGTGCACTGTATCCAATAAAAAACGATCACATAATATTTTCTTTATCTCATAAGGATTCATCGTACTCCGTTACACAAATAATGTGGTGCAATTGTAGTATCCAAAGGATATACTAGTGACAACAAGTGGGGATCATAATTCAATCTAGGTGACCAGTTGGAGAAGATAAGGGTCTATGTTCTATTTTTCAATTTTTAGGTTTCTATAGAATTATAAATATTTTAGCTTATTTTTAATTATTTTAAGATTCATATTAAAAGAGAAAAAATAACGAATTTGTTAAATGTGCAAAAAAATTTTTATTTTTATTTTTTAGATTTTAAAATAATCACAAAAGACAACTTGTTTTTTAATTTTTCAAATTTTATATATGGTATTATTTGAAAAGTCATGGATTTTAGAGTTTGAATTTAGATTTATGTGAATTTAGAAGAAATTTTATACATAATTCACACAAATTAAAGTATAAGATCCGAATTTCATACTTCCATATGCAGAGAAAGAGTTGGAAATTGAAAAATAATGAGATCTTTTCCAAATTTTCTATATAAACTATAAAAAGTAAAAAAACAGGTCAATATTTTAGTAATTATTTGAAAAAAAATTTAAAATAAAGAATAAACAAATTTTCAAATAGTGCCACAATTGTTTATTTTTGTTCATTTAGTTCATATTGCAAAAATAAAAAATGAGCAAGAAAAACTATTTTTCAAAACTAACGGCCTTAAACTCTGCAAGGAGAGGACGGACATGAAGATCTCTTATTAATTTCCAACCCATGCCAATGACATAGACAAAATTATTTCCTAAATTGCTACAAAGTCATTTAGTTCTCTTATTCCAATGATGCTTGTCCAACCACCCTACCTATCTAGGAAGTATCATTCAATTAATGGAAGAAATGAGTACCATGCTGACACATGGAACTATAGACCAGGTGTACCATGTCATCCATAAATTAGTGACAACTTATGAATTTTTTCGATTTATTTTGAAAAAAAAAAAAGTTAGTTATGTCTTACTCATTTGTTTAGTGCATGAGTTCTATTTTAATTGAATTAGTCTATAAGTAACATGGTAGACTCGATCAACCTAATAATTTCTCTCAAGAACACTGTTGAGAATTGAACAACTTTCAAATTTACCTATGAGAAAATACACATACATAAACAAAAATATAAGATAAGATAAGAAGACAGTGAGGGTCATGCACATGATGATTTTCATCATGAACATCACAATCTCCATAATCATTTCTCATTAGCCCCGTATATAATCACCATCATCATCCTCTTTTCTTTAACATCTCCATAGATAATCACTCTCTATAGTCACTATTGTTGTTAGCATCATCATCATCATCAGGATCATAGATTTATGTGTGGTGCCCGAGGTAAAACTGTATCACCTGCAAGATTTAAATTCTAGCATGATTTTATAATTTAAGTAAATGAGGAATTATTATGATTGTGGGGGGGGTTTTGTTTATATGGTTAACCACGTAGGGTTAAAGATAACACCTAAAAAAATCAGTAAGGTCAAAAGTTGTTTATTAATGTTGCTGCCAAAAATTGACTGGTTGATGTAGACTAATTTTTAACCATGACCACTTACAAGGGAATCGAACAAGAGAGACTTAGAGGACCTGAAGTGTACTCCGGAGATCACTTTGATGCCTAAGTCAGGTACTGTGAGAGGATAAGATTGCAACAGTAAGAAAGAGAGGATGGGAACGAGATGCTTACCTTCTATTTGGATGTCCCTTTATAGTTGAGGATGATATGCCCCTATCAAATTTAACATTTATTTGTCAGTTATTTTTATGGTGGGGGGGGGGGGGGGGTTTCACATTGGTTTAATGGTAATAATTTGAAAATTAATTGCAAAGCCTTGATTTTTGCCTTCCATTAATTTATTTTTCTAATCTTATTTTTATGTTATATAAGTTGTTTCCACCTTTAAAAACTCGAGAGTTTACTTTCTGCTGGCAGCTTTTGTCCGATCCAAGTGGTTTTGTGTGTTATTTGAGAAATCAAAGTTCAGTCAATTTTTATAAGTTTTTACCCAAACCATGAGACTTATTCTGGGTTAACCTTGAGGACCTTGATTCAACCCAAGCTACTGAGTTTGACTCAATTAATTTCTAATTGAAGGGTTTGTGGCTCAATTCGAGTCGATTAAAGGGGCCTTGGCTTAATCTGACCTATTTGAGGGTTCATCGGCTTCTTCAAGCCAAATTGATGAATCTCCGAGCCGCTTATACTCTTTGGCTCACTTCCAGTCAGTTCTGTTCATTTAAGCCAGTTGATCCAATTTTGGCTCAATTTCAGCAGTTATTTTGTCTACTCAGTATCTTTTTATCTACTACGAAGCTTCTTCTTCGTCACCATCTTCGTCACCGTTTCGGCGGGCCCTGTTCAGAAGTAGAAGCCAATCGGAGGGCGCCGCGAAGCCGACGGCGGCGTTGAACCGCGGGAGGGGCTCCGTCCAGTATTAATTCCTGAAGAATTTATGAATTCCTAAATCTCCCATGACTTTTTGATGAATGGATGTCAAAGGACAGAGCCCCTTTCCCTTCGCACGTGTGATTCAGAAGTCAATCTACAGAGGTCGCGAGTGCAAATCTGCAGTGGCTTTCTCTCCCGTAGGGTCTCTGCGGCGGTTCCTCCCAGTCCGCTGCCCCCACTCTTCTTCACAGCCTCCGTAGCTTTGTCATCAGTCTCCCTTCGTCTGTTCAACTCGGAAAGCAATCCGCAGGGGCTTTCTCTGTCGTCCCGTCTCCGCCAGCGGTTCCATCCCACGTCGGTTCCCCTTCGCCCGTGCACGCATGAATAAAATATAACTTAAAAAATTTATCTTAATCCTAATCCAAGTCACCAAATCGAGACATTCAAATACAACCTAAAAAATAAAATATTCAAGGCAAGACTATTTTAATACCCATTTCTCTTCTTCCGGAGTCGCAACCCTCAGTGATTTTAATGTTCAAAATTAATTTCTAACTCAAAGAATACAATAATATCATACCTTTTTAAAATTTCCATAATTTTGGCATGAATTTTAAGTTTTAAATTTAAATTAATTTTAATATAATTTTAAATTTACCAGTGTTTAAAAGTATGAATTTTAAGTTTTAAATTTAAATTTAAATTAATTTTAATATAATTTTGTTTATATTTCATCCAATCTAAGGATTAGTATAAATTGAAAGTTGTTTTGTCCACAACTTGGAACATGTTTTTTAGAAAGCATATGCCTTAAGTGTTTGGAGTATAAAAACTAAAATACATGCATGTATTAATTAAAAGTTCTAAACAAAAATCCATGCTTTATCCAACTATTTTCACCAAACAATTTGGAACACAACCAATTTTTTGGAAACCAGTTTTCTTGCCTAAGAGAAAAATAAATAAATAAATAAATAGAACCGGACCAACTTGGCTCACTAATTATAACGTCAGTTTGATCAAAAAATATAATTTAATTGAACTAAAACTCTACAAAAGTTATAATGTACTCTATAGCAAACTAGCTTAATAATAGAAATAACTCAAAATTAGTTATGTAATCTCAGAAAATACTTCACAAATTAACTTATGTCTTACCTTACTGACTTTTTTTTTTTTTTTTTTCAAATTTTATTTAAATTGCTTCAACCCATTCATAATAATCTCAAAAATTATAACACTGCGAGGTTGGGAGTTAAATCCACCTCACTTCACTCTTTGGTTCAATCTTAAGATTTTTACAATTTTAAGAGTTTGGAGTTTATATTCAAATTCAAATTTAAATCTGCGACAATTTGAATGGAGTACAACACAAAATTATATTCGCTTTGCTCTAAATACGCATAATTTCAAATCAAAAGATCCAAAATTCATCCCAAACACCAGCATGAATGAATAGCATACAACTTTCGTTATTAACAACTCCAAACATAACTCATT
This sequence comes from Malania oleifera, assembly GCF_029873635.1. Classification (NCBI taxonomy): domain Eukaryota; kingdom Viridiplantae; phylum Streptophyta; class Magnoliopsida; order Santalales; family Ximeniaceae; genus Malania; species Malania oleifera. The sequence continues at coordinate 62,859,005 of NC_080424.1, forward strand.
CATAAACTAACCAGACGTGAAACCGTAGCAGCAAGGAAGCAACCCTAGGCCTAGCCCCCTGGCTCGACCCTCAGGACCCCAAGCGGTTCAGTGCTTCCCGAGCCACTGCGGAAGTGGACTCGACCCCAAGCGCCTCCTCGTACGCACTCCTCGCCTCCTCTCTCATCTCCTTCGCCTCGTAGCACTCCCCGAGAAGACAATACGCCTTCGCGCTCTTCGAACTCATCAGCCTCACCGCCTCCTTCAAGTCCTCCGCCGCCGACTCCGCCCGCGCGCTCCGATCCATCGCTATCTTCAGCTCCGCGCGCCTGAGGAGCGCCTCGCCTCGCTCGCTCCCCGACAGCGACTTCGCCGCGAGGGGAGAGAGCGCGGTGTCGAGAGAATCGAGAGCGGAGGTTCGGAAGCCCTGGAAGGCGAGGGCTAGGGCTTTCAGGATGTGGGAGGCGGCGTCGGTAGGATCCAGAGCGAGGGCGTTCTCGGCCTCGGCGACGGCGGATCCAGAGAGGGAGGCGGCGGCAGAGGGAGGGGCGGAGGGGGATTGGGCTTGGGATAAGAGCTGAGCTCCTCGGACGAAGTGGCGCTTAGCTTGGAGCTTGGATTTGTTGGCCAGGAGGAGGCGGAGCTTGGATAGGGCTTTGTTTGGAATGTCGTGCATCGCCAGGAACATGAACAGGCCCAGTAGAATTAGGCCGATTTGCAAGAGGATGTCGCCCACCATCTCCAAAACTGAAACTGAAGCTGAGAATGAAGCCGAAGACGATGAAGCTGAAGCGATGGAGATGAAGGAGGCAGCGAGGAAGTGTTCTGAGTTGATCGAGACTGGGGAATAGCTGGATCGGAATTGGCGAAGAGGGAAGAAAAGAGGGAGAGATAGGGATGAATCTGAGGTCGTCAATGGAGGGACCAAAGCCGGGTCAAGTGGGGCTAATAAAAATTTAACAAAAAAAAATAAAAAAATAATATATATATATATATATATATATATATATATATATATATATATATATATATGTTAGTAGCCGCCACATTTGGGAGAGTTGAAAAAACTGAAAAATCAACACGCAAACACCGCGTTTGTTTGTTTTAATTAATAAAAGAAAACTGATTCAAGCTTTTATATTTAAAAGAAAAAAACTTACGAAAAGGAACTGGTGTTAGTCTATGTGAAGTGTTTAAAACGACAAAAAATAAATATGTTTTGTAATAAATATAATTATGTTAAAAAAGATGCAGATAATTAACAGGAGATGAGATCAGATTTTTTTACATAGTTCAGATGTATCTATTTCACGAGCCAATGGGGTAAAAAATCCACTGTTAAGGGGAATTACAACTTTGTACAAAAATCCTTCTTGCTTACCCTATTAAAAATATCTCACTCTTTCTTTTCTCTCATTTTTCTTTCTTTTCTATTTCTTTGTAAGTTTTTCTTTCTGTGCTTAACCTTTTTCCACGTTTCTATTTCTATTTTTCTTTCCATGCGACTTCTTCTTTTATAGCCGCAGAAGTGAGAGATATATATATATATATATTTTTTCATTGTTATCTTATGCTAAGAGAGATAAGGTATGGGGGACAACCACACGTGAGCATGTCCCTTTTTGTCATTTTATAACACTCCCCCTTGGATGTCACCCATTTATTAACTTATCCTAAATGCTAAGATATTTAAGATGCCTCATTCCGATAAAGTTAACCAATTTCTTGAATGTTATAGTTAGTAAAACCTTGGTGAACAAATCTATTAGATTATCACTTGATCGAATCTGTTGTACATTTATATTACCTTTCTTTTGAAGGTCATGTGTATAAAAGAATTTTGAAGAGATATATTTTATTCTATCACCTTTTATGTATCCTCCTCTCAATTGTACTATACATGCAGGGTTGTCTTCATACAAAACTATTGAATTATCCTTAATTGATTGAAGATCGCAGTTTTCTTAGATATAATAAATCATTGATCTAAATCACACACATTCTCTACTAGTTTTATGAATAGCTAGTATTTCAGAACGATTGGAGGATGTTGTTATAATTGTTTGTTTCACTGATTTCCAAGATATAACATTTTTTCCATGAAGAAATACATACCCAGTTTGAGATTTATCATTGTGAGGATCAGATAGGTATCCAACATCTGCATATCCTACTAGTTGAGATTTTGAATCAAATAAGTAAATAGACCCAAATCTCTCAAATAGCGTAGAATATGTTTAATTCCATTCTAGTGTCGCCGAGTAGGAGTAGAGTTATATCTCGCTAGTAGATTCATAGCAAATGCAATGTCAAGTCTTATACAATTTTCTAGATACATCAAAGAGCCGATAACACTTAAATATGGTACTTCATGTAATAACCCAAAAAATTATTGGAATTAAATAATAAAAGAAGAATGAAAGGAAATTTCAAAAGGGCTTAAAGGGGGTCTCGTCGACGAATGTAGGACAAGTATTATATTGGGGATCGTCAACGTAGACACGTGGTTTTGTCGATGAGAAGATACCGAGAGGGGGGTTTTGGCAGTCTAAAATTCGTCGATAAGGGGTTCATGTTTGTCGAGAACTTACTTCATGGACTCGTCGACGAAATGACGTGTCTTGTCGACGAATCTAAGCTTATAAGTAAGCCAAAACTAGATTTTTCATAGAAAACGCTCAGGAACTCTCTCTTTCTCTCTCTCTCTCTCTCTCTCTCTCTCTCTCTCTCTCTCTCTCTCTCTCTAAAAACGACTCTCTCCCCTTCTCTTTTCAATTTCGATTTCATTTCTCGTCGGTTTGATGATTTGAGGCCACCACGACGCTTCTGGGAAAGTTCTTTTCAAGTCTGCCGGAGTGGATCGTTGGTGAGGCTGACTCGAACTCCATCCCAAATTCAGGGTAAGGCTTTTTATTTAGTATTTGCCTTTCCCATAGTTGCAGAAAATGTGGTAGTTAAAGAAATATTGAAGTTTTGTTCAGGAAGATGTTGTTTTCAGGATATTGAATGTGGAACCCTGCGGGTGCAAGGCTAGACTTTGTAGGGGTTTTTTAGAAACTAGGTAAAGGAAATATGCTATACTAGGAATTTCTAGAAAAGTTGTCAGAAATTTTGTGTATACATACATATATATATATATATATATATATATATACACACACACACATATATATATATATATATATATATATATATATATATAGGTTTATCATCCAGTTTTTCAGAATATGAGTTTTTAATATTTGTGTGACTCAAGTGGCTATTTTCCTGATATAGAATTTATATAGTTTTTACAAAATATCATGATTACAATATTTATAGATATAGACAGACATTTACGAGACATATATTTAACAAACAAGCGTTATATATATTTTTCAGACCAACATGTTACAGTGGTTACAGAATGTCATGTTTCCTAAAACCATAGCACTCAGATTTTACAGATTATACAGTCAGATATTACAGTCAGACATATAATTATAATAGTCAGATACTACAGTTATGTTATTTAGATGTTACAGTATTCCATATTAGATTTATAGTGTTGTGATTATTTTGGAAATATAATGAAAACAGTAGGGTAATTATTGTAATAATATATATATAGTATCATATCCCTGATGAAATATCTCAGACAGATTTAGTTAACAAAGCACGATACCGTTGTTATTTTCATATTAACGTGCAACCACATATCTCAGATAGTATGTCGATTCCGTCAACCATGCTCGGAGAGTTTGCAGTCTTCCCAGAACTCCGGGTTAAGGGGGCCCAATTTGATGAGGTAGTTTTCGAATTCCATGGTTAGGAGAGGATGCAATTTTTCCGGACCGAAGAAGGGTAGAGTATAGTGACTTACCTGGTGGGCCAACCTGTAACAACAACAACAACAACAACAAAATCAAGCCTTAGTCCCACTAAGTGGGGTCGGTTATATGAATCCTTTTCCGCCAATTTATGCGATCTTAAAAATTAAACCTTTTTTTTGTATATATATTTATAGATAAATTACTTTGATACCCACTGCTATAGCATCTTAAGCCCCAGATGGGCGGTGAGGTATTCCCATACATAATAAACACACCTATGCAGCGAAAAACGAAAAGTCATACATCCATATATATATATATATATATATATTAATACAATACTAGAATTCAACATTTTGTAAACCATACGTACATTCTTACACTTCCCATCGACACCACCTACTCAAAACAAAAACCTCAAAACACACTTACCCTATCAACAGACCAAATAAAAAGGGTCACTCTATTTGCGAGCTTGATTTGTGACTCGTTCTGAGTTGTGCTTCCAAGTGTAGAAGTGTCAAGTTATATCAAGGATGAGTCCAGGATCGTATTCCACAGGGACCACTGAGTATCAAAGTATTTATGTAAGTTTAGTGAAATCCTGTTACTGAAAAATAGGGTTTGAAAATCTTTTTGGTCTTTTACGATTTTGAAAACAGTAAACAAAGTGAGAGAAGCTTGAGTAAACTATCAAAATGAAACTGAAATTTTATCAATTTTCCAAAAATGCAAATCTAATAAAGCAACCAAAACTAAACAGATTAACTAAAACAATTTTACCAAACACTCGGGTTACGGGTTCAATGTTTGTTTGCTTCCACCGTTTACTAATTTCCTAGGCCTTACTCCTTTTCTTATGAGTCCAATCAAGGCATTAATAAGATGAAATTTTATTACTAACGATCGAGTAAATTGGCCACATCCAAACAGAAGAAAATAAAAACTCTTATTACGCATCAACCGAATTTTATGTAAAAATAAGTTGATTAAAATCCTAAATTAAATCAAGGTTTTGATGTGCTTAACGTCAACAACAAAACAAGAAGCAAGAGCTAGCGATTTATCAACGATTCCTTCAATTTTCGGTTTAACCAAATAAAAGTTTAACAATGATATCATAGGATATCTAATAAACCATGGAACACAAACGACATCGACCCACAACCCGAGTTACCGAACTTAGCCACTTATGCTTGCAATAGCCAAAAAAATGGGAATCCTATGTCTAATCCGGCAAGTATCGAAACACGCGTTGACTAAAAACGATAACTTTAAACACATAATTAAAACACGCACCAATAAAAACTCCATCAAACCCATACGTAAACAATAAAAACCGAACCTTTAACAAAATTATGAATGAAAAAAATAATTAAATTAATAGGAATAAAATTTATTGCTAAAATTACTTGAGAATTCAAATACTTAATTAAAATAAAATGCAACTAAAACAGTTTTAAAAAAATCCAATCTTTCAATTAATAACTAAAACAATAAAAATAAACAATCTTAATAAAAAGAAAAAGAAAAGAAAAGAGAAGAGAGAGAGAGAATAGAGGAGCCTAGAAGAGTGCTTGGGTCTGGTGTGGAGTTAGCCGTGAGGTAGCCTGCTCCGCTGGAGGTTTCTAATGATATGAAGTGGTTTGGTTCGTGGTAGTCTGCTGCAGGGAAGTTCTGGAGAAACAGAGGGGGCCACAAAGATCCGCTGCCACTGGAGAACCTACTGGCAGAGAAGGGGAGAACTCGGTTGAGGGTGGCTTGCGGATGCTGTGACTCGGGTGCTGGTGTGGGCGTCCAAGGATGGTGGAGGCTCTGTGCTTTACTGGCTAGCCATGGAGGCTGCTGGAGGAGATGCTGTAGATTCAACTACTGCAGGGGCTGGTTGTGCTCGGGTGGCTGTCTGGTGTGGAATAGAGGAAAATCTGGAGGATGGGCTGGAGAGTGGCAGCTGGGGCCGTGAGGATCTGTTGCCGGCTGGAGAAAAGCTAAGGGAAAGAGAAGATGAAGAAGAGGAGAATATGGTTGGGAGAGAGAAGGGTGTCGGAGGCACACCCTGTGCGGGAGAGCAAAGAGGATTTAAATAGGAGAGGTAGACTGCTGCCCTAGGATCCGTGAAGCCACGACTCGACCTGGAATGGATCTGACCCATTTGGAAAGGGTTGCAGGCCGGGTCACATCAATAACCCAAGTATATATATATATATATATATTTATTTTTTTGTTGTTCTCTGTTCATCACAAATCTGACTCTTCTGGAGCCTGTTTCTCCCAAAACTTGAAACACAAAAGTTGTAGATAATCCTTTTCTCTTTCTCCAAAAATTTGAATCGTCTCGATCGGAGCTCAGACGGAACAGTTATGCATGAGATACAAACAGGTATCAGTTTTGGTTTCTAGGACTTTTCCTGCGACAAAAAATTACCAAAAATTCATAAATTGTGCAATGAAACTCAAAAATACTAAATTCAACACTTTTTTAAAATATTAGACATAATTGGACATTTAATTAAAAATATAAGCCGTAAAGACCGGATTAAAGTGCCCAATTACGCAGTTTTGACGCGTAATCACACCCCCCAGCTAACATTTTGCTAGTCTCTAGCAAATGACGTGAATGAATCTTAGGGTGGTGCCTACAACTTCAAACTCCAGTGATCATGAAATCAATGCACATTCTCCAAGGCACATCACTCATGCAAGTTTCATCATTTATATGTCATTTAAGTGCAGTATACTCACATGAAGTTAATTAGTGGCACATTCATAGTTAATGCAGTCATATAAGTCCGAGTATAAACAGGTAAACTCTCGAGGTGTGTGTGTGTGTGACTCAATACACCTAGGATACCAGTGGACACCTACAGAATGGTCGCTTTGACTCGACCTAACTAGTATACCCTCAAAAACACTCAAAAAGAAAGAAATGGGTTCGCTCATTATATGTGAGGAGGAGTGTTGCGATCAAACATCCCACATAATAAAAGGAACAACGGTAAATGTACGGAGTGGACTAGTCTGGAAAGGATCTAGCCTATCTATGAGGTGTCAGGTCCTTCACCCTAGCATCTTCTCACCTACTCGCCACATCCAATTGAGACCACCCTAAATCAACTAATTCACAAACTTGTCATGAACGCATCTGAGGCATTAACTAGTTGAAGAATCTTCGTACGTAGAGAACATGTGTTGTGTCCTTGGCTTTTTGTGATATTTCTGTGGAGCAGACATTAGCATTTCATTTCACGCACATTTTTATTTCTTATCATTTCTTCTGCTCATTCTTTATTTTTCTGCCTTTTCTTGAACAATTAAGACAATCATTACACTTCGTTTGTTATCTTCATACATCAATGGGAATTGAGTTCGAATAGTGGTCCATGAACTAAGTCTATCTCTAGGGGTGGCTCAGCCTTCACATCTTGAGTAGGCTACAACACCTAGGTTTCTATCTCACCATAGAAGTCACCTCTAGGCTAGCAAATCAAAGACAGAGACTAGTGTACAAGGAATCATCCATAAAAAAGAGAATTGAGTTCCATGAACTCTGATTTGATAATAACGCTCAAAAGGATGATACATAGCTCAAGGATATCTCACAAGGTGTCATAGTAGCCATGAGTGTTCTCTCAATGCTCACACGAAACCCTAAGTGCAATGAATCACGTGAGTGTGTATTCAACCTCGTAAGATGTCATGTAAATACAGAAAATTATATAACCAAATTAACACGAATGTACTACCAATAAATTATTCGTGGAGTCATAAAATCATATAAAGAGAAACTACGCATAAATGACTCAAGTGTGTAGTTCTTAGGTTATATGCAGGTATGTGAAGGGTACGAGTCAATGTTAAGCATAGCATAATTCAATGTAATTCCTCACTACTCTTCCTTTCTTTCTTTCCTTCTTTTTGATTTTTGATGATTTTTTTTTTGTTTTTTTTTTAAAATATAAAACCCAGTACGTATACGTGCATAGTGTCACATGCAAATGCTCACCCCCCCAACTAAAATGGAACATTGTCCTCAATGTGAAAGCATAGGGGAAATAGAAAAACTGTGCACGGGAAAAGTGGGGCGTACCTGGATGAAGAAATAATGGAAAAGGAAAACTGAACTAAAGGAAATTGTACCTATCAATAAACTTAAAATAAGACAGAATGAAACAAAATGAAAACAAAGGAAAGAAAAACGTCACAGTGTGTCTGGAGGAGTCTCGGGAGGAATTTCGTCTGGTGGGTGCAGATTTATAAATTGAACTAGCGAATCTCCAAATTTGAGTCACCATAATGCATCAGCTTTGTTATCTGCACAAAAGTTATCTATGAATAAATCAATACTTTCCACAATATCAGACAATACATTTTCAAATTGTCTTTCTTGTTTTAATAAGAAAGGATCCTTATCCAGTATAGTTTCCAGGAAATATACTTCTTTAAGAACCGGCCTTTCAGGAAAAGTTTTCGGAACAATTACCTTTGGATCTTCAGAAGCATCAACATTAAAATTTTTACCTAGTTCCTTGAAGGTTAAAGTCTCACCATTCTGCTCAACTTCTTCATCTAGTGCACCAGTCACCTTACCATAGCTGAGATTTGCTTCGGCATGGCAATCATTGACATTTGCTTCAATATAGGATGACGATTCCATGATTGCAATCTGTACTTGAGTATCTGGCTGGGCTTGAAATTGGGATTCATCTATCTCCAAAGCATTCAATAATGTGTTCAGCATAGTCAATTTGTTGCTTATCTCGTTGATGGCTTGAGAAGTTTTAGAATTGATCACATTTTGGCTTACCATGAACTGTTGCAAGCTAACGGTTAGCTGCTGTATGGAATCTTCCATTTCCCTTCTTTGCATTGGAGGAGGCTGATTTGCAAAGTAAGAGGGTCCCGAGTCTTGGCCAGATGCTGCATAAGGAATGTATTGACTTTGCTCCTGGGGAGATGGCTCCACTTGGTCATTCGTCCAACTGAAATTTGAATGACTTCTACGACCTGCATTGTAAGTATCAGAATAAGGTTCATAAGAAATCTCAGAAACCATATACATCGGATTAAACTGATCAAGCAAAACTTCCTTAAGAGCAGGAATAGTTGGACATGCATCAATCGCATGCCCTGGATCCTCACATATGCTGCATTTTTTAGAAGATGATGGTAAAACATGCATTTCATTTACCTTCTTATACTTAATGGAATCTAACCTTTTAGACATCAATGCAAGCCTAGCATTCAAATCATCAACTTCTTTCAATTGATACTTACCACCCCCACTAATACATTTTTGTTTTTCAGATCTATCATACACATCAGAGACATCCCAAGATTGGGCATTTTCAGCCAAATAATCAAAATAGTCAAAAGCTTCTTCAGGCTCTTTATTGAAAAACTCACCATTACACATTGTTTCCACAAATTGCCTCATCTTTGGTTGCAACCCCTCATAGAAAAAACTGATGACCCTCCAATTCTCATACCCATGGTGAGGACATGCATTTAAGAGGTCTTTGAAATGTTCCCAACACTGATAAAATGTTTCCACATCATTTTGGAAAAAGTTCATGATTTGTCTTTTCAAAGCATTAGTTCTTTGCATAGGAAAAAATTTCTTTAAAAACTCAGTTTGCATTTCTTGCCAAATCCCAATGGATCTTGGCCTTAAGGAATAAAATCAGGTTTTTGCCTTGTCTTTTAAAGAAAATGGAAACAATTTCAGTCTTATTACCTCTTTAGTGCATGTTCTATCCATGAATGTGGCACAAACTTCTTTAAACTCTTTCATATGAAAATATGGGTTTTCAGATTCAATGCCATGGAAATGAGGTAATAATGGAATCATCCTAGGTTTAAAATTAAAAGCATTTGCATTCAAAGGTAGAATAATGCATGATGGGGCACTGGTCCTAGCAGGTTGCAAATATTCTCTGAGTGTCCTATTGGGGTTCTCCATATCATGAGGTTCATTCTCAGCCATGATGTTACGTGTATCAGATGGTGATTCAAGTGATTCAAGTGAAACAGGTTCACTCGATGATAAGATGGATGAGTCTGTCCTGACTAGTCTAAATGTGTTATCTCTAGCCCAACCAATCATACAACTCGGTATAAACGCAATAAAAGCAAACAGGTCAAAGGAGAGGACGTAGATATCACCCAGGCTGTGAAGACGTTCACAGCTCTAAAACACTTCTCTGAAATCTGAGAAACACTTTGATGACACCAATTAGTACCCGGCAACGGCGCCAAAAACTTGACTCGTTCTGAGTTGTGCTTCCAAGTGTAGAAGTGTCAAGTTGTATCAAGGATGAGTCCAGGATCGTATTCCACAGGGACCACTGAGTATCAAAGTATTTATGCAAGTTTAGTGAAATCCTGTTGCTGAAAAATAGGGTTTGAAAATCTTTTTGGTCTTTTACGATTTTGAAAATAGTAAACAAAGTGAGAGAAGCTTGAGTAAACTATCAAAATGAAACTGAAATTTTATCAATTTTCCAAAAATGCAAATCTAATAACGCAACCAAAACTAAATAGATTAACTGAAACAATTTTACCAAACACTCGGGTTACGGGTTCAACGTCTGTTTGCTTCCACTGTTTACTAATTTCCTAGACCTTACTCCTTTTCTTGTTAATCCAATCAAGGCATTAATAAGATGAAATTTTATTACTAACGATCGAGTAAATTGGCCACATCCAAACGGAAGAAAATAAAAACTCTTATTATGCATCAATTGAATTTTATGTAAAAATAAGTTGATTAAAATCCTAGATTAAATCAAGGTTTTGATGTGCCTAACGTCAACAACAAAACAAGAAGCAAGAGCTAGCAATTTATCAACGATTCCTTCAATTTTCGGTTTAACCAAATAAAAGTTTAACAATGATATCATAGGATAACTAATAAACCATGGAAAACAAACGACATCGACCCACAACCTGAGTTACTGAACTTAGCCACTCATGCTTGTAATAGCCAAAAAAACGGGAATCCTATGTCTAATCTAGCAAGTATCGAAACACGCGTTGACTAAAAATGATAACTTTAAACATATAATTAAAACACACACCAATAAAAACTCAATCAAACACATACGTAGACAATAAAAACCGAACCTTTAACAAAATTATAAATGAAAAAAATAATTAAATTAATACGAATAAAATTTATGGCTAAAATTACTTGAGAATTCAAATACTTAATTAAAATAAAATGCAACTAAAACAGTTTTAAAAAAATCCAATCTTTCAATTAATAACTAAAACAATAAAAATAAACAATCTTAATAAAAAGAAAAAGAAAAAGAAAAAGAAAAGAAAAGAGAAGAGAGAGAGAGAATAGAGGAGCCTGGAAGAGTGCTCGGGTCTGGTGTGGAGCTGGCTGTGAGGTAGCCTGCTCCGCTGGAGGTTTCTGCTGATATGAAGTGGTCTGGTTCGTGGTAGTCTGCTGCAGGGAAGTTCTGGAGAAATAGAGGGGGCCACAAAGATCCGTTGCTGTTGGAGAACCTACTGGCAAAGAAGGGGAGAACTCGGCTGAGGGTGGCTTGCGGATGTTGTGACTGGGGTGCTGGTGTGGGCGTCTGAGGATGGTGGAGGTTCTGTGCTCTGCTGGCTGGCCGTGGAGGCTGCTGGAGGAGATGCTGGAGATTCAACTGCTGCAGGGGCTGGTTGTGCTCGGGTGGCTGTTTGGTGTGTAATAGAGGAAAATCTGGAGGATGGGCTAGAGAGTGGTAGCTGGGGCCATGAGGATCTGTTGCCGGCTAGAGAAAAGCTAAGGGAAAGAGAAGATGAAGAAGAGGAGAAGATGGCTGGGAGAGAGAAGGGTGCCGGAGGCACACCCTGTGCGGGAGAGCAAAGAGGAATTAAATAATAGAGGTAGACTGCTGCCCTAGGATCCGTGAAGCCACAACCCAACCCAGAATGGATCTGACCTGTTTGGAAAGGGCAGGCCGGGTCACATCAATAGCCCAAGTATATATATATATATATATATATATATATATTTTGTTGTTCTCTATTCATCACAAATATGATTCTTCTAGAGTCTGTTTCTCACAAAACTCAAAATACAAAAGTTGTAGATAATCCTTTTCTCTTTCTCTAAAAATTTGAATCATTTCAATCGGAGCTCAAACGGAAAAGTTATACATGAAATACGAACAGGTATCAGTTTTGGTTTCTAGGACTTTTCCTGCGACAAAAAATTAGCAAATATTCATAAATTGTGCAATGAAACTCAAGAATACTAAATTCAACACTTTGTTAAAATATTAGACATAATTGGACATTTAATTAAAAATATAAGCCGTAAAGACCAGATTAAAGTGCCCAATTATGCAGTTTTGACGCGTAATCAATTTACTCGCCTAACAAGTTCACCTGAAAAATGTTAGAGTAATGGGGTGAGACGATGCTCAGTAAGTGGGAATATGCTATTACTAGTGTGTGGTGACTAAGTTGCATAAATACTATAATAATATCTGAAACTGTATTAGCTAGTAAATTAATATAAAGTATAACTTGCATTCATCATAATTTAAAACACAACTAAATCATATGAGTTTTCTACCATTCATACTTTTAATATCATACTATATTCATTAAATGCTGTAAATCTGTATACATATACATAACTTAGACTTTTCCCTGGAAATCTATATTTCATGATTTAACCTCTTATGACAGAGTTGTGCGGCCTGTAGGCTGGACTTAACTCTAGTTGGCCTACCAAGTAAGTCACTATACTCTACCCTTACTCAGTTCGGCCAAACTGCATCCACTCCTAAGCACGGAACTGGAAAAACTACTTCGTCAAATCGGGCCCCCTCAACCCAAAGTTCTGGGGAGTCCACAAGCTCTTTGAGCGCGGTTGACGGAATCCACATACTATCTGAGATATGTGGTTGCACTTTGATCTGAAAATAGCAATGGTACCGTGCTCTTCTAACTAAATCTGTCTATAATATTTCATCAAGGATCTGATACTGTATATATATATACTACTATAATCTTCATACTATTTTTATCATGTTTCCAAAATAACCATAACACTATAAATCTGAATTGGAAATACTATAACATTTGTATAACATATCTGTAATAAATGATTGTCATATATGTATATTTGACTATATAATCTGCAAATCTGAGTGTTATAGCTTTAGGAAACATGACATTCTATATTTACTGCAACATACTAATCTAGAAAAATATCTATAATATTTGTCTAATAAATATCTGTCTATATCTATACATATTGTAAATTATGATATTCTGGGAAAAATTATATAAATTCTATATCAGGCAAATATCTACTTAGGCCACACAATATTAAAAACTCATATTCTGGAAAACTGGATAATAAATTGATATATATATAAATATGCATAAAACTTCTAATAGCTTGTTGAAAGTTCCTAGCATAGCATATTTCCCTTACTTAATTATGGAAAAGCCCCTACTGTATTTGGTCCTACACCCGTAGGGTTTCCCGCTCACACCCTGAAAACAACATCTCCCAGAACAAAACTTCAGTATTTCTCTAACGTCTACATTTTCTATAACTATGGGATAGGCAAATATTAAATAAAAACCTTACCCTGAATTTGGGATGGAGTTCAAGTTAACCCCACCAATGATCCACTCTGATAGATTTGGAGAGAACTTTTCTAGGAGCGTCGTGGTGGCCTTGGATCGTCGAATCGGCGAGAAATAGAGCCATAATTGAAGAGAGAAGGGGAGAGGGTCATTTAGAGAGAGAAAGAGAGTGTTCCTGTGCAAATTTCTTGTGAAAATCTGGTTTTAAGTTTACTTATAGGCCCGGATTCGTCGACGAGACACGTCATCTCATCGACAAGTCCATGAAGGAACTTTTGTTGACGAACCTGAACCCTTCGTTGATGAATTTTAGACCACCAAAACCCCCTTCTTGGTATCTTCTCATCGACGAGACACGTGTCTACGTCGACGAACTCCAGTAGAGTACTCGTCAACGAAATCCTGCATTCGTTGACGAGAACCCCTTTAAGTCCCTTTTAAAATTTTCCTTTCCCTCTTCTTTTATTATTTAATTCCAATAATTTTCTAGGTTATTACATTATCCTCTCTTTGTAAAATTTCGTCATTTTAGTTTACTATCTGTGTTGAACATCATCCATTAAGGAAAATAGGCTACTTATTTTATTACTTACCCTCACTTATGGCAGAGGAATACCGTGGTTACATCTATGGTTCTAGAAGATTACAATTATAAAGAAAATTTTCCCAAAACCAAAACACTACCTATCCTATAATCTAAAATTCAACTATACATTCATTATTCTATTCTAAACAATATAAAACTACCATTCTTAAACTTTACAAATCACTACTATATCCCACCAAACAGATGTGGGTATTTCTATTTAATTTCCTCTTTGAGCTCCCAAGAAGCTTCCTCTATAGCATGATTTCTCCACAAAACTTTCACCAACTGAATTTCTTTGGTGCGCAATGCTTGTGTCCTTTGGTCTAAGATCTATATTAGTGCTTCCTCATAGGCTAATGCATCTTTAAGCTCTATTTCTACATAATTGATTATATGGAATGGGTTTGGGACGTGTTTCCTCAACATGGAAACATGGAATACGTTGTGTATCCTGGACAAAACTGGTGGCAGAGTTAACTTGTAGGCAACTGACCCCACTCTCTCTAATATCTCAAAAGGGCCAACAAACCTAGGGCTCATCTTGCCTTTTTTCTCAAATCTCATAACCCCTTTTAGAGGAGCTACCTTCAAGAATACCCGATCCCCCACATCAAATTCTAACTCCTGGCGGCGAGTGTCTGTGTAGTTTTTCTGCTGACTCTGTGCAATACTGATTCTATTTCGAATGAGTCAGATTTTATCATACGCCTACTGCACTATTTTTGGCCCCAAAACTCACCTCTCACCTAGCTCATCCCAGTATAGAGGAGAATGACACCTCCTACCATAAATCGCTTCGTAAGGTTTCATGCCGATGCTAGTCTGATAGCTGTTATTGTAAGAAAACTCAACTAGTGATATAAATTGGGTCCAGTTACCGCCAAAATCTAACACGCATGCTCGAAGCATATCTTCTAATGTTTGGATTGTTCTCTTAGTCTGACCATCCGTCTGTGGGTGAAAAGCAATGCTGAATGCTAACTGTGTACCCATAGTCTCCTGAAAGCTTTTTCAGAATCGTAAAGTAAAACGAGGATCTTGGTCTGAGACTATGGATACTGGTACACCATAGACACGAACTATTTCCTGAACGTATATTTCTACCAATCTGTCCATGGAATAGCCGACTTTAATGGGGATGAAATGAGTTGTCTTCGTCAGATGATCAATGATCACCCAAATAGCATTCAATCCCTGTTGCACTGGTGGTAATCCAGTAACAAAATCCATAGAGACGTGATCCCACTTCCACTCTAGAATAAAGAGTGGCTACAACTGCCCTACCGGTCTCTAGTGCTCAGCTTTAACTTGTTGGCATGTCAAACACTGCTATACAAATTTGACATTTTTCTTTTTCATTCCACTCCACCAAAAATACTTTCGCAGATCCATATACATTTTAGTACTATCGGGATGGACTGTGTATAGTGATATGTGAGCCTCTTCTAAACTCGTTCTTCTAATATCATCATCTGCAGGCACACACAGTCTGGCACGAAACCTCAAAGCTCCATCATCAGAGATACTGAACTCCTCTCCTTGACCACCCCGTACTCTGGAAATTACCTCTGCTAATTCTGCATCATCACCCTAACCGACCTTAATCTTTTCATATAGTGTAGGCTGCACAATCAGGATGACAATAAACTTTTGAGAATTATCCTCTACCAATTCTATACCAAGTCTCTCTAGATCCATCAAGATCAGATGTTGAACCTCCATAACTGCCAGTGTTGATCCCACTGATTTCCTGCTCAGAGCATCGACTACCACATTCGCTTTCCCTGGGTGTTAACTAATAGTGCAGTCATAGTCCTTAATGAGTTCCAACTACCTTCTTTGCCTCATATTTAGCTCTTTCTGAGTAAAGAAATATTTTAAGCTTTTGTGATTCGTGAAGATTTCGTACTTTCCACCATATAGATAATGCCTCCATATTTTTAAAGCATAAACCACAACAACTAATTCCAAATCATGCACATGATAGTTCTTTTCATATTCTTTAAGTTGTCTAGATGCATAGGCAATGACTTTTCCATGCTGTATTAATACACATGCAAGACCCTTCAACGATGCATCACTATATATAACAAACCCATCCTCCCATGATGGAATAGCCAACACTGGGGCAGTGACCAACCTCTGCTTCAATTCCTGAAAGCTCTGCTTACAGTCATCAGTCCATTCAAACTTCACATTCTTCCTCGTAAGTTGCGTCAGTGGACCTGATAAACTGGAGAAACCATCCATGAAGCATCGGTAATAGCCTGCCAATCCCAAAAAACTCCTGACCTCCTAGACATTTCCCGGCCTTTCCCAACTCACCATTGCCTCAATTTTACTCGGGTCAACTGATACACCTGCCTCAGAGATCACATGGCCAAGAAAAGAAACCTGCCTCAGCCAGAATTTACATTTCTTGAATTTCGCGTATAACTTCATATCTTTCAATGTTTGCAATACCAACCTTAAATTATGCTCGTGCTCCTAGAAACTCCTTGATTAGACTAGTATATCGTCAATGAATACAACAACAAACTGGTCCAAATACTGATGGAACATCCGATTCATTAAATCTATAAATACTGCTGGTGCATTAGTCAGCCCAAATGGCATCACTAAGAACTTGTAATGCCTATATCTAGTTCGAAATGCCGTCTTTGAAATGTCTTCCACCCTTACTTTCACTTGATGATAACTTGACCGAAAGTCAATTTTAGAATAGACTTGGGTCCCTTGAAGCTAATCAAACAAGTTGTCAATCTTGGGAAGAGGATATTTATTCTTCACTGTCAGTTTATTTATCTCTCTATAATCCATACACATCCTCATGGTCCCATCCTTCTTCTTTACAAATAGAACTGGTGCTCCCCAGGGTGACACACTAGGCCTAATAAACCCTCTATCCAACAACTCTTGCAATTGATCTTTTAGTTCTTTTAACTCGGCTGGAGCCATTCGTTAAGGTGCTTTAGAAACTGGTGCTGACCCCGCTAGAAGATCCACAATAAATTCAACTTCATGGTCCGGTGGCAAACCAAGTAATTCTTCTAAAAAAACATATGAAAATTCTCTAACCACAAGAATATTGACTTGTTTTAGTTCTTCTTTTGATAGTTCCTTTATGTAAGCAACAAATCCTTGACAACCATCTTGAATCAGTTTCTTCACTTGAATAGCTGACACTAGCTGTGGCGAAGAATGTACACGTGAACCAAGAAATCTATATTCTTTCTCACTCGGAGGTCTGAAAATCACTTCTTTCAAATGGCAATTGATACTTGCATGCTTAACTGCCAACCAGTCCATAGCCAGAATTATATCAAATCCCTACACGTTTAATATCACAAGATCAGCTGGTAGTACTTTTCCTTAAATTGTCACTAGAAAGTCTTTGAGTATTCTCCTACATCTCACCACTAATCCAGTCGGCGTAACTACAACCAACCCAACATCCAACAATCGTGCCTTATACCCCGTCAACTTAGCATACACTAATGAAATAAAAGAATTGGTAGCACCTGTATCAAATAAAACAACAGAATTATACGAAAAAGCAATAAGGGTACCTTTGACGACATCTCCAACCATCTCGGCGTCTCCCGGCATCAATGCATACACCCTCGCTGGTGTCATGTTCCTCTGCTAATCTCCTTGAGGCACTTGATGACCACCTCGGTTTGGTCTGGGAGTTGGTGCGTAAATCGATGGCATCTTGAATGTTCGAGTTATATGACCGGGTCTCCCACAATGGTAGCAGACATTCTCCCCTAGTCAACACTCACCTGGATGTCTCCATCCACATTTAGGGCAAGTGGTATAAGGTTGCCCACTCTGAAATCCACTGTGCTCTACCATATGCCTCTTACCCCAACCAATTCTACCTCCTCTCCAAGGGCCTCTCCTGGACCTCACCTAAAAAAGCGAGGGGGCGGTCCTCTTCTTCTGGTTTTGTATCTTAGTCTCTTTCAGCAAACTCTCCTATGCTATTATGGCCCTGTCAATAAATTCTGAGAAGCCCTGTATCCTAAGTACTCCCACTTGCCTATAAATATCTCGCTTTAAGTTCCTCTCGAACATCTTAGCCTTCTTAACTTCATTTGGAACAATACAAGGGCAGAAACGTGATAATTCGATAAATTTCGCTGCGTACTAGTGGACTGTCATAAAATCCTGGGATAGGCTCAGAAACTCCTGTACCCTAGCCTCTCTGACCGAGGCAAGATAGTATCTATCAAAGAATATGTCCCTAAATTAAGCCCAGATCATCGACATTGGAATTTCTCTTTGCTCCTCCAATAGTCTAGTGGTCATCCACCATCTCTCAGCCTCCCCTATCAGCTTGTACGTAGCATAAAGGACACTCTACTCATCGGTGCAGTGAAGCATCGTCAAAATCTTCTCTATCTCTTACACCCAATTCTCTACAATTACAGGATTAGCTGCTCCTGAAAATGCTAGAGGGTTCATCTTTATAAATTTATTTATCATACACCCCTAAGCTGGAGATGGACCTCCCTACTCCTTAGAGCTTTGGGCAATCTCAGCTATAACTTGCTAAGCCACACTGCATAGCACAGCATCTGAATCCCCGCCGTGTGCACCAGAAGGCCCAGCTCCGTCATCACCACTAACATGAGCGCTAGTACCTCCTGGGTCCATTTTGCAATATTACCAAATTATTTTAAGTATTTGAATCCTACCATACTAGACTAACTAAAATATCCTTAACCTCTCATTACTAATTTAAGGTTGAGCCCTACCGTATGAAAATAGAAATCATCGATAGTTTACTATGGTTTTCTTTGAATCATCACCCTAGGAAAATCACAGAAACCACCCGAAAATTCTACCCCCAAACCGCAGAATGAAACCCTAAATTCTCATCGTAATCTCAACATCAATTTCACTCATACCCTATACTACTCTTCTCAAGATTCCATTTCTAAATTCAGGTATTGTTTTTCACTGTACTCTAGAGTCTATAGAACCTAGCAACCTAGGCTCTGATACCAAAACTGTAACGACCCAAAAATTACACCCTTTTTCTGTATATATATTTATAGATAAATTACTCTGATACTCCTGCTATAGCATCTCAGACCTCAGATGGGTGTTGAGGTATTCTCGTACATAATAAACACACCTATGCAGCGGAAAACAAAAAGTCACACATCCATATATATATATATATATATATATATATATATATATATCAATACAATACCAGAATTCAGTGTTTCTAAACCATAGGTACATTCTTACACTTCCCACTGATACCACCTACTCAAAACGAAAACCTCAAAAACACACTTACCCTATCAATAGGCCAAATAAAAAGGGTCACTCTATTTGCGAGCCTGATTTGCTCACCTAGCTGGATCACCTAAAAAATATTAGAGTAATGGGGTGAGACGACGCTCAATAAGTGGGAATATGCTCTTACTAGTGTGTGGTGAGTAAGTTGAATAAATACTATAATAATATCCGAAACTGTATTAGCTGGTAAATTAATATAAAGTATAACTTGCATTCATCGTAATTTAAAACATAATTGTATCATCTGAGTTTTCTACCATTCATACTTTTAATAAAAAACTATATTCATTAAATGCTGTAAATTTGTATATATATACATAACTGAGACTTTTTCGTAGAAATCTGTATGTCATGATTTAACCCCTCATAACAAGGTTGTGCAGCTTATAGGCTGGACTTAACTCTGGTTGGCTTACTAGGTAAGTCACTATACTCTACCCTTCCTTAGTCCGGCCAAACTGCATCCACTCCTAAGCCTGAAACTAGAAAAACAACCTCTTCAAATCGGGCCCCCCTCAACCCAGAGTTCTGGGGGAGTCTGCAAGCTCTTCGAGCACAGTTGACGGAATCCACAAGCTAACAGCACCGTGCTCTCCTAACTGAATTTGTCTGTAATATTTCATTAGGGATCTGATACTGTATATATATATATATATACTACTATAATCTTCCTACTGTTTTTATCATGTTTCCAAAATAACCACAACACTATAAATCTAAACTGGAAATACTGTAACATCTGCATAACATATCTGTAGTAACTGACTGTCATAACTGTATATCTGACTGTATAATCTATAAATCTGAGTGTTATGGTTTCAGGAAACATGACATTCTATATTTACTGCAACATACTAATCTGAAAAAATATCTATAATTTTGTCTTATAAACATCTATTTATATCTGTACATATTGTAAATTATGATATTCTGAGAAAAACTATATAAATTCTATATCATGAAAATATCTACTTAGGCCACACAATATTAAAAACTCATATTTTGGAAAACTGGATAATAAACTGATATATATATATATATATATATATATGCATAAAACTTCTAATAGCTTGTTGAAAATTTCTAGCATAGCATATTTCCCTTACCTAATTATGGAAAAGCCCCTATTGTATCTGGTCTTACACCCGCAGGATTCCCCGCTCACACCCTGAAAACAACATCTTCCAAAACAAAACTTCAGTATTTTTCTAACTTCTACATTTTCTATAACTATGGGGTAGGCAAATACCAAATAAAAATCTTACCCTGAATTTGGGATGGAGTTCAAGTCAGCCACACCAACGATCCACTTTGACAGATTTGGATAGAACTTTCCCAGGAGCATCGTGGTGGCCTCGGATCGTCGAATCGGCGAGAAACGGAGCTGGAATAGAAGAGAGAAGGGGAGAGGGTCGTTTAGAGAGAGGGAAAGAGAGTGTTCCTGCACAGATTTCTTGTGAAAATTTGATTTTAAGTTTACTTATAGACCCAGATTCGTTGACAAGACACGTCATCTTGTCGACGAGTCCATGAAGGAAGTTCTTCGACGAACCTGAACCCCTTGTCGATGAATTTTAGACTACCAAAACCCCCTTCTAGGTATCTTCTCGTCGATGAGACATGTGTCTACGTCGATGAACTCTAGTAGAGTACTCGTCGCCGAAATCCTGCATTCGTCGACGAGACCCCCTTTAAGCCCCTTTTAAAACTTTCTTTTTTCTCTTCTCTTATTATTTAATTCCAATAATTTTTTGGGTTATTACACAATCAGAGTTAAGTCCAGGCCACGAGCCGCACAACCCTATCATGAGGGGTTAAATCATGACATATAGTTTTCCAAGGAAAAATATCAGTTATGTATATGTATATAGATTTACAGCATTTAATAAATATAGTATGATATTAGAAATATGAAAAGTAGAAAACTCAGATGATATAGTTATGTTTTAAACTATGATGAATGTGAGTTATACTTTATACTGATTTGCCAGCTTATACAGTTTCAGATATTATTATAATATTTATGCAACTCGGTCACCACACACTAGTAATAGCTTATTTCCACTTATTGGGCGTCATCTCATCCCATTACTCTAACATTTTTTCAGGTGAACCAGCTAGGCGAGCAGATCAGGCTTGCAGATAGAGTGACCTTTTGTTTGCCCTGCCTATAGGGTAAGTGTATTCAGAGGTTTATGTTTTTGAATAGATGATACTGGTGAGAGGTGGAAAATGTATCTATGGTTTGGAAATACTGAATTATGGTATTGTATATATATATAGGGATGTATAACTTTATGTTTTTCGCTGCATAGGTGTTTCTGTTATGTACAAGATTACCTCAGTGCCCATTTGGGGCCTTAGATGCTATAGCAAAGGTATCAGAGTAATTTATCTTATATATATAATGGTGTAATTTTTGAATCGTTACAGTTTGGTATCAAAGGTTGCTAGGTTCTATAGACTCTAGAGTACAGCGGAAAACAATACCAGAATTTGGAAATGGAATCTTAAGAAGAGTGGAATAGGGTATTAGTGGAATTGATGTTTAGAAATTAGGATGAGAATTTAGGGTTCTATTCAATGGTTTGGAGGTAGAGTTTCGGGGTGGTTTTTGTGATTTTCCTGGGGTGACAATTCTAGGAAAACCATAGTAACTATCGATGATTTCTATTTTCATACGGTAGGGCTCAACCTTAAATTAGTAATAAGAGGTTAGGGGTATTTTAGTTAGTAAATTATTGTAGGATTCAGATACTCAAAATGATTTGGTAATATTGCAAGATGGACCCAGGAGGTAGTAGCAGTCACACTAATGGTGACGATGGAGCTGGGCCTTTTGGTGCAGGAGGCGAGGATTCAGATGGTATGCTACGTAGTGTGGCTCGGCAAGTTATGACCGAGATTGCTCAGAGCTCCAGGGAGCAGGGAGGTCCATCTCCAACTCAGGGGTGCATGATAGAAAAATTTATGAAGATGAACCCGCCAGCATTTTTTGGAGTGGTTGATCCTGTAGTTGTGGAGATTTGGGTGTAGGAGATAGAGAATATTTTGATGGTACTTCACTGCATCGATGAACAGAGGGTCCTTTATGCTACATCTAAGCTAACAGGGGAGACCGAGAGATAGTGGACGACCACTAGACTACTGGAGGAGCATAGAGTAATTCCAGTGCTGATGACTTGGGCCCGATTGAGGGACATATTAGTTGATATATACTATCATGCCTTGATCAGAGAGGCTAGAGTATAGGAG
Source organism: Malania oleifera (assembly GCF_029873635.1). Lineage (NCBI taxonomy): Eukaryota > Viridiplantae > Streptophyta > Magnoliopsida > Santalales > Ximeniaceae > Malania > Malania oleifera. Next base: position 62,881,562 of record NC_080424.1, read on the forward strand.
TTTCTGAGCTTGTCCTAGGGATTGATGATAGTCCAGCAGTATGCAATGAAATTTATCGAATTATCACGTTTCTGACCTTATATTGTTCTAGATGAAGCTAAGAAGGCTAGGATGTTTGAGAGAAATTTGAGGCGACATATTTATAGGAAGGTGGCAGTACTGAGGATACAGGACTTCTCAGAGCTAGTTTAGAGGGCCATAATAGCAGAGGAGAGTTTGCTAAAAGAGACTGAGATGTAGAGTTAGAAGAAGAGGTCCGCACCCTCGGGTTTCTAAGTGGGGTCCAGCCGAGGCCCTTGGAGAGGAGGTAGATCTGGTGGAGGTTAGAGGTAGACAATAGAGTACAATGGATACCAGGGTGAACAGTCTTGTCCCACTTGCCCCAGATGTGGATGGAGACATTCAGGTGAGTGCTGACTGGGGGAGAATGTTTGCTACCATTATGGGAGACCTGACCATATAGCTTGAACATGCCAGATGCTATCGATTTATGCACCAGCTCTGAGACCAAACCGGAGTGGTCATCAGGCGCCTCGTGGAGGTCAGCAGAGGAACACGACACCAGCGAGGGTATATGCATTGATGCCGGGAGATGCTGAGACTATTGGAGATGTTATCACAGGTACGCTTACTATATTATCATGCAACGTTATTGTTTTGTTTGACACATAAAAAGTAAGGTGTACTCCCAAGAGGGGTGTGAATTGGATTATAAAAAAAATTTCTTTTAATTCGTTTTAAGAATCCTTTATCTTCTTTTATTTCTTTGAGCTAATTCTTGACTTGTTTGTTTAATTCTTTAATCACTCAAGAACTTAGTTCTTTTAATTCAATTAATCAACACAACTATGTAAACAACCAAGCAACCAAACCAATCATTCAAGTAACCAAGCCAATCATCCACAATTTGAAAACAAACAACCAAATGATTTGCCAAGCACAAGTTACCTGCAACACAATTTAGATTGATGGAAATTTGCAAGATTCAACATTGTTTGAAATATAAACACAAACTACTCAATATCAAATTTTAAACCATTCAATCATAATATAGCTTTTGTTGTTAGCCCAAGATATAAATTTGAATTAAGCCCTGTAGTGAATGATAATTTGTGTTTGTTGATGTGAAGTCTTGTATTAATTGATTTTCTTAATATGATATGTAATATAAAATCCAACACAATATTCACACTCTTCCCAATATTCAAAATTCAAATTAACTCTCAGTTAATTTATCTTTGGAATGTTTAACCAAGTAATGCACTCCCGTATGGTTTCCGCAAGATATGGTTTAACTAACGTACCCCCTTTCGGTTTTCCCAACCCAAATCAAAATCAAACTTCAAGTTTACTTGATGTCCAAATATACGTAGTATATATGATTTCCAATTTAGACCATCCATGCAATTTAAATATGCTGAAAATAAAGAGTAAGGGAAAGAGAGAGTGAAACCGGGATTTTTATGAGGTTCGGCTTATACCCAGTCTACGTCCTCGCCTTTGGCAAACCACCAAAGGATTCACTAAACCTATTCCTTTATCGGGTGGAACAATACCTTTACACACTCCTTCAGTAGGCTAGAGCCTGCCTCTCCAACGATGTACCCTCGTTCAGTTACTCCTTCAAATAGGCTAGAGCCCGCCTCCCTAAGCAATATCCCCTTGCTTAACTAACGATCCAAAAAATCCTTGGAATTGTCAATCTACAAGAAATACAACCAAAATATGTGTACAAAGAATGCTCACACAAAGAGTTGATTAGTACAAGTTAAATCTATATACTTCAATCAAATTCACAATATGGAAATATGAAGCTCAAGAAGATATCACTGTAAACCTTCTTTCTAGGTTGAAAGAATTAATAGTAGACTTAGAATTTTCTTGATAAATTCATAGAAAATCTCAATAGTGAAACTTAGAAATTGATTGCACAAGAGAGCTTTTGAGAGAGTTGGGAGATTTGAGAGCAAGAAAGCTTGTTTGCTGTATTTTCTTGGTGTAATTAATTCTTAGACTTGGAGGGTTATTTATAGATGAAAAAAAAAGTCTATTTCGTATTCCCTAAGTGACTTGGAGTGTTTCCCAAGTTTATAGAAAGTTTGGAGCACAAGAAATATGAATTTGAATTAAAAAAACTTTTAAAAAATATGACCGTTAACAGTGTTCAGGCGCCTGAAGTATCGAGGTTAGTTGCCTGAAGTTTCATAAAACTATAATTTTCAAAGTTAGTACATGTTTAGGCGCCTGAACTCACAGGGTCAGTCATCTGAGGTTGTTCTGTCTATTGTTTAGGCGCCTGAAGTTCTACCGTGAACATTGTTCAGTTGGCGGATAACTTCGACCTTGGTTCAGTATTATCATCATAACTTTTTCTATATAACTCCAAATTAGGTGTTATTGGTTTTAAAAGAAATATAAGAGAAAATACTACAACTTTTATGTTGAATACTTTTTAAAATAAGGAGCTTTAAATAGAGAAAAATGCACCTCAATGTGGATGTAGAAAAAATGACAGCATTTGGAAAAACCTCTTTTTGGTGCTTTTCATTCCAAAAATAATTTTAACCTTTTTGAAATATCTTTTGACCTTATAAAAATATTTTCCAAGTATTTTAAAAGTATCTAGGTCCAATAAATTAACCTAAGAGTTTCATGCATCCATATTGAAATTATTTGAAGTACTTACAAAGCTTGTCCTAAAGACTCATTTGACTCTTCTTTGCTTTGAGTTCTCTTTATTGCTGAGCTCCAATGATCCTGAATTTGATGTGAGCTTTCAAGATCTATCTCTCTTGATCTTTCAATATTACTTTAGATTTTGAGCTTCATTGATCTTTGAGCTTTCCATGTTGATCACTTGGGCTTTCATTCTTGAAACTTTTTCTTTTATATCAATGCTCTCATGATCTTCAAGTTTTAATCCATGCCTCAAGCTTGATATAATCATCCTTCTTTGAAGTACAAGCTTTCATGAATTCTTTAACCTTGCATTCATCATTGAGTCATGAAAATACATCTCTTAAAACAAAGCTTGTTAAGTTCTGCTTGTTTTTTAGCATCAAAATAAGATGTTAAGCCTTGTAAGGCCAACAACATAGGTGCCACCCGTTCCTTTATATCGGCGGGGTATGTCAGAGTAACTGGGGTAGAGGCACAGTTATTGGATGTAGAGTTGTATGTGGTTACGCCGACGGGATCTATGGTAAGATGTAGGAAGGTGCTTCAGAACTTTCTAGTAAGCATTCAGGAGAAAGTACTACCAGCTGGCCTTGTGGTACTAGATATGCAGGGGTTTGATGTAATACTGGGTATAGACTGACTAGCAACTAATCAAGCCAACATAGATTGCCATAAAAAATAAGTGATTTTCAGACCCCCGGGTGAGCAAGAATATAGATTTGTGGGTTCACGTGTGCGTGCCTTGCCATAGTTTGTGTCAGCTATTTAGGTGGGGAGACTACTACAGGGTGGTTGCCAGTGGTATGTTGCCTATATAAAGGAATTGCCAAAAGAAGAACTAAAACAAGATGATATATCAGTAGTTAAAGAATTTTCAAATGTTATTCCGGAGGAATTGCTTGGCTTACCACCAGACCGAGAGATTGAATTTACTGTGGATCTATTGCTAGAGTTAGCACCGGTATCTCAAGCACCATACCGTATGGCTCCAGTCAAACTGAAGGAATTAAAGATTAAGTACAAGAGTTGCTGGATAAGGGATTTATCAAGCCCAATGTGTCACCCTGGGGAGCACTAGTCCTATTCGTGAAGAAGAAAGATGGGACCATGAGGTTCTGTATAAACTATAGGGAGATAAAAAAACTGACAGTTAAGAATAAATATCTTCTCCCTAGAATCGACGATTATTTTGATCAACTCCAGGGGACCCAGGTCGACTTCAAAATTGACCTGCGGTCTGGTTATCATCAGATAAAAGTTAGAGCAGAGGATATTTTGAAAACAACATTTCGAACCAGATATGGGCATTAGGAATTTTTGGTGATGCTGTTTGGATTGACTAATGCACTAGTAGTATTTATGGATTTAATGAATCGTGTGTTCCACCTGTACCTGGACCAGTTTGTTGTGATTTTTATTGATGATATAGTGGTCTACTCGAGAAGTTTTTTGGAGCACGAGCATCATCTGAGGCTGGTGTCACAGACATTAAGAGAAAGAAAATTGTACGTAAAATTCAAGAAATGTGAATTCTGATTAAGGCAGGTTACTTTCCTTGGGCATATGATCTCCGAGGGTGGTATATCAATTGATCCGAGTAAAATAAAGGCAGTGGTGAGTTGGGAAAAGCCAAGAAATGTCCAGGAGGTTAGGAGTTTTTTTTTAGGTTTGGCAGGCTACTACCGACGCTTCGTAGATGGTTTCTCCAGATTATCGGGTCCATTAACACGACTTATGAGGAAAAATGTGAAGTTTGATTGGACCGGTGATTGTGAGTAGAGTTTCCAAGAGATAAAGCGGCGGTTGGTTTCAACACCGGTACTGGCTATTCCATCAGGGGAGGATGGATATGTGATATATAGTGATGTATCTTTGAAGGGTCTTGGATGTGTGTTAATGAAACATGGAAGAGTCATTGCCTATGCATCTAGACAACTTAAAGAATATGAAAAGAGCTACCCTGTGCATGATTTAGAATTAGCATATGTGGTTTATGCTTTAAAAATGTGGAGGCATTATCTATATGGTGAGAAGTGCGAAATCTTCATAGATCACAAAGGCTTAAAATATTTTTTAACCTAGAAAGAACTGAATATGAGACAAAGAAGGTGGCTAGAACTCATTAAAGACTATGAATACACTATTAGTTACGACCCAAGAAAAGTGAATGTGGTAGCAGATGCTTTGAGCAGGAAATCAGTGGGGCCAGCCTTGGCAGCTATGGAGGTTCAGCATCCGATCTTGATGGATCTGGAGAGACTTGGCGTAGAGTTGGTAGAGGATAATCCTTAAGCATTTATTGCCAGCCTGGTTGTGTAGCCTATGCTATATGAAAAGATTAAGGTCGCTCAGGGTGATGACGCAGAATTAGCCGAGGTAATAGCCAGAGTACGGGATCGTTAGGGAGAGGAGTTCAATATCTCTGAATATGGGGCTCTGAGGTTTCACACCAAATTGTGTGTGCCCGCATATGATGATATTAGGAAAATGATTCTAGAAGAGGCTCACATATACATAGTTCATTCTGGCAGTACTAAAATGTATAGGGATCTGCGAGAGTATTTTTGGTGGAGTGGTATGAAAAGGGAAATTGCCGAATTTGTACAGCAGTGTTTGATATGCCAGCAGGTTAAAGCTAAGCACTAGAGACCAACAAGGCAGTTACAGCCACTGTTTATTCCTGAATGGAAATGGGACCACATATCTATGGACTTCGTCAATGGGCTACCGCCAGCATCGCATGGTCAGAATGCTATCTTGGTAATTGTTGATCGACTAACGAAAATAACTCATTTTCTACCTATTAAAGTTAGCTACCTTATGAATAGATTGGCATAGATTTATATTTAGGAGATTGTCCGACCCCGTAGAGTACTAGTGTTTATAGTTTCAGACCATGACCCACACTTTACATCACGGTTTTGGAAGAGCTTGCAGGAGGCTTTGGGGTCTCAATTAGCATTCAGCACCACTTTTTAACGTCCTAGATCCTTCCCATATCATCAGTTACGTGGAGTTAGAATTCAATGATACTCTAGGTTATGAGGAAGTTCCAGTACAGATCTTAGACAGAAAAGAACAGGAGTTGCGCATTAAGAAAATATCACTAGTAAAAGTCTTGTGGAGGAATCAAGCGGTGGAGGAAGCTTCTTGGGAGCTTGAAGAGGAAATAAGATAGAAATACCCACATTTTTTTAGTGGGATATAGTAGTGATTTGTAAATCTCAAGAATGATAGTTTTATATTGTTTAGTATAGGATAATGAATGTATAGTTGAATTATAGCTTATAGGTAGCGTTTTGGTTTTGGGAGAATTTTCTTTTATAGTTGTAATCTTCTAGAACCCTAGATGTAACCACGGTATTCCTCCACCATAAGTAAGGGTAAGTAATAAAATAAGTAGCCTAATTTCTTTAATGGATGATGTTCAACATAGATAGTAAATTTTGAGGACAAAATTTTATAAGGAGGGGAGAATGTAATAACCCATAAAATTATTGGAATTAAATAATAAAAGAAGAAGGAAAGGAAATTTCAAAAGGGCTTAAAGGGGGTCTCGTTGACAAATGCAAGACTTTGTCGACAAGTATTATACTGGGGATCGTCAACGTAGACATGTGTCTCGTCGAAAAGAAGATACCGAGAGGAGAGTTTTGGCAGTCTGAAATTCGTCGACGAGGGGTTCATGTTCATCGACGAACTTCCTTCATGGACTCGTCGAAGAGATGATGTCTCTCGTTGATCCGAGTATATAAGTAAGCCAAAAATTGGATTTTTTCACAGAAAACAAGCATAAAATCTCTCTCTCTCTCTCTCTCTCTCTCTCTCTCTCTCTCTCTCTATAAAAATGACCTTCTCCCCTTCTCTCTTCTATTCCAGCTCCATTTCTCACCGGTTCGACGATCCGAGGCCACCACAATGCTCTTGGGAAAGTTCTCTTTAAGTCTGCCATAGTGGATTGTTGATGGGGCTGACTTGAACTCCATCCCAAATTCAGGGTAAAGCTTTTTATTTAGTATTTGTCTTTCCCATAGTTGCAGAAAATGTGGTAGTTAAAGAAATACTGAAGTTTTGTTTAGGGAGATGTTGTTTTCAGGATATTGAATGTGGAACCCTGCGGGTGCAAGGCTAGACTTTGTATGGGCTTTTTAGAAACCAGGTAAGGGAAATATTCTATACTAGGAATTTCTAGTAGAGTTATCAGAAATTTTGTATATATATATATATATATATATATATATAAGTTTATCATCTAATTTTTCAGAATATGGGTTTTTTATATTTGTGTGGCCTGAGTGGATATTTGCCTGATATAGAATTTATATAGTTTTTATAGAATATTATGATTACATTATTTACAAATATAGACAGATATTTACCAGACAGATATTTAACAGACAAGTGTTATAGATATTTTTCAGACCAGTATGTTGCAGTAGTTATAGAATGCCATGTTTCCTAAAACCATAATACTTAGATTTTACAAATTATACAGTCAGTTATTACAGTTAGACATATAGTTATAACAATGAGATACTACAATTATGTTATTCAGATGTTATAGTATTCTAGATAAGATTTATAGTGTTATGGTTATTTTGGAAATATGATAAAAACAATAGGGTAATTATAGTAGTAATATATATATACAGTATTAGATCCCTGATGAAATATCTCAAACAGATTCAGTTAATAGAGCACAGTACCATTGCTATTTTCAGATTAGGGTGCAACCACATATCTCAAATAGTATGTGGATTCCGTCAACCGTGCTCAGAGAGGTTGTAGTCTCCCCAGAACTCTGGGTTGAGGGGGCCCGGTTTGACGAGGTAGTTTTCCAGTTCCATGCTAAGAAGAGTATGCAGTTTGGCTGGACTGAGGAAGGATAGAGTACAGTGACTTACCTAGTGGGCCAACTAGAGTTAAGTCCAGCCAAGGGGCCGCACAACCCTGTCATGATGGGTTAAATCATAACATACAGTTTTCCAAGGAAAAATATCAGTTATGTATATGTATACAGATTTACAACATTTAATAAATATAGTATGATATTAGAAATATGAAAAGTAGAAAACTTAGATGATATAGTTATTTTTTAAACTACGATGAATGTGAGTTATACTTTATACTGATTTACCAGCTTATACAGTTTCAGATATTATTATAATATTTATGCAACTCGGTCACCACACACTAGTAATAGCTTATTTCCACTTACTGGGCATCGTCTCACGAGGTCGAAATGGATCTTTCTTAATATCAAGTGATGCACCATCATTGGAGATAGCAAAGGATAAACTTTATCCATATAAAGTTGCCTCAATACCTTTTCAGTATATCTAGATTAATGAATAAGAATTCTACCATTTACATGTTCAATCTGTAGGACAAGACAATATTTTGTCTTTCCTAAATTTTTTATCTCAAATTATGTCATTATATAATTAGTAGCTTTAGTGAGCTCTTAAAGAGTCCCAACTAAATTCAAATCATCAACATAAATAGCAATTATAACAAAATGGATTCTAATTTTTTAATAAAAATGCATAGACAAATTGGATCGTTTGTAAATCCTTCTTTCACAAGATACTTAATTGATTATACCGCGTGCAGCCAAATTGCTTTAATCCATATAAGAACGTTGGAGTTTAACTGTATATATATTCATGGGGTTTTATTCCGTAAATTCAAATCCTTCATGGATTTTCATATAAATTTCACTATCCAACGATCCATATAGTTATATTGTTATTACATCCATAAGACGCGTGCTTAGTCATTCAATGACTACTAGCCCAATTAGGAATCTAAAAGTAATTCCATCCATTATGGGATAATATGTCTCCCCATAATCAATTTAACGTTTCTGCAAGAAACCTTGTGCCACAAACCTTACTTTATATCGAGTAATTTCATTATTTTCATTTCGCTTGCACACAAATACCCATTTGTATCCAGTGGGTTGGACATCTTCTGGTGTCTCGACTTCAAGTCCAAAAACTTCTCCTTTTAATAGAGAGTTTATTTCTAATGTGATAGCCTCTTTTCATTTTGGTTAATTACTTCTATATCAACATTAATTAACAGATTTAGGTTTAGGATCCTTATTACTTCTGGTAATTTCAGTAGCTACTGCATATGCAAATGTGTTGTCGACAATAGCTTTATTTCTATTTCACATTTCTTCTATGTAATGAATTGAGATCTCATTATTATTTTCAGGTACTTGTCCCTTTTCAATAGATTTCTTTTTAGGAGTTTTCTCTTTAGGAGATTCCTCTTCAGGAGTGTTAGCCTTGGTGCAATCCCAAGAAGGGGGGGGGGGGGAGTGAGTTGGAGATTTAAAAATTTCTCCTAGGTTTATCTAATCCAACAATAAGTATTACACAACCTAGGGGCAGTCTAAGAAATTTCAAGTCCAAACAGATATATAACCAATAAGCATAAACATATAGATGCAGAAAATAAAGTGTGGAAGATAAACTGACACTAGATATGTTATCGGGGTTCGGCCAATACTGCCTACATCCCCGCCTTGGCTCACCAGCACAAGGATTCCACTATGGCTTACTTAACGGGTGGAGTGGCATCGATTACAATCAATTCAATTCATGGGGCCGACCTCAACCTACAACTACACCTTACCAGGATGGTGCACCTAGCTTTCCTAATCGAGTTTAAGCCAATCCGGGACTATTCCACAGGGCTAGTCTTCCTCTTCAGGCCCACGCCTAGAATACAAAATATATGAAAATTTGCGTACATGGAAATATGCTTCTCAACAAGAGAAATGTACTACGATACAGTCCAAATAATATGCAAGCACGAATGATAGTAAATATGCTCAGTGCTTAATATAGTGCTAAACTCTCAGTTTAATGTAAATCAATAGTTAAGATGCAGAGTGTATTTGCAAGCAAACTTTGAAACAAACAATCAATGTAAATCAATCATACCAAGTTTCAAAGTATTTCAACAATGATATTCAAAAAATCTCATACAAAATTTTCTCAACAAATAATAGCTCAAGAGATATTTGAAAATGTATAAGTTTGTGTAAAAAATATTTTGCAAATCAAAATCACAAGCTTGATGAGTCTTGCAATCAATATGCGAAGACTCATTATCTATAAGAGTATTCCCATTCAAAGATTTATTATTTAAATCGGGGGAAAAACCCTGACTAAGAACTCTCAATGAAAATAACAATCAATGAAAACAAGAAGAGTTTTAGCAATATAAATCACTCAATAACACTCTTGGGAACTTGATCTATAAAGGGAATAGACAAATAAAGAGTGTATGGGCTTAGTATAGGAAAAATAAGCACTTGAGATTTGAGAGGATTTTTGGCTAATTGAATTTGCTAATCTCTATTAATCTTTGTAAATGAAGCCCTATATATAGACTTGACCCAAATTATGACAGTTGGGGACTTACAAGGAATTATAAAATTTTTTAAAATGATTTTAAGGATTTTAACCCTATTTAACCCCAAATTACAGAGGTAAAAATAAAAACAACTCGAGAGTTTCGGGTGGCTGAGCCATAGTTTGGTTGCCCGAACATACATAGTAAGAAAAGGTATTTTCGAGGTTTGGGTGCTTGAAATTTACTTCAGTTTGCTGAATGAGGTGATTTCCCAAAAAGACTGTGATTTGGTCACCTGGTCAAAAGTTCAGTATGCCAAACTCATAAGTTTGGTCGCCCGAGGGTAAAATGAACGTGAGGTTCGGGCTGCCGAGTTGGTGGGAAAGTTTCTGACACAGGTTCAGTCACCCATGGAAGATACGTTTATTTTGGTTTGGTTTGCCGAACTCAGGTCAACTTTTTGACCCGTCCACGATCTGGTCGACGGAGGCAATTTGAACTGCGAGGTTCGGTCGCTCGAATGCCTTCTGATTTTTACGTAAGGTTATTTTCTTTATTTTGAAATATCCCCTGATAATATGAGAACTATGTTAGGGGTTTGTGCACTTAAGTGTAGGAACCTAAGGTCCAACTAAGGTCAATTTGAGCATATCATCCTACCATGCATGATGCATATTATTACAAACCATATTCTAGTAAGTCCATAATTAAATTACAATCCTGAATAAAGAATATAATAAAACAATTACAAATACAACACAACATTCTTCAATCTTCCGTGTGATCACCATACGCCATCATAATATAGCAATCTGTTCAATTTCACGCATAGAGTGAACCTGCATGCAAGCTCATGACAAACATCAGTACAAAGTGTACTTTTCATTATCAAAACCAAGATATAACCAACTAGGTCAACAATCTCCCCCTTTTTGACGATGACAAATACTTTATGCAAAAGTGGATACAATCACAAAATGCTTTCCTTGACTATATGAATAGAGGGAATTAAAGCTCAATTATTTATTAATGTACCCAATTTTGCCTCTTCTCCCCCTTTTGGCAACAGAAAAATGGGCTAAGAAATATAGCATGAAGGCAACAATCAATTAGATACAAAAGATAAATTGGGAAGATTTCTGAAAAATTTGGTGGCATGCCATTTGAAAATAGAGCATTTCCCAAAATAAATTTGTACCTAAGTGACTTGATTAAATTTTATGTTCGCAATATATCCACAACTACTTATTAAAACAATCTAGTATTCTCAAAACATAAGTATGACTTTCAACATGCAAGAGATATGATAGTTGTGCATTTCGTACCACAAATAAATTCATAACATATAAAGCAATGAAAGGTTTAGCAATTAAGCATATAAGCATTATAATTGGTCATATGAATTTAATATATCATGAAAAAAATAGTCAGACTGGAAATATGCACAAACCATTGCAATTGAAACATATCATAAGACCCATGAAAGATTTGAGTTTAAAGCACACGACATATGACAGCAAATAGTTGGTGTGAGCATAAAAATAGTGTAACTAGTTCACATGCATTTTCATGTGAAGTTATTGAACCAGTTATGTATTTAAAAAAAAATTATATATATGTATATAGTAAATATATATATATCCCCCTTAGGATGTTTTTAGAAAGTACTGGGGGTGCTTGCTAAAAAAGAAACTTTTAAGATCATGCAAGTAATATTTTTCTTGTTTAGCAATTAAGCACATACTAAAGTATAACCAAAAAACCAAAACCATAATGATCCTAAAAATTTAACAAACACATGCAAGATCATATGACAAATCAAATGATTGTAACAAATCAACATGTTTCACCTTAAGATTTTCAATATAATCATTTTATCTAAGCACAAGCCACACTTGATTCAATAGCAAATATAAGCTAAAAAGTATTGGTGAGCATAACAAGATAAGAGTTTAGTTTAAGATACTCCCCCTTTCAAATTGAATCCGAGCTTAGATGAAATAAAATGCTTATACTTAATAAGGATTGATTTCATTTAGAATGACAAGTAGTACAAGCCATAAATCCAAATTTTAAAATCAACTATACTGAGTATTTGTCAATTACATTTGTCACTTGATTAGTATAGTTGTCCTTATAGACCATAGATGCATTATAGAGTATATATTAAGGTATGCAATAATGTTCATAACTCAAGAACATTCCATATCAAATCATAAGGCCTTGAGCGCAAGATACAATGTTCAGGGATTCTAAGAAGAACCATAATATTCAAAAAGTGAAATGATGCATATAAGTCATTTATGCGCTTCCTATAGGGATGGATTTTAGCCTTTCTAAATCTTTGATGATTATGCTAGGATGAAGTTTAATTATTCAATTGATTTTCACTCATCCTTTCAAAAATATTTTAATGTTTATTTTATCATAATCATCTTTGTACAAGGTTTTACTTTTGAGAAAAATTTTGTTGAAATTTCGGCAGCATGTCGTCTATAAATCAGACATTTTCTCATAAAACCTGTACCTGATAGATTCAAGCAAGTAATATATAATTCAATTTAAGCATGCAAGAACCTATAATCCATTACCAGTACACACTTCACTTCAACTGCATCCACCATGCAGGAGGCATTCTAGACTAAGCATGCATTCTAGTAGTATAATCAACGGTCCATATAAAATGTAAACCATCCAACTAGATACCATCAACAGTAAATAACCATGGATAGTTAGGAATTCAGTGCAGTACTCATATGGACATTTAGGCATGCAATAGAAAAATATGAGAATATTTTAATTTATATAACCATGAAAGAATATATGCTCCCCCTAAGTTAGGCGCTCAATTCATTTTATGCCTTTTCTAATTTTCCATGTTCTTCAGCCAAGTGTTATTAGAATTTCAATGATTCAATGTTGGCGATGAATGCTTTAGGCTTATCGGAACAAAAAATCACAATGAATATTTGTTAAAATGATAAGCCAATGTCTGCCTCTTTTCTTATGAATCTTAGTACGTGAGAGAGGCACAAGTTCAAATGGCATTAAACTTTAAGGTTCATGCATAGGTTTCTTAGTTATTGCATTTTCATATATGTTGAAACCAACAGCAATCATATTGGCCATTTAACTTAATTCACAAAGCTGAAGCTCTAATGAATTTGATTTAATGTTTGAGAGCTTATGAAAGGAATTTTGAATTAATACTCTTGAAAGATTAAAATTTATGTTATGTTCAAAGAGTATTCATTATGAGTGGACATGATTCAAGATATTTGCATGGAATAGAATATGTCCAACTGCTTAGGCAAAAAGCATTTATGAGTATGAATTTTCTTGAACAATGCTCTTCGGAGAATGGAAAGTATCCTTTGGATATGATCACACAAAGGAGCAAGGATATGAACCAAGGAATGGGCGAAACCTTACCAAATATGATCATAGTTTGGTAAGGAGTCCTATGGATGGGATGGTGAACCAAAATTAGAGGATTTACAATTTAAACTCAAAGGAAACAATCCCCTAGTGGATGCCTCTAATTTGATTATGAAGTATGTCTTTAAATAAGCACCAGTAGAATAAGAATTTATTATCAGTGCTTATACCTAGAGTGATGACCAGGTTTTGACTAATAAGAATAGGGTAAAATGATATAAGGCAAGACGAATTCCCTAAAGCTCAATTCTGTGCAATGGACAAAAGTATGCTTAAACTTGTGATTTTCATGTTAGCATAGGTTAAGCATTTTGAATTAAATACAAAGCATAGATGCCATGTCCATTTGGAAGATAGGTGAGTGCGTATACTAAGATTTTCATTTTAAGCAACAACCACTTCCCAAACCTACAACCATCACAACCCCCTAAACATAAGCCTAGGATTTAAGGAAGCATTAAATAATTAAGTAATATTTATTTAAATCCATTTTTCCTTAGGTCCTAAGGGGTTTGCTTTGCTGATTATCCATTTCATTTCTTTGTTTATGCCTCTGGCACTTTTGGATGGACAAGTAGATAGGGGCAAGTTTTAAATTTTCGTGAAGAGCCATGCTTACTAATCTTGTGTTTGCGAGATGAGGCATGAAAATTTGTATAGGATTTATTAAATGATTTTAAACCCTTTTTGAAAATATTTTTCTTTTTAAGTCCTAAGGGTTTATCATCTCCCTTTTCTCCCTTCTGGCAAATTATTTTCAATATTTTCTTCGTCTTTTTCTCCTCTAAGGTGGTATGATAATCTTTTAATTTCTCTAATTGTTTAGCCAACCTTCTATTTTCATTTTTCAAGATCATTTTTTGTTTAGATACTCTATCTAGAAGCTTATGCATTTTACATAAAACATTTTCTAGTTTATCATTCAAAAGCATGCTTCCATCATCAACTTCAACAAATGATTCATTCCAAAATTTAACACAATCATTACATGAATCATTGCATGTGGCAGTTATAGTATCATCACAAGATTCAACAAATGATTCAACACATGATACAATACGACATTCAACACAAGAATCATTAGTATATACATTACCATCAAAGCAATCATTAGAGGCAACTGATGATTCAACATATGATATATCACAGGCTTTAGAATAAGAATCATCACATGCATTATTGCACAAATTAGTAAATATGGCAGGATAAGAATCATAGACCTCACTGTCGGTTAATGCATTTTCCCCATTATTTACCACTTCTCGAGTGGGGGTCTCATTCTCCGGATATTTTCAATATTTTCTTTCATGTTCATCCTAGATTTCCTTTGCGCTCGTGCAAGCTATGATCTCATGAAAAATTTTAGATTCTAAAGCACAATATAGAACCTCCATGGCATATGAATTTGCATGCATTATATTATTATCATTTTCAACTACATGCATGCTAATTCTTTTATTAATCACCTGCTAGGTCCTCCAGTCCAAAGATTTTATAAATATGCTCATTCTTATTTTCCAATGGGTGTAATTAACACCACAAAACAAAGAGGGCTAGAAGGTGACTGTCCCTCGTCAAATGGGGATACACCAATGTGAGCTATTGCGATCTTTTGCAAAAATGTTTAGGTCTAGTGCAACGAGGCTCTTATACCACTTGTTAGCCTTGGTGCAATCCCAATAGGGGGGTGAATAGGAGATTTAAAAATTTCTCCTAGGTTTATCAAATCCAACAATCGGTATTACACAACCTAGGGGTAGTCTAAGCAATTTCAAGCCCAAATAGATATAAAACCAATAAGCATAAACATATAAGTGCAGAAAATAAAGTGTGGAAGATAAAATGACACCAAATATGTTATTAGGGTTTGGCCAATACTGCTTACGTCCCCGCCTTGGCTCATCAGCACAAGGATTCCACTACGGTTTACTTAATGGGTGGAGTGGCACCAATTACAACCAGATCAACTCACGGGGCTGACCTCAACCTACAACCGCACCTTACCAGGATGGTGCACCTAGCTTTCCTAACCGGGTCTAAGCCAATCCGGGACTATTCCACAGGGCTAGTCTTCCTCTTCAGGCCCATGCCTGGAAT
The DNA here is from genome assembly GCF_029873635.1 of Malania oleifera. Lineage (NCBI taxonomy): Eukaryota > Viridiplantae > Streptophyta > Magnoliopsida > Santalales > Ximeniaceae > Malania > Malania oleifera. The sequence goes on from NC_080424.1 coordinate 62,897,147, forward strand.
ACAAAATATATGAAAATTTGCATACATATAAATATGCTTCTCAACAAGCGAATATGTACTACAATATAGTCCAGATAATATGCAAGTGAAAAACAAGGTGTAGTCCCAAAAGGGGGGGGGCCTCTTTTTATTTATTTTAACCAATTCTTGACTTGTTTATTTAATTTTTTAATCACACAAGAACTTAGTTTCCTTTATCCAATCAACAACACAATTAAACAACCAATCAATTAAGCACAATCTCCAAACCAAACAACCAATTTATTTACCAAGTATAAGTTAATTGCAGCACTATTAGATTGATGAAAGATTCAAAACTCTTTTGAATATAAACACAATCCACTCAATATAAAACTTTAAACCATTCAATCACAATATAACTTTTGTTGTCAGCCCTGAGTATATAAATTTGATTCAAGCCCTATAGTGAATGATAATTTGTGTTTGCTGATGTAAAGCCTTGTATTAATTGATTTTTTTAATATAATGTGTAATATAAAACCCAACATAATATTCACACTCTTCCTATTATTCAAAATCCAAAAAAACTCTTATTTAATTTATTTTTGGGTGTTTAACCAAGTAACGTACTCCCATATGGTTTTCGAAAAGAATGGTTTAACCAAGTACTCCCTTTCGGTTTTCGCAATCCCAAATATAAATTAAACTTTATGTTTACTTGATTTCCAAGTATACGTAGTATATATGATATCCCAATTAAACCATCCACGCAATTTAAATATGCTAAAAATAAAGAGTAAGGGAAAGAGAGAGTGAGACCGGGATTTTTACGAAGTTTTGCTTATACCTAGCCTACATCCTTACCTTTGGTAAATCACCAAAGGATTCACTAAACTTGTTCTTTTAATGGGCAGAACAAACCTTTACAACACTCCTTGGTTAAGGCTAGAGCCCGCCTTCTCCAAACAATATACCCTCGTTCGGTCACTCCTTCAAATAGGCTAGAGTCCACCTCTCTAAGCAATATCCCCTTGCTTAGCCAATGATCCAAACAATCCTTGGAATGTCAAAGAACTACAAGAAACAAGATATAATCTGTGTACAAATATACTTTCACAAAGAGCAAGTTAGTACAATTTCAACACTATATACTTCAATGTAGAAATATCAATATGAAATATAATGAAGCCTAAGTGTAGAATTCACCAACATCCTTCTTAGATAAGGATTAGTAGTAGGAATTCAGAGAAGGAAGGATCAACACTTTAGAATATCTCAGAAAAAGATATTTTCAATGAGTGAACAAGAGAACTTTGTAAGAACAAGAGTGCTTTCGGCTTCTCAAACGGATTTTTCAATTCATGGTATAGTTTGATTTGCAAAACCATGTATTTATAGGCTTTTAAAAGGGTTTTCTTGTTGCCCAAGTTTATTTGGAGTATTTACCAAGTTATTAGAAAGTTTGGAGCTCAAGAAACTAATATTTAAAATTTTTTTTTTTTTGAAAAATATGCCCATTAACAGTGTTCAGATGTTTGAACTTTCGAATTTAGTCATCTGAGGTGGTTCTACCTCTTTAGAAAAATTTCAGCAAAAACTTCAGATGACTGAACTTAATCTTCAGTCAACTGAAGATATTCTTCTGATGACTGAGGTCAAGGGTCAGACGACCGAAGTGTCCGGTTCAGGCTTCTGATATTCCGTCATGAACAGTGTTCAATTGGCTGATAGCTTCAACCCTGCTTTAGTATTTTAGTCATAAATTTTTCAGTTAAACTCAAAATTTGGTATTTTTAGTGTCAAAAGAAAGCTACGAGAAAATACTACAACTTTTATGTTGAACATTTTTTAAAATAAGGAGTTTTTAATAGAGAAACTTGCACCTAAATGTAGATGTATGAAAAATGACAGTAATTGGGAAATCCTCTTTTTAGTATTTTTCATTCCAAAAATGATTCTAAACTTTTTGAAACAATTTTTGACCTTATAAAAATATTTTCCAAGTATGTTAAAAGTTATCTAGGTTCAAGAAGTTAACTTAAGAGCTTCATAACATTTCAAACGATATTTAAACATTAAAGTACTTACATGAAGACTTCTATGACTCTTCACATTCTAGGTTCTTAGTCTTCATGCTTTGTCTTTCTTTGAACTCTTTCTCTTTGCTTTTCTTTTGATCTTTTGACTTCTCACTTTTCTTTGACTTATCATCCATGTCCTTATTTTCTTCAAATTCCAAAATATCATCTTTAAATCCATGCTTTGACTCTTTTAAGCTTCATTTGATCCTTGTGAGCACTTTGACCTTACTTTCTCATATATGAGCCCTAAGATAACATTACTCACACAAATACATTAAATTTCACTTATTTGTTAGCATCAAAATAAGATAACAAGATTTTAAGTCTTGTAAGGCCAACAGCAAGTGCGAATGATAGTAAATATGTTTAGTGCTTAATATTGTGTTAAACACTCAGTCTAATGTAAGTCAACAGTTAAGATGTAGAGTGTATTTGCAAGAAAACTTTGAAACAAACAATCAATGTAAATCAATCATACCAAGTTTCAAAGTATTTCAACAATGATATTCAAAATATCTCATATAAGATTTTCTCAACAAATAATAGCTCAAGAGATATTTGAAAATGTATAAGCTTGTGTAAAAAATATTTTGCAAATCAAAATCAAAAGCTTGATGAGTCTTTCAATCAATATGCAAAGACTCACTAACTATAAGGGTATTCCCACTCGAAGATTTATTATTTAAATCGGGGGAAAGCCCCTAGTTAAGAACTCTGAATGAAAATAACAATCAATGAAAACAAGGAGAGTTTTAGAAATATAAATCACTCAATAAAACTCTTGGGAACTTGATCTATGAAGGGAATAGCAAAATAAAGAGAGTATGGGCTTAGTATATGAAAAATAAGCACTTGAGATTTGAGAGGATTTTTGGCTAATTGAATTTGCTAATCTCTGTTAATCTTTACAAATGAAGCCCTATATATAGACATGGCCCAAATTATGACCGTTGGGGACTCATAGGGAATTATTAAAAAAAAAATTAAATGAGTTTAAGGATTTTAACCTTGTTTAACCCCAAATTATCGAGGTAAAACTAAAAACAACCCGAGAGTTTTGGGTTGCTGAGCCATAGTTCGATCACCTGAACAAGCATAGCAAGAAAAGGTATTTTCAAGGTTTGGGTGCCTAAAATTTACTTCAGTTGCCTGAATAAGGTGATTTCCCAAAAAGATTGTGATTCGGTCGCCCAGTTTAAAGTTTAGTATGCCAAACTCATAAGTTCGGTCGCCCGAGGGTAAAATGAACGTGAGGTTTAAGCTGCCGAGTTGGAGGGAAAGTTTCTAACATAGGTTCGGTTGCCCGTGGAAGATATGTTCATTTTGGTTCTGTTTGCCGAACTTTGGTCAACTTTTTGACTCGTCCATGGTTTGGTTGACCGAGGCAATTTGAACTGCGAGGTTCGGTCGCTCGAATGCCTTATGATTTTTACCTAAGGTGATTTTCTTTGTTTTGAAATATCCCCTGATAATATGAGAATTATGTTAGAGCTCTGTGCACTTAAGTGTAGGAACCTAAGGTCCAACTAAGGTCAATTTGAGCATATCATCCTTCCATGCATGATGCAGATTATTACAGACCATATTGTAGTACAATCCATAATTAAATTACAATCCTAAATAAAGAATATAATAAAAAAATTACAAAAACAGCACAACATTCTTCAATCTTCTGTATGATCACCATACGCCATCATGATATAGCAATCTGTTCAATTTCACGTGTAGAGTGAACCTCTATGCAAGCTCATGGCAAACATCAGTACAAAGTATATTTGTCATTATCAAAACTGAGATATGACCAACTAGGTCAACAAGGAGGTTTCTCTTTAGGAGGTGATTTCTTTTCAGGAGATTCTATAATAGGGATTTCATTTTTAGGAGAAATGAGTTTGTGAATGTTGATTGGATTATTTACCTACGTAACCTCTTTTGGAGTGTTTACAGATTTCAATTTTCCCTTTCTGGGAGTTTTGCACCAATAGGCCTTCCACGTTTAACTTGCGGCCTAGATTTATTAGTCGGTTGTTGTCCTTCAGGGACATCAATACGTGTTGGAATATTTTGCAGTAGGTATATGAGATTTTAGTATTGCCTTGGTATTAGCAAAATAATTTGGTAATTGATTTGCAATTCCTTGCAAATGTACAATCTTCTGAACTTAAAGTTCACTTTGATTTGTGCGAGAATCTTAATGAGATAAACTTATGACATTCCATGTGATTTTATGTTGTGCTTCAGGAACTGATTTTTCTCCCCCTAATATAGGGAACATTGTTTCATCAAAATGACAATTTTTCTCCCCCTAATATAGGGAACATTGTCTCATCAAAATGACAATCTTACAACTGTGCTTTAAAAAAATCAATCGTTAAAGGTTCAAGATATCTAATAATAGAAGCAGAATCAAAACTAACATAGATATCAAGCTTATGTTAAGGACCCATTTTAGTTCTTTGAGGAGGGGCAATATGAACATATACTGTACAACCGAATGTTCTTAAATAAGAAATATCAGGTTGTTGACTAAAAATTATTTGTATGGGTGAAATATTATTGTAAGTAGTTGGTCTTATATGGACTAAACATGCAGCATGAAGAATAACATGTCCCCAAACAAATAGGGGCAATTTGGTTCTATAATAATAGGTCTAGTAATGAGTTAAAGCCTCTTAATAAAAGATTCAACTAAACCATTTTGTCTATGGGTATAGGTAACAAGATGTTCAAGATCTATTCCAAGTGACATGCAATAGTAATCAAATGTTTGGGATGTAAATTCACTAGCATTATCCAAATGAATTGATTTAATTGGATAACCGGGAAAATAAGCTTGTAATCAGATTAGTTGAGATAAAAGTCTAGTAAAAGCAATATTACGAGTAGAAAGCAGAGAAACGTGTGACTATCTAGTAGATGCATCAATTAAAACCATAAAATATCTAAATGGTCCAGATGGTGAATGTATTGGTCCCCATATATCACCATGAATTCTTTATAAGAAACTAGGTGACTCAAGACTTACTTTTGAAACAAACGGTTTGACAATTAATTTCCTTTGAGAGTAGGCAGTACACATGAAATTACTCCACAAAAGAATCCTCTGGTTTTTTTAGTGGATGAACATGTGAATTCTCAATGATTATTTGCATCATTACATTTCCAGGATGTCCAAAATGATCATGCCAAAGTGTAAATAACTTTGGGTCATTGCACTTCTGGTGCAAGACATTATATGAATCTACTACTTTAATCTTTGTATAATATAGTCCAAAAGATAAAGTTGGCTGTTTTTCTAAAATTTGTTTCTTCCCAGAAAGAATAGATGTAATATAAAAAAATTCTTTATTGCCTTCGTGTGTGGTTTCAATATGATATCCATTGAGTCTTAAATCTTTAAAGCATAATAGATTTCTTCTAGATCTGATAGAATATAAAGCTCATTGATTTGTAATAAAGTACCATTGGGTAACTTTATATTAGCTCTTCCAGAGCCTTTAATTAAATTTATAGACCCAGATATTGTATTAGCATTCGTTGAGGATATATTTAAATGATGGAAATATTTTCTATCTCAAAGAATTGTGTGTGTTATAATACTGTCAGCTAAACAAACTTCTTTCATAGATATTTTAGACTCACTCAAAGCTTTAGGAAAATCCACACTACAATACATATTTAAAAACCCATTATTGATCATGTGGTAATAAATTCAAACATAATATTGCTTACTTTAAACTGTTATATCATTGTTTTCATCTTGATTTATAAGAAAATTAGCAACATCAAGATATGGAGAGTTAGAAGGTTCAGTATCAAGGTCCATTGGAACAACATTATCGGAAAAATTTGTTTCAACTTCTTTACTCTTTTCCTTTTCTTTTATATATGCTTGGTATAGATCTATAAGTGTTTGGGCGTATGACAGGTTCACGACCAATGACCTTTTCCTCCGCATCTGTAACATTCCGTTTCACAATGCCTGGGTCACTAAGTCTGATAATTTGCATGCTCCTGGGGTTCATTCCTCTTCGGGGATTTTGTTACCTCACGTTGATGCCAGTAACTATTACGACCATGGCCACGACCATACCAATGGTCATACCTGTGGTCTCGCCCTCGACCATGAGATGTGCTCATATTCACTTCAAGGAATGGGGTCAAACCAGTTGAACGAGATTGGTGATTTCTTATCAAAATCTTGTTATTTTGTTCAGCAACAAGAAGACATGATATAAGTTCGAAAAATTTAGTAAATTTCCTCTCCCTATATTGTTACAGTAGGAGCACATTAGTGGGATGGAAAGTAGTAAAAGTTTTTTTCTAACATGTCTTCATCAGTAATATTTTCTCCACATAACTTTAGTTTTGAACTAATTTTATGTAGAGCTGAATTATATTCACTAACTATTTTAAAATCTTGCAACCTTAGGTGCAACCATTCATATCGAGCTTTTGATAAAATCATTGTATTTTGATGGTCAAACTTATCCTTTAAATTTTTCCATAAGGATGAGTGGGTGTTTAACAGTGAGTTATTCTGTTTTTAACTCTTTCTCTAAATTATATTTTCGTCTAATATTATATTTCTTAAGTTCATTGCATTTAGATGGATTTCTACATCAAGAATCCATGACAGATAGTTGTTGCCTTTGATGTTAAGGGGAACAAACTCAACTTTACTTAGGCTTGACATCTAAATAAATTAACAATAATAAAGCGATTTAGAAAAGTGAAATATATATATATATATATATATATAAAACTGAAATAAAATAGAGATAATAATATAATATTTTCACCCCTCCGAGGTTACTTAAATATGTTTCTTCAAGAACATTATTTTAATTTATTTTTCTCAATTTGTACTCTTTAAGAGTATGACTCCAATTTACAATATTAAATTAGGTAATAATTGACTACATCTTCTGGAGGTTAAATATAGCGTCTTTTCAGAAGATTAAAAATATGCCCTCTTCAAGAGGTAAATATTTACTATCACTTTTGGAGATTAGATATATAGTTTCTTTAGGAGGTTTATCTCCTTGGGAGATTAAATATATGTAGCCTCTTCAAGAGGACTATTTTTGTAATGATCTAGGAAATTTTAACTATTTAAAATAATAAGGAAGGTTAACAAGGAGAAAAGGGAAAAGAAATTGGAAAACGAAATAATCAGGCGCTCGTCTACGAGCTAGATTTTCTTGTTGACGAGCAGTCTTCAAAGCCTTGCCATCGAGTATGTTTGTCTTGTCGATGAGGTTTTACCGAGAGAGGGTTTTGAATACCTGAATTTCGTCGACGAGAACCCGATCTCGTTCACGAGTGGTGTACTTGGGCTCGTCGACAAGGCCACGTGGCAAGTTGCTTATAAATAGGCAAAAATTAGATTTCAGCAGAGGAAATTTTATTTTCTTCACTTTCTCTCTCTAAGCCACAACTCCACTGCCTTCTCTCTTCGTTTTCGGGCCAGATTTAGCTCAGTTCAATGATTGGAAGCTACCACAAGACTCCTAGGAAGATTCTCTACAATATAGGTGGAGCGTATTTTCAATTTGAGAAGTATGGAAACATTCCAAAACTAGGGTAAGTGAAATAATTTAAGGTTTTATTATTATTTTGAGGTATTTGGAGCCTATGAAGTATTATGGGTATTTTTCTAAGATTTGAGGAATTTGGAATTTTAAAATACAGGGTCTCATTTTGTTGACTCTTTCCGAGGAGTAGGTAAGGGGAATTATTTTATAATAGATTTTTAATAAATTTAAATGACTAATTTCATGTATAATTTCTACATATTTAGGTATAATTTTTTTGAAACATTCTGGTATTGAAAATAATGATTATATATATATATATATATATATATTATGCTGGAAAAAATCATGCGGTTGAAACCATTCTTGTTAATTAAATGATTGTGAGCATTGTGAAATGATGAATCATTGAGACTGTGAATATTGTTTGGCTGTGATTTCTGCCTAGATGATTATACTAGTTGATTGCAGATATTGTTGTTGTGTATATTGTGGTAGAACTGTGGATGTGTTGAATGATTGGTTACTGTTGACTTATGTTGTGGTTCATGTAAATTGTGATATAGTGTTGGCAGTGGTATGAGGAGGTTGTTATATCATACTTGGTATAACCGTCATGTAACATTGGCAGTGGTATGAGGTCGTTATATGAGCATTATATTGGGAGGTAAACATTGGCAGTGGTATGAGGAGGTTGTTTACCTATTCACCATGAACAAAGTGTTTGTTTCGTAACCTGTGTGGTTTGATTAGTCCTGTGTGGACATATATGCTATAGTGATCCTAAAAAAAAATTTTAAAAGTTTAAAAAATATAATTAAAAAAAATTATTATTAAAAAAATAAATTAAAATTAAAATTAATTTTTTTATAAAAAAATAAAAAAAAATAATTATTATTAATTAAATAATATAATAATAATAATAATATAATATTATAAAGATATAATATATATATATATATATATATATGTATTAGAACCTGAAGGATCCTGAGATCCTTCAAGAAGAAGAAAGAACAGAGACACGCCCCCTCACATCTCCTCTGTCCCCTCTCTCCCACTCTCCTCAATTTTGTCTCCGATATTCGGTCAATTGGAAACCCGAAAATACCGTTGGACTTTGTTCGCCACCACTGACATTTCTACTAGAGCGGATCTGTCGTGGGAGCGGCGTAGGCATATCTCATAGGGTAAGGCCAATTCTCAAACTTACCTCAATTTTTCTTAAACTATAAGTCCAATTAACGAATGAAAATTGTTAGGAGATTCGTGGGGAGATTCTCTACAATCTAACTGAAACGGGTTTTCGAATTGGAACTCCGAGGTACCAATCCTAAATCGGGGGTAAGTTTAATAATTTAGGCTTTATTAGGCTACTTAGGGTATTTAGAGCCTAGGGAAATTTTAGGGAAAGTTACTCTTGGGATTGTGATGAGTAATGTAGTGAAATTTTAATTTCAGGGTTTTAGGGATTTTGAACGCCGTGGGGTGTAGGCCGGGGTGTTAGCAGGCTTTTTAGGAATCAGGTAAGGGAATTAAGTTAAGTTAGTAATTTTACGAAATTTGAATCAATTTAATTGTTATATTTATATAAATTTATTTATTTATTTATTTGAGAATTTAAAGGTTATTTTGAAAACCAACCATTCGAAATGGATTTTACAAATTTAGGATATATGGTATGGTATTTTTAAATAAAATGAACAATGGAAAGCTTGTTTGTTTATATCGATATGTTAAAATGTGAAAAATTGTGTGGCAGATGATTTAATTTATATAGATTATTGTATATCTGGATTTGGGATTTTGAAATACTGAATTGTTTAAGAAATACTGGAATTGTTGTGAAAATTACTGGAACTGCTTGTGAAAAATGTAGGACTTTGATTTGACGGCCGAGTGCCAGGGTTTTTTTTAAACGGTTTTGAACCAAGTTGTATTTTGTGGCTGGGGCCAGGTTTTGGAATAATAGGGAATATATGTAAATTATTGTTTTAAATGGTATTTTCTATTATCTAAATTGCATGATATGCTTTAAGAACCCTGGGGACCAGTGTATTGTGAGCATGGTACTGTTGCTAGAGATTTGTTATGTGGCCATGTGCGCCCACACCTGTGCTGAGAGGTATAGGGTGGCCTTATTCATTTTGCCAACGTGAGGTGAATGCACCCCCTGGGTGAGGACAATCGGACCAACAATTGGAGTTGCATATACCCACGGAGCATGTTAGCGGAGAGTACAGATGACTATTTTCTGGGTGGATCCCTCAGGACATTAGTCTAGCCTTCGGACCACACAACCCGTGCCGTGAGGGAAGTAAATAGCGTGTTTGTTGCAGGGAGTGTCTTATATACATATCTGTTATTTTATGTGAATACAAATAATTAATAAGATAATTTCGAGGGCTTGCTGAAAAAGGCAAGTAGCAGAGGAAAGCTACTTGTATGGGTCGGTAATCTTCCCTATCCTCGGCTAATTGTGTGTGTGAGTGTAAAATAAGAATGTTTTCATAAATGTATTTATCTACTTAGTAATTTGGCTATTTTCTATAGACTAAATGCATACTGGCCACACACTAACATTTACTTAGTCTTTCCTTTACTAAACTGTGCCTCACCCCTGCTTTACAAACTGTCTTTTCAAGAAATTCTAGAGATCGGATCTAGCAGGCTAAAGGAGCCGGGCTAGAGGTGTAAATTTATATAAGTAGTGTGTAGAAGGACATTTTATTTTTGTTTAGTTTAATGGGATGTAATTATGTGAAAATGGATATATTTGTGTATAAAGATAGTTAGAACTCTAGTAATGTAATTTGAGGACGTTGTATTTTATTTCCGCTGCATATATGTGTTTTATATATGATGAACAAGGTATTAGGTACACAAACATCACTAAAGTAGCACTCCGGGCCCACGTGGCGGGTCGGGATCGTTACATATGCTGTGTGATTAGTTTGTCATGTGTGGACCATGTAATCTGTGTGATTAGTTCGTTCTGTGTGGACCAGTCCTGTGTGGACATATATACTGTGTGATTAGTGTGTCCTATATGGACCATGTAATATGTGTGATTGGTTAGTCCTCTGTGGACCAGTCCTGTGTGGACATGTATGTTGTAACTGATAGTCCTGTGTGGACGTGAATGTTGTATGTGCTAGAGTCTTATGTGGACGATTACATATTGTGTGGATGTAGACCTTGTGTGAGTATGATTGAAGACTGTATGTTTATCCTGTGTGGATTGTTTGTGATATGCATATAGGTGCAGGGCTCTGTGAAAAGAATATTGTTGGCTATGTGTGACTTTAATTAATTAAGTATTTTGGGTAAAGTAGATTACTCCACCTGAGGGCTTGCTGAGGAAGGCGAGTACTCTGGTAATTATTTTTGGATACCAGAGTAGAGGGAAACCACTTGTATGGGCGGGTGACCTTCCCTATTCCTGGTGACTTTACCTGAATACATAACCCGAGGGTTTATTGAGAAAGGTGAGTGCCCTAGTGGTAGCACTAGAGTAGAGGGAATCTACTTGTATGGGCGGGTAGACTTCCCTATTCTCAGGAATTATTAGTAAAATATTTATGTATGTGGGCATGTGATTTGATGATAGAGACATTGACATGGTGTGATTCTACGCATGTTATTTTGGCTACTAGTGGATTGTGAACGCGTTTGTATGGATATTTTAAATATATATTAAACACTTCAGCCACACACTGTTATAAATTATTTCTTCCTTACTGAGAGGTGTCTCACCCCGTCATTGATTAAATCTTTTCAGGTTATCCAAGTGATCGAGCTTAGATAGCTCCAGGGCGGGGTAGTTTTGTGAGTGGTACTATAACGAATATGTTTTTAGTTTTTATGTTATATATATTTTTTTCAGGTTTTGTAATATGAAAAAGGAGGTTGTAATTATTATGGATCTACATGTGTAAATATAGAACTCTAGTATATTTTATTGAGGTTATTTTATTTTTCCCGTTGTGTGAATGGTATCAGAGAGGCATGTTGGTCTCATAACACTTCGGGTCCCATGTGGCGGGTTTGGGGCGTTACAGTTGGTATCAGAGCATAACGGTCTTGCGGACTTAAGGAGGATTAATACCAGAGTATAGGTTTGAGTTGAATGAAGGTAGTAATGGGTAGATTAGGGTGTTGACAGGAGTTTGAGTTTGTTTTGTAGCTTGGAGGCAAAAATCCATTGACGAACTTCTGTGATTTTCTGAATCAGTCGACGGTTTCAGAAAACCATGGTAAATCCATCGATGGTGATGTTTCCAAATGGAGGAACTGAAATTTGGAGTTTGAATTTGAAGGTTAATATGATTGCAGATAATTGGATGTCAGACGCTAATGGAAGATATAGATATTAAAATGATTACTTGTTATATGATTTTTTCAAATATATTATGATATGGAAATTCTAAAATTGCCTCCATTATATATATTTATATACAAGGATGGATCCTATAGGCAAAGGCGTGGATGAAGGAGGAGGAAGCGAAATGGGAGCTTCTAGCGGGGACAATATTGACACTTCTCGACTGTTATGAGGAATAACTCGTCAGGCTAGGGAAGAAATGAGATGGGATTTCGGGGGAACAAGCTATCCACAAGTGCACCAGGGTTGCACCATTGATCAATTTACGCATTTGAAACCCTCGTCTTTTAAGGGCAGCACTGACCCGATTAAGGCTGAGATGTGGATACAAGAGATGGAAAAGATATTGGCAGTATTGAACTACACCAAGGAGCAGAAGGTTCTTTTTGCCACTTTCAAATTGGGCGAAGAAGGTGAACGGTGGTGGCATGAAATGAAGCTATTGGAGGAACAGCGAGCGGTACCTATAGCGATGACTTGGGGTTGCTTCAAGCAGGTCTTCTACGACCGATATTTTCTTGCCACTACCAGAAATGTGAAGGAGGAGGAATTTTTCCGTTTGCCTCGGGGGTGCCTCACTGTTCAGCAGTATGCTGCTAAATTTCTGGAGCTATCTTGTTTTGCACCTTTTGTGGTTCCAGATAAATATCAAAAGGTGAGGTGGTTTGAAAGGGGCCTGAATCGGAGGAGTCACGAGCATATGACATGTCTGCAGATTTAGGATTTCACAAAACTAGTGGAAAAAGCTACTATTGCAGAGTCAAGTCTGTAGAGAGGTATAGAGGCATTAGAAACGAAGGAAAAGGGTTGCGTCTCCTCATTCCCAAATAAATTTAGACAAGGGTCATGGAGGGGAGATAAGGATGTAGCGGGCCAGGCGTTGGAAAGAAATGATCGGGGACAACAGGGCGATTCATGACGTCCTCACTGCCCTAGATGTAATCAGCGGCATTGGGGAGAATGCTGGAGTAGGGGTGCCGTATGCTATAGATGTGACAAACAAGGTCACATAGTTCGGGAATGTCGAGAACCTCCGAACAATGCACCAGTTCTGAACCAGAATTAGAGGAATAACCTAGTGCCTCGTGGCAGCGATGCTCCAGCGCGTGTCTATATGTTGGGTACACCTGAGGAGGGCAACACTAAAGGCCCAGGTATATGTTTATGTTAGTATGTATGTTAATTTTGTATAGCTATGCATGTTTCGGTGTTGTATATGTTTGGATTGGTTGAAATTTATGAATGTTTGTAGTTAACTTTTTGGTGTGTAAATGGGTGATTAACGAATTTTGAGGACAAAATTCTTTTAAGGAGGGAAGAATGTAATGACCTAAGAAATTTTAACTATTTAAAATAATAAGGAAGGATAATAAGGAGAAAAGGGAAAAGAAATTGGAAAAGGAAATAATCAGGCGCTTATCGACGGGCTGGATTTTCTCGTCGATGTGCAGTCTTCAAAGCCTCATCATCGAGTATGCTTGTCTCGTCGAAAAAGGTTTACCGAGAGAGGGTTTTGAATTCTTGAATTTCGTCGACGAGATCCTAATCTCATCCATGAGTGGTGTACTTTGGCTCGTTGATGAGTCCAGACGTCTCATCGACGAGGCCACATGGCAAGTTGCTTATAAATAAGCAAAATCAAATTTCAGTAGAGGAAATTTTATTTTCTTCACTTTCTCTCTCTAAGCCATGGCTCCTCAACCTTTTCTCTTCATTTTTGGGCTAGATTTAGCCTGGTTCGACGATCGGAAGTTACCACGAGACTCTTGGGAAGATTCTCTACAATATAGGCAGAGCGCATTTTCGATTTGAGAAGTTTGGGAAACATCCCAAAATCAGGGTAAGTGAAATAATTTAAGGTTTTATTATTATTTTGAGGTATTTGGAGCCTAGGAAGTATTATATGGGTATTTTTATGAGATTTGAGGAATTTGGAATTTTGAAATACAGGGTCTCGTTTTGTTGATTTTAGGCAGGAATTTTGAGGAGCAAGCAAGGGGAAATAATTTATAATAGCTTTTCAATAATTTTAAACGACTAATTTTGGGTACATATTCAGGTATAATTTTCCTGAAACATGCTAGTATTGAAAATAATGATTATATATATATATATATATATATATATATATATTATATAGGGAAAAGTTGTGTGGTTGAAACCATTCTTGTTAATTAAATGATTGTGAGCATTGTGGAATGATGAATCATTGAGATTGGGAATATTGTTTGGCTGTGATTTTTGCCTAGTTGATTATACTGATTGATTGCAGATACTGTTGTTGTGCATACTGTGGTAGAACTGTGGATGTGTTGAATGATTGGTTGTTGTTGACTTGTGTTGTTGTTCATGCAAATTGCGATATAGCATTGGCAGTGGTATGAGGAGGTCGTTATATCATACTTGGTATAACCGTCATATAACGTTGGATGTGGTATGAGGAGGTCGTTATATAGGCGTTTATATTGGGAGGTAAACAATTGCAATGGTATGAGGAGGTTGTTTACCTATTTACCATAAACGGAGTGTTTTTTTGTAACCCGTGTGGTTTGATTAGTATTGTGTGGACCGGTCCTGTGTGGACATATATGCTGTGTGATTAGTTTGTCTTGTGTGGACCGTGTAATTTGTGTGATTGGTTAGTCATGTATGGACCAGTCATGTATGGACCAGTCTTGTGTGGACATATATGTTGTGTGATTAGTGTGTCCTATGTGGACCGTGTAATCTATGTGATTGGTTAGTTCTGTGTGGACCAGTCCTGTGTGGATATGTATGTTGTAACTGGTAGTCTTGTGTGGACCAGTCTTGTGTGGACATGAATGTTGTATGTTCTAGAGTCTTGTGTGGAGGATTACATATTGTGTGGATGTAGACCATATGTGGGTATGATTGAAGACTATATGTTTATCCTATGTGGATTGTTTGTGATATGCATATATGTGTAGGGTTTTGTGAGACGAATATTGTTGGCTACATGCGACTTTAATTAATTAAGTATTTTGGGTAAAGTAGATTACTCCACCCAAGAGCTTGCTGAGGAAGGCGAGTACTCGGGTAATTACTTGTGGATACCAGAGTAGAGGGAAGCTACTTTTATGAATGGCTGACCTTCACTATTCTCAGTGACTTTACCTGGATACTGAGAAAGGTGAGTGTCTTGGTGTTAGCACTAGAGCAGAGGGAATCTACTTGTATAAGCGGGTAGGCTTTCCTATTCTCGGGAATTATCAGTAAAATATCTATGTTTGTGGGCATGTGATTTGATGATAGAGAAATTGACATAGTGTGATTTTGAGCATGCTATTTTGGTTACTAGTGGATTGTGAATGCGTTTTTATGGATATTTTAAATATATATTAAACACTTCAGCCACACATTGTTATAAATTATTTCTTCCTTACTTAGATGTGTCTCACCCTGTAGCTGATTAAATCTTTTCAGGTTATCCAGGTGATCGAACTTAGATAGCTCCAGGGCGTGGTAGTTTTGTGAGTTGTACCAAAACGAATATGTTTTTAGTTTTTATGTTATATATATTTTATTCAAGTTTTGTAATATGAAGAATGAGATTGTAATTATTACGGATCTGCATGTGTAAATATAGAACTCCGGTATATTTTATTGGGGTTATTTTATTTTTCCCACTGCGTGAATGGTATCAGAGACGTGTGTTGGTCTCATAACACTCCGGGCCCCATGTGGCAGGTCCGAGGTGTTACAATTTTACCATCTCTTATGGAGATTGGTACTCTTTAAACTTTATATATATATTGAGTATAGAAATAAACTCGGCCATTAAGACGGTAAACAAAATTGTCCATTAAGGTGGTATATATATATATATATATATATATATATATATATATATATATATAAAATATGTTAATTGGTTAGAAAATTAAATAAATATGTCAATTGGTTAGAGCTTCGTGCTGATAACGTGTTATAAAATATGCAGATAATTAATAGTAAAATAAATGGAGATGAGACCAGATTTTTTTACGTGGTTCGGATATACCTACTTCACAAGCAAATGGAATAAAAAATCCATTATGTTAAAGGCCTAGTCGACTGGACTCTTAAGTCCAGTTGACTAGGCTTCATGTGAATGATGATCCGACCGACTGGATCATTAGCCCGGCAGACCAATTCTCGCAAAAAAGGAAAATTGCCTTTGGTCGATCGATTGGACCATGTGTCAATCGACTGGACCTCTCAGGTTGAAGCATTTTGAGCTTCCAACGATCAAAAAAATTTGAAATAAAATATTATTGAATTGCCCAACGGTCATATGATGGCCATATTTCAAATTTGCCTATAAATACTTGGCCAAACCACTTTGAAAATGTTAGAGAAATATATTGAAAATATATTTGATCTTTCTTTGATTCTTTCTTTTACTTTATACTCACTTTCAAGATCTGAATTGAAATTTCTCCTACTTTCTTTTTGAAAATATTTTTGGAGAAACTTTTTAAGGTTTCTTGAAAAGGCTTGAGCTTATATTCACATTCATATATATTGCTTGAGAGCCTTTTTCATTCTTGTTTTATTTTTCAAAGATCAAATTTCTCCTACACTCTTCATTTTAAAAATTCTATTTGGAGAAAATATTTGGGTTATTTAAGAGAGCTTTGAGCAATATATTCACTCATATATTATTGCTTGAAAGGCTTCTCATTCTTGATTTTACAAAAGGTCAATCTTGTGAAAAACTTTTTCAAAACTCTCAGTCACTTTTGAAAAATATTTTTGAGAGGAAAAACCTAACTCTACTGAGCTTCAAATTTATAAATCATTTGAGAGTGCATATAACTTTTCGATTGTATAAATCAACTTTTGTAGAAGCATTTTATTGTACAAAATATTTTTTTTCAAAACAAGCTCTTCACGGTTTGGGTTGTGAACCATGGCCAAGTGAAGGTACATCACTTGGAGAGGTAGCTCCACGTAGGAGTTGTGGTTTACGGTGTGATTTGTACTGAGTGAGGGTACATTGCTTAGAAAGGTGTCTCCGCCTGTAAGGAGGGAATACGGTTTGGATTGTGAATCATACCGAGCGTAGGGTATCGCTTGGATAAGGAGGCTCCACCCTATTTGAAGGAGTGTTTAGTGGACTCCTTGAGTGGTTTACTTAAGGCGAGGTCATAGGTGGGTATAGTTGAACCTCGTTAAAATTCTTGTGTCATTCTATTTTTTCCTTATCTCATTTTATTTTGTGCACGTGTATGATTGTTTACATTTATTGTGGTTTTTGTTCTACATACACATATTTAATTTTGATTGAGATATTAGTTGGTGAATTGAAAAAATTAATTATCAAAAGTTTTTAAAATTTTAATTCACCCACCTCTTGGGATTACACCATTCCTCACAAAGTGGACTGAGATGGAGTCTCAGGTGTAGAGGAATCAAATGAAGCAACCGCAACTGTCTATTGGGAAGCTTGTTACAGCTTGTAATACTGGAACTTACGACATTCATTGATGGTATGACTAGTGCGTTTACATCACTTGCAAAAACCAATCTTGGAGGTGGATTGGGATGATGAACAGCTAGTAGAAGATTATGGAGTACCAAAAGAAGCAATGGCAAGGACCATATCAGACGATTGCATCTTCATAATGGAACGACGAGTTTCTTCAAAAATGAGTTTAGAAACTGCAGCATCTAAAGCTGGAAGTGGTTGACATGAAGAAGAGGAGCTCGAGTAGATTCAAAATCATCCCAAAGAGCCATCATAAAGTGCATAAACTTCTGTTAATCAAGCCAAATAGCAAACGTTTGAATGTCTTTAGAACATTCCAACTTCGAAACTAAGACAGATAATTGTTCCCAAAGATGATTAGTTTGAGAATAAAAATCAGCCATAGACTAACCTGGTCCTTGACGCATCTAATAAAGTTTAGCTTCCAGTTGAAACTCCAAGGAAGCATCATAGGTACAGTTGTATCTTTTGGCCATAATATTGACTTTTTGAGTCTGATCCCTATTTTGATGCTGACAAAGCACAAGTTACTTATGTGTGTATTTAGTGATTGAATAGGTTATAATTCAACACACACATAAGGAGACTGGAAATGGAAGTCATGAAGGACATAAAGATTATACACTCAGGTGCTTTCCATAAAGTCAGAAAAGCAAAGAAGAAGACATTTTTATTTATTTTGTACTGCATTTATTTTTATTTTTATTTTTTATCTTTGGACTGGAATAACGCATGCGTCTGCATGATATGGATGAAATGCTCACAATGACCGTAGACTAACGTTAGGGACCTAACCTTTTACACAAAACCTTTTTCATAAAAAGTAAAATCATACAAAAGGTTTCGGTCAACCGACGTTGAATTTTTGGGCATAATTAAAAAGCTTAGGTCAACTGACTAGTTATGTGTTATAACCCATTAGCCGACCGATGCACTATTTACCCAGAGTCAAAGTGTTGACCAAAGCTCGATCGACCGATCGAATTTGCACATAGCTTCCACGGTCGACCGAACCTAAAATTTTGACATTTTTACTGCCCTTGGTTGACTAACCTAATGGTTCAAAAACTCCTTGGCCGACCGACCCTTATGAATCGGCAGACTGGCCTTAGGTCCGAGCGACCAAACCTACAAAAGTTTGACAAATCACCTTGGCCCAACCAACCGGTCATTGCCCATGGCCAACCGAACCTATTTCTAAATTCAAAGTGGTTGTGTGTAATGACCTGCCTATTTTACCATATTTTTTTTCCACATAATAATAATATTAGTAATTCTAACATCTTACTAAACTTTCATAATCATAATCAACCTGGACCCATGAGTAGTAGAGATATACTTGTCATACAACTCTGATACATAAGCAGCGAAAAATATAAAATTTCATACATGCCATACAACACCAGAAACCATATATCAGAGTTCTACTGAATCTGTCATATATACAGTCATCCACAAAAGACCCGAAAAGTAACCTAGGGTCATAATCACAAAAACCCATCTAACCCTAAATCACCTACTTACCCTTTTGACAGGGTAGTTCGGCCAACCCCTACCGCTGCGGAGCTTTATCTGCCCTTCTTCGTAGATTTCTTGAAATGTTTGTATGGCAGGGGTGAGACACCTCTCAGTAAAGGAGATAAACTAATATTAGTATGTGACAACATGAGTATTGTTCGTGATATACATATAAACAGTACATAATTCATAACAGGTATAAACAATTGTATCATATCTGAATAAAACATGATTCATCATAACATAGTTTAACATACTAGATTTCTATATTGAAAAATCATCTTGTATAACCATATCATACTTGATTTATTACCCAGGATAGATAGTTAGCTGTTGTCATGTCTTACCCCCCACATGACAAGGTTGTGCGGCCTGAATGCGAGACCTAGCAATGGCTGGCGGACCATATCAAGTCACACATAGGTGTGTAAGTACGATGGCTACCAGGGGAACTAGGACACTCCCATAAAGCCACATCGACTGCCATCTCCTACACTCTACATAAGTTGTGTGGTAGCACTAACATAAATATAATTGTGAACATATAGCTATGGTTCCCTGCTCCTTGAAACTAAACTAAGCTATCTGGGTTCTGATAACATATAATACATTCCATTTTAAAACATAGCTATTTTGCATTTCAGAGTAATATTTGTCATAAACATATTCCATGATTTCTTACATATCATACATAATCACGACATCAACGCCGACATAATTCATAACGTAGAAATCACGACACTTACGCTGGCATAATTCATAACATAGAAATAACAGCATGCATAATTCATAATGTAAAAATCACAGCATTTACGCCAACATAATTCATAACATAATAAACATAAATTCTTGCACTATTTACATAATCTTAAAACCATAGTTCTTGTACTACTTTTAGGGTTTTCCTGAAAACTGCTATAACATGCTTATCTTGGAAAAATCATAATACTTCAATATAACATTACTTTCATGGAAATATTATACTCTGGTCACACAATTATAAATAGCCCTCTAATATTATAGTTTGTTCTGAAATCATATTTCCTTATAAATGTGTTAAAATCGTTTCCCTATTAAACAGCAGTATTCCCAAACATAGTTCTATAACATACATAATTTCCTAAAAATAAATGCCGTATAATAATAATAATTTCATGAAAAATAATGACTTAATTTATTCCCTTACCTAGTGTACTGAGAAGCCAACAATTTAAACTAAACCTACACCCGTGTGTTCCCCAACTCAACACCCTGAAATTTACATTTTTTCCCAACAAAACTTCAGTGTTATTCCATCTACTACATTTTCCACAGTCTAGAAATACCAAATACCTTATAAAACTTAAAATTACCAACTTACCAAGATTTTGGGATGGTGTCCAAGTTGGCCTAACCAACGAACTACTCTAGCAGACTTGAAGAGAATCTTTCCAGAAGTAGCGTGGTGGCTTCCGATCGTCAAACTGGTAAAGGACAAAGCCAGAAATCTAGAGAGAAGGAGAGGGAGATGAAACTTAGAGAGAGAAAGGGTTTCATGTAAACTTTTCACATTGAAAACCCGAGGTTGGTATATTTATAAAACATAGATTCGTTGATGAGACACGTCACCTCGTAGACGCATCTATGAAGGGAGTTCATCAACGAACACTTACCCCTCGTCGATGAATTTTAGGTCTTGGAATCAGTCCTCTTGGTAAAGTATCATTGACAAGACATGCGTCTACGTCAACGAGCCCAAGAAGCCTTTTCGTCGATGAGCACTTTGCACTCGTTGACGAGACCCTGCTAAATCCCCTTTTTGAAAAAAAAAAAAAAATCCTTTTCTCTCATTTCTTTTATTTACTTAATTTCTATAATTCTTTGGGTCTCTACACTCTCCCCACCTTATAAAATTTCATCCTTGAAATTTACTATATGTATTGAACACCATCATTTAAGGAAAATGAGCTACTTATTTTATTACTTACCCTCACTTGTGGCAGAGGAATACCGTGGTTACATTCAGGGTTCTAGGAGATTACAAATATATAAAAGAAAAATTCTCCCAAACCAAAATACTACCTACTATCAAAAAATTTTTACATGTACTAACTAACCTGCACAAAAGAAACTTAACATACTTACCTGCATCTTTTCCTGATTACAGCTGATCCCCACTAAATAGATGTGGGTATTTCTATCGTATTTCTTCCTCAAGCTCCCTTGAAGGTTCTTCCACTGCATGATTCCTCCATAGGACTTTTACTAATGGAATTATATTATTATGCAATTCCTGTTCCTTACTGTCTAAGATCTACACTAGTATCTCCTCATAAACCAGTGAATCTCTAAGTTCCATCCCTGCATAACTAACCACGTGGGAGGGATCTGGGACGTATTTCTTCAGCATAGAAACATAAAACACGTCATGTATTCTAGATAAAACTAGTGGTAAAGTTAGCTAGTAGGCAATTGGCCCCACTCTCTCAAGTATCACGAAAGGGCCAATAAACTTAGGGCTTAGCTTACCCTTCCTCCCAAACTTCATAATACCTTTCAATAGAGCTATTTTCAAAAATACAAGGTCTCCTACTTTGAATTCCAATTTTTAGTGGCGATTATCTGTGTAACTTTTCTGCTGACCCTCAAATGTACTGATCTTATCTCTAATAAGTCGAACTTTATCGTATGCCTGCTACTCTATTTCTGGTTCCAAAACTCGCCTCTCACCTATCTCATCCTAGTATAAAGGCGAACGACATCTCCTACCATATAGAGCCTTGTAAGGTGCCATGCCAATGCTAGTTTGATAGCTGTTATTGTATACAAACTCTACCAGCGGCATATACTGGGTCCAACTACCCCCAAAATCCAGCACACATGCCCGTAGTATGTCCTCTAATATCTGAATCATCCTCTCTAACTGCCTGTCCATCTGAGGATGAAATATCATGCTGAATGATAACTGAGATCCCAGAGCCTCCTGCGGACTCCTCCAAGACTGTGACCTAAAGTGTGGGTCTCGTTCTGATGCTATAGAACCTGGCACACCATGTGATCATACTATCTCTTGGATATATATATTTCTGCCAGTCTGTCCATGGAGTAGTTAACTTTAATAGGAATAAAGTGAGTGGTCTTCGTCAATCGATCTACGACCACCCAAATAGCATTCTGTCCTTGCCGCGTTGGCGGTAAACCTATCACAAAATCTATAGAAATATGATCTCATTTTCATTCCGACATATAAAGTGGCTGCAGTTGTCTCACCAGTCTCTGGTGTTCTGCCATTACCTGCTGGCACGTCAAACACTGTTGCACAAACTCAGCAATCTCTCTCCTCATGCCACTCCACTAGAAATACTCTCATAGATCCCTATACATTTTAGTGCTACCTGGATGAACCGTGTATAAGGATCTATGAGCCTCCTCAAGAATCGTCCTTCTAATATCCACATCTATAAGCATGCACGACGTAGTACGGAACCTTAGAGCTTCGTTATTAGAAATACAAAACTCCTCCCCCTATCTGTGTTGTACCTTCTTTATCAACTCCATCAACTCTGTGTCACTTTTCTAGGCTGATTTAATCCTTTCATATAGCGTAGGCTACACCACCAGATTGTCAATAAATGCCTGATGATCACTTTCTACTAATTCGATGCCAAGCCTCACCAAGTTCATCTAGATCGAGCACTGAATTTCTGCTACTGACAATGCTACTATCATGGACTTTCAGCTCAGCGCATCAACCACCACATTTGCTTTACTTGGATGACAATTGATAGTATAATCATAATCCTTGATGAGCTATAACCACCTTCTCTGCTACAAGTTCAACTCCTTCTACATGAAGAAGTACTTTAAACTTTTATGGTTTGAAAATATTTCACATCTTTTACCGTACAGATAATGCCTCCAAATTTTCAATGCATGAACCACTACAGCCAATTCTATATCATGAGTGGGATAATTCCTTTTGTATTATTTTAATTATCTGGAGGCATATGCTACCACTCTGCCTTGCTGCATCAATACACATCCGAGCCCCCTCAAAGATGCGTCACGGTAGATCACATAACCATCACTTCCTAATGGAATAATCAATACTAGTGCAATGATGAGCCTCTGCTTCAATTCCTAGAAGCTTTTCTTAAAACTGTTGTCCCATTCAAATTTGGCATTCTTTTTGGTTAGTTGTATCAGAGTCCCTGATAATGCTGAAAATCCTTCTACAAACCGTCGATAATAACCTGCCAGTCCTAAGAAAGTCTTGACTTCTTGAACATTTCTTAGCCTGACCCAATTCACTACTATCTCTATTTTGATGGAATCTACCGAAATTTCATCCCCTGATATAACATGCCCTAGAAAAGCAACTTTCTTTAACCAGAATTCACATTTGCTAAACTTGGCATACAATTGCTTTTCCCTTGGCATCTGAAGTACTAGCCTTAGGTGTGTCTCATGCTCATCAACACTCCTTGAGTAAACCAGTATGTCATCAATGAAAAGCATAACAAACTGGTCTAAATACTGGTAAAAGATTTTATTCATCAAATCCATGAATATAGTAGGAACATTCATCAGACCAAAAGGCATAACTAGAAATTCATAGTGCCCATACCTGGTCTTGAAAGCTATCTTTGAAATATCTTCAGTTTTAACTTTCACCTGGTGATAACCTGACCTGAGGTTGATCTTGGAATAGACCTATGTATCCCAAAGTTGATAAAAAAAGTCATCAATACGGGGTAGGGGATGCCTATTCTTAATTTTTACTTTATTTATTTCCCTGTAATCCATGCACATCCTCACAGACTCATCCTTCTTCTTCACAAATAACACTGGAGCTCCCTAGGGCGATACACTAGGTCTGATAAACCCTTTATTAAACAAATCCTGCAAATGATCCTTTAATTCTCCCAATTCTACTTGAGCCATTTAGTAAGGAGCTTTAGAGATCGACTCCGTACCTAGAAGTAAGTCAATAGCAAAATCTATCTCGCGGTCGAGAGGCAATCCAGATAGTTCTTCTAGAAAAATGCCTAGAAACTCCTTAACCACTGGTGTACTGACAAGCTTCCATTCATTTTCTGTCACCTCCTTTACATATAAACCCCTGACATCCGTACAGAAGTAGTCTTCTCGCTTGCATGGCTGACACTAACTGAGGTGAGTAATGCACCCGCGACCCCACAAATCTGAATTTTGGCTTTCATGGTGGTCTGAAAATCAACTCTTTCAGATGACAGTCGATACTAGCATGGTTACTAGGCAGCTAGTCCATACCCAGTATTACATCGAATCCATGCAAATCTAGCATAATTAGGTCAGCCGGTAATACTCTCCCTTGAATTTCTACTGGGTAGCCCCTGAGCACCCTACAATACCTCACCACTGACCCTGTTGATGTTGCTACTAATAATTCAACATCTAATATCTATGTCTCAACACCAGATAATTTAACATATCCCGCAAACACAAAGGAGTGTGTGGCACCTGTATCAAATAAAACAATAGCTTGATATGATAAAAAAGTAAAGGTACCTATCACAACATCGTCTGCAGCCTTCGCATCTCCTAGCGTCAAATCATATACCCTCATCAGAGCTATATTCCTCTGTTGGCCTCCACAGGGCTCCTAATAACCTAACCAGTAAAGTCTGGGAGCAGGAGCAGCACCAGGTGGTGTAGGGCAATCTCGCACCAAATGTCTCGGTCTACCACAGCGATAGTAGATGCCTCTCCCTGCTCGACACTCTCCAAAGTGTCTCTTTCCACATATCTGACATACATGTTAGGTCTACACTCCCTTAATCTCATGGCCCCCAGTCTCATGCCTCTGTCCTCTGCCTTCATTTCCTCTTCTCCAGTAGCCTCAACTAGATCCCTGCTAAAAGCCTTAAGATGTGGACCTGCACTTTCAACATTGCTACCTGCTTATAAATTTCTCCCCTCATACCCCTTTTAAACTGTCTCGCCTTCATTGCCTCATCGGGTATGATGTACGGGGCGAAATGGGACAATTTTTATAAACCTTGTCACGTACTACTAGATTGTTTGCTGTCCTTGCTTCAAGTTTAGGAAATCCTCCACTTTGGCCTCTCTGGTTGTGGCCAGAAAGTATCTGTCAAAGAACAAATCTTTAAACCCGCACCAAGTCATAGTTATAGGCATCGCCCTCTGTTCCTCCAATAATTTTACCGTAGTTCACTATCTTTTAGCCTCTCCTGTCAGTTTATAGGTGGAAAATAAGACCCTCTTCTCCTCCGTGCATGGAAGTATTGCTAATACTTTCTCTATTTCCTACATCTAGTTCTCGGCGACTGCAGAATCCGCTCCTCTTAAAAATGCCTGAGGATTTATCTTGGTGAATTTCTCTATTGTACACCCATGGACTGCAGACAGGCCTTCCTACTCTCTGGAGCTCTGTGTGATCTTAGCCATGACTTGGTGAGCCACACTGCATAATACTACATCTGAATCAGCCATGCCTGTACCTAAGGGCTCTGCACCCTCACTACAGCTCGCATGAGCACTTCTACCACCCAAGTCCATCCTGAAAAGATGATAAACATGACTTAGAGACCTTACCCTTATAATTTACATATCTAACCAAAACTCATAATATCCCTTCAATCTTGACATCCGTATCTTAATTCAAGATTCAGTACCACAATTTAGAAACACAACTCGACAATAGTTTACTATGGCTTTCCTGAAATCTTCACCCTAGGAAAGAAACAGAAACCACCACAGAATTCCTACCTCCAACTACAGAACTTAACCTCAAATCCTTTTCCTATACTCTAGTATTGTTTCCGCTGCACTCTAGAGTCTACAGAACCTAGCAACCTAGGCTCTGATATCAAACTGTAATGACATGCCTATTTTACCATATTTTTTTCTACATAATAATAATATTAGTAAATCTAACATCTTTCTAAACTGTCATAATCATGATCAACCTGGACCCATAAGTACCAAGGATATACCTATCATACAACTTTGATACCTAAGCAGCGGAAAACATAAAATTTCATACATGCCATACAACACAAGAAACCATACCAGAGTTTTACTAAATCCATCACATATATATATATATATATATATATATATACAGTCATCCACAAAAAGACTCAAAAAGTAACCTAAGGTCATAATCAAAAAAACCCATCTAACCCTATCTCACCTACTTACCCTTCTGACAAGGTAGTTCGGCCAATCCCTATCACTACGGAGCTTTATCCGCCCTTCTTCCTAGATTTCCTAAATTGTTTGTATGGCAGGGGTGAGACACCACTCAGTAAGGGAGATAAACTAATATTAGTGTGTGGCAACATGAGTATTGTTCATGATATATATATAAACAGTACATAATTCATAACAGGTATAAACAATTGTATCATATATGAATAAAACATAATTCATCATAACATAGTTTAACATACTACATTTATATACTGAAAAATCATCTTGTGTAACCATATCATACTTGATTTATTACCCAGGACAGATAGTTAGCGGTTGTCATGTCTTACCCGTCATATGACAGAGTTATGCAGGCCGAAGGCGGGACCTAGCAATGGCTGGTCGACAATGCTAAATCAAATATAGGTGTGTAAGTACGATGCACCTGTTCCACCTGTGCCGGACTATCAGGGGAATTACGACACTCCCATAAAGCCACATCAATTGCCATCTCCCACACTCTACATAAGATGTGTGATAGTACTAACATAAACATAATTGTGAACATATAGCTACGATACTGTGCTTCATGAAACTAAACTAAGCTATCAAGGTTCTGATAACATATAATACATTCCATATTAAAACATAACTGTTTCGTATTTCTGAGTAATATTTGTCATAAACATATTCCATGATTTCTTACATATCATACATAATCACGGCATCAAAGTCGGCATAATTCATAACGTAGAAATCACGGTACTTACACCGACTTAATTCATAACGTAGAAATCACAACATTTACGCTGGCATAATTCATAACATAAAAATTACGGCATTTATGCCGGCATAATTCATAACATAATAAATATAAATTCTTGCACTATTTACATAATCTTAAAACCATAGTTCTTGTACTATTTTTAGGGTTTTCATAAAAACTGCTATAACATGCTTATCTTGGAAAAATCATAATAATTCAATATAACATAACTTTCATAGAAATATTATACTCATGTCACACAAATGTAAATAGCCTTCTAAACTCATAATTCGTTCTGAAATCATATTTCCTTATAAAATGTGTTAAAATCGTTTCCCTATCCAACAGCAGTATTCCCAAACATAGTTCTATAACATACATATTTTCCTAAAAATAAATGTTGTATAATAATAATAATAATAATAATAATATTAATAATAATAATATTAATTATAATAATTTCATAAAAAAGGCTGACTTAATTTATCCCCTTACTTGGATTACTAAGAAGCCCACAATTTAAACCAAACCTACACCTGTGTGTTCCCCAGCTCAACACCTTGAAATTTACATTTTTCCCAACAAAACTTTAGTATTATTCCATCTACTACATTTTCCTTAGTCCATAAATACCAAATATCTTATAAAACTTAAAATTACGAACTTACCCAGATTTTGGAATGGTGCCCAAGTTGGTTTAACCAATGAACTACTCTAGTAGACTTGAAGAGAATCTTCCTAGGAGTAGCATGGCGGCTTCCGATCATCAAATCGAAGAAAGACGAAGTGAGAAATCTAGAGAGAAGGAATGGGAGACGAAACTTAGAGAGAGAAAGGGTTTCATGCAAAATTTTCACGTTGAAAACCTGAGGTTGGTATATTTATAAAACACAGATTTGTCGACGAGACACGTCACCTCATCGATGAGTCCATGAAGGGAGTTTATCGACGAATACTTACCCCTCGTTGACAAATTTCAGGCCCTAGAATCAGCCCTCTCGGTAAAGTCTCATCGACGAGACACACGTCCACGTTGACGAGCCCAAAAAGTCTATTCATCGACAGGCACTTTGCACTCGTCGACGAGACCCTATTGAATCCCCTTTTTGAAAAAAAAAATAATTTCTCTCATTCCTTTTATTTACTTAATTTATATAATTCTTCGGGTTTCTACATTGTGAGTGTTCGGTCGATAGACGATGAAGGTCAGCCAACCGAACCTCTCAGATTTTGAATTTTTAAGGGCTTAAACGTAATTAAATTTTAAAGGGCTTACAAAGTCATATTTTTCTGAAAATCTATATATACCACTTTATAAGCCAAAATTAGCAACTTTGATTAGCTATAATTTTCTCTCTAATCCTTTGTTAATCAAAGTTTGCCCAAATCATTTTTATTGCAAAAATCTCTTCTTTGGGGCAAATTTTTTAAACAAAACTCTCCAACTCCTTTTCCATTTATTTACATCAAAATCATTTTGGAAGAGAGTATATTTAGTTTGGACATTTATTTTTGTATTCACATGCATATACTCTCACTTACTATTTATTTGATGAAAATCATTTTTGAGAGTATAGCTTTGGTTTCTCTTAGTTATTTCTTTTGATAAATATTCTTGGTAGAAATTGTTTATGGAACAAATATTTTTGAGCTTAAATCCCAGATTCTCCAAAGCCTAGGTTCTCCTATTATTCATAGAAAAATATTTTCAGGAGAATATTTCTATTAGAGTCAAAAGCTTAGAGTTTTCATCATACAAATTATTTTCAAGGGTTGAAATATTATTTCGAAAAACAACCTTACTTTACTGAGCATATATCATATCATTAGAGAGTGTGTTTTGAGCTTAAACATGTACATCTTTACTTGTATTTTCAGAAGCATTTTATATGAACAAATATGTTTTTATTGTACCGATTAGGTTCATCCCGTTAATTGAATTGGGGAGTTCTGCCCCTTAAGGGAGACCGATTGGGTTTAGCCCAAAAATTGAACTGGGGAGTCTTCACCCCGTAAGGGAGACTGGTTTGTCTCAGCCTACTGGTAATTGACTTGGGGTATTCCTCGCCCTATAAGGAGAGGTGTGTAGGTTGGGGTTAGCCCTGTAATGTGATCTGGGGTTTTCCTCGCCCTGTAAGGAGATGATGTAAACAAATTCCATTCCGCTCATTTAAGTGAGTAGGTTTAGTGTAATCCTTGGGGGATATGCCTAAGGCGGAGACGTAGGTAGTATTGGCCGAAACTCAATAACAAATCTGTGTATCATTCTCTTTCTCTATCTTATTTAAATTCCTGTACTTTAATTTCAGCATGTGTGTGAATGTTTATTTAATGTTATAATTATTTGCATACACACATTTGATTTAAATAAGATATACTGCACACGTGTATGTTTGCTTTCACTGTTAAAATTATTTTACATACACGCATGTACATTGAATAGGATATAACTTGTGGTGAATCGACAAGATGTTTAATTTAGGCAAAATATTTTTAATTCCCAATTCACCCTTCCTCTTGAGATCACACCAATTTCAAAAATTGGTATCAGAGCAAGGTTGTAATAAACTTAATTGCTATTTGCA
Source organism: Malania oleifera (assembly GCF_029873635.1). Taxonomy (NCBI): domain Eukaryota; kingdom Viridiplantae; phylum Streptophyta; class Magnoliopsida; order Santalales; family Ximeniaceae; genus Malania; species Malania oleifera. The sequence goes on from NC_080424.1 coordinate 62,926,646, forward strand.
TAAAGATTGCAACAACTCACTTTTCGGTGTGTCTCCGTTTTGAGGGTAAACCTTTTGCAAATCCTCCACTATTTTCATCATATAGATTTTACTATTTGAAATTTGAAAATGCTTTTGTAAAATCAAATGATTAGAGAATTTGGAAAGTGTTTATTAAAGTCTTTCATATCCCATTAAAATGTTTTTAAAAGATGCATGTTTCCCGAACCTGAAAATGATTTGAATCTGTATGACATATTTTTAATGCATATCATTTGAATGCCATGGTGTCTTAGCTGCTAATGTCTTTAAAAAGATTATGTCTTGTAGTAGAACTAAGGGGTATTTAGGAACCACAAAAGGGATAGAAAACTAAGAGAGAGGAGTAAGTTAGTCTAAACTTAAACGTTTCAGAAGGCGTAAAATGGAAAGGTATATATATATCCTCCTTCTACTTTATTATATATTTCATGCCATGATTCATAATGCATATATAGTGTTAATCTTTGTATGAATCATGAAAATTTGCTTAATAGCATGATGTCTTATGAGGTTTATTTCAAAGAAATTTTTTATATATTCATAAAATTTTAGGAAATGATATAAAAGGAGTTATAATACTTTAAATGCTTAAATAGTGTTTTATGCTTAAAAGTTCTAAATTTTAATATACACTATTATCATATTGAGATCCATAAGAGAAGCATGCCAATATGTGATTTTAAATTGATGATATCCAATCCAATTGCTCAAATTATATATATTATGATTGGTTAAATTTTGAAAATATTGGCCATAGGATGCTTATAGTAAATCCCCTGCAAATGGACAAAGATATATTCATTTGATAAAATGATTCTCAATGCTGTATATATGCTTAAACTTTAAAAATTTTAAATACGGCATACTTTGTCCATCACACAGATTGAGGTTTAAGGAATTTATCTTAGTACTATATATATCATATAATCCTAAACTTATCATGAAGCCTAAAATTTTAATCATTTTCAAATGCATCTGTTACTCATCCCTTGCTAGAAAAAATGATAAAAATTAAGAGCATAAGATAAAAATGCTTAGGTTATTTAATTGAGGCGGACTTGATGTAGGACGGCGCAGGGTAACCTAGTCCTACTGGTTTTAACTCTCAATCAACACACATGAGAAACACTTTAAAATAATAACTGAATCAACCAAACATTTATCGAACAAATCATGCTTTATCACATGGGTCCAAGGATTTTGAAAAGGTGTATAGTTCGATTCAAAATTCAATCCCAAGTGGTTTTTTCACAAAAGAATCAAGTGATGTGCTTGTGAAAAGGCTATTAAATCATTCAAGAAAATAAGTCTATGTTATCACAATTATATTCCACAATTGACAAGCAATATATGTTAAAATGCTAAGAATTTAAGTTCTGGGGAACTTCAGTAGCCCAGGGAGGAAAGGTCAGTCACCTGGGGTCACAAAATTAGGGTTTTTGGTTAGAAGAACAAGGTCAGTTGACTAGGTTTGGGAGGGTCAGTCGACTGACTGAATTTTCAAGTAAGATACTGAGAGATGAAAAGGGTTAGTCAACTGGGCTTTGTGGGTCAGTCGACTGACTGAATGTTTGTGGGGATACCGAGAGTTAAAATGGGTTCAATTGACTGGGCTTTCGGGGTTAGTCGACTAAATAGTGGGGAATGGAGATAAAAACGAGATTTTTAAGGGTTTTGTGAAATGGGGGCTTATGGGGACTTGAACAAGGATCTCAAACAAGTTAGGGATGGATTAGGATGGATATACCATGTGAAATCATTGGATATCTTACCAATGATCAACGAACTCGAATCAAACCAAGAAATCTGTCAAGATTGCGATGAACTAGTGCAGGTGCTGTTGTTGTTGTCGAATAGGAACAATACGGGGATATGAGATGGTGAAGATATGATGGATAGATGCATTGATCTCACACCAACTGATCTCCAAGGAGAAAATCGTAGCCTCTCGCCACTCAATCTCAAGGATCGGAACAAAGCTCTAAGCTTTCAAAGGAAGAACTTTTATTCAATCAATAATAATACTTGGCTAAAACTATCTTCCAGTGTTTACAATAGTAATATATATAGGGAAAATAAAGACCTGGAAATAAATGACCTAAACGTCCCCAAACAGGCATAGGAGACAACTCACTTAATGTTCACAAATTAACTAACATAAATCTCACACAATTTAAGTACTTAATGTTGACTTTGGTGTATTCCCAAGAAGGGGGTGAATTGGAATTTTAAAAACTTTTCCTAGGTTATGTTCAAATCCACAAGCAATATACCCCAACCTAAGGTGTTTCTAAAGATATGCCAATAACCCAACAATATAAAACTGAGCCGATAAATAAAATAGTTATAGTAGACTCAGTATTTCACAACCATTCAAAGCATGTATGTAAAATGATCAAAACATTAAATAATACCATACATGTATGAAAATTAAAGTGTGAAGATAAGGGAACACACGATATGATATCGGGGTTCAGCCAATAGTGCCTACGTCCCCACCTCGAGCTTACAAGCAAGAGGATTCCACTAATTGCTCGCTTAACGGGTGGAGTGACACTGTTTACAACACCTTACTAGGATGGTGCACCTAATTCTTTTAACCAGGTCTAGACTAGTCCGGTGCTCACTTAACCGAGTCTGAGCAATTTGGGGCTATTTACAAGGCTAGTCTTCCTCTTCCAACCACCCATCGGGAATACAACAGATAATCAAATATTTGTGTATAATAGAGATGCTTCTTACACTAAGCAGATATGTACCACTAAGCACAATACAACCAATGCACTCATAGATGATAAGGATTTATGCTCAGGTGAGATCGGTCAAGATATATGTATCAACTCTCAAATATGTGTATATGAAAAATGTGAGAGTGAGACCTTTGATTCATATATGAAAGGTTCACTAAGTGTATATCAAAGATCTACAACCTAAAGAAAATAAAATCTCCAAAAGTATTTTTCAATAATAAAGACTAGGAGATGATAATGATTAGCCTTCCAAAAAAATTGTTCAAATATGCACAATAACATCTCAACAAATATTTTCAAGATGAAGTATAGGAGATATTTGATATCACCTCAACAAAATGATTTAGCAATATGAGCAAAGATGAGCTCTTGAGTCTTGGAATGTGGATGCAAAAGACTCACAAGCTGAAGTTAGATTTTCCCCATAATATTAATTAAATAGAAATAATATGGGAAAATCACCAAGCCGACTCTCAAGAAAGTTTTACAAAAGAATATAAAAATGTGGGAGTACAAGCTAACCAATGATATGAGAAAATATACACAAATAAAAATCAAACTCCCTTCAACTTGCAATTGATTTGCAAGTATGGAGTATAAGGAAATAATACTCTCTTCTTCAAAATGATTTTTGCAAGCAAGAATATGAGAGAGTATGAATAATGTGCTTGAAAATATGGAATATAAACAATGAGAATATAAAATGTTCCAGAGAAAAATTTTGCTAATTAGAGTGCTAATATCTTCCTAATTAAGACAAATAAGGGAGTATATATAGACAACCATTAAAAATTAAATGTTGGGGACACAGAGGTATTTTTGGAAAAAGATTAATGGTGTTAAATAAAAAATAACCTCATTTATCTGTGGTAAAAATTTGACCAATCCGAGAGGTTCAGTCGACTATATACAAGGTTCGGTCGACCACTTTTCTAAGTACGATCGACCGTGGCAATTTTGAATTGTGGATTTGGTCGACCTTCTCAAGGCGATTTTGAACCCTTCATAGGTTCGGTCGACCAAGACAAAGGACGGTCGGCTACTCATCTAGGTTCAGTCGACCGTGGCCAAAAGGAACTATACATTTCGACCGGATAGTTGGAGGAACAGACATGTTTCAGTTCAGTCAACCTAGGACGATACGTTCATTTCATAACGGTCGACAATGTGAAGTCAACATGTTGACTTATGACCGGTTCGGTCGACCAAGGCTTTAACGTTGCCAGGAGTTCGGTCAACCGAGGCTTAGTCTTTTCATTCTATAATGTGTTCAGTCAACCAAGCTGGTTATTACCAGAATGGTTTGGCTGACCGGGGCTATTCAAGAACGTAATTTTGACCATAAAAATCCAACGTCGGTCGATTGAAGTCTGTTTAAGCCATGTTTTTGTCCTTGAACTTATTCAACCATGTGTGAATAAGTTATAGCATTTAGGTCCTAATGGCCAGCCTATGGTCTTGAGCATTAAATACTTATCATGCATGAGATGCAATTATTACAGACCATAATATAAAAAACTAAATGCAATTACAAATGAAATGAACAAATGTCTTCTTTCTTCTTTGCTCTTCTGCGTGGAATTCGCCTGAAATGCATAATCTTTAAGTCCATTAGGCTTCCATGTGTATCTTATATCCGTGCTGAAATGTAAACCTGTTGACACACTAAGTGCACACAAAAGATACAGATGCTTTGTCAGCATCAAAACAGGGATCAAACTCAAAAAGCCATCACTTAACAACTCATAATGAAATTAATTAAATATAAATAAAGTTTAAAGAGAGGCCCAAGCTATGTAGGGGCTAGAGTAGCAGTGTGGGGCCCAATAGGGTCAAGGCCTAGAGTAGTCGTGTGGGGCCCAATAGGGTCTTAAGCTCGAAATCACTACTTGGGCTTCTTTATTATGAAAAGTCTTCAAGTATCTCCATAAGTTCCTTCAATTACTAGAATTGTGGACATTTGAGGGTCGTCCACATGTCACCATGTCAGCGAACGAAAAGGAAAGTTGTTGTTGATCCCCAATCATCTCTCCGAGGGCCAAAAGAATTCTTCTCTGAAGAATGAGAAGCAAAATATTGGGAGTAGAGTTCCGGGTTGAGATGAAATACATCTTCCTTCAAAATCCAATTGCACTTTGACATTGGTTTACCTTTCCACTTGACAAAGAATTTCTTATAGGATCCAGCTTGTGTGATCATGGTTTTGTCATCCAGAATTTCCTCAATTTCATCACGATTCTTGGATATTAGTGGGGAATGGAGTGGGATCACCAGTAGGGTTAGAAATAGGCGGCTCTACAAAAGTAGATGCTTCAAGAAATGGAGTTAAGTCCTTAACATTAAACACATTACAAATGCCAAATTCAATGGGAATATCAATTATATAAGCATTAGAAGTGATTTTCTTTAAAATCTTGAAAGGACCCATCTTTTTAGCATATAACTTTCTTACCTTTCCTACCGGAATCCATTCAAGATAAATTCGAATCATGACCATATCACCTTTTGAAAATTCTTGAAACCTGTGTTGAATATCAGTAATAGATTTATAATGCTAATTGTTTAAGTTGATCTTCATTCTAATTTCAGAGTGTAGATCATGTATGTGTTTAGCAAATGCTTCGGCCTGTTCGCTCACTTTAACCTACGGAGGTAAGCGAATAAGATCTATCATCTTCCTAGGTTGATAACCAGTGACAACCTGAAATGGGCTAAGACCTGTGGTTCTATTCACTGAGCTATTGAACACAATTCGGCCATCGGTAGACACAAATCCCATGAACCTATGTTATCACCTACAAGGCATCTCAATAGGTCTCCTAGACTTTTATTAACTACCTTGATTTGGTCATCAATTTGGGGATGGTAAGCACTAGAAAACTGAAGCTTAGTACCTAATATTTCCCACAAAGTTTTCCATAAATAACTAATAAACTTCACATACCGATGTGAAACAATAGTCTTGGGAAGGCCATGCAATCTTACAACTTCCTTGAAAAATATGGATGTTACATTTGAAGCATCATGTGTTTTGTTGCATGGAATAAAATGAGACATTTTGGAAAACCTAACCACGAGAACAAACACATAATCATTCTTCCTAGCAATCCTAGGGATTCCTAACACAAAATCCATGCTAATATCCTACCAAGGGGTATGTGGTATTGGTAAAGGAGTGTATAAACCTGTGTTATGCTTTCTACCCTTTGCAGATTGGAAAGTTCCACAATGAGAAATGACTCTAGCTACATCATTTTTAAGACTAGGTCAAAAGAACCTATCTTCAACCAAAGCAATGGTTTTATCCCTACCAAAGTGACCTACAACATCGCCTGATGCAATTCCTATATCAATTGGTCACGAAGGGACGTAGAGGGGTTACACAATCTGGTTCCTTTGAATAGGAATCCTCCATGGATCACATAATCTAGATGGGATCTGAGTAGCCTTTGTAACAAAATAGAGAAAATGTCACAAAAGTCCGGACATTGAGAATATTCCTTTTTGATGCTCTCAAAACCTACTACTCTCACTTCTAACGTTTGTAAAGTGGCCACTACTCGGCTCAAAGCATCAGAAGCTTTATTTTCAACACCAGAGCGATGTTTAAGCACAAAGGTATACTATTAGATATATTTGATCCACTTTACATGCCTATGGTTGAGTTTCTTTTGCATGCTTAGGTACCTAAGGGCCTAGTGATTTGAAAAGAGAACAAACTCCTGAGGGAGTAAATAGTGTCTTTAGTGCCTTAAGGATTGGACCACAGCAAAGAACTCCTTATCATAGGTTGAGTAACGTTGCTTAGCATCATTTAACTTCTCACTGAAGAAAGCAATAAGATGACCCTCTTGACTCAACACTCCACCTATGCCAACACCAGAAGCCTCACAAGCTACCTCAAACAATTTCTGAAAATCTAGGAGGTGTGCCACAGGCCACACAAACTCTCCTTTCTTTAGACAATTGGTAATGGGTGCCATGATGGTGCTGAAATTCCTAATGAATCTCCTATAGAATGTGGCTAACCCATGGAAATTTCATGCTTCATGACTGTTTTTGGGAGTAGGCCAATCTTGGATAGCCTTAACCTTGTCAGGGTCAATAGAAACTCTTCTTTTAGATACAGCATATCCTAAGAAAATTACCTAAGGATTCATGAAGGTGCACTTCTTCAGATTTGCATACATCTTCTGCTCTCTTGAAACTTCAAACACTCTCCTTAAGTGATCTAAGTGCTTTTTCCTTGTTTGACTATAAATCAAAATGTCATCAAAGTAGACAAAAAGGAAATACCCAGTGAAGGGTCTCAAATCTGGGTCATCACTCTTATGAAAGTGCTTGGTGCATTGGTGAGACCAAATGGCATCACTAGCCATTCGTACAAGTCATCTTTAGTCTTAAAGGCAGTTTTCCATTCATCTCCAGGCCTAATTCTAATTTGGTGGTATCCACTTTTAAGATCAATTTTAGAAAAGATTTTGGAACCAACCATTTGATCCAACATATCATCTAACTTGGGTATAGAAAACCTATATTTAACTGTGATTTGTTAATGGCTCTACTGTCAATGCACATTCTCCAAGTTCCATCTTTCTTTGGAGTAAGAAGGGTGGTCCACGCACATGGGCTCATGCTTTCTTGGATAAATCCCTTACTTCTCAACTCTTCAACTTGCCTCTTCAATTCCTCATGTTCTTTAGGATTCATTCTATAGTGAGGCAAATTGGGCAAAGATAATCCTGGAACAAGATTTATAGCATGTTGAATATCTCTCATCGAGGGTAATTCGTTTGGAGATTCAGAGATAACATCACTAAATTCAGCAAGTATAGGGGACACTTAATGTGGTGTCTCAAGTTACAGAGTTGAGGAGTCACTTTCCTTGGTTACCACTATTAAAACAACCTGTGTCTCCTTAATCACTTGTTCGAATTGCTTTTTTCTTAGAACATCCAAAGAAGTTCCAGATATCTCTTTTCTTTTCGAACTCTTCTTCTACTTGTCTTGTTTGTCGTTCTTGGGCTCTATAGGACTCAAGAAAATCTTCTTTCCATTGCACCTAAAAGTATAGGTGTTGGCTCTGCCATTGTGTGCAACATCTAGATCATACAATCAGAGTATGCCTAAAAGAATGTGGGAAACATCCATAGGAGGGACGTCACACTAGATTTCATCTTCATAGTCCGCAATCTTAATAGGCACTAGACACCTATAGCTTACAAGCATGGTTGCTGCATTCACCAAAGTAACTTTATATGGAGTGAGATGGGGTTCAACTTTCAATCCCAATTTTTCTAAAGTTGCTTTAGAAATCACATTCATGCAACTTCCACTATTGATGATCATTTTACAGCTCTTATTTCTACACTTAATATAAGTATGAAAAATAGAATTTCCACGCCAATCCTCCTGTTCTTGAGGTGTCACCTTGATACATTGCATTACATTCATAGTAGTATTTTCTTCTTCTTCTATGAATAATTCATCCTCACTAGCTACCTCTTCAAGAATGTAAGAGTGTTCTCTTGAGTCGTCTTCTTCTTCTCTCTCAATGGCTAGGTTCCTAGTGGGGCATTGCTTGGAAAAATGGCCTTGTTTTTGACACTTATAGCACACATCACTTCCAGATACTTGTTTGGAGGGCCCATTCATAGGAGCCTTCCCTTTGTCCACAGGCTACTGGATAGTGGGATTGCTACCTCTTGAGGTAATTTGACAAGTGTTGGTAGGTCCAGTCCTCACATAAGATGTGGCCTTTCTTTGGTTGGTGTCATTGGAGGAGGTTCCAAATTTTATGCCCAATTGAGCTTTACTCATCTTCTCATAATCATGTGCCAAGTTAAAGGCATGCTCAAGGGAGTCAATGTGATAAGGAAACAACTTTTCCCTAAGTTCAAGTTTCAGGCCAATCCTAAACCTAGAAATTTGTTGGCTCATGCTCTCTTTTACTCCACATCTAATAGATAGCTCATCAAACTTACTCATGTACTCAATCACACTCATATTACCTTGTCTGAGGCTATAGAGCTTATCCATGAGACATTCCCTATAAGAAATTGGGACATACTTTTTCGTCAATCTATCTTTCATCACGTCCCAATGTTCTATGGGTCTATAACCTAGGCAAGCTTCTTGTCTTTTGACATTTACCCAATGAAGTTTAGCTTGCCCGGTTAGCCTCATTTTTGCAAATCTAACTCGATGTGGATCATGAATCTTATACCAGTCAAAATATGAATCCATTTCAGTTAATCGATCTTGAAAAATCTTTGGATCCATTTGCCCATCAAAGGTAGGGGCTTCAACTTTTACTCTCTTCATGACATCTCTGTCTGGATCATGATTATCCCTATGAAAAGGTCTCTTGGGTTGGAATTCCTCTTCATCATAATCCCTTCATTCCAATGTGGAATATAAGGGTCATGACACTGAAATCTTCTGGGAGCATGGGGTCTAGGTGGAGGAGGAACGAGAGGTCTCTCTAAGGGTGGTGTTCTTTCTCTTGGAGGATTGTTTATTTCCCTAGAGTGGTGAGAAGCAAGTTCATGTTCAACCTCATAGAGCGGTTTGGGATTTTTTGGAGGTTGGTTAGGAGTCAAATTAGTTTCCAACCTTTCTATCCTAGCAAGGGCATGAGTTAAGTCTTGGGTTAAGACTTGAACCTGGGCTTGAAGTTCATCTAGAAGGGTATCACGGTCTATGTTAGTTCTATGACCTTGAAAACGGTTCCAGCTCTAGTTGCCATTTGTTGACTTTTCAAGTCCGATCCTTGGTTTTGATTATGACAAACTGCATACTACTAATAAGCGTGCCTAGTACTTGAACATGTCGTTAATTCAATGCACACACATAAGAAGGGATTGATGGAAGCCTGAAATACTTAAAGATCATACTCCTGGCATATTCAATAGGAAAATGAAGGGAAAAAGAAGAAGACCTTCTTGTGCTTCATTTGTAAATGCATTTATTATATTTTGGTCTGTAATAATTTTATATTGGTCTATAATAATCTCTGCATGTCATGCATATAGGTAATTGTAAGCTCAATATGACCGTAGATTGACCATAAAAACCGAATGACCTTGGTGTAGTCGACCGACACCAGATTTTAGGCTTAATTGAAAAGCCTAGATTGTACACTGACTGTAGGTCCCTGCACAAACACATAAAATAGTCCCCATTATCATTTACATTATCAAGGGAAATAATTGAAGTAAATAGGACTCAATAGGCAAAACTGCGAGAGGTCGGGTGACCAAACCCTTAGTGTTCAAAACACTTCGAGTGACCAAATCATTAACTGGTCAGATGTTTGACTTAGTTTTTTGTAGCCAAATTTAAATGACCACACCGTCCTCAGGTGACCAAACCATGACTCTGACCTTTCCCGCCAACTCGGCTGCTCGAACTTCACGTTCATAATGGCCTCAAGTGACCGAACACATGAGTTTGGTTAACCAAACTCTAGACCAGGCCACTGAATCACCGACCTTTTGGAAATCACCTCGGTTTAGCCAACCGAACCTTGACTCGGGCACCCGAACCTTCAAAAATAATTTTTTTGACTAAGTTTGTTCAGGCGACCAAACCATAGTTCAACCACCCGAAAACTCTCGTGTTGTTTTATTTTTACCACGGTTAAGTAGTGTTAAACGTGGTTAATATTTCTCAATGGTTTTACAACAATATTAATAATTCCCCCCTTGTCCTTAAACAGGTTATAATTTGACCCACTTTTATATATAAGGGCTCATTTGTGAAAACTAACGAGAGATTAGCAAGATTATTAAGAAAAAACTCTCTCAAATATTCCAAACCTATTTTGTCTATACTACTTCCAAATACTCTCATACACTCTTTTCTTTGATCATCCAAGTATTGTGAGAGTTCCTATTGTACTCGTGCTCTATTTTAAATTGCTTCAAACTCTCATTTGTGCTATTGTGATTGTGTTTGATTTTAGAGAGTTAAGCAAGAGTTAACCCATAGATTTAACTTGATAAATATTGTGTTGGGAAAACTCATTAGCTTGAGGATCTCAGCATTGTTATTGCTAGATTCCTAACGCAATAATTTTTGTGTGCAAAGTATTTTACAAGCCAAATTTTTCAATCAGCTCTTGTGTTTATTTCATTGAGGAAAATATTTCTGTATTGGTTTGAATATTGTTGCCAACATCTTTGAAACCCTAATCTATTATTGAGATTTTTTATATCTTGTTTCAAAGATTATCTTGTTAGCACACTCTTGAGCATATTTGAGATTATACATTGTCGAGTGTTGCTTGCACAAAATCACATCACCGAGCTTACAATTCCCATAATGTTGATGTGTGGTTAATTGATTATCATTGGTACATATCTATTTGATTGAGAAGTATAATCACTGTACCCAGTTATTATTGTGAAATCTGTTGTATTCCAAGCATGGGCCTGAAGAGGGAGACCAGCCCTGTTGAATTGTCCCATATTGGACCCGATTAGGAAAGTTAGGTGCACCATCCTGGTAAGGTGTAGGTTGAGGTCAGCCTCATGAATTGACCTGGTTGTAATCGGTGCAGCTCCACCTGTGAAGTGAGCCATAGTGTAATCCTTGTGCTTGTGAGCCAAGGCGGGGATGTAGTCGGTTTGTCGAACTTCGATAACATTTCTGGTGTCGTCTCTATTTACTGCTTTATTGTGCATGCTCAATTAAATTACTTGTGCAGTTTAATTTTTCGTAAAATATATATTAATTTATATTACACACACTAGATTGACCTTAAGTTTGTGTAATACTACTGTTAGTGGATTGACCTAGGGGATTAATTTTTAAAAATACCAATTAACCTCCCCGTCTTGGGATTACACCAAAGCTAACAATTGGTATCAGAGTCTTGTAGAATTGACTTAAATGTTTTTTCTAAAAGATCGAGATGACTCACATTGGTGTATCCCCATTTGGTGAGGGACAGTCACTTACTTGCCCTCCTATATTTTGTGGTGAAAATTTCACCCACTGGAATACTAGAATGAGTGTTTTCATAAAATCTATAAACTAGAGGGTCTAGTAGGTGATTGTGAATAGAATTTGTATGTCCGGTAATGAAAATGATATAAATTTATTGCTTGCGAATTCATATGCCATGGAGTTATTATACCGTGCTTTAGGGACTAATATTTTTCATGAGATTATGGCATGTTCTAGTACAAAGGATATTTGGGATGAACTTGAAAGGATATATGGAGAGACCTAGGAGAAGGAGATCACTACTTCAATAATGTGTAGCCCAAATGATCTAGATGTGGTAAATCATGAAATTGCATTAACAGTAAAGGAGGTATATGATTCTCACTCTAGCACAATTGATGATTCTTGTATCAAATGTTGTGTTATATCATATACGGAATCATTTATTGAGTTTTGTGATAAATCTGTTGATAATGCATGTGATGATTCTCATGAAGAATTTTGTGATATAACTTGTGATGAATCATCTGCTAAATCTTGTGATATACTAGCTGATTATAATGCATGCACTAATTCTGGTAAGAACTCTTGTAGTACATTTGGTGATGAATCTTGTGCTAAATTGATTGATGGGAGCATGCCTTTGAATGAAAAGCTAGAAAATATTTTATGTAAAATGCATAAGCTTCTAGATAGGTTGTCTAAGTAGAAAACATTGTTGAAAAATGACATTAACAGGATAGCAAAACAATTAAAAGTATTAAAAGAATATCATGCTATCCTAGAGAAGAATAAGTTTAAAAGGATATTGAAAATTGTCTGCTTAGACGAAGAAATAGATGATTATTTTAAAGTTGCTCTCAAAATTAAAAATGAAAAGAATAATCATAATAAACCCTTAGGAGGCAAAAGAAATTATTCTTTCAAAAAGGGTTCATCCTTCACATCCCATAAGCTTTTTAATGCCTTATCCAATGGAAACAGAATGAGTAAGCATGACTCTTCACATATATATATAACTTGCTTATTCATTGGAATGATATCGCACACTAAATTTAGCTGCCTATGTCGAAGTGCTAGGGCAAAGACAAGAAGACGATGTGGGTAATCAGAAAGACAAATCCCTTAGGACTTAAGGAAAAATGGATTCCAACGGATATTACATAATCATTTAATTCTTTCTTAGATCTTAGGACTAGGTTTAGGGGGTAGTGATGACTATAGGCTCGGGAAGTGGTGCATACTTAAAATCCTTTGAAAATTTAGCCAATACAAAAAGTCTTGTAAAATATCCAATCTAATCACTTAATGAAGAAATATAATGATGATTGGATAAAATATGAAAAAATTGGCTGTGGCATAATTGAATGAAATCCACTTCCAAATGGACAAAGAATTATTTTCCTGGTAAATAATACAAATTTCTTAACTCACACTTAACTATGAATATCTAAAGTTAAGCATACTCTGTCCATTGCACAAGTTTGAGTTTTAGGAAATAAATTCTTCTATTTAAACATCTTGTCCTAAACTCATCTTGAAAGCCTTAAATGTCTAATTAAATTTTTAGTCATCACTCTAGGCTTAAAGCACTATTGACTATAAATGACCAACATATATTGAGTGTTTTTCACAAGACATCCTTGACATCAAAATTAGAGGCATCCACTAGGGGATTGTTCCCTTTGAGTTCGAAATATAAATCCTCTAATTCTGGTTCATCTCCTCCATAGGAAAAGCTTTACCACATCATGATCACATCTGGTAAAGATCCATTCTCTCATTGGTTTGTATCCTTATTCCAAAATAGTGATAATGTCTCAAGGATACTTTCCAATCACCAAAGAGCAGTGTTCCAAAATTTATACTCTTCTAGTTGCTCTTTATCTAAATTGTTTGGATAGATTCACTATCATAAAACTATCTTAATACTGTCTGCAAGTGCTCACTTCAAAATGCTCTTCAGAACTCAATAAGCGATTAAAACTTTAAGAGTATTTATTCTAACTTGTGTCAAAACTCTCAATCCTTCAAATTCAAATATTTAGAGCTTCATATCTTTAGTAAAGTTGAATGCCTAAATTAATTGCACTAGGTTTCAAATTTAAAGAAAAGTCATAGTCCAAATGAAACCTATGCATGAGTAGTTTAAATTGAAAGCCATTCTAAACTTGCGCCTCTCACATGTATTGAAATTCATATCAATAGAGGCAATATTGGCTTAGCTCACTTAAAGAAATATTTATCGTGACTTTTTGGTCCTCTAAGCCTATTCATCCAAAGCTAAGCATATATCATTAAAAATCTAGATCTCTTGCCTAAATGATTTGAAAAATAAGAAAAATGCATTAAATGAGTCGAGTGCATAATTGAGGGGGAGCATTTATCTTTCATATCTATATATATTAAAATGCTCTAAATTTTTATTTATGCTTATATGTTTGTATGCTTTTATGAGAACAACTCTGCACTAATCTCATAACTATCCGTTGTTTGTTACTGTTCATATCATATGTTGGATAGTTCATTTCTTTTATGAGTTGTTGATTGAACTATTGGAAAGCATGTTTGTGTTGAAAGCCTCCCGCATGGCGGATGCAGTGATATAATTTGCATGCTACTTGTAGATATTAGGTTGTGGCTTGCCTTATATGATTTATCTGTTGAAAACAACCCACTATCAGGTACAAATTTTATGGGAAAACATCCAATTTACAAACGGCATGGTAGATTTTTTCCAAAATAAAACCTTGTACAAAGATGATTATGATAGATCTAATATTAAAATCTTTTTGAAAGGATGAGTGAAAGTTAAATGAAAATTAATCTTCATCCTAACATAATCATCAAGCATTTATAGGAGTTAAACTCCATCCCTAGAGAAAAAGCATAAAAGTCTCACATGCATCTTGTCTAGCTTTTTATACATTGAGGCTCTTATGAGAAACCTTGAACATCATATCTAGTTCTTAAAAATCTATAAATAGATATGGATTGTTCTCAGTTATGCGCATTATAGCATGCCTTAATATCACTTTTCTAGCACATGTGTGAATTATAGGGATAGTTATACTGGTTGCAATTTTTGAAATGAATAAATCAATATCTCGTATAGTTGTTTTTTTTTTTGGAAAAGGCTTATACTACTAGGTATAATGAAATGAATCTCTAACTAGTATAAGCGGTTTACTTCATCTACGCTAAATTTCAAATCAATAGGGGGAGCTCTTGAAATAAATTTTCTATCTTGTTTGTGCTCACCAATACTCTTAACCTTAGATGTGCATTGAAATGTATTGTGGCATGTGTTTGATTGTTATGTTTTTATTGAATACCTTTAGTATAATACTTGCCACATAGTCTTTGAATTTGCCATATGATCTTGCATATTGTTAATTTTTTTTTTTTTTTTGGATCTATATGGTTGTCCTATACATACATAAATATATATATATATATATATATATTTACATATATCTTTATTATTTGCCAAGAAATGATTCTACGTCAAATATATTTTATTTCTTGCTTATGTGTTTAAATGTAATATTTTTTAAAACAGTTTTAAAATTTTTCCATGCCCTTTTGCTTATGCCAAAAGAGGGAGAATTGTTTGAGCAAAATGTTATATATCTTTTATACTTGTAATTTGAATGGTCTGAGCTTAAGTGTGCTTCTATATTGAAACTAAATGCAATAATCATTTGTAATGTCTTCTTTATTGAATATGCTTGTGTTGTACTATTTATCTTTCAATTGTGCATATTCTTAGGGGGAGCCTTTTTAGGCTAAACCCCATTTTGCTCTAATGCGTTTGTCATCGTCAAAAAGGGGGAGATTGTTGACTTTTTGAGTCCGATCCCTGGTTTTGATTATGAAAAACTGCATATTACTAATGTGCATGACTAGTACTTGAACATGTCATTAATTCAATGCACACACATGAGAAAGGATTGATGGAAGCCTGAAAGGCTTAAATATAGCACTCCTGGCATCTTCAATGGGAAAAAGAAGGGAAAAAAAAGAAGACCTACTTGTGCTTCATTTGTAAATGTATTTATTATATTTTGGTCTGTAATAATTTATATCAGTCTGTAATAATCTTTGCATGTCATGCATGTAGGTAATTGTACGCTCAACATGACTGTAGATTGACTATAGGAACCAAATGACCTTAAGGCACCCTTCGGTCGACCAACGCCAAGTTTTTAGGCTTAATTGAAAAGCCTTGATCATAGACTAACTCTAGGTCCTTGCACAAACACATAAAATAGTCCGCATTATCACTTATATTATCAGGGGAAATAATTAAAGTAAATAGGACTCAATAGGAAGAACTGTGAGAGGTCGGGCGACCGAACCTTTAGTGTTCAAAGCATTTCGGGTGACTGAATCATTGACCAGTCAAATGTTTGACTTGGTTTCGTGCAGCCAAACTTAAATGACCACACCGTCCTCGGGTGACCGAACCATGACTCTAACCTTTCCCACCAACTCGGTAGCCCAAACTTCACATTCAAAATGGCCTCAGGCAACCAAACACATGAGTTCAGTAAACCGAACTCTAGACCAGGTGACCAAATCGTGGACCTTTTGGAAATCGTGTCGGTTTAGCCAACCGAACCTTGACTCGAGCACTCGAACCTTCAAAAATAACGTTTTTAACTAAGTCTGTTCGAGCGACCGAACCGTGGATCAGCCACCCGAAAACTCTCGGGTTGTTTTATTTTTACTGTGGCTAAGCACAATTAAACGGGGTTAATATTTCTTAATGGTTTTAAAACAATATTAATAATTACACCATTGTCCTTAACGGTTATAATTTGACCCACTTCTATATATAGAGGCTCATTTGTGAAAATTAAGGAGAGATTAGCAAGATTATTAAGCAAAAACTCTCTTAAATATTCCAAACCTATTTTACCTATACTACTTCCAAATACTCTCATACACTCTTTTCTTTGATCATCCAAGTATTGTGAGAGTTCCTATTGTGCTAGTGCTCTATTGTAAACTGCTTAAAACTCTCATTTGTGCTATTGTGATTGTGTTTGATTTTGGAGATTTAAGCAAGAGTTAACCCACATATTTAACTTGATAAATCTTGTGTTGTGAAAACTTATTAGCTTAAGGATCTCAGCATTGTTATTGCTAGATTCCTAAAGCAATAATTTTTGTGTGCAAAGTATTTTACAAGCTATATTTTTCAAACAACTCTTGTGTCTATTTCATTAAGGAAAATATTTATGAGTTGGTTTGAATATTGTTGCCATCATCTTTGAAACCCTAATCTATTACTGAGATTTGTTATATCTTGTTTCAAAGATTAGCTTGTTAGAACACTCTTGAGCATATTTGAGATTTTACATTGCCGAGTGTGGCTTGCACAAAATCACATCACCAAGCTTACAATTCCCATAATGTTGATATGTGGTTGATTGATTATCATTGGTACATATCTTCTTGATTGAGAAGCATAATTACTATACCCAGTTATTATTGTGAAATCCATTGTATTCCAGCCGTGGGTCTGAAGAGGGAGACCAGCCCTATTGAATTGTCTCGGATTGGCTTAAATCCGGTTAGGAAAGTTAGGTGCATGATCCTGGTAAGGTGTAGGTTGAGGTCAGCCCCGTGAATTGACCTAGTTGTAATCAGTGCCGCTCCACCCGTGAAGTGAGCCATAGTGTAATTCTTGTGCTTGTGAGCCAAGGCGGAGACGTGGCCGGTTTGCCAAACCTCGATAACATTTCTGGTGTAGTCTTTATTTACTACTTTATTGTGCATGCTCAGTTAAATTACTTGTGCATTTTAATTTTTCTCAAAATATATATTGATTTATATTACACGCACTAGATTGACCTTAGGTTTGTGTAATACTGCTGTTCGTGGATTGACCTAGGGGATTAATTTTTAAAAATACCAATTCACTCCCCCCCCCCCCTTGGGATTACACCAAAGCTAACACCATCAAAGCATGACAACACAAGGACAACTACTCACAGCTAAAGAAGAGACTTTGAGGGTTCAGCCAGACTAAACCTAAGCTTTAACTTGGCTCTATTACCAAGATGATGTAGGACAGGGCAGGGTAACCTAGTCCTACGGGTTTCAACCCTCAATCAACACACATGAGAAACACTTTAAAATAAGAATTGAATCAACCAAACATTAATCAAAAAAATAATGCTTTATCACATGGGTCCTAGGATTTTGAAAAGGTCTATAGTTCAATTTGAAATTCAATACCAAGTGGTTCTTTCAGAAAAGAATCAAGTGATATGCTTATGAAAAGGCTATTCAATCATTCAAGAAAATAAGTCTATGTTATCACAATCATATTGTAACATCCCATAAAATACTTGCTAATATAATAATAATATTCATAATAATACACCATTGTGACATCTCTAATACCATACTTTTACATTCCCATTTTTCTTTTCTTTCATTTTTAATCACAACACACAAACACACACACACACATATATATATGATAACATAAATATTACATCTTCCCATTCACTGCTTGCGGAAGTTAAAATAGACCTATCCATAACTATACATACTAGAGTACTACCTCTCAACCCTATACCATCTCCTTAGACAACAATATAATCCAAAACTCTAAACATTTATATACACAGATCCAGACTAACACTTACCCATCTGTAATATTTACACCCCATCCTTGAGCTCCTAGGTTTGGGTATTTGGTGATCCTGAAATGTTGAAATATTAATGGGGTGAGACACCTCTCAGTAAGATGGAATGAATTAGTGTCAATATGTGGTAGTGAGTTTATATTTGTATATGTATGATTCATCTCATAATTGACTTAAATGAAATAGCACTTTAAACTATACTCATACCTATACTATTTCATCGCACACATTCCTTTTTTCTTTTTTTTTTTCTAGTTCATAACTCGGCCCAAAAGCCCTATACATATAAATTACAAGTTACATGATTTGTACACATAAATCATTTGCTGAAATTGAGGTGTTTTGTACCACCATCCCCCAATATGGCCATTCATAATCAGTTCACAATTCATCTTAACAACCCTATACATATAAAATCACAAGTTATATGAAATGCACACATATAACTCATTCGCTGAGATTGAGGCGTACTGCCGTCCCCCAATCCAGCCATTCATAATCATTTCACAATTTGGCTCAAAAGCACTATGCATAAATTCAAAAGTTACATAATCTACACACATATTTACATTTATTGCATGATTAAGGCATTTCGTGTCACCGTCCCTCAACCAACTATTCATACATTCATTTACCATGATTGAGGCGTTTCGTACCGTTGTCCCTCAATCAGCTATTCATACTATACCCTCGCTAAGTTTGAGGCGTTTCATACCGTCGTCCCCCAAACCAATCATTCATACGATCACTCTAACAAACACCAGTATGTTTTGTTGAATGTTTTCGTCGTGTGGTTTTATTCGCAAGTTTCGGTTATCCTAAGTGTAATTTGTGTGTTATCATTATTATTAAATATATGTTTCATAGTTTAAGATTATATGTTTCATGTTTTATAATTTGTCTGATTTTTGTTATACAATTTGTGTATAAGCCGAGGGTTTCTAAATGTATTTGTAAGTTGTAATGGTATGGTGTCCAATCATTCACATGAATACAACATACTATCATACTCCAGCTCTGTATAAACTACTTCCATTCCATAGTTTTATATAAAATAATATTGTGTTATAACTCTGTCATACAACTACTCTATGTTAAAAACATCATATCATTATTTTACATCCAACATTGCCATATCATTATTCAGCATTAAACACTATTATATTTATATTCTGTGTTAATCTCATTGCCACACAATATGGGTATTACTTCACAATATAATATTCTACTTCGGAAAAACATATCTTATTCACCTATTAATTTAAATTCCATTATATTCCAAAAATTCTAATATAATCAATTCCCTGCACTTTAACTTAATTCCAAAATATTCCCAAAAGTCTAATTCAATCAAATCTCTACAGTTTAACTTAATTCCAAAATGTTCTCAAAAATCCAATTTAATCAAATACCTGCAGTTTAACTTAATTCAAGAATATTCCTAAAAAATCTATACTCAAATTTAATCAGTTAAATTTCAAAAATAGGCTGAAATAATTTATTCCCCTTACCTATTTCATGAAGAAATGCCTATAGGGATCCTATAACAGTGCATGCGGCGTTCGCACAAAACCTTGTATTCATAAACCCTTGTTTAATCAATTCAATCCCAGAATAATAATTATTTTAACATTTCCTAGGCCCACATACTCCAATTAACCGGTTAAATTTTGAAATAACAACCAACCTGACGTCCAAATTCCCATATTCTCCAATTTAATTGGTTAATTTTTAAAAACAACAAACATAATTTGTACTCATCACCTTAGCCTTGGAGTGGTGCCTGGGATTCCCAAATCAAAAATTTGCTTCGATTAAAATGACGAGGATCGAAGCTAGGACCCTGTGGTGGTGTCCGATCGTCGATTTGGCTGAAGATTTGAGAGAAATTGAGGAGAGAGAGAGAGAGAGAGAGAGAGAGAGAGAGAGAGAGAGTTTACCTTATGCTAAGAGTGGTGCCTACGGTGCCCTAATCATGAATCCACTCCGGTTAAAACGTTGATGACCGATAATGGAACCTAATGGTATTTTTCGTTCTTTAATCGATCGAGAATCGAGAAAGAAATTGAGGAGAGAAGGAGGGTTGACGAAAGAGAGAGAGAGACATGAGAGACACTTGAGAGAGAGAGAGAGAGAGAGAGAGAGAGAGAGAGAGAGAGAGAGAGAGAGAGAGATGGAACTCTCTGGAAAAACATTTGCTAAAGGATCACATGACCCTTCAGGTTTGATTTCATATAAATATTTTATAGTATTATAATATTATATTTATATTAATATATAAATATATTATATTATAATTTAAAATTAATATTTATTTATTTATTTATTTATTTTATTTATTTTTTTCGGGTCACTACATCTAAATATTTTTGGGGTCGTTACATTCTCCCCTCCTTATAAAGATTTCGTCCTCAAAATTTGTTGATTAATACTTATACCAATAGAATTTTCCTTAGTACGCAATTCTCAAGAATATCTTACCCTAATATAGTGGAGATCGATTCCTTCGATCATTCAATGCTTCATATCGCGCCATCCCAATACTCGCCTAGTAGCTTTATAGGCAAACTCTACTAATGGCAGGTACTGAATCTAGTTTTCCTCAAAATCCAACATTCAAGCCTGCAACATATTTTCTAGTATCTAGATTATTCTCTCTTTCTTTCCATCAGTTTAGGGGTGAAATACTGGTGGTAACTCCATTAAAAATCCATGATGATGTGCACCCATCACGATTCCGCTGCACCACTCTAATACTCAACTTTCCCTTGCTGATATATTAAACACTTTTTTCATATCCGGCAATTTCTTTCTTTATATTATTCCACCAGAAAAATTCCTGCAAATCTCAATACATTTTGGTGCTTCCTAGATGCACTAAATAAAGAGAACGATATGCCTTATCCAGAATGGTTCTTTTAATCTCAATAGTATTAGGTACACATAGTCTTTTATTAATTCAAGCTATTTCCTCTATCTCATATTCAACTCCTACTATGCGAAGAAGCACTTAAGGCTTTTGTGGTCCATAAAAATCTCGCACTTACCATCATACAATTAGTGCCTCTAAATTTCAATGCATATACCACTACCGCCAATTACAAAACATGTTTGGAATAACTCTTCCCATACTCCTTGAGTAGCCGAGAAGCTTATGCTACAACCTTCTCTTGTTGCATCAAAACACATCCAAACCCCTTTCCCAACCGCAACACGGTAAATCACAAAATTGTTTTCCCCTAAAAGAATTTTTAGTTTTGGTGCAGTAATGAACCGTTGCTTTAATTCTTACAAATTTTGTTCACATTCATCTGTCTATTCATACTTCACATTCTTCCTTGTTAGCTTATCAGAGAACCTAATAACTTAAAAAACCCTTCCATGATTGGGAAATAATACCTTATCAAACCCAAGAATCTTTTGATTTCATGAACGTTCTTCAATTTCGTTCAATCCATTAACGCCTTTATCTACTCGAGTCAACTGAATATTCTCTTGTCTTGACCTTCACCTAATGGTACCCTGTCCAAAGTTTGATTTTTGGAGAAGACTTGTGTTCCCAAAGTTGGTTAAACAAGTCATCTGTATAGAGTAGTTGGCACTTGTTCTTAACCGTCACCTTACTTATTTCTCGATAATTGATATACATCCTCAACAACCGGTCTTTTTTTTAACAAACAAAATCAGTGTTCCCCATGTTGACACACTGGGTCAAATGAATTCTTTATGCATTGACTCCTATATCTGGTCCTTTAAATCTTTCCAATTTTATTGGAGTCTCAGAGATTGGTGTCGAGATATCTTCCAACTTTAATTCCTCCTCCTAGCACTTCCTTCACATAGGTCAAGTACCCCTGGCATCTCTCTAGAGGCAGCCTCCTCGCCTGATTAGTTGACAATATCTGTGGCGAGGCATGCACGCATGACCTAACAAATCTATACTCCTACTCCTCTAGTGGTCTGAACACCACTTCCTTCTTATAACAGTCAATACTGGTATAACTAAAAGTTAGCCAGTTCCTCCCAAAAATCATGTCAAATAGATGCATATAAAAAACCATTAGATTAGCAAGTAGCGTTCTCTTTGGAATACTAATTGGATAATCCCTGAGAACCGTTCTACAAACTACCACTGTCTCTGTTAATGTGACTACAGATAAATTTGTATTTAACAGCTAAGCTTCTATCACACACAATTCAATATATTCCCATGATATAAATTATTGTATTACCCCGAAATCAAATAATACAATAGCTTTATTTGACAACAATATAAAATATTACCTGTCACCACGTCATTTGTATTTTCTACTTCTCCTAGTGTAAGATAATAGGCCTGTGCCGGGGCGATGTTCGTCTAATGGCCATCTCGAGATACCTAACTATCTCCCCAAAATGTCCTAATAGGGATTGCGTTGAGCGGCTGCACACGATAGTCTTGTGTAATGTGGCTAGGCCGACCACACAGATAACATATATTTTTCCCAACCCGGCAGTCCCCCAGATGTCTCCTTTTACACCTCGGACAAAGCTGGCGTAACAGATTACCCCGCCCTATTTGATTCCCCATATCAGATCTCTGCCCCATATTATTTCTATTTCTTTTCCACGAGCCCTGATTTGTATCTTCTTGGAAACCAAGAGGCACAGGCCTTTTCCCCTGTCTCTTTACTCCTATGCCTCTCAATCGACTTGCCTCGGCTATGGTGGCTTTATCCACACCTGAAAAACTGCCACCTTCTCATATATTTCCTATCTCAGTCCCCTCTTAAACTTCTGCACCTTTCTAAATTCATCAAGAATCATATGTAGAGCGAAATGAGACAACTCTAAGAACTTCGCCGCATATTATGGCACTGTTAGATGACCCTAAGTCAGATTCGAAAACTCCTCCATCTTAGCATCCTTGATAAAGGTGGGAAAGTATTGGTCAAAGAAAATCTCTTTAAAAAGGCCCCAAGTCAATGCTACGGGTATTATCCTCTATTCCTCCAAGAGTTTCACCACTAACCACCATCGCTCGTTCTCACCCGTCAATTTGAATATAGCATAAAGAACTTTCTGTTCATCAGTGCAGTGTAGCACTGTCAATAATTTCTCAATCTCTCGTACCCAATTCTCTACAATAATTGGGTTGACACTTCCTATAAAGCTTGGGGATTCATCCGAGTAAACTACTCTATGGTGAAGCCCTCATCAGCAGGTGGGAAACCTTGTCCCCTAATGTTTTGTGCAATTTCTGCCATGACTTGCTGCACAACACTACACAGTACTAAATCCAAATCACTGCCACCCCTGCTAGAAGCCCCCACATTACCACTACTCCCAACATTTGCGTTGTTATTCCCAGGCTCCATCCTGAAATTTGGACAGAAAACAATCATAAAATTCCAATACCTTAGCATAACTAACACAATTATCAAACTAAGAAAACAGTTTGACATCCATGTTCTCAAGATAAGCCTTAACACACAACTCAGTCACAAAACCGTCGATGATTTGTACCTATCACATAAAATCATTGACAATTTGGCCCAAAACCTTCACCATCCTCCTTCTTATATGCCCTTAGCCATTTTAAAGACCAAACCATGAATCCATAGAAATTATGACCGATTCAACATTCTCACATCTCAAGTTCCAGTGCCACTGCTAAAAAAAAAAATCGTCAAAGGTTTGCCATAATTTTCATGAAGTCGTCGTCTCAGGAATATCATAGAAGACCGTCAATGGATTTCTACCTCCAGGCTACGAGACAAAACCTAAAATTTCAACTTACTTAGCATATTTCATTTAACTATACATCCTCTACAAAATCCACCATACAACACGTAACCTACTCCATTTCTACTCCCATCACCACTCATTCCTATACTCTGGTACTATTATCCATGAAAGTATATAGAACCTAGCAACCTAAGCTCTGATACACAATTGCAATGCCCCATAAAATACCTGCTGATATAATAATAATATTCATAATAATACACCATCGTGACATCTCTAATTCCATACTTTTACATTCTCATTTTTCTTTTCTTTCACTTTTAATCACAACACACACACACACACACACACATATATATGATAACATAAATATTACATCTGCCAATTCACTGCCTACGGAAGCTAAAATAGACCAATCCATAACTGTACATACTAGAGTACTACCTATCAACCATTACTATATCATCTCCTAAGATAGAATTATAATCCAAAACTCTAAATATTTATATACACAAATCCAGACTAACACTTACCCTATCTGTAATATCTACACCCCGTTCCTAAGCTCCTAGGTCTGGGTACCTGGTGATCCCAAAATGTTGAAATATTAATGGGGTGAGACACCTCTCAGTAAGACTGAATAAATTAGTGCCGATTTGTGGCAATGAGTTTATATTTATATACGTATGATTCATATCTTAATTAACTTAAATGAAATAGCACTTTAAACTATACTTATACCTATACAATTTTATCGCACATATTCATTTTTTTTTCCAGTTCATAACTCGGCCCAAAAGCCCTATACATATAAATTACAAGTTACATGATCTGTACACATATAAATCATTTTATGAAATTAAGGTGTTTCATACTGCCATCCCCTAATCTAGCCATTCATAATCAGTTCACAATTCGACTTAACAACCCTATACATATAAAATCACAAGTTAAATGAAATGCACACATATAATTCATTCGCTGAGATTGAGGCATACCGTCGTCCCCCAATCCAACCATTCATAATCAGTTCACAATTTGGATCAAAATCCCTATGCATAAATTCAAAAGTTACATAATCTACACACATATTTACATTTATGGCATGATTAAGGCGTTTTGTGCCGCCGTCCCTCAACCAGCTATTCATACATTCATTTACCATGATTGAGGCATTTCGTACTGCCATCCCTCAATCAGCTATTCATACTATACCCTCACTGAGTTTGAGGCGTTTCATACCGCCGTCCCCCAAACTAGTCATTCATACCATTACTCTAACAAACACCTGTATGTTTCGGTGAATGTTTTCGTTGTGTGGTTTTATTCGTAAGTTTTGGTTATCCTAAATGCAATTTGTGTGTTATCATTATTATTAAATATATGTTTCATAGTTTAAGATTATATGTTTTATGTTTTATAATTTGTCTGATTTTTGTTATACAATTTGTGTGTAAGGTGAGGGTTTCTAAATGTATTTGTAAGTTGTAATGGTACGGTGTCCAATCATTCACATGAATACAACATACTATCATACTCTAGTTCTGTATAAACTACTGCCATTCCATAGTTTTGTATAAAATAATATCGTGCTACAATTTTGTCATACAACTACTCTATGTTAAACACTATCAAATCCTTATTCTACTTCTAACACTGTCATATCATTATTCTACTTTAAACATTGTCATATTTATATTCTGTGTTAATCTCATTGCCACACAATATGGGTATTACTTCACAATATAATATTCTACTTGGGAAAAACATATTTTATTCAACTATTAATTTAAATTCCATTATATTCCAAAAATTCTAATATAATCAATTCCCTGCACTTTAACTTAATTCCAAAATATTCCCAAAAGTCTAATTTAATCAAATCTCTACAGTTTCACTTAATTCCAAAATAGTCCCAAAAATCTAATTTAATCAAATACCTGCAGTTTAACTTAACTCCAAAATACTCCCAAAAAATCTATACTAAAATTTAATCGGTTAAATTTCAAAAATAGGCTGACCTAATTTATTCCCCTTACTTGTTTCATGAAGAAATGCATGTAGGGATCCTATAACAGTGCCTGTGGCGTTCGCACAAAACCCTGTATTCAAAAACCCTAGTTTAATAAGTTCAACTCTAGAATAATAATTATTTTAACGTTTCCTAGGCCCACATACTCCAATTAACCGGTTAAATTTTGAAATAACAACAAATCTGATATCCAAATACCCATATTCTCCAATTTAATTGGTTAATTTTTTTAAACAACGGACATAATTTGTACTCCTCACCTTAGCCTTGGAGTGGTGCCTAGGATTCCCAAATAAAAAATTTGCTCCGATTAAAATGACAAGGATCGAAGTTAGGACTCTGTGGTTGCGTCCGATCATCGATTTGGCTGAAGATTTGAGAGAAATTGAGGAGAGAGAGAGAGAGAGAGAGAGTTTACCTTATCCTAGGAGTGGTGCCTATGATGCCCTAATCACGAATCCACTCCGGTTAAAATGTTAGTGGCCGAGAATGGAACCTAGTGGTATTTTTTGTTCTTCAATCGGTTGAGAATCGGGGAAGAAATTGAGGAGAGAAGGAAAATTGGAAAAGGTGAGAGAGAGAGAGAGAGAGAGAGAGAGAGAGAGAGAGAGAGAGAGAGATAGAGAGAGAGAGAGAGAGAGAGAGAGAGAGAGAGAGAGAGAGAGATGGAACTCTCAGGAAAGACATTTCCTGAAGGATCACTTGACCCTTTAGGTTTGATTTCGTATGTATAAATATTTTATAGTATTATAATATTATATTATATAAATATATAAATATATTATATTATATTTTTAAATTAATAATAATTATTTATTTATTTATTTATTTTTATTTTTATTTTTATTTTTATTTTTTTGGGATCACTACAACTAAATATATTTGGCGTCGTTACATTCTCCCCTTATAGAAATTTCGTCCTCAAAATTTGTCGATCAATACTTATACCAACAGAATTTTCCTCAATATACAATTCTCAAGAATATCTTATCCTAATACAGTGGAGATCGATTCCTTTGACCATACAATGCTTCATATGGCATCATCCCAATAATGGCCTGGTAGCTATTGTTATAGGCGAACTCTACTAACGGTAGGTACTGAATCTAGTTTTCCTCGAAATCCAACACTCAAGCCTGCAACATATTTTCTAGTATCTGGATTATTCTCTCTTTCTGTCCATCAGTCTGGGGGTGAAATACTGGCAGTAACTCAATTACAAAATCCATGATGATGTGCACCCATCACGATTCCGCTGCACCACTCTGATACTCAACTTTCCCCTTCTGATATATTAAACACTACTTTACATATCGGGCAATTTCTTTCTTTATATTATTCCACCAAAAAAATTCCCACAAATCTTGATATACTTCGGTGCTTCCTGGATGTAAAGAATAAAGAGAACGATATGCCTTATCCAGAATGGTTCTTTTAATCTCAACGGTATTAGGTACACATAGTCTTTTATTAATTCAAGCTATTTCCTCTTTCTCATATTCAACTCCTACTGTGCGAAGAAGCACTTGAGACTTTTGTGGTCTATAAAAATCTTGCACTTACCATCATACAATTAGTGCCTCTAAATTTCAACGCATATACCACTGCCGCTAATTACAAAACATGTAAGGAATAACTCTTCCCATACTCCTTGAGTACCCCAGAAGCTTATGTTACAACCTTCTCTTGTTGCATCAAAATGCATCCAAGCCCCTTTCCGAACCACAACATTGTAAATCACAAAATTGCTTTCCCCTGAAAGAATTTTTAGTATTGGCATAGTGATGAACCATTGCTTTAACTCTTAGAAATTTTGTTCACATTCATCTATCTATTCATACTTCACATTCTTCCTTGTTAATTTATCAAAGAACCTAATAACTTAGAAAACCCTTCCATGATTTGGTAACAATACCTTATCAAACCCAAGAATCTTCTGATTTCATGAACGTTCTTTAGTTTCGTTCAATCCATTACCGCCTCTATCTACTCGAGTCAACTGAATATTCTTTTGTCTTGACTTTCACCTGATGGTACACTGTTCAAAGTTTGATTTTTGGAGAAGATTTGTGTTCCCGAAGTTGGTTAAACAAGTTATCTGTATAGAGTAGTGGGCACTTGTTATTAACTGTCACCTTACTTATTTCTCGATAATTGATATACATCCTCAACGACTCATCTTTCTTCTAACAAACAAAATTAGTGCTCCCCATGGTGACACACTGGGTCAGATGAATTCTTTATGCATTAACTCCTATATCTGGTCCTTTAAATCTTTCCAATTTTATTGGAGTCTCAGAGATTGGTGTTGGGATATCTTCCAAATTTAATTCCTCCTTCTGGCACTTTTTTTCACACAGGTCAAGTACCCCTGGCATCTCTCTAGAGACAGCCTCCTCGCCTGATTAGTTGACAATATTTGTGGCGAGGCGTGCACGCACAACCCAACAAATCTATACTCCTACTCTCCTACTGGTCTGAACACCACTTCCTTCTTATAACAGTCAATACTGGTATAACTAAAAGTTAGTCAGTTCCTCCCCAAAATCATGTCAAATCCATGCATATAAAAAACCATTAGATTAGACGATAGCATCCTCCCTGGAATACATATTGGATAATCCCTGAAAACCGTTCTACAAACTACCAGAGTCTTCGTTGGTGTGACTACAAATAAATATGTATTTAACAGCTAAGCTTTTATCACACACAATTTGATATATTCCCATGATATAAATGAGTGTATTACCCCAAAATCAAATAATACAATGGCTTTATTTGACAACAATAATAAAATATTACCTATCACCATGTCATTTGTATTTTCTTCTTCTCCTAATGTAAGATAACAAGCCTGTGTCGTGGTGATGCTCCTCTAATGGCCATCTTGAGATACCTGACTATCTCCCTGAAATTTCCTAATAGGGATTACGTTGATCAGCTGCACATGACAGTCTTGTGCAGTGTGGCCGGGTCGACCACATAGATAATATACATTAGTCCCAACCCGGCATTCCCCCAGATGTCTCCTTTTATACCTTCGACAAAGATGGCGTAACAGATTACCCTGCCCTATTCGATTCCCCATCTCAGATCTCTGGCCCATATTATTTCTGTTTCTTTTCCACGAACTTTGATTCGTATCGGCTTGGAAACCAAAAGGCACAAGCCTCTTCCCCTGTCTCTATACTCCTATGCCCCTCAACCGACATGCCTCGGCTACGGTGGCTTTATCCACCAACTCTGAGAAATCCCACACTTGCAAAATTGCCCCCTGCTCATATATTTCCTGTCTCAGCCCCCTCTCAAACCTCTACACCTTTCTAAATTCATCAAGAATCATATATAGAGCGAAATGAGAAAGCTCTATGAACTTGGTAGCTTATTGTGGCACTGTTAGATGACCCTATGTCGGATTCAAAAACTCCTCCATCTTAGCATCCTTGATAAAGGCGGGAAAGTAATTGTCAAAGAAAATCTCTTTAAAATGGCCCCAAGTCAATACTACGGGTACTGTCCTCTGTTCCTCCAAGAGTTTCACCGCTAACCACCATCGCTCGGGCTCACCCGTTAATTTGAATGTAGAATAAAGAACTTTCTGTTCATCAGTGCAGCATAGCACTGTCAATATCTTCTCAATCTCCTGTACCCAATTCTTTACAATAATTTGGTTGGCACTTCCTAAAAAGCTAGGGGATTCATCCAAGTAAAATGTTCTATGGTGAAGCCTAGATCAACAAGTGGGAAACCTTGTCCCCTAAAGTTTTTTTCAATTTCTGCCATGACTTGCTGCACAACACTATGCAATACTAAATCTGAATCACTACCACCCCTACTAGAAGCCCCCACATTACCACTACTCCCAACATTTGCGTTGTTATTCCCAGGGTCCATCCTGAAATTTGGACAGAAAACAATCTTAAAATTCCAATACCTTAACATAACTGACACAATTATCAAACTATGAAAATAGTTTAACATCCATGTTCTCAAGGTAAAGCCTTAACACACAACTCAGTCACAAAACCATCGATGGTTTGTACCTATCACATAAAATCATCGACGGTTTGGCCCAAAACCCTTCACCATCCTCCTTCTTATATGCCCTTAGCCATTTTAAGGACTAAACCCTGAATCCATAGAAATTATGACCTATCCAGCCTATTAACATCTCAAGTTCTAGTTCCTCTACTCATAAACAAAAATTATCAAGGGTTTGCCATAATTTTCCTAAAACCATCATCTCAGGAAAATCATAGAGGACCGTCAATGGATTTCTACCTCTAGGCTGCAAGAAAAAACCTAAAATTTCAACTTACTTAGGATATTCCATTTCACTATACATCCTCTACCAAATCAACCATACAACACGTAACCTATTCCATTTCTACTCCCATCACCACTCATTCCTATACTCTGGTAGTATTATCAATTAAATTCTATAGAAACTAGCAACCTAGGCTCTGATACCACAATTGTAGTGCCCCATAAAATACCTACTGATATAATAATAATATTCATAATAATACACCATCGTGACATCTCTGATACCATACTTTTACATTCCCATTTTTATTTTCTTTCATTTTTAATCACAACACACACACACACACACACACAAACACAAATATATATATATATATATATATATATATATATGATAACATAAATATTACGTCTGCCAATTCACTACCTGCAGAAGCTAAAATAGACCTATCCGTAACTGTACATACTAGAGTACTACCTCTCAACCATTACTGTATCATCTCCTAAGACAGAACTATAATCCAACACTCTAAACATTTATATACATAGATCCAGACTAACACTTACCCTATCTGTAGTATCTACACCCCGTCCCTAAGCTCCTAGGTCTAGGTACCTGGTGATCCTAAAATGTTGAAATATTAACGGGGTGAGACACCTCTCAGTAAGATGAAATAAATTAGCGTCGGTGTGTGGCAATGAGTTTATATTTATATATGTATGATTCATCTCTTAATTAACTCAAATGAAATAGCACTTTAAACTATACACATACCTATACAATTTCATTGCACATATTCCCTTTTTTTTTTTTCCAGTTCATAACTCGGCTCAAAAGCCCTATACATATAAATTACAAGTTACATGATCCGTACACATATAAATCATTTGCTGAAATTGAGGTGTTTTGTACCGCCATCCCTTAATCTAGCCGTTCATAATCAATTCACAATTCAGCTTAACAACCCTATACATATAAAATCACAAGTTATATGAAATGCACACCTATAATTCATTTGCTAAGATTGAGGCATATCGTCGTCCCCCAATCCAACCATTCATAATCAGTTCACAATTCGGCTCAAAAGCCCTATACATAAATTAAAAAGTTACATAATCTACACACATATTTACATTTATTGCATGATTGAAGCGTTTTGGTGCCATTGTCCGTCAACCAGCTATTCATATATTCATTTACCATGATTGAGGCAATTCATACCGTCGTCTCTCCCTCAATAAGCTATTCATACTATACCCTCATTGAGTTTAAGGCTTTTTGTACCACCATCTCCCAATCTAGCCATTCATTCCTTTACTTTAACAAACACCAGTATGTTTCGGTGAATGTTTTCGTTGTGTGGTTTTATTCTCACGTTTCGGCTATCCTAAGCATAATTTGTGCGTTATCGTTATATTAAATATATGAATCGTGGTTTAAGATTATATGTTTCATGTTTTACAATTTGTCTTATTTTTGTTATACAATTTGTGTATAAGGTAAGGGTTTCCAAATGTATTCGTAAGTGGTAACGGTATAGTGTCCACTTATTCACATGAATACAACATACTATCATACTCTAACTCTATATAAACTACTGCCATTCCATAGTTCTATATAAAATAATGTCATGTTGTAACTCTGTTATACAAGTACTCTATGTTAAACACTATCAAATCATTATTCTACATCCAACACTGTCATATCATTATTCTGCATTAAACACTGTCATATTTATATTATGTGTTAATCTCACTGTCACACAATATGTGTGATACCCCATGGATGAAAAGACTTAAAAAAATTAGATGTTACTACCCATATCAACAAGGTGCACCTTTCTTTTCGGGAACCTTCCCATAAGAACTCCACGGTTAAGCGTGCTTGGCTTGGAGCAATATTGGGATGGGTTACCTCCTAGAAAGTTTTCTCAGGAAGTGTGTGAGTGAGTACAAAACACACTGAAAATGACACATGTTGGTTTGTGGGGCCAGTCATTAGTCCGATAAGGCCGGCCCCCCTACTGTCTGGTCCAGGTAGAGGAAGAGAGATGTAGTGCTCCCTAGCAAACCCAAGTTGGGGCGTTACAAATGGTATCAAAGCCAACACCCAGTCGAAAGTGTGATGAGATTCACATCGCCTGGGTTTGGAAATGTGGGTTCGCAACAAGGATGTTGCGTTCTATAAGTGGGGGAGAATGTGATACCCCATGGATGAAAAGACTTTAAAAGATTAGATGTTACTACCCATATCAACAAGGTGCACTTTTCTTTTCGAGAACCTTCCCATAAGAACTCCACGATTAAGCGTGCTTGGCTTGGAGCAATATTGGAATGGGTGACCTCTTGGGAAGTTTTCTCAGGAAGTGTGTGAGTGAGGACAAAACACACTGAAAAGGACACGTGTTGGTTTGTGGGGTTAGTCATTAGTTCGATAAGGCCCGCCCCCTACTGTCTAGTCTAGGTGGAGGAAGAGGGACGTAGTGCTCCCTGGCAGACCCAGGTTGGGGCATTACAATATGGGTATTACTTCACAATATAATATTCTACCTAAGAAAAACATATTTTATTCACCTATTAATTTAAATTCCATTATATTCCAAAAAATCTAATATAATCAATTCCTTGCAATTTAACTTAATTTCAAAATATTCCCAAAAGTCTAATTTAATCAAATCCCTGCAGTTTAACTTAATTCCAAAATATTCCCAAAAATATAATTTAATCAAATACCTACAGTTTAACTTAATTCCAGAATATTCCCAAAAAATCTATACTCAAATTTAATCGGTTAAATTAAAAAATAGGCTGACCTAATTTATTCCCCTTACCTGTTTTATGAAGAAATTCCTATAAGGATCCTATAACAGTACCTGCGGCATTTGCACAAAACCATGTATTCATAAACCATAGTTTAATTAGCTCAACCCCAGAATAATAATTATTTTAACATTTCTTAGGCCCACAATACTCCAATTAATCGGTTAAATTCTGAAATAACAACCAACCTGATATCCAAATACCCATATTCTCCAATTTAATTGGTTAATTTTTAAAAACAACAGACATAATCTGTATTCCACACCTTAGCCTTGGATTAGTGCCTAGGATTCCCAAATCAAAAATCTGCTTCAATTAAAATGGTGAGGATCAAAGTTAGGACCCCGTGGTGGTGTCCAATCGTCAATTTGGCTAAAGATTTGAGAGAAATAGAGGAGAGAGAGAGAGAGAGAGAGAGAGAGAGAGAGAGAGAGAGAGAGAGAGAGAGAGAGTTTACCTTATCCCAGGAGTGGTGCCTACGACGCCCTAAGCATGAATCCACTCAGTTAAAATGTTGGTGGCCGAGAATGGAACCCAGTTGTATTTTTTGTTCTTCAATCGATAGAAAATCAAGGAAGAAATTGAGCAGAGAAGGAGAGTTGGTGGAGGAGAGAGAGAGATGGAACTCTCAAGAAAGACATTTTCTGAAGGATCACTTGACCCTTTAGGTTTGATTTCATATATATAAATAGTTTATATAATTATATTATATTAATATATAATTATATTATATTATTAAATTAATAATAATAATTTATTAATTTATTAATTATTTTTATTTTTATTTTTATTTATTTATTTTTGGCATCACTACATCTAAATATTTTTGGGATCGTTTCATATATTCCACAATTGAGGAGCAAATATATGTTAAAATGTTGAGAATTTAAGTTCTTGGGAACTTTAGTCACCTGGGGAGGAAAGGTCAGTCGTTTGGGGTCACAAAATTAGGGTTTTTGACTAGCAGAACAGTGTCAGTCAACTTAGCTTGGGAGGGTCAATCGACTGACTGAATTTTAAGGTGAGATACTGAG
Organism: Malania oleifera; assembly: GCF_029873635.1. Taxonomy (NCBI): domain Eukaryota; kingdom Viridiplantae; phylum Streptophyta; class Magnoliopsida; order Santalales; family Ximeniaceae; genus Malania; species Malania oleifera. The sequence goes on from NC_080424.1 coordinate 62,960,913, forward strand.
AGATGAAAAGGGTTAGTCGACTAGGCTTGTGGGTCAGTCGACTGACTGAATGTTTATGGGGAGTTAAAATGGGTTCAATTGACTGGGCTTTTGGGTCTAGTCAACTAAATAGTGGGGGATGGAGATAAAAATGGGATTTTTAAAGGTTTTGCAAAATGGAGGCTTATGAGGACTTAAACAAGGATCTTAAACAAAGTTATGGATGGATTAGGATGGATATTACCATGTGGAATCTCTGAATATCTTACCAATGATCAACGAACTCGAATCAAATGAAGAAATTTGTCAAGATCGCAATGAACTCGTGCGGGTGTTGTTGTTGTTGTCGAATACAAACAGTGTGGGGATATGAGATGGTGAAGATATGATGGATAGATATGTTGGTCTCACACCAACTGATCTCTGGGGAGAACGTCGTAGCCTCCTACCACTCAATCTCAAGGATCGAAACAAAGCTTTGAGCTTTCAAAAGAAGAACCTTTATTCAATCAATGATAATACTTGGCTAAAACTGTCTTCCAGCATTTACAATAGTAATATATATAGGGAAAATAAAGACCTAACAATAAATGACCTAAATTTCCCCATACAGGCATGAGAGACAACTCACTTAATGTTCAAAAATTAACTCACATAAATCTCGCACAAATTAAGTACTTAACAACTCATAATGCAATTAATTAAATATAAATAAAGTTTAAAGGGAGGTCTAAGCTATGTGGGGCCTAGAGTATCCGTGTGGGGGCCAATAGGGTCTTGAGTTCAGAATCATAACTTAGGCTTCTTTATTCTGAAAAGTCTTCAAGTATCTCCATAAGTTCCTTCAATGGCTAGTAAGCACTGTGGACATCCACGGGGCTGTCCACGTGTCACCATGTTAGTGAAATGAAGGGAAAGTGGTTGCTGATCCCCATCAGGAGTTCTTTAAAATTCATCCAATGAACATTTTTAATTTGTTCTTATATTTATTATTATTTTTTGGATGATTTGTATAAGCTGAATGCTAATATCCATCATTGTTAAATGATTATATTACGAATGGATAATTTTTATTTTTATTTTTTGTAAACTACTTTGAGCTAAATGTCACTATCCATTACTCGCAAAATGATCACATCTTTTGATGGATAGTCTATATTGATTTTCTACTGAATTGCATGCATGTATTGAATGTCTCCTGCATGGCGGATGCAGTGATGTGAATTGCATGCTGGTAGTGGATATAGTTTCTTGCATGCTTGAGCTGAATTATAAATTGATTGTGTGAATCTATCAGGTTTTAGGTACATGGAAAAATGGGAAAATATTCAATTTACAGACGGCATGTTGCAGAAATTTCGGTAGAACTTTTCCCAAAAATGAAACCATGTATTAAGATAATAATTTAATGCATGTTAAAATACTTTTGAAAGGATGAGTGAATCATAAAAGAATATTAAGTTTTCATCCTTAGTTAAAAATGCATGCAAAACAATTTAAATCGGTTAGTACATGTTAAATCCTAAATGCTATACAAACTGAAAGACATGTACACATTATAATGTCCTATTAGGGACTAGTACATGGACACCATTTGGCCCAAATCTTTGAGTTATGTACTTTCACTCAGGACCTATATGGTAAGACATCATCCTCGAAATTAAACGTCTTATATTTTGATGATGGTCCATTGACTAGGAAGATTGCATGACTTAGGGGGAGTTTTTCTTTTCGCACATACTCATTGTGGATTTTGAGTTGTGTCAATCTTTCTGAACCCCCAACTATAAAACTATTGCATAATCTTGAGTATAGCCTTGATTGGCTATCATGTATTAAAATGAAACGCAATATGTCATGTCATGTGCTGAATGCCTATTATTTGCTGCATGCTAAAATTATTTGAAAGGATGAACATATAAGGAATGCACTTAAATAAATATCATCCTTGAGCTTAATGCAAGTTTGCATGCATGCAAGTATACCAGGGAGTTTAAACCCCAATCTTAAGAAAATTGAATAAATTCATTGGATATGTGGACTCACATCCTCTATTGTTTTTACTTTTTGAGTCCGAAGCCTTTTTAGGTACCATGAACATCATATCCTATTTTCATTGAATCATATTTGATATGGATTGTTCCTGGTATGCATGAACACCTTGCACATGACATAATATCAGACTTCTAGTGCATGTGTTCTAGGAATGGATTCACTGGTGAAATTTAAATTGTTTAACACATATCCAATAAAATCTGTTAAGAATGAAAAATAGTATTTATATTGGTTAAACTCTTAATAATTTTTCACAATTAGTGTCAGTATAAGTAATTATTAGAATCTAAGCATGTATTCAAATTAATAGGGGGAGCATCTAAAAACAAATTTCCATTTTGATTATGCTCACCAACATTTAGGCTTTAGATCTACTCATTGTGGCATGTGCTTAATTGTAATTTTTTTATTGAATATTATAAATGAAAATATTTTTTTTGCCACAGTGTCTTAAGCTTTGCCATGTGATTCGTGTTTTAAATTCTTCTCATATTTTTCGGATCTACATGGTTGGTTTTTCTGGATATTTATTGAAATGATTTGTGCATAAATGTATACTAGAAAAACATTGCTTGCATGAACTTTAAAGTTTCTTTTTCAGGAAGCATTGCTCCCTAAGATTTATTGAAAATCATAAGGGATATATATATATATATATATATATATATATATATATATATATTATATTTTTATTTTTAAAAGCAAGAAATGAACTTATATGGAATATTTTTTTATCTCTTGCTTATGTGCTTAAATGATTTCATGACTTGTGCTTCTTTGTATTAAATCTTTATGTCATATAATTTTAATTTTCTTAGAGGGTGTTGTGTTACATAACTGGTTCATGGATTTTACATGAAATGCATATGAACTAGTTAGATCATTTTTATGCTCAAACCAATTTTTTATGTTGCATGTTTTTTATTTATTTTAAATTTCAATATTTTGCAGGGTCTTATGTTGTGCTTAAATTGAAATGGTTTGTATATATTTCTGATCTGGCCTTATTCATCATGTCATTTTTATCTTTTAGATGACCAGTTAAACTGTTTTGTGTGCTTAATTGCTTTCTTTTAAAAAAAAAAAATCTATAGTTCAAAATTTTTTATGCCCAAATCTTATACCAAAAAAGGAGAGAGTTTTCTAAGAAAAATAAAAATTATTTTAAAAATGGGAAGTTCTTTTTTTAAGTTAAGTTTGTTTTAAATGATCAATTTTTTTTTGCTTAACTTAACCCTTTTTGCTGATGTCAAAAGGGGGAGAAATTAATGCACAAAATGTTTATGACCAAAAGGGAAGTTTTTTTTTTTTTAGGTGCAAATATCTGGGGCTTGTTCTTTAATGCAAAAATTTAATGCATGTTTATTTGTAATGTCTATTTTCGTGAATATGCTTGATCTTTACTGTTTATATTTTATATTATGCATATTCTTAGGGGGAGTCTTTTTTAGGTTATACCCATTTTGCTTTGGTGCGTTTCTCATCATCAAAAAGGGGAAAATTGTTGACTTTTTAAGTCTGATCATTGTTTTGATGCTGACAAAGTACAAGTTACTTATGTATGTATTTAGTGGTTGAATAGGTTATAATTCAACACATACATAAGGAGACTGGAAATGGAAGTCATAAAGGACATAAAGACTATACACTCAGGCACTTTTCATAAAGTTAGAAGAGTAAAGAAGAAGACATTTTGATTTAATTTGTATTGCATGATTTTTTCATTTTTGGTCTGTATTAATGCATGGATATGCATGATGTGGATGAAATTCTCATAATAACCGTAGACTGACCTTAGGTACCTATGTTGACTTTTTGAGTTCGATCCCTATTTTGATGCTGATAAAGCACTTGGAACTAATGTGTGTGCTTAGTACTTGAACAGGTTAATATTTTAGAACACACACATGAAAAAGGATTGATGGAAGCATGAGGAACATAAAGATCATACCGCCTGACGTATTCAAGAGCAAAAGAAGAAGAAGACAAAAAGACATTTATTTCTTTTTGTAATTGCATTTAGTTTATCTATTTGGTTTGTAATAGTGCATGGCATGCATGGTATGAACGAAAGCTCAATAATGACCCTAGATGGACCGTAGGGAAATCAAAAGATCATAGACAGACTGGTTGACCGATGTCAAACTTTTAGGCTTAGTTAAAAAGCCTTAGTCAACCAATACCCTTTAACTAAATTGCCGCAAGCTTATTCACACGAGGTTGAAAAAGCACAGGGGCTAAATAAGACTTAAATGCACATTTTTGAATAGCCTCGAGCAACCGAATCTTGGCGTTATAAATGCCTTGGTCAACCGAACCAGCCTAAAGTCAAACTGTTGACTTGGCTCGGGTGACTGACCCAGATTTGAACGTATTTTCCACAGCCGACCGAACCCTGGTCATGACTTTTTCCAACTTCAACGAGCGCTGGAACTTATAGTTCAAAATCACCTCGGATGACTGAATTGTGAGGTTTGGCAAACTAAAGTACTCATTGGGTGACCGAACCTCGAACAATTAGAAAACCGCCTTGGCCCAGCCAACCAGACTCACCCTCGGGGGGCACCCGAATTCAAAAAATTAACCTTTTCTCTATGTGTCTATTTGGGCAACCGGGCCTGAGGATCGGGCGACCGAAACTCTCAGGTTGCCATAATTTAACCATGGTAATTAGGGTAAATTTTGAATTAAACATTTTTTTAAATCCCTAATATTTTCCTAACGATCAAAAATCATCCTGATTCTACGTATACCCCTTCCATTATTCATTTTCAATAATGAGATTAGAGAGAAAATTCTCCCAAAATTATTTTTGTTCTTCATTCAATTTTTATTCTCTTTTCACTATTATTTTGAAAAATTCTTTATTAAAAAGAGAGCATTCATATTTTGGGCATTGATTATTCAAGGCATTCACTCTCTCTTTGATCTTAATTTTGAAAAATATTTTTGAAAGTGGTTTTATTGTTTCTCCCACATATCTCAGTTGATAAACATTTTTGTGAGTAAAACATTCTTACTTGTGATTCTTGCACATTCATTGCAAGAATTCATAAGCTCATTTAGGATTTATTACAAAATCCTTTTTGGGCTTGAACCCTAAATTTTCTGCACTTTATTTCTAATATATATATATTTTGGAGATATAATTTGACGGTTCTTAAGATCTTTGAAAAACACATATTTCATATTTCATTTTTATCAAAGATCATTTATATTGCTTTTGAGAAAAATCATTTGAAAGCAAAAACCCTAGGTTCTCCTGCACTTTATTTGAAAAAAATTATTTTGGGGAGAAAATTATTTTTTAGGAGTGCTTTATCATATACATTAGTATTCAAAGATTTCTAAATATTTTGAGAAATTTTTCATACTCACATTGAGCTTCATTTCGTATCATACGTAAGGACATTGTGCTTATTGTTGTACACATCTGCTTTTTAGAAGCACCTTGGTTGTACGAAAAATATTTTATTTAAATATTGTTGTATTCCTGACGAATGGTCGGAAGAGGGAGACTAGCCTTGTTAATAGTCTCAAACATGCTCACATTCAGTTAGGAGAGCACCAGACTGGTTCAGACCCGATTAAGAGAACTAGGTGCACCATCCTAGTAAGGTGTTGTATTAGGTGTTGCTCCACCCGTTAAGCAAGCCATAATGGAATCATCTTGCTTGTGAGCTTGAGGCGAGGACATAGGCAGTATTGGTTGAACCCCAATAACATATTTGGTGTAACTTTTATTTTTTTCATAATTTATTTTCTGCACCTACATGTTATTATTTATTGCTCTGATATTTTTACTAATATGCATTGAATGATTGATAATACTGAGATTGGTTTATTAGGTTAAATATTTGCTCAGTAGTTCATCTGTGTTATTGGGGAATGCTTAGACGACCCAGGGTTGTGTTATCCTACTGCTGGTTAGTTGACCTAGGAAGGAAATTTTTTTAAATACCCAATTCACCCCCCTCTTGGGAATACACCAATTCCAATGACCTAACCTTTCACACAAAACCTTTTTCATAAAAAGTAAAATCATACAAAAGGTTTCAGTCAACCAAAGTTGGATTTTTGAACTTAATTAAAAAGCCTCGGTCAACCGACCAGTTATGTAATGCTCCGGACCCGCCACGGGGGGCCCGAAGTGTTATGAGAATGACACGCATCTCTGATACCATTCACGCAGCTAATAATAACAAAGCAACCTCGAACAAAATATACCAGAGTTCTGCATTTGTACATCAACAGACTCATTTCGCACATCCACGTTCTCTATAATGTAAAATCTAACAGAAATATAAAGAAACATAAAAACTAAAACATAACTAGTTAAGTCTCACTCACAAAACTACCCTTCCCTAGAGCTACCTAAGCTCGATCACTTGGATAACCTAAAAAGATTTAACATATGATGGGGTGAGACACCTCTCAGTAAGGAAGAAATAGTTTATAATAGTGTGTAGCTGAAGTGTTTATAATACTATTAAAATATCCATCTAAAGTGTACACAAAGTCCATAAGTAACCCAGATGTCATACCCATAATCACCCAAGATCAACGTCATTATCGTCCATTCGCATATTTGCAACCATCAGTATTTTATTGTTAATTTTTGAGAATAGGGAAATCTACCCGTCCATACAAGTAGGTTCCCTCTGCTCTAGTGCTAACACCAGGGTACTCACCTTTCTCAATAAGCCCTCAAGTTATGTATCCAGGTAAAGACATCAAGAATGGGGAAGATCACCCGCCTATACAAGTGGCTTCCCTCTGCCCTGGTATCCATAAATAACTACAAAAGTACTCGCCTTCCTCAGCAAGCTCTCGGGTGGAATAATCTACTTTACCCAAAATACTTAATTAACTAAAATTCGTACATAGCTAACACAATTGCTTCACAGAATTTCATAAATACACCCATATCATAATTAATCAATACAGGATCCACACAACATACATGTCCACATAGGACTAGTCCACACATGACTAATCAATCCACAGCATAAATGTCCACACAGGACTGGTCCACACAAGACTAATCAATCCACAACATAAATGTCCACACAGGACTAATCAATCCATAACATAAATGTCCACACAGGACTAATCAATCCACAACATAAATGTCCACACAGGACTGGTCCACACATGACTAATCAATCCACAGCATAAATGTTCACACAGGACTGGTCCACATAGGACTAATCAATCCACATCATAAAAGTCCACACAGGACTGGTCCATACAGGACTAATCAATCCACAGCATAAATGTCCACACAGGACAAAACAAACCACACAGGTTACAAAACAACCACTTCGTTCATAGTAAATAGGTAAACAACCTCCTTATACTACTGCAAATTTTTACCTCCCAATATAAATGTCCATATAGCGAGCTCCTCATACCACTGCCAACGTCATATGACGGTTATACCAGGTATGATATAACGACCTCCTCATACCTCTGCTAATGCTATATCGTAATTTACATGAACCACATTCCAAATCAACATTAGCCAAACATTTAACATATCCACAATTCTACCACAATATACATCACATCAATATTCGCAAACAATCAGTATATTCAACTAGGCAGACTTTACAGCCAAACAAAATTCGCAGTCTCAATAATTCCTCATTCCACATTAATCACAATCATTTAATTATCAAAAATGGTTTCAACCACACGATTTTTCCCAATATAATTTATCTACCTAAAAACATTATTTTCAATTCCAGTAAGGTTTAGAAAATTATACTTGTATGTATATAAGAATTCATACTTGAAACTAGTTGTTTAAAAATTATGGCAAAAAAATCATTATAAAATATTTCCCCTTACTTGCTCCTCGAAATTCGACCCAAGATCAACGAAACGAGACCCTGAAAATTAAAAATTCCAAATTCCTTAAACCTTAGCAAGACGCCCTTATAATAATTCCTAAGCTCCAAATGACCATATTTACTAAAGAAATTCCAAAATAACTCATTTACCTTGGTTTTGAGACTACTCAAATCAAAAATCTAGTCCTCCTATACTGTAGAGAATCTTCCCAAGAGTCTCGTGGTAGCTTCTAATCGTCGAATCAAGCTGAATTTGGTCCAGAATCGAAGAGAGAAGGTGGAAGGGCCAAAATTTCTAGAGAGAGAAAGAAGACATCCAAGAAATCTGCGTTGAAATGAAAGAATTCCACTTTTTATACACAGGGATTCGTTGATGAGACACGTCAATTCGTCGACGAGACCTGTACAAAATTCGGCGACGAAATAGTGAACTTGTTGACGAATTTCAGTTCATGAAAAACCCCCTCTCAGTATTTCCTCATCGACGAGACACGTACCCTTGTCGACAAGCTCAGAAGAACATTCGTCGATGAGACCAATCCATTCGTCGACGAACGATTGCTGCCACCTTTTCGAATTTGTTCTTCCTTCCCTTTCTATCTTCTTTATTATCTTAAATTATTTAAAAATTACCCGAGTTGTTACAAGTTATGTGTTATTAACCATCAGCTGACCGACACACTATTTTTCTGGATTCAAAATGTTGACCAAAGCTTGGTCGACCAACCGAATTTGAACATAGCTTCCACGTTCGATCAAACCTAAAATTTTGACATTTCTACTGTCCCTGGCCGACCTATGTAATGGTTCAAAAACACCTCGGCCGACCAACCCTTATGAATCGGCAAACCGGCCTTAGGTCCGGGCGACCGAACCTACGAAGGTTTGGGAAATTGCCCTGGCTCAGTCAATCAGTCATTGCCCACAACCAATTGAAGCTTTTTCTAAATTCAAAGTGGTTATGAGTGTTCGGTCGACTGACGATGAAGATCAGCCGACCGAATCTCTCGGGTTCTACATTTTTTTAGGGCTTAAATGTAATTAAATTTTAATTAAACAATTTGAATAATACCCAGCATGTCCATAACGATCATATTTTTCTGAAAATCTATATATATCCCTTCATAAGCCAAAATTAGCAACTCTAATTAGCTATAATTTTCTCTCTAATCCTTTGTTAATCAAAGTTCCCCCAAATCATTTTTATTGCAAAAATCTCTTCTTTGGGGCAAATTTTTTAAACAAAACTCTCCAACTCTCTTTCCATTTATTTACATTAAAATCATTTTGGAAGAGAGTCTATTTATTTTGGGCATTTATTTTTATATTCACATGCATATACTGTCACTTATTATTTATTTTCTGAAAATCATTTTTGAGAGTATAGCTTTGGTTTCTCCCGGTTATTTCTTTTGATAAATATTCTTGGGAGAAATTGTTTATGGCACAAATAATTCTTAGATTAAATCCCAAATTCTCCAAAGCCTAGGTTCTCCTATTATTCCTAGAAAAATATTTTTGGGAGAATATTTTTGTTAGGATCAAAACCTTAGAATTTTCATCATACAAATTATTTTCAAACGTTGAAATATTATGTTGAAAAACACCTTTACTACTGAGCATATATCATATCATTAGAGAGTTCATTTTAAGTTTAAATATGTATATCTTTACTTGTATTTTCAGAAGCATTTTATATGTACAAAAGTGTTTTTATTGTACCGATTGGGTTCATCTTGTTAATTGAACTATGGAGTTTCTGCCCCTTAAGTGAGATTGATTGGGTTCAGCCTGAAAATTGAATTAGGGAGTATTCGCCCCGTAAGGGAGACCACTTCGGCTCAGGCTGGTAATTGAGTTGGGGTATTTCTCACCCCATAAGGAGATGTGTGTAGGTTAGGGTCAGTCCTATAATGTGACTTGGGGTTTTTCTTGCCCTATAAGGAAAGGATGTAAATGGCTTTTGCTCCTTTCGTTTAAGTGAGTAGGTATAGTGGAATCCTTGGGAGCTATGCCCAAGGTGGGGATGTAGGCAGTATTGGCCGAACCTCAATAACAAATCTGTGTGTCACTTTCTCTCTATCTTATTTAAATTCCTACATTTTAATTTTAGCATGTGTATGAATTTTTATTTAGTGTTATAATTATTTGTATACACACATTTCATTTAAATAAGATATACTACACACGTGTATGTTTGCTTTCATTGTTAAAATTATTTTACATACACGTGTGTACATTGAATAAGATATGACTTGGGGTGAATCGGCAAGATGTTTAATTTAGCCAAAATATTTTTAATTCCCAATTCACTCCTCCCCCCCCCCCCCTCTCTTAGGATCACACCAATTCCAACACATAAAATCCCAAGCTACCTTAGCATTCCCAAACTTTTGAAAAAGACTATTGATGGGCAAAATGAAAGTATTGATGAACCAAGACAGAATCTTGTAGTGAATATTGTCTCATTCTTCCAGACAGGATGCAAATGTCTCTTCCTTCTCACTGTCCTTTTGCACTAGTTTAGGAACTACTCCAGTCACATAATGCCACAATCGGTGCCCTTTCAAGAAAACCTTCATATTCTGAGCCTACATACTATAATCGGATCCATCCAATATCACATCAATAAGACGTACAATTGAATCAAGATTCGATGCAGATTAAGACATATTGAAGCTTTAAATGCAAAAATAGTCCACAAAAATGAAATCAAGATGAAAAATTGAGTAGAAAACACATGAATCACAAAAGTCAATGCTAGTCAACGGTCAACTCGATAAAAGTCAATGGTCAACTCAATCAAAGTCAATGATCAACTGTCAATGCCAATAGAAGTCAATGATCACGATCCGCTAGGCAACAATCGGTGCTGACGTGGCAGCTAAGGCTAACGTGTCACATGCAGAATGAGACACGTGGCAGCTTGTGAAGGCTTGGGCATGTGCAACAGTAGGCCGGTGCGTGAGCATGTGATCGGCGCACCAAAATCTTTAGGCAGTGCTTGGAGGCATGTGAGGTGTCGAATGGCTCCGATTTCGGCGATATTGAACTCCTCTTTGAATGGGCTTTCCATCGATGGTGGCACCTTGGTGGAATAGTGACCAGAACAATGCGAAATCGAGAAAGGCAGAGAGAAGCAACAGCGCGAGGCGATGCGTGAGGCAGGTAGCAGTACAACTTCCTTTACGGGAGGGAAGTCTCGTACCTTGAAAATCTATTTCTGGGCTTATTGTTCCATATTGGACTACAAAAATGCTAAAAAGAACTCCAAACAGCGACTACCATCACAAGAAAGAGAACAAGAAATTTTCCAGAAGAACGCGAAAAATTTGTCGGAAGAACGCTAGAAAAATCTTACATGTCACAAGTCTGTAGCTCTAATACCATGAATAAAGAAAGAAAGAAACTATAGAGAGAAATCTTGTGTATTTCTGTGTGTATAAATTGCACAATAGAGTGCCTATTGGTATGCGAATGAGGCCAAACAATAATAGAAAGATAATAAATACAAAGAATCAAATCAGAATAAAATAAGCATAAAATCAGAATATTCATATATTCTAACATTCCATTAGCTAACCATTAGTCAACCATCATGTATATGTGGAAAAAAATTAATTTTAACATAATAAAATGCTATTTTTAAAATGACACATTTAATAAATTAAATTTAAAAAAATGGTCAACATAATGTCTTGAAAATCAAGTAACTCAAATACCTAATTGATTATCAAATTAACTAATCTATCGGGTACAATTGGTTGAGTTACTATAGATCAACTAATTGACATCAAAATAACCAAAAAAAAAAATCTATTATTATTTTTAATTTTTTTAAAAAAATATACAAAAAATAAAAATTACTAATAAGTCATAAAAAATACCTAGTAATTATAATAATACAAAATGTTTATTAGATGTAATTTTCATAAAAATTTAATGACTGAACACATCATAAAAATAAAACATAGTTTAATCTTTTTAAATTCAAGTAACTTGCCAAACAAAGTATTAAAAAAAGATAACTAAAATTCAAAATGTCATTCTTTATGAATCAAAATTATAAAATGGAATCTTATTTCTTTTCTGTGCAAAATATAAATTCTAAATGTATAAATAAAACTAAAATTTATATTAGTTGGTTCATAATTGTTTGAGACAATATACCTCACTTTTCTTGATTTTATTCAAGTCGTTATGTTATTAAATTTGGTAATCAACTAAACCCAAAAAGTAAACCACAATTCGACCAACTATCTTATCCAAATCAATTTTCTTAAACTATATTTTATTTGTTAAATATATATGTAGTCAATTTATTTTCATGAAATGCATATAGTAATCATTTTGTAACAATATAATTATTTAAGTATTTTTGTGAATTATTTGTACTGATTACTTATTTTTCATAATTTTTAATTTTTTAAAATGATAATTTAATTATGTTATCATACTTATGTCAACTGATTGACCTCCCTAAGTCATTAGGTATTCAATTCTCTTATAATTTTAATTTTTTAAATATATTGTAATTAGCTGATCAACTTTTTCAACTTAATTTATTAAATTAATATCATTTTCTTATTTTATCTTATCAAAATTGTGTAGAGGGATAAAATAACTATTTTATTAAAAATAAAATTTAATTTTTTTCACTAAACTTAATGGTTTACTTGTTAACGGAAAGTTCATTTTATCAATAAAATTTATTCTCAATGGGTTTTATGATAGTTTTCATAAACATAAGGGGTGAAGTGTCATTTTTTGAAAAGTGAGGGGGTGGGCGGATTTTACCATTTGAATTTGAATGAATTTGAATAAATTATAATATAATTTTATACTACATCTTCTCTCCAAATTCAATATAGCTTCAATTTCAAGGTCTATTCAAAAATAGGATTATAAAGGTGTGTATTGGGAGTATTGTTAGTTTTTTTTTTTTTTTTTTTAAAATGTTATTTTGGATTATGCTTAAATTATGGTAAAACAATCCCTTTTGTCCGAATAATCCTAAAAAAATTTGGATTTTCAAATTATTGAGAGAGAGAAAGAGAGAGTGAGATAATATATGATAAGAGAATTGTATTGAATGGTGTGGTTTGTATACAAGAGGGGTTCTATTCTAAGGGAAATGTTTGTTTATCAACTCGATGTGGAACAAGTGTTATATACATTAACAGCCCCCCTCAAACTCAAGTTGGCGAAATGGAGACCAATTTGAGTTTGGAAACTAAATTCTGAAGGCATCTAGGAGGATGCGTCTTAGTGAACATATCTACAGTTTGATCGGCAGAAGAAACTGATAACAGTCCAATGGTGCCACGGGTGAGATGATGATGCACAAAGTGACAATCAGTATCAATGTGTTTTTTGCGTTCATAGAATACATTATTGTGAGCAATCTGGATAGCACTTTAATTAGCGCAGCTAATGATAGTAGCAATAGAATGAGTGACGCCCATGTCTTCAAGTAACCATAAAATCTAAAGAAGTTCTTGAGTTGTATCAGCAAGAGCACAATACTCAGCTTCTATGCTTGAGCGGGCAACGATTGTTTGCTTCTTATACTACGCCAAGAAATAAGAGAGTCGCCAATGAAGAAGCAATAGCCAATGGTGGATATACGATTAGTGGGGTCACTAGCCCAATCTGCATTTGAGTTGGCATGAAGCTTAAGTGAAGAGTGGGCAAAGAAATGGAGACCATGAAATAGGGTCCCTTTGATGTACCTAAAAATGTGAAGCACCACGGCATAGTGGGGTGTGCGAAGAGCAGAGAGAAATTGACTGACAATATGGATGGCACAAAAGATGTCCAGGCGAGTAATTATAAGATAAACAAGACTCCCAACCAACTGGCGAAACAGGGTGGGATCATCTAAAGGTGTACCATCCATAGGAGTGAGTTTTGAGTTGAGCTCAAAAGGAGTGGTGCATATCTTACTATCTATGAGTCTTGCTTGAGTAAGAATATCTAAAGCATACTTGGCTTGAGAAAGATAATATCCCTTAGAGTTAGAAGTGATCTCAAGTCCCGAAAGGTAACTAAGCTTCCCAAGATCTTTCATCTCGACATGTTGGCTAAGATGGGTCTTAAGAACCAAAATTTCGGATGCGTCATCGCCAGTTATGATCATATCATCAACATAGAGAAGAAGAAGTATAGTATCCTGGTCTAATTTGTGGATGAAAAAGGAGGAATCATGCAGGCTGGAAGTGAATCCAAAATCTCTAACAATGGTACTAAACTTGGCAAACCAAGCCCGAGGAGCTTGCTTGAGACCATACAAAGCCCGACGAAATTTGCAGACTTGATGCAGAAGATGATGAGAACCAGGAGGAGGACACATATAAACTTCTTCAGTGAGTTCACAATGAAGAAAGGCATTCTTCACATCCATCTAAAATAGACCCCAATGATGAATGGCAACAACTGCAATTAAGCTGCGAACTGAAGTGAGATAGGCAAACGAAGCAAAGGTCTCCTCTTAGTTGATCCCATATTCTTGGGTAAACCCTTTTCCTACCAAGCAAGCTTTATACCACTCAATGGACCCATCAGAGTGATTTTTAATTTTGTAAACCCACTTGCATTCCAGAGCATGTTTGCCAATTAGCAGGTCCACAAGATCCCAAGTGTGAGTGTTTTTGAGTGCTTGTAGTTCCTCATCCATTGCTTTTTTCCAAAGAGGGTTAGAACTAGCTTCATGATAAGAATGAGGTTCATGTTGAGTAAAAGTAGTGGACAAAACAAAGTTGCGAAGATGAACAGAAGGAGTTTTTACTCGGTCACTTCGTCAAGGAGAGAGATCAAGAACTATTGGAGCAGATCCATTAGAAGATACAAGTTGCTCAAAAGTAGATGAGGTGGATGACTCGAGAGGAGTATTTGGAGACATGTTATCCGATAAAAAGATAGGATGTGTTGCTAGGGAAGTTGACTCAAAAGAAGAGCTTGTCTCAAGAGTATCAAGAAAAAGATTTGTGGAGAGATCAGTGAAGAGTTAAGAGCTGTTAACGTGCAACTGTTGAAATTTGGATATGGAGGCAAACTGATTATGCATCAAACTTGCATAATTAGGTGTTTAAAATCATGAATTAAATATTGCAATTTCACTTAAATGCCTAATTATGTCCAATATTTCAATATTGAGTTCAATTTATAATATTTAAATTTTTTTATCTTATACTTGCCTTAAATTTATGAGTTTTTGTATTTAATTATTGTAAGGTATTTTGGAAATTAAAGAAGTCAAGCAGATAGAATTTTATGCTTAATGGGCTTGGCACATAATAAATTAAATACAAAAGGGCGCAATCATGCAATGGAGTGAAAAGTGGGCCATGTATGTGGGCCGTGTGAAACTAAAGAAAGGGATGTGTGTGCAGCAATTAAAAAGGCCCATGCACTAGGAGAATAAAAGGGAAAAATAGGGTTTTGAAGGGGGGAGGGAGGTAGCTTTTTGGAGGACTCTTTTTGTGGGGAGCCATGCGAGAACCAGAAAGAAAAAAAAAGCTACTGTTCAGGCAACAATATGGGAACTAGCAAGCATTCAGCCATATACTCATCTCTCTCTCTCTCTCTCTCTCTCTCCTTTTTCCCTTTCTTTGTTTATTTATATTTTTTTTACCTCATTGTTATTTAAATTCTTGTTTTAATACCTTGCTCGAATTTATTCTTTGTTTATATTTAATTTTATTTAAGTCATTGTTGTGTTAGTTATTTTTATTTAAGCATTTGTTTGAGTTGATTTAAATTTTAGTCATTGTTGAGTAGAGTTTATTTTGGTTAAATTATTGTTGGGTTTTATTTTGTTTAAGGTATTGATGGATTAATTTTCATTTAGTTAATGTGGATTTATTTTTGTTTAAGCCTTTGTTTAAGTTTAGTTTATTTTTGTTTTAGTTCTTTCTTTTGATTTA
The DNA here is from genome assembly GCF_029873635.1 of Malania oleifera. Taxonomy (NCBI): domain Eukaryota; kingdom Viridiplantae; phylum Streptophyta; class Magnoliopsida; order Santalales; family Ximeniaceae; genus Malania; species Malania oleifera. The sequence goes on from NC_080424.1 coordinate 62,976,727, forward strand.
TTATTTGAATGTTTAATTATTGAGTTGTTTGGTTGGTTTAATTTTCGTATAGTCATTTTATTATTTTAATCAACCATGGGATGAGTGATATTAGTTGTGTTGATTTTCCCATCGTTTATTTACCATTATCCGTTTCTTGTCGTTAACTTTATGCATGTTATGTCCCCAGTTTATGTTTTGCTTTGTTTTGATTTCGTTCCAAACTCTCAAAAACCTAGAAATTTGAATCTAAATTGTGTTCAGTAAATGTTTTTTTTTTGTATTTTCTCCTTGTTACTTTAACGCGAGTTTGAAATTAATCTACATTCCCTGAGAAGACGATCTGGCCTTTTGGGCTAATTATTTCGCGACAAAACTTCTATACTTGGGATTGCCTTTGCGCTGCTCATTTTAGAGTGAGTCAAGCTTTGGGCGCTATTGCTAGGGAATTGTCAGGAATTTGTAGCCCAAACAAACCACTACACCATCATGCATTGCTTTACTTGTTGATGCACTTAATTTTACGATTAAGCATGAGATTATGTCAGTGATACATCAGTTCCATGGGACGGATTCTGAGAGTCTTTACCAGAACCTGGCGGACTTTGAGTTGGCTTGCACTACTTTTATTACTAGAGCTGGCATTGATGAGTTTATTAAACTTTGTTTATTTCCTTTCTCTTTAAAGGATAAAGCGAAGATTTGATTTAATTCTTTTAGGCCTCATTCTATCTCTAGTTCGACTAATATGGAACATGAATTCTTACATAAATTGTTTCCCTTAAAGAGAACTCAATTTTTGCAAGAACAAATAAGTCGATTCATGCAAAGAGTTGATGAGACATTTCATGCAAGCTGGGAGATATTTAAAGATCTGGTTAACATGTGTTCCCACCATGAATTTGAATCATGGCATCTGGTCAACTATTTCTACACCTGAATCGAAACAGTTCATCCATACTATATGTTTAGGAGATTTCTTCGACAAGGAGCCTGATGACGCACTAGTTTTTGTGGATTATTTAGCTAAAAATGCTTAGTAGTGGAACACTAGGATTGATAGAAGACCAATTTTAGCTCAACCATTGAGAGCAATACCTGGTAAAGGGCGGTATGAACTGAAGGATGATGTTGATGTTCAGGCACGTATGACTGCAATCACCAGAAGATTGGATGCTATGAAGATGGAAAAGGGGAATAGTATAAAGCAACCTCAAAATGTAAGTTAGGTGGGATGACCTCAGGATCCACCAGCCTCGAATACTTATTCTCCAACATGGAGAAATCATCCAAATTTTTCATGGAGAAATGATTTGCCTCGTCAATCCTCTTCACATTTTCAGCAAATTCCCCAATCATATGCACCACCTTCCTAACCGTCATATCATCAGACTGTTCCTTAGCATCAGTTGCAGTCACATCAGATTTCTTAGATTTATTCTTTAGTAGCACCTGCTCCAGAGAAATCTCTTGATGATAGTATGACACAAATGACTAATACACTTCAGCAATTTATTCAGAGTCAGGCCACAACCAATACGCAAACTTCTCAAGCCATCAACGAGATTAGGACTAATTTGACTAGGCAAAACACAACATTGAGTGCATTAGAGACATATGAATCCCCATTTCAAGCTCAGCTAGATACTCAAGTGCAGTTTGCAATTGTGGAACCGCCATCCTCTATTGGAGTTAATGTCAAGGATTGCAATGCTGAAGCAAATCTTTGCAGTGGTAAGGTGACTGGTATACCAAATAAGGAGGCTGGTTAGAATAGTAAGAGTTCAACTTTCAAGGAACCAGGTAAAATTTTTAATATTGATGTTTCTGAAGAACTAAAGGTAACTCCTCCAACACTTTTTCCTCAAATATTGATTTCTAAAGAAGTGAATTTCCTGGAAAACGTACTAGATAAAGACCCTTTCTTGTTAAAATAAGAAAGTCAATCTGCACATATTTTTTGTAACACTTTGGAGAGCATTGATTTATTTGAAACTAATTTTTGTGCAAGTAACAAAGCAAATTCGTTGTGGTGACTCAAATTTGGAGACTCGCCAGTTCAATTTATAAACCTGCACCCACTAGATGAAATTCCTCTCGAGCCTCCTCCAAGACATACTGTGATGTTTTTCTTTCTTTTATTTTTATTTTTTTAATTTTTAGTTTATTTAGAGGTACATTTTCCTTTAGATTTACTTTTTTCTTTTTTTTTTTACTTCTCTACCTAGGTACTCTTCTACTTCCCTCATTATCATTATTTTGCTTCTCTTTTCAAACATTGAGGACAATATTATATTTTAGTTATAAGGAGAGAACATGTATGTGCAATTGTGTGCTGTCATGTGATAGAATTTTAATGTGACATTTGCATGTGATGTTTGTATGTGTTAGACAGTTTGACAGTTTGGTCCACCTTGGAAGGTACTGGTATTGAGCTCAAAACATGCTAAATTCCTTATCTGTGAACACTACATGCTATTTTTTTTTTTCTTTTTGAGGACATGGAACATGTAGGATATAGTGCAAATTAGAGGTTAAATCAAAAGGAAAATTTATCCATTTTACTTAGTTTCAACCAAGGGAAGGATGTTGAAATTTTTGCTAAACACACACAACACGGGTCAGAATACTTAGAAAGACTACCTTAGATCGTTTTTGGTTGATGTATACTTCAGTTGTTTGAGACTCTAATGAACCACATTCTAATGGCTCAGAAAAGAAAGAAAAATAAAAAGTTTGAAGCAAATGAAAATAAGAAACAATCTAGGGATCAATTGAAAAAAAGAAAAGAAGAAAAAAAGAGAAAAGAATAAAAAAAAATAACAAGAGGGAAACAATTGTGTATTGGAAAGGGCTACCTATTACCAGGGTCCTAACTAAATAAGAAAGTGGGTGCCTTCTAAAGTGTAGTAGCATGAAAGCCACCATTGTACATTCATGTACTGGAAACGGCTACCTACTACTGGGGTCCTAACTAAATAAGAAAGTGGGTGCCTTTTAAAGTACAATAGTGTGACAACCACCACTACAATGGTTTTGAATAAGAGTAAGACTGTACGATTGTCTCAGATTAATTGTTGTGATTGAAACCGTTAATGTCTATTCGTAGTCAATCTTGGAATTCTAGCCTTTTCTTATGCACGCAAGCTTTGTTACATTCCATTACCTTGGCTGATTTACTAAATAGTGTATAAATCTCTCAGTTGATACTTAACTTGAATTAATCTGTTCCTATATCCCTAAACTCATTAAACATATTTCATGGCATGTGATTTTTAAAAGTACTTGAATTATGGTTGCTACTCCCCTAGTTTGAATGCATTCATGTTATTTGCTAGAGACTAGCAAAACGTTAGTTGAGAGGTGTGATTACGCGTCAAAGTTACGTAATTAGGTGTTTAAGATCATAAATTAAAGATTGCAATTTCACTTAAATGCATAATTATGTCCAATATTTCAATATTGAGCTCAATTTATAATATTTGAATTTTTTATCTTATACTTACCTTAAATTTTTGAGTTTTTGCATTTAATTATTGTAAGGTATTTTGGAAATTGAAGAAGTGAAGCAGCTGGGTCATGCAAAAGAATAATAAAGGAGACAAAATTTTATGCTTAATGGGCTTGGCACACAATAGATTAAATACAAAAGGGGGCAACCATGCAATGGAATGAAGAGTGGGCCATGTATGTGGGTCGTGTGAAACTAAAGAGAGGGCCGTGTGTGTAGCAATTAAAAAGGCCCATTCGGCCAGCTTTTAGGGAGTAAAATTTTGGAGTTTTCATGGTGCAGAGACTCGAACCAATAAAATAAGGAAATTAAATAAGAAATGAAAAAGGGGATTTTCAGCAGGCTTCGTCGACGAACTCAATGTTCTCGTCGACGAAGGCCCTTTTGAGGTTCATCGCCGAAATTCAGAGCTTCTTCAACAAAGAGATCCAGAACGTCCGAAAAATATCAGGCTTAGGGTTCATCGATAAGGCCCTTCCTTCATCGAGGAGCGACTTTGTGTGGCTCGTCGACAAAGGCGTCATTTCTTCGACGAATTTGACCGAGTCAAGAGGTCTATAAATAGAATTTCAATTGCTTCATGGTTAAGAAATCAAAATATCTCTCCCTCTCTCTATAGAACCTACGCCTACACTTTCTCTCTCTCTCTCTCTCTCTCTCGCTTCGATCTTTCGTCGTTTGTTGTCAGTTTCAACGATCGGAAGTTACCATGAGGATTAGGGAGCAAATATCTATAAATCTAGTGGAGTGGATTCTTGATTTTAAGAAAATTTAGGGTTCGGTTTTCGAGCATCTTGGGTATTTTTGGGAAATAGGTAAGGGGATTATATTATATCAGTTATGTTTATGAGTTCTAACATATTGAAATGTTAAAACGGTTTTTAGACAAATAGTTACAACTTTTCTAGGGTTTCGGGCCTAGGGTTCGGTTAACCGACTTTATTTTCAAAACCAATCATTTAAATTTAAGTATGATATTTTTAAAGTACAGTATGGATCTTTATGAACGTTTTCACCAATTGGAAAGTTGTTATTTCAAACTATAGACTTGTTTGAAAATCAACCAAAGACGCTAAGGTTGATTATCTCCATTTTTCTCGTATTTATCTATATGTTTATATTCAGTAAAATAATAACCTAGAGATATTCATACCCTCGTTTATGTTCTCAAGAAATTGAGTTATGTATGAGTTACTAGAAGAAAATTGTGTGGCATGAGTATATTTTTAATTGACATTAAATAAGCAGGTTTTGTGTAATACAGAACTGTAACGGCTATAAGCCGAGATGAAAGATATGATGACTATATACCAAGAGAGGAGATGAGATGAGATAAGATTTTATGATACACCAATTTTTACCGAGTCAGCATTTGACAGACATATTTTACAGAGATATGTACAGAGTATGTTATATTACATTTTTATGAAATGAAAGATGATTACAGTTTTATACAATGTAAATTGCCTTATATAATAGTAGAGCCCTGTTATGATGATCTTATGGTTAGAGTATGATACCATATCTATATGTATGTAGGGGGTGCAACCACACTCCTCAATTAGAATGTGGATGGGAAAGGCGACTAGTGGCCTAGGTAAAGTACTCCCCGAAGGAGTGATTTTGGGGCCCCATCCGACGGAGTATTTCGGATGACTCGGCCTTCGGGCACAAAGAGAGAGAGTAGGCACCATCGTACTACTTTATGTTTGACTTAGCATTAGTTGGTCGGCTATTTGCAATTCTAGCCTTCGAGTCGCACAACCCGTCCTGGGAGGGAAGCATGTCGCACATGTATGTGATGGCATGACGACACTAGTCCTATAGACCAGGTTGTATCTTCTAGGCATATTTGAGCATATTTACTATAGAAATGGCTATATTGAGCTAGAATATGTATTTTCAGATTTACAGAGTAGTACAATTTTAAAATGTCAATTAAATGTATTTAAATATTAGCAGTATATGTATACACAAAATCTCATGCTAGTCACACATTGATAATAATATAATCCTTCTTATTGAGAGGTGTCTCACCCTAGTATACAAATGTTATTTCAGGTCCTCTGAGGGATCGAGCCTAGCGTGTTGCCAGGCAGAGTTAGATAGGAGACAGTCCTTGTCAAAGCTAGTGAGATTTTATGCAGTGCCTGTTTTTTGGGGATTGTATATACATAGCAGATTATGCTTTTAGTTATGTATGGATATATATATGAAACAGGTGGAGACTTTGGTAAATTTTATTAGAAGATGTATGTTTTCCACTGTGTATGTTTATGCAGTTCAGTATGGAACACCCGTTTTTCCCTTGTTTGGGTTGGTATGTATGTTTAGTGGCACTCCGGGCCCACCGAGAGGGTCGAGGTGCTACAGTTGGTATTAGAGCTAACTAGGTTATTAGGTCTTATAGACTTGGTTAAAAGAGGTTAAGAGATCTTACCAAAGTATAGGAATAAGAGCATGATAAGGATAGGAATAGGTATGATAGGACTTTCGAGTTTAGCTTCGTAAGCTTGGAGACAATATTCCATTAGCAAACTACTATGTTTTTCTGAATCAGTCGACGGGTTCAAAAAATCACGGCAATCCATTGATGGTTTTGTTTTCGAGTGGAGGGGGGGAACTTAAGTTAGAATAAGAGTATCAAGTTAGCAGAGTATGTCATTATTGGGGATGTTAAGTTATTGAAATGAGTCTTATATAGTGTTATAGTATTGTAGTAGTAATATATATGTAAAGTACTAAGATTCTAAACAATTTTCTCAATTATCTCTTCAAGATGAAGTTCAGGGACAATATTGCAAACACTGGTGGTAGTAGTAATGAGGGGGCTAGCCATGAGGCTGGCAGTGATACTGCGATGGTACTACGTGACTTCGCCTAGAAGTTTATGGCGGAGGTCATGCGGAGTTCTAGGAGGTAGGACCATCCCATGGTTGAGCTAGGAGGTTCTATTGATCATTTCACCAGACTGAAGCCTCCTACCTTCATGGGGAGTACAGACCCAATCCAAGTAGAGAATTGGATTTGGGAGATCGAGAAGATCTTGGTTGTTCAGTGTTGCACAGATGAGCAGAAGGTGCTCTATGCGGCGTTCAAGTTGACAGGTGAGGCGAAGAGATGGTGGGAATCAGTGAGGATATTGGAGGAATAGAGGCCAATATAGGTGGCGATTACATGGGGCTATTTCAGAGAGGTGTTCTTTGAGCGGTACTTTTCAACCACTGTCAGGAATGCGAAGATGGAGCAGTTCATGGTTCTGACATAGGGGCAGCTGTTAGTTCAGTAGTATGCTGCCAGATTCATGGAGTTGTCTCACTTTGCCCCGTTTATGGTATCAGATGAGGCAAGGAAAGCCTAGAAGTTTGAGAGGGGTCTAAAGAAAGAGATACAGAAGCAGACAACGATACTGCAAATTAAAGACTTTGCTACTCTGGTGGATAAGGCCACCGTAGTAAAGGAGAGCCTGTAGGGGGATTTAGAGGTACATAATTCGAAGAAGAGACTGATGCCTTCCAGTTCTTATTCAGGTGCGAAGCAGGGCACTTGGAAGAAATATGGTGGTGGAGGAGACCAGCGGCGAGGGACTGTGGGTGGAACATCTCAGGGTACCACACCTTCCTTTGCTTGTCCTTCATGTGGCAAGCAGCATGTGGGGAAGTGTATATGGGGATTAGGTGTTTGCTACCGAAGTGGTAGACCAAGGCATATGGTGCGTGAGTGCGGCACGCTAGGGAGCAACGCACCCCACAACAGCCATCTCGAGGAGGTGCTCATGCACCAGGTCGTGGATATTAGAGGGGTACAGCCCAAGCGAGGGTTTATTCCCTAACTCCTAGAGACGCAGAGAGCGTAGGAGACTTGGTGACAGGTAATATTTATATGCTTTCAAATAAATTTATGATATTATTTGATTCAGGAGCAATGCATTCCTTTATTTCTTGGGGATTCATTAAATTATGTGGGTTAGAGGTACAACTATTAGATGCAAAATTAGTAATGGCTACACCGTCAGGGTCAGTAGTCGTATGTAGTAGCGAAATTTTCTAGTAGAGATTCAGGGGAGAGTACTACCAGTCAGTTTAATTATGTTTGATATGCACGACTTCGATGTCATTTTGGGGATGGACTAGCTAGCAGCCAGTTATGCCAGCATCGATTGCATAGGAGAGAGGTAGTATTTAGGCCTCCCGGGGAGCAGGAATTTAGGTTTGTAGGGTCATGCATGCATTCTGCACCATGTATCCTTTCAACTATTCAGGCTAGGAGGTTACTATTAGAGGGATGCCTGGGGTATTTGGTTTTTGTGAAAGAAATGTCGAGAGAAGAACTTAAGCTAGAGGAGTTTCCGTAGAAAATGAGTTCCCGGATGTGTTTCTAAAGGACTTGCTAGGATTGCCTCCTGATCGTAAAGTGGAGTTCGCTATAGAGTTGACTCCAAGCATGGCACTGATTTCGAAAGCTCCATATTGTATAGCTCCAACAAAACTAAAGAAATTGAAGGAGTAGCCATAGGAGCTACTAGATAAGGGTTACATCTGACCGATTGTTTCACCCTGAGGAGCATTGGTGTTGTTTGTGAAGAAGAAGGATGGGTCGATGAGAAAGTACATCGACTACAGAGAGACTAACAAGGTGACAGTGAAGAATAAATACTCGTTACCCAGAATTGATGATCTGTTTGATTAGCTACAAGGCATACAGGTCTTCTCTAAGAATGATCTACGATCCGGGTATCATCAGCTGAAGATGAAATCGGAGGACGTACCAAAGACTGCATTCCGGACTAGGTATGGCCACTATGAATTTCTGGTTATGCCTTTCAAATTAACCAATGCTCCTATAGAATTTATGGACTTGATGAATAGGGTGTTCCACGAGTATCTGAATCAATTTGTGGTCGTTTTCATTGACAACATCCTGGTCTATTCGAGTAGTCCCGATGAGCATGCAATTCATTTGAGGTTGGTACTTCAGGTACTTAGGGAGAAGAAGTTGTTTGCAAAATTTAAGAAGTGCGAGTTCTGGTTAGAGCAAGTGGCGTTTCTAGGGCATTTATTGTCCAGGGAAGGCATATCAATGGACCCGAGTAAGATAGAAGCGATAGTGAACTAGACAAGACAGAAGAATGTTTAGGAGGTCAAGAGTTTTTTGGGTCTTGCATGATACTACCGACAGTTCGTAGTAGGGTTCTCCAGACTATCAAGTCTATTGACACGACTCATGAGAAAGAACGTAAAGTTTGAATGGATTGATGAGTGCAAGCAGAGTTTTTAGGAATTGAAGTAGTGGTTGGTTACTGCTTTAGTTCTGACCATTCTGTCAGGGGATGGTGGATTTGTTATCTACAGTGATGCCTCTAAGAAGGGTCTCGGGTGTGTCCCAATGTAGTAGGGAAAGGTAATTTCTTATGCTTCTCGTCAACTTAAGGAGTACGAGAAGAACTACCTAACACATGATATAGAATTAGCTGCAGTAGTGTAAGCATTGAAGATTTGGAGGCACTATCTGTATGGTGAAAGGTGCGAGATCTTTACCGATCATAAAATTTGTAAGTACTTTTTCACCCAGAAGGAGCTGAACATGAGGCAGAGGAGATGGTTGGAGTTGATAAAGGACTATGACTGTATCATTAGTTACCATCCAGGAAAAGCTAATATAGTAGTTGATGCTCTGAGTCCAAAGTCAGTAGATGCGTTGGTTTAAGCAGTTGTTATGCAGCATCAGATCATGATGGATCTGGAGAGGTTAGGAGTGGAATTGGTGGATGAGGATCCATGGGCATTCATTACCAGTTTAGTTATACAGCCGACCTTATGGGAGAGGATCATAACAGTTCAGAAAGAAGATACAGAGCTAGTAGAGGTTATGGAAGGGGTTCAGGATGGTTTAATGTCGGATATCAACATCTCTGATGATGGGGTATTGAGATTCCATACCAGCATCTGCGTACCGAATGGCGCCAATATTAAGTAAGTCATTTTAGAGGAGGCACATTGTTCACTCTACACAGTACATCTAGGGAGTACGAATATGTACAGGAATCTGTGGGAATCTTTCTGGTGGTCTAACATGAAAAGAGAGATCGCCCATTTCGTAGAGTAGTGCCTAACATGCCAGCAAGTGAAGGCGAAACACTAGAAGCCAGCGGGACCATTGCAACCACTTCTTATTCCTAAATGGAAGTGGGACCACATTTCCATGGATTTTGTCACGGGATTGCCATCAACACTTTACGGATAGAATGCGATTTGGGTAATGGTTGACAAATTAACGAAGACTACCCATTTCATCCCGGTTAAAGTAAGCTATTCCATGGATAAGCTGGCAGAGCTTTATGTTCAAGAGATAGTCAGATTGTGATGCGAACCCCAATTGACATGCGTTGAAACCCAACAACCAATATTGGAATACTTACCAAATGATGCGAACCTCAACCGACACACATTGAAACCCAACAACCAATATTGGAATACATGCCCACGAAAGCTAAAATTCAGATTTTGGATAGAAAACCTCGACCCAATGTTAAAATGCAACCCAACGCAGAACCACGACGATCCTATGAAGCCTAACCTTTTCGACCCATTCAATGCAACGATAATCACATTCACCACCGATATCCACGCACACCCTTGGCCACATAAAGTAACTACACAACGCGAACCACCATGATTTTTACTATCTAAATCTACACGAAACACCCAGCCTGCAAAAAATTCGATTTTAAGCCACACAGGTCTCACCGGAATCCTTGACCCCTACAGTTCTCAGGTACTTGTCAATTCTCATCAAATTGCACGGGGTACCAGTGTCGATTGTCTCAGATAGAGATCCACGTTTTACTTCTCAGTTTGGGAAGAATCTTCAGGAAGCATTGGAATCTCAACTTACGTTCACTACTGCATTTCACCCATAGACCGATGGTCAGACAGAGAGGACCATCCAAATATTAGAGGATATGTTGAGAGCGTGCATACTAGATTTCTGCGGCAGTTGGATCAGATATCTATTGTTAGTTGAGTTCGCCTACAATAATAGTTACCAAGCCAATATCAAAAAATGCACCTTAGGGCACTTTGGTCAGAGGTGGGTCGATCTCCATTGTTACTAGGATAGTTGGTGAGGCGACATAGTAATTTTTTTTTTTTTTTGGGGGGCCAGAGTTGGTCTAGCAGACCTCGGAGAAGGTCAAGCTCATCAGGGAACGGATTAAAGCAGCCCAAAGTCAGCAGAAGAGCTAGGCAAATACACACTGATGGGAGTTAGAGTTTGAGGTGGGTGATGCTGTGTTCTTAAGGATTGCTTCAATGAAAGGAGTAATGAGGTTTGGTAGGAAGGGCAAGCTGAGCCCTAGGTACGTCGGACCGTTTGAGATTCTGGAAAGAGGTCGGTTCGGTGGCGTACAGGATACCATTACCACTTGCATTGTCTAGAATTCAGGACGTGTTCCACGTGTCCATGCTTATGAGGTATGTTCCAGATCCTTCACATGTGATCAATTACGAGTCGTTGGAGCTTAGAGACACGTTAGCATATGAGGATATACCAATTCAGATCCTAGATCATAGAGAGCAGGAGTTACATAGAAAGAGAATTCTATTAGTGATTGTATTGTGGCATAATCACGCAATAGAGGAGGCTTCATGGAAGTTAGAATCAGAGATACATTAGAAGAATCCTTAGCTATTCAGAGACGCTTAGAGCTAGGTAGGTAAGCAGAACGGTAAGTAAGTGGTATGTATGTATTATAGTTAGAGTAAGTTTGTTTATGGTTTATAGTATAATTGGTCTTCGGGAGAGTTTGTTTGGATATTTTAATCTCCCAAGACATTATGTGTAACCATGGTATTCCTCCACCATAAGTGAGGGTAGGTAATAAACTTGGGATGGTGTTGCTATGTGGGTGGCCATCGACTCTTCCTAGAGTCAGAGCAGCGATGGTTTAGATGATGTGATAGAAAGTAGTTAGCAAATTTTGAGGACAAAATTTTTATAAGGAGGGGAGATTGTAGAGAACCAGACCAGGAAAATAATGAAAGTAAATAAGAAAGGAAAAAGGGGATTTTCAGCAGGCTTCCTCGACAAACTCAATGTTCTCGTCAACGAAGGCTCTCATGAGGTTCGTCGCTGAAATTCAGAGCTTCGGTGACACAGAGATCCAAAACGTCCTAAAAATATCAGGCTTAGGGTTCGTCGACGAGGCCCTTCCTTCTTCGAGGAACGACCTTATGTGGCTCATCAACGAAGGCGTCATTTCATCGACAAATTTGACCGAGTTAAGGGGTCTATAAATAGATTTTCAATTGCTTCATGGTTAAGAAATCAAAATATCTCTTCCTCTCTCTCTAGGACCTGCGCCAACACACACACACACACACACACACTCTCTCTCTCTCTCTCTCTCGTCCCTCTCTCTCTCTCTCTCTCTCTCTTCAATCTTTCATAGTTAATTACCCATTTCACCAATCGAAAGTTACCACGAGGATTAGGGAGCAAATATCTACAAATCTAGTGGAGTGGATTCTTGATTTCGGGAAAAAAGTTAGGGTTCGATTTTCGAGCATCTCGGGTGATTTTTTGGAAATAGGTAAGGGGAATATTATGTCAGTTATGTTTATGAGTTCTAACAGATTGAAATGTTAAAACGGTTTTTAGATAAATAGTTATGACTTTTCTAGGGTTTCTAGTCCTAGGGTTCGGTTAACTAAATTTATTTTCAAAACCAACGGTTTAAATTTGTGTATGATATTTTTAAAGTATAGTATGAATCTTTATGAATGTTTTTACCATTTGGAAAGTTTTTATTTTAAACCATAGACTTGTTTGAAAATCAACCAAAGACAGTGGGGTTGATTATCTCCATTTTTCTCGTATTTATCTATATATCTATATTTAGTAAAATAACAACCTGGAGATATTCATACCCCCGTTTTAGCAGCAGTATGTATGTTCTCAAGCAATTGAATTATGTATGAGTTACCAGAAGAAAATTGTGTGGCATGAGTATATTTTTAATTGACATTAAATGAGCAGGTTTTGTGCAATACTGAACTGTAACGACTATAAGCCAAGATGAGAAATATGATGGCTATATGCCAAGAGATTAGATGAGACGAGATAAGATGAGATGTGACAGATAAATGCCAAGTTTATGATACGTCGATTTTTATTGAGTCAGCATCTGACAGATATATTTTACAGAGATATGTACAGAGTATGCTATATTACATTTTTATGAAATAAATGATGATTACAATTTTATATGATGTAAATTCCCATATATGATAGTAGAGCCCTGTTATGATGATCTCATGGTTAGAGCACAGTACCGTAGCTATATGTATGTAGGGGTGCAACCACACTGCTCAGTTAGAGTGTGGATAGGAAAGGTGACTGGTGGCCTGGGTAAAGTATTCCATGAAGGAGTGATTCTGGGGCCCCATCTGATGGAGTATTTCAGATGACTCAGCCTTCGGGCAGCCTTCAGGCATAGAGAGAGAGTAGGCACTATTGTACTACTTCAAGTTTGACTTAGCATTAGTTGGCCGGTTATTTGCTAGGTCTAGCTTTCGGGCCGCACAACCCGTCATGGGAGGGAAGCATGTCACACGTGTATGTGGTGGCGTGAGGACGCTAGTCCTACAGACCAGGTTGTATTTTCTAGGCATATATGAGCATATTTACTATAGAAAGGGCTATATTGAGCTAGAGTATGTATTTTCAGCTTTACAGAGCAATACAGTTTTAAAATGTCAATTAAATGTATTTAAATGTTAGCAGTATATGTACACACGAAATCTCATACTAGCCACACATTGATAATAATATAATCCGTTTTACTAAGACGTGTCTCACCCTAACATACAAATGTTGTTTCAGGTCCTCTGAGGGATCGAACCTAGCGTGTTGCCAAGTAGAGTTGGATAGTAGGCAGTCATTATCAGAACTAGTGAGATTTTATGCAGTGTTTGTCTTTTGGGGATTGTATATACATAGTAGATTATCTTTTCAGTTATGTATGGATGTATATGGGAAATAGTTAGAGACTCTGGTAAGTTTTATTAGAAGATGTATGTTTTTCGCTGTGTATGTTTATGCAGTTCAGTATGAAACACCCATTTTTCCTTTGTTTGGGCGGATTGTATATGTATAATATTAGAGAGATGTAATGTAGGTTATTAAAAAAAAAAATTGTTTGAGAGGGAAAAGAAATAATAAAAAGGACAAAGAGTAGAATGTTCCCTCGCTTTCACCACCCTCTTTTCTTTTCTCTCGCCCCTCTCCCTGCAAATGCCCATGCGCTAAAGATAAATGTACAAATTATGGTTTTGAAAGGGGAGGGAGGCAGCTTTTTGGAGGACTCTTTTTGTGGGGAGCCGTGCAAGAACCAGAAAGAAAAAAGAGCTACTGTTTGGGCAGCAGCTTGGGAACCAGCAAGCATTCGGCCATACATTCATCTCTCTCTCTCTCTCTCTCTCTCTTTCTCTCTCTCTCTCTTTCCTCTCTCTCTCTCTCTCTCTCGCTCTCTCTCTTCTCCTTTTCCCTTTCTTTCTTTGTTTATTTTTTTTGTCCTTACTTCTTGTTATTAAAATTCTTGTTTTTAATACTCCTCAATTTATTTTTGTTTAAGTTAATTTTATTTAAGGTAAGTCATTTTTGAGTTAGGTATTTTTACTTATGCATTTATTTGATTGAGTTATATTTCAGCCATTGTTGAGTAGAGTTTATTTTGGTTAAATTATTGTTGGGTTTTATTTTGTTTAAGGTATTGATGGATTAATTTTCATTTAAGTTATTGTAGATTTATTTTTGTTTAAGCCTTTGTTTAAGTTTAGTTTATTTTTGTTTAAGATATTGTGGAGTAAGTTTATTTAATTGTTGAATGGTTTTATTAGATTAATGAAGTTCTTACTTTTGATTTATTATTTGAATGTTTAATTATTGAGTTGTTTGGTTGGTTTAATTTTCTTATAGTCATTTTATTAGTTGAATCAACCATTGGATGAGTGATATTAGTTGTGTTGATTTTCCCGTCATTTATTTACTGTTATTTGTTTATTGTCGTTAACTTTATGCATGTTATGTCCGTAGTTTATGTTTTTTTTTTTTTTTTGTTTTAATTTAGTTCCAAACTCTCAAAAACTTAGAAATTTGAATTTAAACTGTGTTCAGTAAATTTTTTTTTTCTTCTTGTTACATTAACGCGAATTTGAAATTAATCTACATTCCTTGAGGAGACGTTCTAATCTTTTGGGCTATTTATTACGCGACAAAACTTCTTTACTTAGGATAGTCTTTGTGGTGCTCATTTTAGATGTGAGTCACAAACATCTTGTGTTTCCTGAAAACAACATGACGTGACACTTTGAGACATTTGGAGTGAGGATCTCAACATCTGTAACCTTTGTGTTCAACACAATATCCCAAGAAACAACATAAATAGGATCTAGGGTCCAATTTGGTATGCTCATGAGGCTGAAGGAGAGTAATACATGCACAACCAAACACCTTCAGAATGTTATAGTCGGGAGGGCGACCATAGAGCCGCTCAAAGGGTAATTGGTTCCAAATGATAGGAGAAGGCACACGATTCTTAGTGTAAATAGCTATAAGAGCAACTTCACCCTAAAAATGTTCAGGACACAAACCAAATATGAGAGGAGAATTGTAGAGAGAGAGAGAGAGAGATAGATAGAGAGAGAGAATACAAGAGGAAAGAATTGTATTAAATGTTGTGGTCTATATGTAAGAGGAATATCCTATTTATAGTCTATTCTAAGGAAAATATTTATTTATCAACTCGATGTGGGACAAATGTTATATACATTAACACAAATTGCACAAGTTTTAATTTTTTTTTTTTAAAAAAAACTTTGTTTTTGTTTTATTTATTTCAAAATTTTCTCTCTATGGGCTTGATCTTTGTTTCCAAACATTTTCAAGAGGGAGCACCTATTGAGCGTAAAAAGCCAGTTTATTTTTTGAGAAAGTGAGAAAAGTCTG
This sequence comes from Malania oleifera, assembly GCF_029873635.1. NCBI lineage: Eukaryota > Viridiplantae > Streptophyta > Magnoliopsida > Santalales > Ximeniaceae > Malania > Malania oleifera. Next base: position 62,992,223 of record NC_080424.1, read on the forward strand.
AAGCCCTTATTTTTCCATAGAAATATATTCATTCAAGAAGAGTTTCAAAAGATATTGATAGTAAAAACAAACCTGTAAAACAACACAAAAAATTAATTTTAGAGAGAGAGAGAGAGAGAGAGAGAGAGAGAGAGAGAGAGAATCAAAATGGAAAAAAAGCACAGCCTTAATAGTTAACAAAATGGGCACGTACATGCTAAATTCCCAGGGTTCTAAATACATTATTATAATTATAGTTATGGTTGTAACAGGGGACGAGAACGAGTAGGAAAAAACATACTCTGCTCTCCGTCCACATGAAGCAACAGTGTTGCCAAATATAACCAAAATACATTTCAAAGCTCTCAAAATATAATCGGGTATTGGAAATAAGAAATAGCTTTTCATGAAATGAAAGGCTCCCTTCCCTCTCTCCCCTCCTCAAATTCCATTTACAAGCTTCAAATTGGGTTTCGGTGCCTTTCAAATGGGTTAGGATACAGTTGCCCAAGACCACAAAGGTCCCTTTAGGAACACAAATAACCACCACTATTTACTTTATTACTTCTATAATCATTAATTTTAACTATATCCAAAATCAGCTCCCCTCAAATCCTTCACATCCCTCATTCCCCTCCCACCTCTAACAGCTGCGTGGTAGGCAACTTCAGCAGCTTCTTCAGTGACTCGACAATGTTGGCAAATGTGGGGCGTTGCGCAGGTTCACTGTCAAGGAAATCAAACAACCGCTACAGTCAGGATATGAAACTCGAACTATAATAAATTTAATCACAAAGAAAAAGGTTATTGATATATATATATATATACTATGATGCCTCTTATCTTCCGTTTGTTCGGAGGGAGGAAATGTGACGAACTACTCCAATCACAAGTACTTTCCCAAGGATGATGTATAAAAATAAAAGAACTAATAAACCACTGCAAGAAACACTCCCTTGCAATTTATGAATTAGAAATGATCCAAGAGAGAGACAAAGTGGGGTTCTACCATGGTTCCCATCAAGAAATGCCCATTTGAGACTTTGGAGCATCCCCACCTAGAATTTTTTGAAAGCTCTCTCCCCACCCCACACACACACACACACCCATCCTTCATTGCCTTCTAATAGGTCCAGCACCCCAAGTGCAGATAAATTAATTTAGTGTACGTTTAAGAAAGTCAGTCACAAAAAGAGACTCCAAGACAAATCTAAATATAACTCCACGATTTTAGGAGATTTGAGTAGGAATCCTAATAACTCACTTCTTATCCTAATATGTTTTGAGAGTACATCATTTATGTAGCAGAAAATGTGTCCTACCCTCTCGAAGTTGGTGTCCATGCCAACCACATCTCTAATTTTTCGCTTTTTTTAATTTTCTTTTTATTTTTGCAGCCTTTCTTTCATGTCTAACAGCACATAATTTACTGCACTGCAAAACTAATGTTGAAAAGTGCTTCCAGCCAAGTCTTATGAAAGCTAAAGAGTAGTCCTCCATATGTGAATTGAATTTTGACAGGTTTTCTGTGTTAATTGGTTGGTGTAGCATGTCATAGTTAACTAGAGGACTGGTAATCTTACTCCGCCCAGCAAGATTCCATGAGGCTGGCCAACTTGGGGGATGTATTTTGCGGGATAGCAAGCCTTCTATTTTGGAAAGCTACAGCTCCAACCACCTGAAAATTTGAGATGTCATGTCAACAAGGGTCAAAAAGAGAAATGCACAGCACAACATGTGTCCTGCCCTAACAATTATAGTTAGATGGCTTGCTACTGAAGAATTTGCTACATCCAACCAACTGAAGAATTTGCTACATCCAACCAACTGATGTAAGAATGAGCATTTGATCACCAGAACCTCCTACCACCATAACATACGTTCAATGGAATGCAAATGCTTATTGATCATACCTGTGCAGGGCTAAGTCCATTCCATGGCTGCTGCATGGTCAAAAGCTCCCATAGGATGACTCCAAAACTGTAAACATCAGATTTCTCATTTGAGGGCTCTCCACGGAGGAATTCTGGGGCCATCCACTCAGGCTGAAATGAAAACCAAGAGAGTTACAAGCTGATTGATGCAGTGCGAAGAAAATTCTCTACCTGCAAAATATTGATGGAAATATCTGATTTCTCAAGGATAATGCAATACAAGCCCCCTGTTAATGATGATAAATAGCAAGTAATCTGAAAAATAATTTGACACAGAACAAAATATATAAAAATGGTGAATGATTTAATTGCTTCATTTACATTTAATCCCAGAATTGCTCAAGCACTTACTATTCAATGTATTACATAGTTTTTGTACAAATATGCTCAATGAAGCTATGGAGTGCTAATACTTCAAACTTACTCAACCTAATCAAGAAGGAAAATAATTTTCTGAATGATAGAGGGGGGAGGAGGGCTGGGGCTGTCTTTTTTTTTTTTTTTTGGTGTGATTATCTTTGCACATGAGAGAGAGAGAGAGAGTGAGAGAGAGCTTACTGTTCCAGCAACAGATTTTGATGGTATAAATGTATTAGCTTTGAATCTGGACAACCCAAAATCACACACCTAAGCATGAAATGTAAGATGAAGTTTAGCTTGCGAGAAACCAAGTGGCATATGCCTGATAATGGAAAATGGAATCTACACTCGTACCTTTACTGTCCAATTTTTATCAACCAATAAATTTGGAGATTTAAGATCCCAATGCACTATTGGAGGATTCAAACGATGCAAATAATTGATCCCCTTGGCCTGCATTATTGCATAACAATGTAAACATTTGGTACAGTAGACAAAAACAGTTTGCAACACTGACATAAATAGTACGAACCACATCTAATGCCATTCGTAACCTCCTCCTATGATCCAAAACTTCCCCTGAAGTTGGTCTGTGAATGAGGCGATACATACTGCCCCTGTTCCACAAAAGATTGAGTGGATGCTTCTGGATTTGAGCAAATACTAGAGGATTACTGTAAAGAGTTATACAGTTATCATGTGACAACTAAAAGATGGATTACCTAGGAAGATATTCTGTAACAATTGAAAGATGTGGACGCTTTGTAACTGCACCCATGAAGAGAACCACATTTGGATGGCGGACACGTTTCATTATTGCAACCTAAAAAGAGAGGGGAAATGGTATGTGAATTGCAACTTAGACAGTAGCAGTAAGAATCAATATATAACCACCTTAGAACAATAATGGTACGCATTCAAAAATAATTTAAGAGGCTATAAATCTAACAATCTAAAGCTTGGCAATATGAAAGGAGATACAATCTTACTATTGACAAGGTCTTCACCATTCATATAGAACAGATGGAACATGAGTGTTAAAGCATATAAAATCCATCTAGATACAACTTGTATAGTGCAATAGACAAATTTGATGCAAAAGTAGCCAAAGCTGACAACAAAATTTCATATTTTCCAAAAAAAAAATAAGTTCTCCACTGGACAGCACTCAAAATTTGTACACATGCACGGGCATACTCAAGGAATCTACAAAAAAAAAATAAAGAAGACATAAAATAAATGATGAGTGGAACCTATCGATTATCTTTCATTCCAGTAGAACATATTGCATCTATTGGAAATTCCGTAACGACCACCAGTCACATATTAACCACTAGTAATAGATGAAACACTTGTCTTAAATTTTCAATTGTGTTTATTGTGAGAATACAGACCTCTCTAAGGAACTCCTTCAATTGATCATCTTGAAAATCCTGGACAGTTAGAACCTTGACTGCAACATCCTGCAGTTCAAAACAATATACGCTTCATGAACATACAAAAGCATGCGGAAAACAAAATACATATATACACACACAAACATACACAAAAGCATGTGGCAAACAAAAGTCAAAATAGTTGAAAAAAAAAAAAAAAAAGTTTTTCTATTAATGTTACACAATATACACGCACACACTAGTCCCTGACACATGCATAAATATACATGCTTCTGAGCTTTTGGTAGTCATGAGTAATAATAAGAATATGCATGCAAAAAATTAAGGAGAATATGTGTAGTTATTGGTAGTCAGCATAGTGATGCATAGGATTTATATTTACTAAACCAGCCACTAAGTGAAAATTTTATCTTGAAAACAAAATTGGGGAAAAAATAGGACATTTTTGGTACATAATGAGGAAAAAGGGAAGACTGAAAACTATCATATCTTCCTTTAATTAATACTAATTGTAAGCACACACTGTGTATGCCCCACATTTTTAAATTTACTCTTTTTTTTTAGGAGATAATGGTAAGTCATAAAGATGTTTTAAATTTTTAAAATTAAAATTATTTCATTAAATTTCATATGTACCCATGATTTGTAAAAGTTATAATAACTAACTTATAAAATTGAGGATATTTAGGAAGAATGAGGGACAAATATGTAGGTTGAAAACTACCTGCTCTTCCCTTAATTAATAGTGTTATGGATATATATATATATATAGTATATAGTATATATGTATATATGTATGTGTGTGTGTGTGTGTGTATCACTTGTCACACCCACTCCCTCGAAAGATAGTGTGACAGCCCATGGCTTCCCCTAAAAAAGAAGCAGATCATGAAGCCTAATGGAGAGCAGTATCTGTCGTATTTCCTTACCATTTGAAAATATACAAGGACAAATCACTTATTCCTCAAATTGGAACATATCTTTCAATTGGGAGATAGATTGGAGAAGAGTTAGAAGGAATTAAAGATATTATGTTAAGACTTCAGAGGCTTTAGAACTGAACACAAGCAGAAAACCACTGGTTTTCCAGTTCCATCAGTCTCTGTGTGTGTGTTTTGGCATGTGTATGGAAGCCTTTAAATGAAAACAAACAGATGTGTAGATGCAGATTCATATTTATGCATATCATGGACAATATGAACACACAATTATGTTCATTCAAAAATATTTGATGGAAAGGCCAACAGGCTAACTAGTTATTGATGCCAGCCCTTTAAAGAAAGTGGTCATCAGAATGCTTTTTGTCCAGGCATGGCATGATTTCGAAGAACAGAACTATGAATCTACATTACCCAGACTAGTACCAAATTGCAGTGCGGCAATTTGACATAGTTTCTGGCCCAAAAGGGAAGGAATTTTTTGTTTGCATTTTTTTCAATATTTAAATGCTATCAGTAAATCCATAAAAAACCAAAAAAAATTGTTCCATCTGTTGCACTTCACTTCCCTAGGATTATGTATTTCCTACACTGGTTTTATTTTGGATCATATAGTGAATGTACAGTACTGCTCAAGATGAGATGGAAGGATTAACAATCTCAGCAGTATATCAATCAAATCAGTTGAATTTACCAATTCAAACCTTGCATTATGACTCATGAGTGACTATGACCATGGTGCAAAGTTGAATTCATGAAGGGTCATAGAGCGACTCTTTTGTTAGTGGCACTTCTTAAAGAAATCCAATATAGATATTCAATAAGCTATAAATGCACTAAATAGAAATCAATTGTTTAATTTCGTAGCTCAGAAGAGGCTCAGAAGCATCAGAATAATTGCAGGAGAAAAAGAGAAAAGATTCTTGCTGATCCACCAGCTGACAGATAACTAGTGATCAAATCACTAAGGTACAGAATACTAACCGATCCATGCCATTCAGCGCGGTGCACAGTCCCAAATGAACCTGGTAAAAACAAAAACAGGGAGAAGTTAAAGCTCCCCATATTGACTTATGAAGAAAAAGGCAAGACATTGTCACTTCAATCTGGAGCATTATAAACATTAAAGGAAGTAGCAGAAGAAATACCAGCACCAACACGCTCCTTTATATGCAATTCATCCCATGATATCTCTAGCCAGTCCATTGCAAGAGAGGGCTCAAGATTCAAATATCTAGGGATGGCTAGAGCAGTGAATCTGCCTTGACTCTCAACTCTGTTCTCAACTTCCTTGACATTTAGTTGGCTAGAGAAGCCCACTTTAGGTTGCTTTCCAGCAATGTTCACATTTGAACTTCCAGAAGCAACAATCTCTTCTTTGTAAGATTGTCTTATTATAACTTTCTCTCTATCAAGCCATTGTTCATGCATTGACGCCTTGGCAGCAACATCCAGATCTTCATAAATAATGTCCTTGGGAAAAGGCATTGCTGGACTCTGAAGAATGCAACTATCAGTTTTCTCTTTGAACTCAAAAGGTACCACAGTGGATTCCACTGCTCCACGATCTTGAGCAATAGGAGCGTTCAAAGAATCCTTCTGATTTTCAGGGAAGTCATTGTCCCTATTATGTTGAATTTCTATCCCGTTTACTGTTGGGGGAAGTATGTTAGCCAATCTACTATATTTTACTTCATATTGTTTTGAAATTTTTTTCAAATTCAATATATTACTTCATAAGTTCATACTGTCCAACAAATTTCCGACAGCATTATTCCCATTCTACAGACTGAGTAATTGAACCTACACATCTCAAGGTTTTATCTTTATAAAAAGATGCCTCTGGTCTTGATGCATAGAATATTGAAGAATAAACTTGACGAAATGTAGAACCAACAATACCTGAATATAGAAGATTTTCAGAAGTAGAAGCACATGGATCCTTTGTGTTTAGAATTTGAGTACACGATGCATTATCCACATAAGGCTGTCGGAATTCTTTTAGATGAGAAATTTGAAATGGTGAAGGCATTGTTGAAAATAAACCCCCATTGATTGAGGAATCTGGACCATGGATATTGCCCGGTTCCCCAACTAGATCAACTACATATTCCCTGCAGAAAAATATATGCATATCAAAATATATATAAGGAAGAAAGCATGAACTAAAACTGAATATTTGAAGGCTTGATGAAATTCAATCATAATAAACACCTATCCATAATTGATCACAATTCACATGTTAAAAGTCCAGACCTTACAGCGTTTACATGAAAGAAACAAACTGTAAGATGATGCAACACCCTCCAAAGTTACTAATCAAATTTGAGTCAGTTTTTTGAAGGTTCTAATGTCAATCATCAAGTCATAGCATGTTGAGGAAACAAAACTTCTAAAGAAAAGAGAACTGCAAAACATGAAAAATTGTGAAAAATAACCAGTGCTGCAAGACTTGAATATCAGTGAAATAGTCAGTATATTTTTTTTAAGGGGGAAGGAAATCCTTCCATTACCTTGACATATAACTAGAACAAGATCAATAGAACCCACCAGTATCATCATAATAACAGTAATTAATATATTAGAAAAATATAACTTGTGGTTGGTAAGATAACATAAGCTAGCATAGCTCAAAGAAAAAAGCAAGATGGTGATTCTTATAGTTCAGAGGAAAAAATAAAAATGCTAAGATGTCTTGTAGGCTTGTAGCTAGTCTGAGTACAACTACAGTTATATTTTGACTGCAAAATCAACCAAGATGATGAAGTGATTAGGAATTGTCCAAAAATGTAACCTCAGGAACTGCCTTGCATCTTCAATTTTAACAAGACAAGAAGAACGGTGGTCCGCCACACAATACTTGCAACCTCGAGCTATTCGGCAAGGCAAACCTATGTGATCTGCCAGTTTCTGCACACGGAAACAAATGCCAGCTGTTAAAATTACTGCAAGATAATTTCTTTGAAGGTACAGTACGCTCATACACACTTTCATGTGTGTGTGTTATCAAGTTATTCTTACTCAATTTCATATATTAAAAATTTCAGATTAATCAAATCTAAGGTGGCTTCAAGAGTCTATCATTCAAATATCTTTTTGAAGAATTTGCATGTGTTGACTAAGGTTGTGAATCCACATGAGGAAAATTATTATTCTTGCGCCTCAATCTAACAGCTAGAGCTTTTAGATCAACTGCATATATCATTTGATGCATAAAAGTATAGGAACACCCAAAAATTCTTGCGTACCATAAACTATTTCTTGGAAGTGTTCTATTGAAAAATTTTAACCACTCATATATTGCCAAGAATAGTTCTATAGTATTCTTCCATTTATAGATGACCTAGCATGTAAGATGGCGCAGTGCATATTCAATAAAACTGTAGATCATTGGCATTTACAACTAAATTCTAAATATAACTATTATTGAGCCCCCCTCCAAGGATAAACTAGGTTAAGTAAAGAATGGGAAACAACTCATAATCCACAAATAAAAAATTAGTCTAGTCTAACCTTGTGCTCTCTTGACTCTTGGGAAAAGCAGATCCTAGAAATTTTGTTGAAAAGTTGCTGAACAACAACACTGTTAAAGTAGGGAAAAAGGATATTTTAATTGATAACACACTCCACTTTAAAAACATTCCACTTCAGTTATTAAAAAAACACATGTTTGAAAATGGCTTCCTTCCTATTAAGTAATCCCCCCATCCCCCCTAAAACCCCCCAAAAAAATGAAGAAATATTCCAGTTTCATTTGGTTCTCCCCCATAGAAAATTGCTTTCCTAATTTTTTTCTGTTAAGGCTTGACATACATAGATGGTCCACAACCTAAAAACTTGACTTTCAGATAAAGTGGTTGCTTAACATGGCATCGAAGGATAGGTTGATAGGAGGTTCTAAGATTCTAGTCTTGCGTGATGCAGGGGCAGCATCAAGGTTCTGCAGCCATGGAGAAATTAGAAGAGAGGAAGGATGGGGAAGGGAGGAGAGAGGAGATACCAGGCGGGAACTCACGTTCAATTAACAATTCAAATTCATCAAAAACTGCCCAAAACATGGCTTTCATACACTATTTATGAGAAAGTCTTTTTATATGAAATTACACTTAAACCCCTGAAACAACATTACATTACAAATATACCCCAACTTTGCACAAATATTACAAACCACCCCCAAATACACATAATCCTTTACTAATTAATACTAAACACAAATAATAAACTACTAACCACACATAATAAACTACTAACTTAACCCCATGATTCCTTAACCCAACTTTTCTTAATTATTTTCTAGCAAGGATCTTCCTTAAGTCTTACTTCTTGTCCTACATCAACTCTCCCCTAGTTAGAAAAATTCGGCCTCACATTTTGAAATGTTGGAGAATCAAAAGGGAGAAGCAAACTTGGATTCTTTGAAAGCCAGAGCTTCAATGATACAAGAAACCACGATCGTTTGGTAGCATCATAGACTTGAATTGAGAGTTGGCATTAATAGGCACATCGGGAATGACAAACTCAACAATTGGAATGTCTGAAGATCTTTGGATGTCTTCAAACACATTAATTTCCTCCCTTGCATTTTCTTCAAGTTGAGTAATTATGATTGATACTTTGTCTTGGTTCATGGGTAGAGTGGAATTCAAAATGATTTTCTTCCCATTATAATGAAAGACATGTGTTCTCATGTCCTTGAGTCACACCTAAATTATCCAACCAAGGAGAACCAAGGAGCCCATGGCCAATATTCATAGGTAGGATATCACACCAAACATTAGCCAAATATTCACCCATTTGGATAGGAACCAAACACCTTTCATAAACATGTACAATACAGTTATCAACCCAAGATATCACATAAGGATTTGGATGAGGTTCTAGATGAAGCTGCATACGGATGACTCCATTTATGGAAACCACATTCATTGGACATCTTCCATCAATGATGATTTTGCAAACCTTTTCTCCGCATTTGAGAAAGATATTGAAAGGCTTGAAATTGCACCCAAAGTTTGGCAAATGACATTCCTTTTTCCTATAATTTATCACCATGTTGTTTAATTATGCATATACATATGCTGCAACTATATATCACAACCCTTTAACACAATTTCCAACAAGCCTTACTCCTAATTTCTCAAAAAAAAAAAAAAAACTCTTTAATTCACCTTGATATTGATTGTCCTGCTGATATGGAACACACTCATGAAGAAAACTCAAATTACAGCAACAAAACCTGATTTTGAATGCTACTAGTGACGATTTCTAGGGTTTCATGCCAAAGAATCACCCTTGCTTGCAATATGTTGCGTCCACACGCAAAATTATCTCCTTGCAGATCAAAATTTTGTGGAGAAAACCCAAAAAATCATGGTTGGGCAGTTTGTTTTTCAGGCTAGAAATTGTAAAAAACTGTTGAAGTTTCCTACTTGCAAGTTGCTGACACGTGGGGCTTGTGCGCCACCAGTGAGGCACCTCCGACAATGAAACTTGGGTTGAGGGGAGATCAAGGGATGAGGAGTTTATTGGTGGTGGCGGTGTTATGAGAAAAGCACAAGAAATGAAAAGTGTTGATGGCTGCAGAAGTTTTGGCTGGCACATGGGGGTCCTCCGATGGTCAGACGGCGATAAAATTTTGAGGGGAAGGGTTTTGGGGGCTGTTTTTGGTTAGTCTGGGTGGTGTTGCAATACGATGGCTAGAAAATGGCGTTTGAGGTTTGGAGACATGACTAGAATTTTTGAAAAGTTCAGAAACTGCAGAACTATTTTTCAGTTTTTTTTTTAACTGAAATTCAGATATATATTAATATACATAGAGAGAGAGAGAGAGAGAGAGAGAGAGAGAGAATTAAAAAACTACATGAGATAAAAGAAGTGGGACGTTGGAGGAGTTACTGGATAAAAACTACCAGAAACTTGTTGGGCTTTTGTGGAGCCTAGTTGTGTTTTAATTTGGATGACGACCCAACCTCCATTTAATTAGAGATTTCTATCCTAAGACTTAGTCCATGAGCGCTGCGGCTTGGGCCGGGAAAAATTTGGAGCCCATTCGGAACAGAACCCTAGGCACAACATATAAAAAGGATTGCTTTCAGGTGATTAGGTTGGGGTTGTTGTACCTGCGAGAGAGCTAGAGGGAGAGCATTGTATCGCTGCACTCTCTGTGTTTTCTTCTTGATAATATTGAAATCCCTGCAACTCCGTGTACGTAGGCAAAATTGCCGAACCACGTAAATATTGTCTTGTGCGTGTGATTGATTTTTCTTTGGCGTTATTCTTTCTCTATTTTGTTTCTCACAGGTTTCGGGAATTTGTTCTTTATTCCCAACAAAACTGCCAAGAGAAAGCCACAGAATTCAGAAATATTGAGAAAAAGAGCAAAGTTAAGAGAGAGAAAAGAAGAAGATAGGAGGTTGGAAGAGTTGCTAGACAGAAACTACCAGAAACTGCCTAGAGACAACCATAGAATGCAGAAATAAGAAAGAGAGGTGAGAGAGTTATGGGAGAGAAAAGAAGAAGATGGGAGGTTGGAGGAGTTGCTGGGCAGAAACTGCCAGATACTGCCAAGAGACAACCACAGAATTCAGAAATGAGAAAGAGAGTTAAGAGAGTTATGGGAGAGAATTAAGAGAAGAAGAGAAACAGACAAGAAGAAGAGGGCAGATTACTGCTAGGCAGCAGGGAATCATGGACAGAACAGGAGATCAGGAACAGATCGAGAAGAAAGAGGAAGAAGGAAGGAGATCAGGAAGAGAAAAGGAGAAGAGTGAGAGAGAATGGGTGGACTGAAATGGAAGAACCGAGATCGTGGTTGGGGTCTGATGCCAAATGATGCAGGAGCAGCATCAAGGTTCTCAGCCATGGAGAAATTAGAAGAGAGGAAAGAAGGGGAAGGGAGAAGACTCACGTTCAATTAACAATTCAAATTCATCAACTGCTGCCTAAAACATGATTTTCAAACACATTTATACGAAAGCCTCTTCACATAAAATTATACTCAAATCCCTAAAACAACATTACATTACAAATATACCCCTACTTTATACGTACAAATATTACAAACAACCCCTAAATACACATAATCCTATACTAATTAATATTGAACACAGATAATAAACTACTAACCACATACTAAGCTACTAACTTAACCCCACAATTCCTTAACTCTTCTTAATTTATTTTTGAGCAAGGATCTTCCTTACGTCTTATTTCTTATCCTACATTACCGCATTTATTGTATAGTTTCTTTTCATGGTTATATTTTTTGTTTGTTTCTCTCTTCACATGTAGCAGTGTTTAGGCCAGATATGCATGACTGACCCAACCAAACTGCTTAAGCATGCTTTTAGGTAAAGTGGTTGCTTAACAGTTCCCATTGAAACCACCTATATTGCGACTATCAACAACTACTGGAGCCAATGCAGTAGTCTGCTCCTCCAGGATCTTCCTCTAAACAAAGAGGATATGACAATGTGTACATTGACTCTTTCCCATGACAAACAAGCTCTATAAAAGCAACATGTAACGCCACCATTATGTACCTCTAATATTCACCCATAAATATGACCAATTAATATTAATTCTTTAAAAATAACTGTGTTGATTCACTTTCAAATTTCACTCCTACCAACCAGAAGCTTATTTTGATTCCACAGCACAAACAATAAGCAAAATATCCTAGAAAACAATGCATACTTCAGCACAAATGTGGGGGTTTCCCAACCATATTTTTGAAAATGGGAGGTAAAGAAGAGCTGAAACTCATGTATTTAAAAAAGGCTTAAAATTATCAATGAAATAAAACCAAAAAAAAAAAAACTTTTTTGTCACCTTAAATAGAATTGCGCGATGTCTACAGAGTCCCATTGAGAGGCTACCAATGGGGAGAACAATACATTTTTGAAAATCCCTCAATCTCCTACTAACCAATTTCCAGCGCTTGTGGAGATCACCTTGCTCCGCAGGAAAACTACCCCTTTTATATTCAAACAAACACAACAATCACAAACCAAGGAAGCCAACAGAAGACCTAGTTAAAAGGTATGGAGAATTTGAGACATACCCCATATAGATAGCAACAAGTTTGCCAAGTTTCTCCACCAGCACTGAAGTGTTCTCCGAAGCACAATACAGTTCTTGAGCTTTGTCCTGAAGTTCTTTAAGGCGGGAGTCCTCATGTCTATCCACAAGAACCACCTCCATAGATGTCTCACTGGGTTCAACAGCTTTCAAAGACATTAAAGATGGCAACCGTCTACCTTCCTCCAATTCATTGCACATCACCCACAGATACGGATTCATCCCAATAATGTTATAAAATCCATCTGATATCTTGTCTGTGTATGACAAGCAACCACTAATCTGAAAGCGTGAAGAATTGTGTGTAATAGGTGCAATTCATAATAATAATAATAATAATAATAATAATAATAATAATAGAACATTTCAATAAATATCAATTTTCAAACCTCAGCTTCGATACCAAACTAGCCCGTCAAAATTTCACGGCATGGAACATAATTTCTTAGCTCTAAAATGAACGGAGAAGAAACAAGCATACGCACTAAGTAACAAAAAAAATTCAACTGAAAGAGTTCTCTCCTCTTTACTATAAGAATTCGATTAACTGCAGTCTTCCAAACTTAAAACTCATATTAAACCAACTCAACAAAATTTCAAGGCACTGAAACAGAAATTCTACCTTCTGACCCGATATATGAGAGACAACGACGAAGGCAAAAAACAGAAATTCTTAAATCTGACACGTTCCGAGATGAAGCGAATGCTCATGCATCAGTATGTCTTTTTTCTCATGAATAAGCAAAAGAATATATTTAAAAGCAACACAGTGCATAGGCAATCCAAGCAAGTGTGAATGCAAACAAAACAAAGACTTCAATTCAATTGGGAAAAGGGAAAGAAAAGAAAAAGGCCATTGTTCGGAAGGAGAAAGATGGAAGGGAGGAGGACCTAGCTCGTTAAGGGGAATAGAGAGAGAGAGAGAGAGAGAGAGAGAGAGAGAGAGAGTTACCCAAAGACGATAAGATACAGTTTCGGCATCAGAAGAAATGCCAGAGAACTCCAACCCACTCTCATGCAAAATCAAAGGTTGGGTGGCAAGCAATGCATGAGAAGTCAGCCTCCTAGCAAGAGTAAGCTGGAGATAATAACTCTCCCTCGTCTTCTCCGCCAGAGATTCCCTAATCCTCTCATCCTCTTCCCGCTCCTCCTCATCTTGCCTTAGTGTCGTCGTCGTCTCCGAAACCACCGAGGCCTGCGTATCCTTAACGTCGACGCTCGACGCAATTCCTTCCAATGTCGTCCCCGAAAACAAGCTCCCCGCATAGCTGCTACTCCCAATACTCGACAGCCTCTGCAACGTCGTCGACGCCTGCCGGTCGAAACCCCGATCTTTCGTAATTACCACCTCCGGCACCGGCGCCGGAGCCGGCACAGCTTCCGGTGGGATAAGTAGCTCCCGTTCGTCATCGTCGTTTACCTTTGCCTTCCCGTAACCCGATGATGATCGTATTTCCCCTTTCTTCTCAACCAACCAGCCGTAAAAAGCCGCAAATTGCTTCTTGCTTTGAAACTTGTCGCCCGTGAACAGATCTGATACAGCTGATGGGGTCTTACGACCACCCCCACTAGTCTCCTCGGTGGCTCCTTTACGCTCACCATCCACACTAAAGCTCTCTTTCGTGATCTTCTTCTCGTGATCCCATATCTTCTTCGCCGACGCATCAAATCCCCGATCAGGAAACTGCCTCGGAAAGAAGTAAGTCGTTCGGTGAGGCATCTTTCACGAGCCTCACGAGATCCCCTCACACGTGCGAGCTCACCACCTCACGCGCGCGAGCTTCAACGCCCCCTTCCCTCTCTCTTCCTCTCTCGCGGTCTCCAAAACCCTAAACGGGCGTAGAATTGATGAAAACGACAATCGAACGCCAGTTCTGGAAAAAAAAAAAAAAAATGCTTTCTTCGGAGATGATTCGAGATTGAAACAGCAAGAACAGCAACCGAACTAGATTGGATATGATCAACTTCTGCAAATGCGAAGCTTCATATTACCAATAGCAATTATAAATTTGAAGAACAGCGCTGAGAATATTGAGAGTAACAAGAACTAGAGAAATACGGATCCTCCACTTTGTACGTATCTCAATTACGGAGAGAGATGATCAGTCTTTGGCAGTATAAGGAGATCATAGGAGGCTTTGAGAGAGAGAGAGAGAGAGTTTTGCAGAGCATTTGAGGGTGGAGCAGGAGGCAGTTTTAGAGAGAGAGAGAGAGAGAGAGAGAGTTCAGAGCTTGGAGACGTTTGCGAGTATATTTATGCGCACGGAAAGGGAGGTGAGGGGGAAGGTGGAAAAAATATTGAAAGGACGAGTAAATAAGGGGAAGGGGAGGGTGCTAAAAGACGCGGGTGGTGTCAGTGCTCACCGGGGCTCTCGCGGCGCACACGTATGGGGGTTTGCATGCAGACAGAGCGACACGTGAGCGCGGAGGGGTTGGGTGGGCCAAGGTGCGCACAGGGAGCAAGCTAGAGACGGGGGGGATTCGCGGGTTTAGGGAGTGAGGGCTCGGGGAGACCTTTTTTGTATGAAAATGAGTGATTGGATAATTGATATCCTAGTTTGGAAAAAAAGCGCTCAGTCTGATAAGACCAGTCCGGTGTGATAAAATGACATAAATACCCTCGTATTTTTTCATAATGACGGAATGGGCTTCTTTTTAAAAAAAAAAAAACAATTTTGTGGGGGAAAAGTGTTTGGTGGTCCACTTCCAACGGCACGTGACGGTTGTTGATTCACGTCCAAACAATACCGTTGCCTGTGTGTGCTGCAAAGTCCGCAGCCCATTTTTTCCCTCGATTTTAACTCACTTGGAATGCGTGAAGCTGTCAATTATTTACTTATTTAGTTATAAATTATTTATTTATCAATCACTATTTAAGCAATTATAATTTTTATTTGTATTGACAAATAATTTAGGATGGTCCAAAATTTTCTTATAGGGGGGTATTTTTGTAATTTCATTCGGGGCGTTGGCGGTGTATACGGGCGCCTTCTTGTGATTTTTTTTTGACTTTGGGAAACGTAATTTCATTGGGAGAAATACAGCTGTGGCTGCATATCTCTGCTGGCTTTTGACTCTTGTCCTTGAGAGCAAATGCAAAATTGGGATGATGGGACTGTGGAAGAAAGGTTGAAATCAATGATAATATGAGAGAATTTAAATTCATATGGGGATGTTTGATATGTTATTGTTGAGTTTGATTATGTTGTTTAGTTTGAAAGTATAAATTTTAAATTTTATATTCAAATTTAAGTGAGTATAAATAAATTTTAATATAATTTTATAGTATATTTTATCTAAATCTAATACAACACTAAATTCAAGACCTCATAAAAGATGAGACTAACATGAGCGCTCATATAAATAGCCCACAAAAAAAAAAAAAAAAAGATAATAACTTAACTAGCTAGCACTTATAAATTTTACTTAAGACAACAACAAAATTTACATGATAATTAGAGTGAAATATTATTTATTTTTCTAATTTAGTGCAAACTCTTGTTGTTGGTATTGATCTTAGCCAATGTCTCATTCTGATCCCAAGTGGCTTACAAGTAAAAAAACATAGGGTGAAAAAGGTTATTGGAGTCAAAGGTTTAAATAAATTCATTATATTTTAAGTTAGAAATTTGAGTAAGTAATTCATAATGAGGGTGGTGTTTGGAGGGGGGGGGGGGGAATTCAATACCTTTTGTTGGGAATCTTGTCCCTTTAAATAAGAATTTGTCCATTGAGAGGGAATAAATAATTTTCTAGTAGGAGAATGGATCCAAACAACTATTAATGGGTAATTTGTTATGATAGTTATTTCATCACTCCAATTGTCATCCCATTCCTAATGATATCTTTCCATGTTGTTTGCACTCCCACTCCTAGATTAGCTTGTTTATCCATGTTGAAGAGATGAAAGTTCTTACGATAGTCATATGTATTCTTGACTCGAGTATGTTTTCTTCTCTAGGTTTTCTTCCTGGATTGTAGTCTTTATACTTTGGAAGGCATTTTAGTGGTGTGCTTTGTGCCTTAAACTTGAGCATTTTTTTATGTCGTCATATAGGAAATTCAAGTTGGCCATTTTATTACACGTGTGCTCATGACAAACCCCCCCGCCCCCGCTTTCTTTTTTTTTTTGATTGGGAAATGTCAAGCTCTTCTTTGGTTCCTAGAGTGGTGGGTCATCACTACGATTGAATGAATGGCATATTAATCAAACATGTTGGTTGTTTTGTGAGGCCTCATTGAGCAAGGGCTTGTTAAACTCTTACATATTCTTTTCCATAGAGGGAGAAGGTATTTTAAGGTCCATATACTTCCTTGGTTTTCTACTTTTTCGATCCTTGTGTTATCCTTCTGCTTCTCGACCTATGAAGTTTCCTTTATGTTCTCTAGAGCTTATTTGTCTCCTTCAAACTCAATTCTACAAGTCATTGTTGTTGTTGTTACTCTCTCATTCTTTGTCCTTATAGGTACATTTTTCCCTTTTCTTCTCTAATGGTGATGTCTTTTGGGTGTTATTTCGTTCTTTCTTTTCTTGTGCTCTGACTTCCACCTATTTGTTTTTTTGTTTTTTTATTTTTGTTTATTTTGTTTTATTTTTTGTTTTTTTGTTTTGCATCTAGTCTCTACCTTTGACTATGGCTAGTCTTATTCTTTTACTTCTTCTGTTCCTTCATGTATACTCCCTATGCAAATCAAAGCCCCAAAACGCTGACTTTTTCAAATCTTGGGAAGTGAGGAAAGTCCCTTTTTGTTGGAGAATTATTTAAAAAGACTTAAACACCCATCTCTTCTCTATCCAAGGCTTTGACAAAGTTTTCAAGTAAGGTTAAAGCATTTGTTGATACTATAAAACTCTTAATTAAGGAGCTTAAGGATCTACATGTTGAGCCTAATGTCATGAGCACTAAGAACACCCCTCGTTTGATTTCAACTTCATATTCTATATGACTTTCATCGTATGTTCCCTTGAGACTAATGAAAAAATATGTGTGTTTGTGTGTATGTGTTTTTTTGTCATAACCAATATTCTCCAAGCTCTAAAAGGGGCCTAATTATTCTAGAGCAAAGAAGTCTTCATTTAATATCCACTCTCCTCCAAAAGTGGGAGTCATGTGTACAAGGATACCCCTATAGGTTGGGTTTCTATTACCCATTACACTCTTCCTCATTGACCTTCTTAACTAAGATGAGATTTCTTATTCTCAACTCCTCCCTTATTCTTGGTGGATTTTGAGTGTGTCATCCTTCTAACAAATAGGAAGTGCCCTTTAATATAAATTTTTCACTTCCTCTTCTTCTTGAAGCAACATCTATCAAGTACTTCAAAATATTTTTGCCCATCAAGAGCAAGGGAACTTATACTATATGTTCAATCAAAAAACTATAGCTAACCATAGGGTCCTTACTTCTCCCTACAAGGATTCCATCATCCCACGGAGCCTTGGCCTATGGATAGCTTTCATTTATGACTTTTTTTGCTTTACATCCAAGCATTTCATCCATGCATCTTTGTTTCCTTCTCTCCGCGTTATCTCTAGCTAAGGAGTGGAATGATCATCTTTTGGTTGTCATTGAGGAAGACAATAGGTTGGGGCTTTTGCTCAAAGTTTCAAAGTTAGTAGTTGTAGGAAAGACAAAGAAAAAGCTAAAGATTGCCAAAGTGGATGCTTAATCCAAGGTTGTTAAAGATAAGTTGGCCAAACTTTGAAGATAAAGAGACAAGAAGCAATTGTCTAGCTTGCAAATGTTGCATCGAGATAGTGTCAATACTCTAGCTTGCAAATGTTGCATCGAAATATGAGAACTCCATCCTCAGAAACATTGAAGTTCGTCTGTGGCTCACTCCGTACTTTCTCCACAATTTCCATCAACTCTGCATCTCTCATCTAAGTGGCTTTAATTTTCTCCTATAAGGTTGGCTGAATAATCAAACTGGCCATGATCGCTTGTGGATCCCCGTCCAGTAATTCCACCCCCAACCTTTCTAAGTCCATTCTAATATGATGTTGTACAAAAACCGTTGAAACTAATGCACCCACCAACTTATGACTCAAAGCATCGGCCGCCACGTTAGCTTTTCTTGTGTGGTAACTAATGGTATAGTTATAGTCCTTTATCAATTCAAGCCATCTGCGTTGCCTCATATTCAATTCCTTCTAGGTGAAGAAGTATTTGAGACTCTTATGATCAGTAAAGATCTTGCACTTTTCACCGTATAGGTAGTGCTGCCAGATCTTTAGTACAAACACCACTGCTGCTAGTTCCAAGTCGTGCGTAGGATAGTTCTTCTCGTACTCTTTAAGTTGGTGAGAAACAAACAAAATAACTTTTCCTTTTTGCATCAAAACACACCCAAGTCCCTTCTGGGACGTGTCACTGTAGATCACATAACCCCCATCCCCTAATGGAATGGTTAACACTAGGGTCGTGACTAATCATTACTTCAATTCCTAAAAACTTTGCTCGCATTCCCTAATCCACTCAAACTTACTATTCTTCCTCATAAGTTGCATCAGAGGACCTGACAATCTAAAGAAACCTTCGGCAAACTGGAGATAGTACCCTGCAAGACCTAAGAAACTTCTAATCTCATACACGTTCTTCGGTCTCACCTAATAACCTACCACCTTTACTTTGCTTGAGTCCATTGAAACCCCCTCCCTGGACACTATATGTCCCAAAAATGCAACATGTGCCAGCCAGAACTCACATTTCTTGAATTTAGCAAATAACCTCTTCTTTCTAAGTACCTAAAGTACTAGCCTCATATGAGCTTCATGCTCTGCAAGACTCTTTGAATAAACCAGGATGTGATCGATGAACCCCATCACAAACTAATCTAAGTACTCGTGGAGCACCCTATTCATCAGGTCCATAAATGTTGCTAGCACATTCGTCAAACCGAATGACATAACTAGAAATTCATAATGGCTATATCGGGTTCAAAAAACTATCTTTGATACATCCTCTGATTTCACCTTCAACTAATGATACCCGGATCATAGATCGATCTTAGAGAAAACTTGAGTGCCCTTTAGCTGGTCAAACAAATCGTCTATACAAGGTAATAGGTACTTGTTCTCCACTGTCACCTTATTAATTTCCCCGTAGTCGATGCACATCCTCATTGACCCATCCTTCTTCTTTATGAACAATACCGACGCTACCCAGGGTGACATGCTCGATCTGATGAACCCCTTGTCAAGAAGTTCCTATAGCTGCTCCTTTAACTCCTTTAATTCAGTTGAAACCATTCGGTATGGAGCCTTGGAAATTGGTGCCGTCCCCAGAGTCAACTCAATGGCGAATTCCATCTTACGATCTGGAGGTAATCTTGGTAAATTCTTAGGAAACACATCTGAGAACTCCCTTATCACTAGAATATCCTCTAGCTTCAGTCTTTCCTTTAGTGCTTCTTTCACATATGTAAGTTACCTGTTGACCTAACTAGGCTTTTCAATCTTGTTTTGATGATAACAAAATAAAGGATGCTTTAACATATAATATTAAGTGATGTGTTTTAGGTAAAAGAACTCTCTAGGTTGATAGGTTGAAGCTCAATGTTAATCTAGTGAAAACTCCTCAGAATGTTGAAGACAATGAATGAAAAATGAAGAAGTTTAAGGGCAAGCAAACCCAGAGTCAAAAGTGAACCTCAAAAGGCTGAAGGAGGCTGAAGAATTTAAGAAGATCATAATTAGAAGAACTGTTGTAAATACTTCAAAGCCAAATGCTAGTTAGATATGTGAAGCTCTCATGAGTCAAAAGAAATTAAGAAACACCTTGTTAAAAGAGCTTAAAATATGGTTTTTTTTTTTTTCTTATTTTGAAGCTCATTAGGCAAAGAAACTTAGAGACTTTAGTTTAAGTCTTGGAACACATTTTTCAAGGTTAAACAAGTTAATATTCCATGATTAATTAAGCAAAGAAGAGTTTAATTCAACAATTTAATTAAATGAGGAAATTGTTCTTTGGAAAAATTTTGAATTTCAAAATTAGTTCTATAATTTAATTAAATGAGGAAATTGTTCTTTGGAAAAATTTTGAATTTCAAAATTAATTCAATAATTTAATGCTACCTAATTAAATGAGGAAATTGTTCCTTGGAAAAATTTTGAATGTCAAAATTAATTCAATCATTTAGTTAAATGAGGAAATTGTTCTTTTGAAAAATTTTAAATTTCAAAATTAATTCAATAATTTATTGCTACTTAATTAAATGAGAAAATTGTTTTTTGAAAAATTTTGAATTTCAAAATTATTTCAATAATTTAATGCTACCTAATTTAATGAGGACATTATTCTTTGAAAAAAACCTATAAATACCTCCTTGGGTAATGAAAAAAAAAAAAAAACAAGAAAGAGAAAACACAAGAAAAGAGAGAAATCAGACAAAATTTGAAATTCATCTTGTGCTGAAATTCTCCTAAAGTTCTTCTTTGCTCACATCTTTTGCTGGAGAGGAATTCTACAATTTTGGTTCAAAGCTCAGTTCCGGTTTACAATTCCATTTCTCTTTTAAACGAACCATTAGTGACTTCTAAAAACTTTAGAGTTTCATATATTCTAATTTGCTTTGTTTTTTTGAAGTACAATTTACATCTCAATTTGTATAACCTGCTCTAAATTTTGAGAGTATTTTTTGTATGCAGAATTTATATTATATTCTTGTAAATTGTGACGATTCCAAGTTTTCTGGATCGTTGGCTAGGCGAGGGATTATCGCTTAGAGATGTACTGCTCTAGCCTTCTGAAGGAGTGTGTAAAGGTATTGTTCCACCCGGTAGAGGAACAGATTTAGTGAATCCTTTACTGGTTTCGCCAAAGGTGAGGACATAGGCAGTGTTGAAGCCGAACCTTGTAAAATCCTGTGTCTTACTCTCTTTTTCCCTTACTCTTTATTTTCAACATATTTATATTGCGTGGATGGTTTAAATTTGAAATCATATACACTACGTATATTTGGAAATTAAACAAACTTAAAGTTTAATTTTGATTTGGGTTGCGGAAATCGAAAGGGAGAATGTTGGTTAAACCATATTTTGAGAAAACGATACGGGAGTACGTTACTTGGTTAAAACAACCAAATAAAATTAACTAATAGTTTACTTGAATTCTGAATTTTAGGAAGAGTGTGGATGTGTGGTTGTAAATCATATAAAAGAAGCAAATTTATTTTAACAAGCATATCATTCAACTACAGGGCTTGATTCATATTTATAAGGCATACATAAACAAACAACCCTCCTAATTTCTTACTACTGTATATCTTAATTTTGGTTTGATTGTTTGCTTTCAAATTGTGTTTGATTAGTTTGGATAGTGTGGTTGATTGAAAGGTTGTTTGGTGATTTAGTTGTTTAAGTGCTTGTGTTGTTGATTGTATAAAAGAAACCAAGTTATTGTGTGTTTGACAAATTAAACAAACAACTAAAAGAATTGGTTAAACAATAAAAGAAGTTAAGTATTCTTAAAAGGAATTAAAAAGAAAGTTTTTAAATTCCCAATTCACCCCCCTTTTGGGAAGCTATCCTAATTTCAATTGGTATTAGAGCTAGTAATAGCAAAACCTAACAAGTAGTTATATAAAGATCTAAATGGCACAAATAGGAGTAGCTCCCTTTGGTGAGGGTCAATCCTCAACTAGGCCACCTATTTTTTGTGGATTAAATTATACCTTCTAGAAGCAACAAATGAGAATCTACCTTCAAACTATGGACTGGAAGGCATGGAATGTTGTAACAAATGGAAATTTAATCCCCACTAAGCTAGTTGATGGAAAAGAAGTACCTAAAGAAGATAAAGAACTAAATGACTCAGATTATAAAATGTTGCAAATTAACTCAAGTGCAATAAACGCTTTATACTATACACTTGATGCAAATGAGTTCAACAGATTAATGGCATGTAAAACTGCCAAAGAGATTTAGGATAAATTAGAAGTAACCTATGAAGGCACAGTAGATGTTAGGGAAAGTGGAATCGATATGTTAACCAATGAATATGAAGCCTTTAGAATGAACTCCAATGAGAATATAACAAGCATGTACACTAGGTTCACTCATATCATAAATTGACTTAGTGCCTTAGGAAAAACTTATTCCACCCATGAGATGATCCGTAAAATTCTAAGAGCACTTCCACCTATTTGGGAACCAAAAGCCACAGCCATTACGGAAGGAAAAAAATCTTAAAATAACTTCCTTAGATGAACTCATAGGATCTCTTCTAACCTATGAAATGATGTTGAAAGAAAGAAGCACTGAAAACAAAAATAAGAAATCTATAACTCTAAAAGCTTTGAAAGAATATTCAAGTGAGGAAGATAATGAATCTAGTGAATTAGAAGATGATGACTTAGCTCTAATAACTAAAAGGCTTGGAAAATTCTTAAGAAGAAACAAAAAATTCACTAGAAAATTTAATGGATCAAAAGCTGAAAGCAATAAAAAGGAATACAAAAATAAAAATGATCCTCCCACTTGCTATCATTGTAAAAAGGTCGGACACATCAAACCAGAATGCCCACAACTCAAGAAGGACAAGAAGAAGAAGAAGCATGCAATGAAGGCGACTTGGGATGACACTAGTTCGAGTGAATTGGAAAGTCAACCAAGTGATCGAGAAATAGCAAACATGTGCTTCATGGAGCATAACGAAGAGGTAAACTCTTATTATTCCCTCTCTGAAGATTCATGCAATGAATCTTGTAGTAATTTGTGTGAAAGCATGTCCTCTTACAAAGAACTTCAAAATGAATATTAGCTTGAAACAAAAAAACGAGGCACTTTAAAATCAACTTGAATCTGCAAAACATGTTGAAAAAGAAAAAGACTCAAAAATTGAAGAACTTGAGAAGAAAATAGATAATGTATCTCAAAAACTAGCTAAGTCTCAAGAGAATGAAGATAGCAAGAAAATGCAAAAAATGAATGATCTCAAAAACCAAATTCTAGAGAAAGAAAAGGTCATCTACAACTTTACCAGAGGAAAGGATAATTTTGAAAAGATGGTAGGACAACAAAGGATGGCAAACAACAAAGAAGGAATTTGATATAATGGAGCCTCAAACAAAAGAAAGAAAAACTTGTATATGGGATATTTTGTAAATCAATCTAAATATTATGCGAGTACTTCATCAAAAAATATTCATGAGCACACCACTTGCCACATGTGCAAAAAGAAAAGACACATAATGTTTAATTGTCCACTTAAGAAAAAGTATACTAAAGTAAAAGATGAATGGAAGATAAATACTAAAAATAGACAAAATTTAAAGAAAATTAAGAAGGTTTGGGTTCCAAAAGTAATAACTTGAATCATTTCTTGTAGGTTTGCTTTAGGACCACTCCATCTAAGGATAAATGGTACTTGGACAGCGGATGTTCAAGGCATATGACGGGAGATAAATCTAAGTTTACCTCTCTCACTCCAAAGGATGGAGGATTTGTAACCTTCGGTGACAATGCAAAAGGCAAGATCATTGGAATAGGTAAAATAGGTAAAGACTCTTCATTTTCTATAGATGATGTCTTGTTAGTAGATGGTCTAAAGCATAATTTACTAAGTATTAGTCAACTTAGCGAAAAAGGATGTGAAATAATGTTTAAGAGAGACAAATGTATAATACGGGATTCTAAGAATCAAAAAACGTTATTCACTCCACTTAGAATGAACAATGTTTATTACATAAATTTTGATAGTTTAATCTCTCAAGACATAACTTGTCTAGCAGCCATGAGTGAAAATAGTTGACTTTGGCATAGGAGGTTAGGACATGCTAGCATGGATCTTATATCCAAACTCTCCAAAAAGAATTTAGTTAAAGGCTTGCTGTAATGACCTGCTTAATTAATTGATTTTTGATTTTTTTTCCCACTGTAATAATTATCATACTTTGATACCATAACATTATCCTAAGCAGAGAGAAGCATAATCATATAAAAAAAAACCTAAACCATTAC
This sequence comes from Malania oleifera, assembly GCF_029873635.1. NCBI lineage: Eukaryota > Viridiplantae > Streptophyta > Magnoliopsida > Santalales > Ximeniaceae > Malania > Malania oleifera. Next base: position 63,016,873 of record NC_080424.1, read on the forward strand.
ATACAATACCAGAGTTCCGAAATGTTTTGCAAAATATACAACATAACTGTATCCCTAAAAATTGCCCTCAACTAGCTAGGATGATACAAAAATGCTCCCAAAAATGATACTCACTCTCTGTCAGGGCACTACTGAAGCCCTTCTATTTGCGAGCCTGATCTACTCACCTACCTGGATCACCTGAAAAATATATCAACACTGGGATGAGCCAATGCTCAGTGAGAGAAAATATGCTTTTACTAGTGTGTGACAAATAAGCTACTACATATCATGAAATCTGTTTCATATAAACATGAATAACTGAGTACAAAAGTATAGTACAAATAATAAAACACACCACCCCTTTTCCCTATTGCTTAACATATCAGTATTATGGTTATAATTCAAAATACTTCTAGTGTATATAGTAGGATCCCTATTTCTATAAATCAATACGTAAGTAATAGTAACTGAAACTGTTCCCTGTGGCGATCTGTGTCATGACATGCCCCTCATGACAAGGTTGTGCGGCCCGTAGGCTGGATTTACCCTGGCTGGCCAACCAGGAATAAATCACTGAACTCCGTCAGTCGACCTGCTTACCTCAACCCATATCTGGATGGGGAGCCTAACCTCTTCAAGGGTCTAGGAGGTCGACTGTACCATGTATATCTGAATAGGTGGTTGCACTCATATAATAACATAGTATCTGTAGCAACGATACCATGCTCTGTAGCTGTAAGTCCAATAGGGTCTGATATCATATAGTATATTTCTATATACATGTCTATTTGATTTACCATGATTATGAAGTACTGAAATTACCTTGATACTGCATAATGTACTGGAATCTGAATAATCATAACATGGAATTGCATATTCGTAATACTGGAATTCGTGTTATCATGGTACTGAAATTCATAAAATCATGGTACTGAAATATCATAAAATCATGGTATTGAAATTCGTATAATCATGGTACTGAAATGCGTATAATCATAATTCTGAAATTTGAAAAATCATGAAACTAAATTCATAAATATATCCCTGTACCATATACATAATCATAAGCCACACCATACTAAAATACATAATTTTCGTAAATAAATAATTGTATAATATTTAAAACTTTCCTAACATAGCATATTTCCCTTACCTTATCTTTGAAAAGTCCCTACTGTACTTTAACCTGATACTCATAGGGCCTCCTATAAAACACCCTGAAACCAATATTTTCCAGAACTAAACATCAGTATTTTCCTACCTACATTATTTCCTATAACTGCCATGAGGCCAAAAAGTGGCTAAAAGGGCTTACCTTGAATTTGTGATGATTTCCAACTCTGATTTCTCGACGATCCGCTCCGGTAGAAGCATAGAGAACTATGCCAGGAGCGTCGTGGTAGCTTTGGATCGTCGATCCGACGACTGATGGGCCCAAAAATGAAGAGAGAAGGGAGA